>NC_140449.1:26573707-27773707 GCF_963576455.1 Neolamprologus multifasciatus | reverse complement strand
ATACGAAGCTTTCTGCTCACGGTCAAAAGAGGCTCGAGTGAAGATGATCCCACTGTGGGAGTCAATGCTGAAGAACTGAGAGTCCCCACTTTCATCCTTCAGGATCACATAGTGGATCTGAAGAACACAGAGAGATGCAGTGAAGCAGAAAAAGAACAGGAAGTAGACTATCATTAACGATCAGTGCAGATGTTTCTCACCATCCCGTGCAGACCAGAGTCCAGATCAGTGGCTGACACCTGAGCCACAGACGTGCCCATCTGCGCTCCTTCGGGAACCGTGGCCTCATAGGTGGACGACAGAAAGAAAGGAACGTTGTCGTTCACGTCTGAGGGGGAAAAAACAAAAAGAAACAGTAGAAAAAAATATCCTTTATTTTCCCACATTCATATTGTTTTGTTGTTGAAGGATCTGGCAAAAGAACACATACAGCCTGTCATGTCCATGAAAGCTGATTAAAGTGGATTAAAAACAGACAGAGAAAGAAAATGCTAGAAGGAATGGAAAAGTGAGCAGGAAATAAACAAAGACAGAAAGAAAGAACAAGCAAGACAGAAGGCAGAGACAGAAATAAGATTGGATTTTTAAAACACCAGTAAAGGAGATTAAAAAGTAAAGATGAATTACAGTGAAATAAAGCAGAAAGAGACAAAAAGGCAAATTAAAAAAAAAAAAGTCCATCAGAAAGTGAAGCTGGACTGTGTCTACCCTCACTAATGAAAACTGAGTTATTAGTGAGGAATTATCCTCCAAACACCCTGAAGAGTCCACAAAGCAGCTTGTCAGCTCACTTTCAAGCTCCGCTAAGCCAATTACAGCGTCCGATGTGGGTTTGTTCAAAGCCAATCAAAGTCAGGAAATGTTTTCTCCTCTTTCCTTCTCTCCACCCGCCTACAGATGCTGTTTGGGAAGTGAGTCACTGTTAAAGGGAGACAGCACGGAGCTGACACCACCGGTCGCTTCTGTTTTCTTCTTTTTCTGCCAGAAACGACCCTGGATATGAACCGCACTTCATTACTCTTCCTCTACTCGTCATTTCCTCCAGCTTGTCTCTCATTACACCCGAGTTTCTGTTGCTCACCAACGGCTTCTTTACATTCGATGGTCAGAGCTGAATGTTGACTTTCATATGGAACTAACTCTGCTACTCATTTTAAAGTCCTTGTAATGGAAACTTTTAAACCACTAAATACTTTGCTCTGTTAATCAAAATAGCATATTTAGAATTATGAACATATCTATCAATATGCAAATAAGTCAATGTCTCATCTTTGAGACTCACTCACACTGAGTGCATATAGCCAACAGAGGCATTGTACTATTTAAATGAAAGAGCTGTAAGTTGACTGGTTACCTGTACAAACCTATGGGACTGAATCCACGTTTTTGACTACCAGTCTGGCTAAAGGAGTTGAAAATGTTTGACTCTTAACCATACAAACTCACCCGTCACATTAACATAGACCGTAGTAAAGGAGGCGAGCGGCACAGCAGCGACATTCTGCACGCGCACTCTGAGCGTGAAAAAGCGCGTCGTCTCATAGTCGAGGTTCTCAGCTACCAGGATGGACGCCGAGCCGTCGGCCCGGTTTGGTTTCATGTAGAACCGCACTGGCATGTTGGTCTCCGGTACCTGACCCTCCTCCAGGTTGTAGGTCACCCTGGGGTCACCGAGGGGAGATGTTGCCTTGATGGTCTGTTGACAGAGGGAAAAGAACAAAAGATATGTTTTTGTATCCAAAAGAACCAGCGTCTGCTCACACATTATGACTGTGTGCGCCTGAGCTTCCTAATGTTACGGTTTTTCCTCATCACTTTGTGTGTGTCGCTTTTCCACTGAGAAAGGGGCAGAGTGATTTGAAAAGCAGAAGAAAAACTTGACAGGAAATGACACTGTGAAATATACTGATGTCATGCACACCAAGGGACAGCAAGCGCGAGCTGGCCATTGAGACTTCACAGATATGGTGGATTATACAGAACTTACCTTTGTAGTGAGGGAGAGACTGAAATTCAGATTTGAAATTCTCTCATGGTACAAACATATTTCTCACATGAGAAAGACCCTTGAAAAATAGTTGATAGCATCAAACTTGTCAAACTAGTAACTTACTTTTCTATGTTTTCCATCTTTTCCACATTAAATATCTTCGTATCTAATTTTTATTTACCTGCGTTGATCCTCAGTAATGATCACTGTCAAGGGTGTTTCAGTGTTAAAGTACAAAGTCGGAGACTGCAGGAGCCTTGGGGACATCCTTTGAGGATCATATGATGGATTTCAAAAGTGACTGCTGCTCATATATTCCAGATACATTAATGAATTATAGAGTTCTCATCAATGCTAAAGCAAAGCATCCAGCTTGCTTTGATTAACAGAGAGGGAATTATGTGGCAAATCCCAGCTTCCGTGTTGAACTGTGTATCATTTATTAATTACTAGTAAATATATTTATGTTATTATTTATTTTAAATGAGCACCACCAAAACAAATAACAAATAACTTGCTTCTCACGTAGCTGGAAAATCTCATTTAAAATTCCTTTGCCAATTGTAACATCTTTGGGTGGAACCAACTTACTCTCACCCCAGGGTGTCAATTCATGCTTTTCTGTTAGATTGAACTGGCCATTCAGAAATATGCACAAGGTGTCCTTTGGCTTAAGTGCCGAGGTGTAAGTGGTTACAGCAGAATGGAGAGTGAGAGACAAAGGTCCTCTTTAAAGAGTGTCAAAGTCTGCATTTCGAGCTTGGATGAGTGACATCCATGAGACTTGGGGTATGTATGATATGCCTGAACATACAGAAGTATATAGAGGACAAAATACTGTGGAAGTTGTTAGACCTTTATGTCTGAACTTTATGGAGAAGTTTAGAACCAAGCTGTCATGATTTGAGTACACAAACCTCAGTTTGTGTTCACAAATCAGTGTTCAAGTTAGAATTGCGAAGAATGCAGCTTCTGATACAAGTACTAGAAGGCGGCATATGGGAGAAAATATATAAATGCAAGATCTATAAAAGATATATAAAAGAAATGCTGCAAGATAAGAGATTGCAGAAGACGAATGTAGGTTTGCTCAGATCTGATGTCATGCCTTTGGGTCTTAAAATCCAGTTTGAAGACTTTAAAAGTTTTAAAAATGTGTGTATTTTTAAACAACCTTTAATATTAACTGACATCACTGTTTTTGTAAAATTCAGTGTTGTTATATGTAGCCTGGTATTTGGAGTTGTTTTTAAAAGTGCATCTTTTTCAAAAGCAAGCAGAGTTGGTCGTTTCTGACTAGAATAGGAACAGAGATCATCAATCAGACAGATTACATGCAGTGCAGACAGAATAAAAGATCTCCCATATACAGACACTGAAAACTCATCTTCTCAAACCTCTGTTTACTCCTTTTGGGCTTCGAGTTTATAGAGACAGACTTATCTCCATTTCTGAAGCAGTTACTCCCACATTGCGTTATAATCCGTCAAAGGCAGAAGCCAAAGAAGAGTCTGTACTGGTTCATGATGACATCATGTTATCACACAGCTGCTCGTGTCGACAACGAGGTCGTACATCTTTATAACAGCTCCAACGGCTTCCAGATCTTTAAACTATAACACTCACCAGAAAAATGACACCCTAAAATACACAACTACATTTCAAAGAATGCGACGTTTTAACGACCAGAGGTGCAACTCAGTCCTTCTATGGAAATAAAGCTCTCGTGGTGAAAACTTTCCAAAATACCCAAAAAGGATTCGGTTTCTGCTTTGTTGATGTTTTTCCTTTTTGTGTTTTTTTTTTAAATAAAATATGTGTCTGGATCAGAGTGTGTTGTCCTGATCTGTTCTTCTACCAGCAGCAGAGCTTTTAAGACTTGTGTTATGCTCCTGTAGACTAAACTGACCTTAGACTGAGAAAGTGTGTATGTGTGTGTATTTATGTCCTCAGGGAAATGGAGTCATAAATCTGTTTACACAGTCACATTGTGGAGATATTGCTCCTTTCGGGCACAGAAATTAAATCATTAAACCTTATTACTATAAACTTCTTGCTTATGTTCAGAATGAGTTCAGGTTTAGGTTAAGGTCATAGTTAGGTTAAGTTGGAAGGAAATGCACAAAAAGTCAGTATAATGTCCTTTGAAGTGATGGAAATATGGTGTGTGCTATTGTCCTTCCTGACCACACACTCCCCACCTTGCTAAGGAGGGGCTGTATTTTCCATGGCTGAGTGATGCCACCTCATTTTACACTAGCTATGACCTGGATTGACTGTGTGCACACACACACGCGCGCATGAATTTCCAGTTAATTGACTCACTCTGATTTTTACCACCACAGTTTTTGTTCACTAAAGTGTAAGTGGGCTCATTTATTTTGATTGTAGCTTCAGCTCAGATTCCTGTGTCCACTCAGCTGCAAATAAAATATGTCAGGTGGTCTCGGTAGCAAGCTGCAAAGAGGGTCATTGTATGAGTAACAGCAGTTAATATGGAAGCATTCTTGTATCATTAAAGCAGGATTTTTGAACTGTTGGACAGTACTGTGACCTGTTTAATTAGCAGTTTTTTCTGGTATTAATAATTAATGATGATGAAATATGCTTTTACTGGAGGGAGCATGCATGATTTTTTTTAAATCTTCTTACAACGACATGACTCAAAAATCAAGGCGAAAGCAACGGCTGTCTATGCCTGCTAAGATCCTGCAGGCAGATGAGTGGGAGAGAAAAGGTTGCTGACGTCCACTTACGAATAAATCTTTTCTTAATTCAGTGTAACGGTGCATCTGTCAGCCTGACCGCCACATCTATAAATGGTTCCGTAAAATGGCCACTATAAATATAAAGTACAGTCAGTACAGAATCATTTAACCCCTTTAGTTCAGGACATGGTGGCTTTGAGCAAAGACTGAAAGCAGGGGAGAACCTATCTCAGCTCCAGTGTAAGGAAAGAAACTCACCTCTGAACAACCGTCGCCCTTGTCGTCACTTCCACAAGAGGTAACATGTTTCCCCTGAGTGAGAAATGCTGTCTGCCACTTCAAACACTGAAACCCTTTCAGCCCTCAGACCCAGTGACCACAGCAGCTCGAACAGTCTCAATCTAATGCATTTACCAACTACTTAGTATGCTGGGATGACTACACACTCTCACACACAAGAGAAAAACACTTAATTCTAACATTTAATTCTTGCCTGCTTGTATATTTGCATGCATCCCAGTTCTGCAAATATTATTGCCACTGTGCTACTTCTCTACTACCTTTCAGACCATCTATCATGCAGTCTTCCTCCACTTCATCTCCATCTTATCCAGATTGCAGAACATCTCAACCGAAGCCACTTCAAGTCATTTGCTAACTTTGTTCCACTACAACTGTCTGAACTCCGGGGGTTCCCATCTCTGTTTCCTACTTTTCATATCATCTGCTCTAAGACGTGGATTTTCATCAGAATCTATTAACCGAAAAGAATTTTATGTTACACGCTGTTTCTCCAATTAACTTCATCTTTACTTCCAAATGATCTGTCCTTATTATATTGATTTTTAACTGATGAGTATAAAATTGACTTTTAATCCATTTTGCTTTCCTGCAGCAGTTATAAAAGGACGGTCGAGACTCTGACTTTCTTGTTTGGTTTTTCCATTGGTAGTCTCTTAAAATTTTTAAACAGGATGTTAATTTAAAATCTCACAAACAGCCCGAGATGAAGATGACATCCGGTTTCAGGTGAAGAGTTGCGCGAGGGTATGTTAGTGGAGCGTGGCTCAGCCTCACAGCAGGCCGAAGCAGCAGAGTGTATGGAATCAGGACTAATGAGAAATCATCTCATTAGACATCGGTGCAGCGTGCTGAAGTTAAGCTGATCAGTGTCTGCCTTCCTCTCCCACACAGATTAATGCCCGTGGAGATATCGCAGCAGATCGCTCTCAGCTGGTGCGGCTGGTGCTGAGAGTGATTCAGCAGCTGGAATACAGATTGCCCTGTCAGCTTCAAATGCTAACAGTTAGCAGTCAGCTGAAAAGGGTAAGGTGGGGTCATCAGGGTTGGTGTGTGTGTGTGTGTGGTGTTTGCAGGGGTCTGCTCCATTTTTTGATGCTTACATGTGGTAATTACACTTTTAATGGCTCCTTTGCTTATTTATCTGGCAAATAACATAATTAGTGTTTCTGCCTCGTGTGTTTCATGTCTTATTATCTCATTTATCAGCCCATCACGTGGGTAGCCTTATTAAACTGATACAAATCAACCGAAAGAAAGAGATGGACGGTGTCTTCCAACGCCCTTCCACCCCCCCACTGTGCTCTCTGTTATCATATTCCCTGTGTTTTCTGGAGCTGAATTCAAAATGTAGTTGTTCTCGTTTGCATATTTTTCTAATAAAATGAACCAAAATACCACACTGTAGTATTGCCCATGCTGACATTTAACATGAGTGATTACATAGAAGGTTCTCTGGCCCATATGCCCGATGGCGACTGGATTGTTTATCTGCAGTCTTTCATAATGAAAATATGGTGATATGAAAAGGCAGACAACTGTCCATCCCTATTGCACGTTATTCAAAAAGCTGCAATGCACACAGGTCAGAAATTCCTTCATTTTGTGTGATACTGCAATACATCAGACATATTCTCTTTTATCAGATGCTCGAAATGAACTGCTTTTTATACTTTCCAAATGATTTTTAAGCATCAGTGGATAGCTAGAAGATAGATTTTAAGGTAAATCTAAGAGAATATTTAAAGTCATTTGTGGCCATGAGAGAAAGTGTTTGCATAAGAGTGAACACTAAACACATCAACAGGATGAGGAAGAAAACAAGAGGAAATCAGCTGATGAGGAGGCCTATTATAACATGAGACTCTCACACACATAAGCAGGAGATGACTTCAGCTTATTGATATGGAGATTTAATACACGTGAGCACGCAGAGCAGCTTCCACCTCTGCAGCATCTCCCTCCCTCTGCCTCGTTAACAATGTGATTAACAGACCTTATTAAGGCTGCTAAATTTAAAACAACAGTTCCTCCTCAGCGCAATTAACACCGCAGGGGAGACAAAGGAGGGAGGAGGAAGAGAGGGAGGAGACATTTCAGGCTTCCATTGTTTTGTATATGTAGCCAGGTTTGGGTAACTTAACATATTTGTCCACTGAATTTATTGCTCGTAAAACATTATGTATACATGGTTTCAACATGCAGACAGATGATTCTCAGTCGATCACAGTTTTTTGTTTTTCCTTTGCCAGTATTTTGTCCAACAGTTGTGCATCTGGGCTCAGCTTTCAGGTAATACTTTTTGACAGGGAGAGCGTAGTGGAAAGGTTCAGCCTTTTCTAGAGGAATGAAAAGTGAAGGAGATGAAACATTGATGAAGGGAGAAAAAGCTCACTTCCACAGTTAATTTGAACAAAACAAGACACATTCAGCAAGGAACACATTGGTGTAAAGTGTATTCTTTCAGATGCAACTGGTATGATCTGATTAAAGGAGAAAGCTCGTGTTATTTTATATTTCTCCTACTGTCAACATAAAAAGACCAAAATCCACACAGCCTTTTTTTATCCATCTTTCAGTACCATAAAGCTTTCCTTTGCCTAATTTAGCTCCCCCTCCTCACTTCTTCTCACTGCATCATACAGCCTCTGTCAGGTTAAAGACGATAATTAAACGTCTGTTTTTCTGAGGTGATAGGAGTCCATTGTGACGCTCCGACAGCAGGTGTAATTTTCTTGCTCTGCTCAATCATCTCTGACAGATGGAGCTGTGGGTGGGAACCCCAATCACCATCATCGTCTTTTCAGCGAAAACACGGTGTGGAAAAGAAGCACAACAACACGCGAACACACACAGGATTACACTTACCCTCCAACTATTTGAAAACTGACTAACCTCCATGAAATCGAGCAGCTGGAGGGTAAAAACTTCTCTACCTTCGAAACCATCAGCTTAGGAATAGGAAGCAAATTAGGATGGAGGGATCAAAAGAGGAAAAAAAAAACCCACCAGAGGTATACAAGCAAAGTGTGTGTGCACTTGTGCGTGTGTGTGTGTGTGTGTGTGTGTGAGATTGCAGTGAGTCAGGTGAGACAGACTCGGGGCGGGTTTGTTGTTTGCTCGGCAGAAAATATTTAGAAGTGCTCGGCTAAACGTGCTGACACAGAGAGAGAGGGATGGATGAGCTGGAAAGTGAGGAGAGAGGGATGAAGAAGAAGAAAGAGTATCTCTAGCCTCCTCGGGGTGCTGTGCACAGACGTGAAGCAGGATGTAAATGAAATAGAACTCTTTTACTGCTGCAGGAGGGTGACTGAGTTTAAATATTCCTCCCTTTTTACGAGTCATCCCCTTCTCTCGCCCATGTCACCTCCGAGCTCTTAGGGCTACTGATACTGATGAAAAGAAATGTGTGCTTCAGTTCCCAGACCGGCACCTTTTCAGTCATACATTCACAAGCCACTTTGTTATGTACACATGTACTCATTAATGATCATTTGAACAGATCTAATCAGCCAAACTGGCAGCAGATATGCTCACGATGACCCGTAGAAGCTCAAACCAAGCATCAGAGTGAGGAAGAAAGCTGATTTAAGTGACTTTGAATGCCAGGCTGGATGGTCTGATTATTTCAGAAACTGCTGATCCACTGGGATTTTTCCACACACAGAAGTCAGAGGAGACTGGCCAGACTGCTTTGGTGAGAAGTCAACAATAACTCCAATAGTAACACTTAATACAACGGATAGGCTATAGGAGCAGAAGACCACACTGGGGTCCACTCCTGCCATCTAAAAACAGCAAACCGGGGACACAATTTGCACTGACTCACCAACATTGAACAATATAAGATTGGAAAAAAAACCCTCCTCTTCTGATGAGTCTCGATTTCTGCTGTGACATCTGGATGGTAGGGTCAGAATTTGGCATAAACAACATGAAAGGATGAGTCCATCCTGCCTTGTATCAGCGGTTCAGGCTTGCACACATTGCATCACCAAAGCATACCCAAGTATTGTTGCTGACAATGGGCATGGAAGCACACCATGTCACAAAGCTCAATCCATCTCAAAAAATGGTTTCTTGAAAAGTGAAAGTTGAATGTTTTTTAGTTATCATTTTACCATTTCAGGGCTCAATGTTCTCATCATAAACTCACCACTATCTTGGCATCTCGGACGGTGTTTTCCGGCACAGTGACCCAGTATTCGGACTGCTCCCACTGTGGTGGCTGATTGTGGACGTTTGTGATGATAACAGTAAGCTCCACTGAGCTGCTGCGGTTCCCTCCATCTGAGGCCACAATCTGCTGGTTGATTCTGGATGTCTGCAAAGAGATGAACAGGGAGTAATTAAGATCAAGGAACTCATGATTCTGATCAGAACATTTTTGCTTTAATAAGGGTGTTTGCTATTTAGAATTGATTTGCCTTTAAAACTTGGTCTTGTTATCTTCAAAATCAAATTTTAATGATCAAGTAGCTCTTTGATAGTTTAGAAAGACCAAACACTTGTAAAAATTGTAAATATTTGAGCAAAGAGAGAAAGAAAATATTGATCCTTTAGTTTGTTTGCAAAAAGTGAATCAAGAAAGTGGGTAGGGATACATTTTCCTTTGCTAAATTATTGACTGAAGTGCCGCTAAAAAGAAAATGAGAGCCAGAGAGAAGAAGAACAGAGAGGAGATGACAGTGACAAAAGAAGAAGAACAGTAGGCATCATTCATCGCCGACGTTAGCTTAACAGACGGATTCGCTTCATTATGGATTTTCAGTTTGACATTGTAAGATTGTACTGAAGAGAAATCAGACACACATAATGATGACAACCATTAAAGATTTAAAACAACAGTCTGTTTGATGCAACTTTCATTCCTCATGCAGTGGAAACATCAGAGCAGCTGTTGCTGTTGGAAATAACTTTGACCTTGTGACCTCATAACATCCCAGTTGTGTTTAACTTTTTGCATTGCCTTGTTTACATGCCAAGGATATGCTTTATGTGCATATCATCCAGCTTATTACATTTATTCATTATTAAAAAAATGTTTTTGTGTTGTGATATGGCCCACCATCTGTGCTTTCATGGAAATAGCACAAGGTCATCATAGCTGGACAGGGTTTAAATAGATTTAGGGTGACATTTACAATTGGATTGGGGTGGCTTGGAAGCTGTTGGGGTGAACAAAGTGCATAACCGCTGTGCTTGAATACCCTCCCTATAAGCCACTGTTTCAGAGAATTATAGGTCCACTTCCAAAATCCGGCATTAGTGAAAACTGCTAATGATATTTATGCACTTAGATAATGGTTAATATTACATTTGAATCCTGCTAGACTTATCTCCAACGTCTGATACCACTAATCATACCATTCTTTTTAACAGATAACAGAACTGTGGTGGTATCAGTTCAATTCAATTTTATTTATATAGCGCCAAATCACAACAACGGTCACCTAAAGTGATAACTCATCATCATCAGTGCCTTGCTCTCAAATGGTTTTCATCATACTTATCTGACACATATGTTAGAATTCATATATATGCACCTATAGAGTGAAATGCACCTCAAACGTGTTACAAATGTGTAGGACATGATTTACAAATGTGTACAAGGAATTGGTGTGCAACTTTTAAGGACTCAGGAGCGCATGCCTCGATCCGCACACAAACACGAAGCAATCTGACCACACGTAAAACTACTTTACAAATGCGTACATCCCGACCTGAATAAATACTATTCATTTACGCACAACCTAGTAAGTTCGTCTTCCGATAATTTTAGGTTTCAAAAACCTTTCTGTGCGTATCCTAAAACTACACGTAACATCTCACAGAGATACTCACAAATCAAGTCGCATTCCACATGGGGCTTTGAGACAAATTTCAGCTGTAAGGTGCATTCAAGTCCCAGTGTAAAACTGGGACATCTGTGTTTCCACTGCATACGTGGCATTCTCTCTTTTTTTTCCAAATAAATTGGATGTTTTTTCTAAATAAACAAAAGAGCTCGTAACCTGTTTATTAGAAAACATAGTTACAGTTACAGACTGTACTCTGCCACATGCTGAAATATTCAGGATCATTCATTATGCTAACATTAATGTTAGCCTGCTTTCATTAAAGAATGGTAAGATTATCATCAGTGTTATTCCACCTGGATTATATCTATATTGAAATATACAGAGATTAGTTCGCATATACTCACTGCAGAGGATGATACACAGTGATGTACAATCATGGTGTCCCCCCATCTGCAGCTGAGCATGAGTGACTTTTCCCACTTTTTCCAGCAGATTATTTCAAACATATATAAACCTCTATTCAGACTGTGAAGTAATTTGTAACTGTGTGTTTTGAAAGTGCTAATAGTGTTATTATTATAATTATAACCCTTATTGTAGAGATTGGAGCTGTCTGTAATTTGTTGCAGGGAGTCAAAGCACAAACCATTGCTCTTTTTGAGGATGGTGTTCATTTCCAGGAAGTTTTAGCAATTTGTGAGAATGAAATGAGACAGTTTTGATATGAGAAGCAATTTTGTAAGTGTGGACACTTGCAGACATTGCATCATGCTGCAGCATGAAGGGGCTGCTGATGTGCTGCTGACCTGAGAGATCGGATGGTTGACATAAATCCACCCAGTGCTGGGGTTGATGTGCAGGTAAGCCGGCTTCTGTCTGGACAGTGAATAGGTGATTGCCGCGTTGCTCCCCTGGTCATCGTCATGAGCTGCTGCTCGCAGGAAACTAGTTCCAACTGGAGTGTCTTCTCTCAGAAAGTCTGACAGGGAAAACATCAGCTGTCATATGGGGAGCGAAGTTCTACTAGCACCAGTTTGAGTTACTGCAACTGCTACTACTATTACAGGAACCGCTATGGTGAAACACTGTGTATGTCTAAAGCATGAATACCCAAATCATTAGAGTTGACTGAAAGCAGTGTAACATTATGTTCTGTGTTGGTAAGCAGGTATTATAATAATGGAAACACAACATTGTGCCGCATCAGCAGACTGTCACCTCATTTTGTCATTTCTGGGTCTCACTCTGCAAAGTCAACAGATGCATTTTTAAATTTATGAATATAACCTCCAATCCTGCTGACTGTGATGTGTGTCAGCGCTGATCAGACAACAAAAACAACGAGCAGCAACGAGGTGCATTTGCCTCTGTAATACTGCATTTCAAGCATTATGTCAATAATAATGTCCTTTTCACAGTCGCGGGTCTCACTGGATACATTTCAACTGAATAATCACGTCAGATCCTGCTGAGTCTAATGTGTGTCACAGAAAAACAACCAAAACCAGCAGGAGGAGCAAACACAGGATTTTCCTTTCAGGGTTTACTTTGACAAACAAAGAATCTTACATCACCATGGTGAATTTCTTTTGTTTATATTATGCCAATTAACATTAATAGTAAGATATTTTGCTGTTAGCATCACTAAATGTGCAGGATTCTCAATACACAAAATGATTTCATTTTCTTTTTAGATTTTTTTCTCTTTATTGTACTTTACATCGATTTATGTGATTAATAGTTGTAGAATTGCTTTTTTTTCTTTATTAAATGTAAATCTATGTCATATTCATATGGTTCTTGTTGCTACTCCTATCTTGCTTGGTTACACTTAAAACAGCCCAGATTTATAACAGGTACCAGGGAACCCGAGCCCTGTTTAGTTCTAGAACTAGAATTTACAAGCAGAATTGATGTTTTACATTCATTTATTGAAGTTTCAGTTTGTGCTTCTTTTCATAAAGTTGTTTATATCAACTGTAAATATGACAACACTTAACATAAACATGGTGTGGGTTTGCATTACCAACTCAAAAGATAGCTGGTGATTGTGTTGTCCCTTAAGCAGAAAATCTTTGCACTGAAATACATGTTGATAATGATGTATGGATAACTAAGAAAAGTCTAAACAAGCTCAAGATTTCCAGCTCATTTCCATCATTTTTAAAGGAACACATACACACTCACAACTGCTAAATAAATGCATGTCCCAGAAACATTTCAATCTGCCTCTTAAATAGTTAATGAGACACTCTGTGCGTTTCTCTAATCGGACGAGAAGAACTTCTGACACTATGCTTATCAAAACACATATTTACACAGATAGTAAACAAACAGAGAGCTCTGGGACCTGCCAGCAAACATTTCATCAGTCCTAAGGGGTTTCCAGGATTACAAGGATGCAGATTCATGCGTGATGGTGATGACAAATACACGGTTTCTACACTTCCTCTGCTCCCTCAAAACACACAGCTACAGGATGTTTTTGTGTTGAACAAGAAGCGGACGGACTAAGTCACTGGGAGGAGTCGTGATGGTACTCACACTGGTAGCGGCTGTTTTCAAACTTGGGGTCGTTGTCATTCTGATCTGAGATCTGCACTGTGATCTGACAGATTCCAATGAGCGGCTCTTCTGCTTGATCGGTGGCCGTCACAGACAAAGTATACTCCCTCTGACGCTCCCGGTCAAAACTCACTGCTGTGGTTATCACACCTGACACACAGTGAGGACATTAGCACACTTAGAATTTCAGTTTGTCATTGTTTGGACTGAATTGTAAAGCTTTTCTGATATCCAACAGTTACTGTGTATGTAGAAACTTTTGAAACACACATATTTGATAAGACAGTAAAACCTTAATCACTTAAGAAGCTAACTCAAAGAGGTGTTTGTGAATGAAGATTCCAAGATTTTTGTTGGATATGACCAGAAAGGACAGCTTTAGAAATGAGCATACCAGAGGAAAAGCTGTGGTTGAGCGATTTGGAAAAAAAGTAAGAAAGAGGGCTGAGATTTTTATAATATATAGAAAGGAGGGATTGTGACAAAAGAATGTTAAACATGGAGCTGCCAGGCAGGAAGAAAAGAGGAAGACCACTGTGAAGGTTCATGGATGTAGTGAAGGAGGAAATGCAGATGGTTGGAGTGACAGAAGAAGGTGTGAGGAATATGGTGAGGCAAATGATCCACTGTGGAAATACCTAAAAGGAGTAGCTGAATAAAGAAGCTGTGGAAGAACTGTTTGTAAAAATGATAATGAGTGTTTCTGTAGAGCTTACCAGTATCAGGATCAATATCAAAACCAGATGCCACTCCATCTCTGTTCATTATGCCATATTTGACCTCTCCATTGACGCCCATGTCAGCATCATGAGCCTGGACGCGCAGGACGAACGTTCCTGCAGGCTGATTCTCCAGGACTGCTGCGTTCAGGCTATAGTTCTGACACTGACAACCAAACAGCAAAGTCAGGGGTCAGAATTTGTCATTTAATTTGCAATAACGTAAAAATAAATAATAACTCGACTCACCTCCTTGAACAGTGGTTTGTTGTTGTTGATGTCATTTATTCCCACAATGACCTGCGCTGAGCTGCTGAGTGGGTATGGCCCACCAGATGCGTTGTCATCCGTGGCAGTGATGTTGAGGACGTACTGTGGCCCCCTCAGGCGTGGAGGAGGACTGCGCCGCAGCTTAATAATACCTAAACACACAAACACAGGTGGGCCAAATCAACTAGGGTAGAAAAGGTTTTTTAGTCAGATTCGACTTGAATATGTGCAGGTGGACTTTCTGATATTTCTAAGAGTTGTAATATAATTCACAAAAAGACTCAGATCAAATTGCTTGGGTCTAAATTTATACCTTCAGAAAAAAAAGGGACATTATGAAAGTTCAAGTTTTATCTTGTGACCTTTTCAAGCCTTTAGATTGGGCCACACTAAACTCTATATAAAATAGCTTTATCCTTTAGCAGCTACAACACTTAATGGTCAGCAGCCTTTTTGTTATTTTGTGCCTTTACTTTTGTTTCTTTTACTTCTTTTACACCATTTTTGTCTTCAGATAAAGTCCAAAAGTAATCAACACATCTTTAAATATGACAGAGGGCTGGTGTTGGTTGTCAGGGCTCATGGTTTCCTTTTATTTAGCAGATTTTCAAAAAAAAAAAAAAAAATCAACATTTTCTACAGGGAGAAATACAAATTTCAGCTTCCTTCATGTTTCATCCAAAAGTGGTTTCTAATGCCAGGGGACAATGTTCACTTTACACGTTCCTCTGGAGGAGAACACAGAGTGTAAGTGCTGCTGTTCATGCTTTCCCTCAAAGACATCATAAAAGTGAAACTGCAGGATGTTTGTGTCTTTAAAAAGGGCCTCAATTTCACCTCAACTATTTGACATTTTTAAGTCACCTTAACAAGACATGTAATTGCAAATTATAAACGCTCACTGACTTTGCTATAAATACACTGAATTCTGTATGGAAGTGTTTTCAGTTGGGTGTTCAGCTTCTTTTTTCGATGGCATTTACACTTTACCAGACTATTAATATCTCTCATTATGAGATGGCAAATGACTCTGATACAAAGGCTGGTGCACGCCAAGTGTTAGATGAAGCATTATTAATAAAATTGAGTGGCTCAGTTACAATACCAATTCCAAAAGAATTGGGATGCTGTGTAAAATGTAAATAAAAACAAAATGATGTGCAAATCTTACTAAACCATATAGAACATATCAGTTATTTGAACTGGAGGAACATTTTGGAACTAAGTAGAATAAGTGGCATCAGGTGAGGAATATGATTGGGTACAAAAAAAGAGCATCTTAGCAAAGTTCCTCGATGTAAAATTCTGAAGACTTTAAATATCTCATCATCTACATGAGAAATCTCTGTGGGGACAAAGATGAAAATCAATATTTTGGTCTTTGCGACCTCAGGTAGAACTCCATTAAAAACACGAACGATTCTGTCCTGAAAATCATTGCACAAACTCAGGAAATGTCTAGATATTATTGCCTATGAACATAGTTTCTCCAAAAATGTAGATCAAAGCTCTATGATGCAACGGTCTGGTCCAAAGCTCATTTAAAATGGACTGAGACAAACTGTCCTGTGGTCAAACAAATCAGAATTTAAAGTTCTTGTTGAAAAACATGGATGTCAAATCTTCTAGACTAAAGAGAAGAGGGACCATCTGGGTTGTTATCAAAACTCAGTTGAAAAGCCTGCATCTCTGATGGTGTTGGTATGGGGAGTCAATCAGTGCCTGTGGAAATGGGAGCTTGTACAACTGGAAAGGCCCCATCAATGATTAAAGGTATACACAGATTTTAGAGCAACACATACATCCAGACAAAATCTTTTCCAGGGAAGACCCTGCATATGCTTAACAATAACAACTCTAAACCATTTACTGCATCTATTTCAGCAGAAATAGTAGAAGAGTCTGGATACCGAACTAGCTGGTCTGCAGTTCAGACCTTAGACCAATTGAAAACACAGCAAAAAAGTCAACCGAGGACAAAGATGACTCAGGACTGTTGAACAGCAAACAGGAATGGACCAACATTCCTCTCACAAAGGTCCATCAACTGGTTTATATAGTTCCCAGATGTTTATGGGATGGCCCTGTCTCAAATTTTGAGAGACCTGTCGCTGTGTGATTTACACATTCACCAGGAGAAAGATAAATACCTTAGGGGTTGTCCTAGAAATGGTACATTTTCTCATTTTAAAAATTTACTATGTTTTCTATGTTCTACTGTCTATAAAATATAGTTTTATATTTGCATATCAATGCAAAGATATCATGTTTTAATTTACCTTTTTTACATTGTCACAACTTTTGGGTGTTTGGAGTTTTATATAATGATGTTATGTTCTTTTAAAATTTGTTACAGGCTATTTTCCTGGTTATTTTCCCATCGTTTGAGTTATACACATACAAATGCCGAATGTCTGTGGATGGAGGCTCCCAGCCTCTGTGTCCACAATGGTAAAAGCTTAAGTTGGTGTAAAGGACAACTGACACGTTGAGCTTAAAAACAACAAAGATGAAACGCATTGCTGTGATGTTTTCTGCTCTGTGGGTCACCAACAGCACAGATTGTTGGCACAAACTGCAGCCAGTAAAAAACCTTGCATTAGTTTAACTCGGGCCTAAAACAAATGTCATATTTTTCTGCGCTAACAATCACTTGCACATTAACATAACAGAGCAGCAGTGCAAACAAACAAACAAATAAGCTGCTTTGGTACAAACATGAATAGAGACACAGAGGCTGGGAGAGAGAGAGAGCGAACACATCTACATGAAAATACTTCAGAACTCTTTGAAGTGACAAAGCAGAACAGCCAAGCAAGCCAAAGGCCATCTGCTGCTGAAGTGTGTGTGTGTGTGCGTGTGTGTGTGTGTGTGTGTAAGAGAGAGAGAGAGACAGTCTTAAAATATCATTTATGTGCAAATGTTCATGTTTATATCTCTTTGTGCATGGACGCGTATGTGTGTGGGGGCACAGAGCAGTGCAGCAGTGCATGCTGGGTGATAAGGTGGCACAGCGGCTTAGAGAGAAAAAGACACATACACATGAACACACACACACACACAGATAAACATGCAAAAATATGACTGAACATCTCACTGCTGCATATGAACTTTATCTTTAAAGTGTCTTTCTCTGACATACACATTTATACTTGTACTTTTGTGAGAAAACTCATGGACATGATGCAACCCCTGGCGCCTCACCCTCAGTGAATACAGTTTTATTTTTTTTTGCACACACATACAACACAGTAACATCCTTTAAATATGAATGAATCAGATAAGGCAGGAGAGGTCAAGAAGCAATTATCTACACTCAATTTAAAGCATAAGGAAAATAAACAGCGCAAGGGAAAAGGAAACATTCAGAAATGCAATGTGATTTTAGTGGTCCCAATCAGTAAGTGTGTGTGAAAGGTGTTCACCTTTACCTAAATGCAGTATGAAACAGTGAATTTCCCTTTAATTCTGCCCCAAACTGAGAACCAATAAAAAAAATATTCTTAGCTCAAACTGACCCTCACAAAGATACAGAGACAAATATGTAAATGAGTCAATTATGTCTAATAGTTTATATTCTAATAGTGTATATATTCCTGCACCGATTCTACATTTGTGTGTTTATGTTCTTTCTATTTATGCGTGCTTGTGTGTGCGTGTTTTCTAGGGGGGGTTCACTGGCCTTGTTAATGCTACCAAGCTTTATCCCAAATACTCGTCACCATGGCAACAATCACTTTATTCTGTGAGTGTATATGTGTGTGCAGCTTGGTAGAGTGATCTGAATGCTGCTGCTGTGTGTATGCGTATAAAAGTTATTGTTTGTGTTGTTTGTGTCTGTTAAAGCTACTTTGCTGGCAAACAAATAAAATGCTCATAATCAGTTAATGAGTTTTTGTGCTATTCAAAGCAGACATCGCTGCTGTCGGTTCATGGGATTATATCACAACAAGTACTGGTCAAAGGAAGAGAATATTTACTTATTCGAATAATAATTGCATTTTTTTTACTGTCTTACCATAATAATCAAACCACTTCATGTAGGTCTGTTCCTTTTAGATGCATTAATTCATCTAGATGAACCTTACTATATAAACTGCCATTTCTCTTGATGTTCACACAGTGTAGCAGTGAAACAGAAACTGTCAATCAAAAGGCTGTTTGTCTGTGTGCAGCTGTGATGCACTGAAAGTGACCAATCGTAAGATGACCGGAACATCCCTTGGTTTCTGCTTGAAAACTCATAAAAGCCAGATCAGTTGGATTTCTTAGGATATTTAGGTTTTTTTTTTACCTTTATAACCACCTGTTAGCGTTTCTACCTTTCATGTCTCGTCTATTTGGTCGGATGAAGATGACTTGCAGTTTTTTGCTTTGTGCTCTGAGAGATGCTCTAGTTGTAAAACATTAGTGCATGCATATACATTACGTAAAGTCTACATAATTGTTCATGAGTCATTTAATAAATCTGAACTGCAGCTCAGCATTCATTAGCGTAATTAGCTGCTCTTTTCCTGCCCCCTCAAGAAAAGTTGAGACTGGGTACACTGCAAGCATGTCACTACTAGTTGAGTTTGGTCAGAACCACTATAATTAAAAGCAGATTGTTATTTATGTCTGCAGTAATTTTAACTTGGTGGTATTGCTCTGCAATGGCAGTGGACATGACACCGATTAGTTAAACCCAGGATAGAAGCACATGAAGTGGCTTGCAGCAACTGTGGGGAGGGGTAAAACCTTATCAATAGTGTGCCCTATATGAGATATGCCAGTTGGATGTGTAGAAGGATATGAGATGAATCATCAGCCAATGAGGGTTGGCGTTAAGATCAACCGTTATCTGATGTATTTGGACTGCCAATTAAATTTGGCTGCGTGGTTTGCCTGAAAACCTGTTGTGCTCATTTCCTAATAAGCAAAATGCTAGAGCGTACATTTATTTTCATGTTATTTAAAGCACACAAAGTGCTTTACATAAAGTGCTATATCACCACCAAACTGGGCCACCTTCAAACCCCCCTGCCACCTGCTCCTGGATCAAAGACTCCTTAACCATACGGCCTCAATCAGTCCCACTCAGCCCCCACCTCTCAACCCTACTGTCACTCAGCACCAGATCCCCACAGGGCTGGATCTCAGTCCCCTACTGTATCCCCTGGACACCTATGGCTGTTTACCAAACCACCGAACCAACATCATAGTCAAGTATGCTGATGACACCAATGTGGTTGGGCTCATCTCTGATGAAGATGAGACAGTGTTAAGGGAAGAGGTAGAGAACGTGTCCTGTTGGTGCTCAAAAAATAACCTGAAGCTGAGCTCATAATGGACTTCAGGAGGCTCAGACAGGTCCACTCATTATTATCATTTCTTGGCACCCACATCTCAGCCAGTCTCACCTGAACCCACTTCCTCTGTGTCCTGAGGAAAAATAACCTGGACTAGAAGCTGCTGCTGGCCTTCAGCTTCAGCTGCTTGTTATCTTATTTGTGTTTACATGAAAGAAGAAACACATTTTATGTACACCAGCTGCCTCTCCCTTACCCTTCTGGTTGTCAAGCAGGAAATTGCTATCCTCATTGCCTCCAGTGATGGCGTAGGAGACGCCATCTCCGTCCGGGTCGTTGGCATGAACGATGGCAACCAGAGTGTCAGGACCGGCATCCTCACTTAGGAAGGTTTTATAACTGACAGAGAGGAAGAGAGGAAGATGTGTTATTTCTTTACTGCATACAAGCACTTTGCAGATGTAAAGAGATGGAGGATGTCATGAAAGGGTATTAATGTATGAAAAGAAAAATAGGCTGATGCCAGAATGAGGAAAAAGTTCAATAAAAAAAGTAGAAGAAATAAAAGTGTGAAAGAGACAATGGAGCGAGAGGAGAGGTGAAGATGAAGTGAAAACAGATGGAAGAGAACAGTGGGATTAAAAATAGATTCTGAGTTAAAAACAAACTTAATTAACAGATTGACTCTGTGGGCGAGAGACCCAGACAGCGACAGGGGTGAGGCAGGAAAAAAAGAGAGAGAGAAAGCTCACAGCTGACGTTCATTATTAAACAAAGTTGTATTAACAATTCAAAAGGGGACAAAAAATGAAAACTGCTCCAAAGAGTAGAAGAATGAGGATAATTCTTACACGCTCTGTGAAAAGATGGGTGCCTCGTCATTGGTGTTGGCGACTCGGATGCGGATTGAGGCTGTCCCGGTGCGAGGGGGTGTTCCTGCATCCACTGCAACCACCAAAAACTCATAGATGTGATTAGGGCGCTCATAGTCCAAGCGACGGGCGGGGCTGACCACACCCCCAGATGTGATGCTGAAGTCACTGCTGGGAACGAAGTATGAGATCTCCGAGTTTATCCCGGAGTCACAGTCCCGGGCAAGTACTGGATGGGAGGTGGGTAGGGTGAGGAGAAAGGTGAAAGAAGAAAGAAAATTAGTTGTAAAGTGCAGAAGATAACACGGGGTAAATAAGGACCAGAAAGAAGGGCTCAGAGAAGATGGTTGTAAAGATAGAGGTGAGAGGAGTAGGAAACAGAGCTGAAGAGATTGGATAAGGTGGAAAAAGAAGAAGAAGAAGGGAGACATTTTTATTAATAACTTAGTTTGTACAGTGTTGTAATGTATGTATGATTATGTGTACTTGTCTGTCTCTCTGAGGACCAATCTGAGTTTGCAGCCTTGAGATTGATGTAGTTAGTCTTCACTGTAGGATAAAATCTTCAAAGACATGCTTGAAGGTTCAGGCATAGTTTTAAGGTTCAGGTTCGGTTAAGGAGCTCAGTAATGTAGTATGTCAACAAGAGTCCTCGCAAAGATAGAGGGAAAAATAAGCATGTGTGTGAGGATGTGATGCTGGCTGTACGCCTAATAAGAGCAAAGCCTCGCTGAAGTTGGAGTGTTTGATCTCAACCAGTCACCAGCAGCTATGACAGATGGCTCTGACTCACACACATTCACACACACACACACACACACACACACACATGCACGCAGACACACACACAGATGAGCTGTACAGTCTAACCACAGGTGTAATGTGTTGGTTTTGTGTTCACACAGACCCTACTTGACAGATCAGTGTGTGTTACCTTGCAGCAGTGAGGTTCCAGGTGCGATGCTCTCAGGTATGTTGTCTCTGGTGTAGATAGAGTGGAGGAACTCTGGTGTGCAGTCATTCTCATCCGTTATGTGTACAACCACCTGCAGGGAGCATCCCACTGTTATTATCTGGTATCAGATTATACTTTATGTTGGTTTCATATTCATTTCAGCGTGAGCCAGCAGGAGTGAACAGGTGAGTTATTTCATCACAGTAAGTAAAGCTTTGGAAAGTATGACACACAAAAAAAGAATTGGGTCACACATAATCACTGATTCGACTACATTTCAATGACTGCTACAGTAGATAAAGATGGAGCTTTATCTGCTGATTTATCTGCTTTATCTACACTCCATGTATAGTGGCAACTCAAGCTGTGACTATACATAGAGTGCTTTGGAAGTTTTTAATTGCTTTCAATAATATTTAAGAAAAAACAAAAGCAGTTTCAATAGATAGAAATTATTTTATGGCACTGTTATAGTTTTTGGTCTCACTTTTCTTTGTAGAACTGCATTAATGGAGCTACAATGGACACTTTACAAGTGATCTGATTTTTAAAGGCCCAACAACAGGACATCAGTAGGATTCAGGTCTGGACTTTGACCAGGACACTGCAAAACTATGAATGAATTCCTTCTGAGCTATACAAACATGAACCTGGTCTCATGCTCTGGATCATTGTGCTGCAAAACCCAGCTGTGCTTGAGCTTGAACTGCCGTAGGTATTAAAGTTACTGCACTGCATATCTATCTATTACACTCCAGTTTTATAAAATTCATAATCAGGAGTCTTCACAAAACAAAGTTAACTTAGGGTTCTTAATTTATTTGTCCTTTATTTGTCATGTGCCACTTATTTCTGAATAAAAAAAGCCATCTTCATGTAATTTAATGGTTAAGCAATGATTTGACAGACACAGCTGGTAGGGATGTAATCAGTTTTTTTCAATTTGATTACAAGAGCAGTATCTTGTGATTATTCACGGTGGCTTTATTTTATGTCAGAGCTTTTTTGATTGTATAATGCAGTTTATTATGGGATACACACACAAAAGAAGAAATCAGGCAGACAAATTCTATGTTTCAGGTTTATATTAAACTAATCAAAATCAAAAGACCCAATCAAACCGGTGCCTATGACAGAATGAAAAGAAAAACCATGAAGATGTAAATTTAAAGTAATTTTTGTTTTGTTTTCAGACATTTTCTATTTCTTATCACAAGAAAGTAGAACGTTTAGTGTAAAATTCACAGCAGACACTCTGACTTTATTAAACGTATATACTTTTCAAGATAATTGAAGCAAACATTGTGAAGACGTCCTCTGGTTGAGGATGAAAAATATTTTCTCGTTCTCCCCACTTCTTCTTCAAACATCCTAAATCTTGAGCCTCTGCATCATCACCTCTCTGCTGTTTCAGTTTAGTTTCACCCACTATCCCGAGCTCTTGGAGCCCAACCAAAATGCTATTTTCCATTCCCATAAAGCCTGATTTAACTGGTAAGGCTGCAGACATGACCACTTGAGCACAGATTTTCTCGGCAGTCCTGACCCTTCGACACACCACCTGTTCAGTAATAACAGCAGGGCAGAGGAGAGGCAAGCAGAGAGGATTTAGATGCATGACTGCTTCTGCAAACATGCACTGAATATTTAGAAGCGTAAACAGTAACGCTATTCCTTATTAGGTTTTTTTTTACATCCAACTCAACAGGTGAATATGTATTTCCTGTTGAAAGACTGATACAAAAGAAAGAAGCACATACACACCTTTTTAAATCGGAGAGACACAAAGGCAGAAGCACTGACTGCAGTCACTGTGGTGTAAATAGTATTCACTTGATAACAGTAATTACTTGATTTTATCCTTTGCTGCACATGATTTGTGTGACTTCTTTTTACTGACAGAAAACATTTTTCATTTCTGGAGGATTCATTTGTGCATGAAGAATAAGAGCAAGTGTTTATTAGTAATAGAAACACTGTTAAAGTTGAGAGCTTTAAGAAACACCACAACCACACTTTTTCTGTACTTGTGCCAATTTTTTAACATCTGCTAAGAAATTGATTTCATATGGTTAATAGATTTGACCAGTTGTTACTTGAAAGTGATAAATACAAAAACCAAGTACAAACACAAAGATAACACCATTTGACAGGCATGAAGAGCTTTTAGCTGAGAACTTGGCATTTCTTCTGTTTATCCATCTACAGTACTGTTGATCCCTCTATTGTTTGCCGAAGCTTTATCAGAAATGGTTTCAACTGAAGGGTGGTTGGGAAACCATTGTTAAAGAAGGCGGAGAGTAAAGGCTAAGTTGTGCCAAATTATATAAGAACTGGAATGAAAATCATTGGAAACGGGTCTTCTGGAGTGATGAATTCAAACTTTTTTTGTTTCAAATTTTCATGAGTATGTACAGAGGTGGTCGGAAGAAAAGGACAAGAGTGAGTATGTACAGTGGTGTGAGGCTGCATTTCAGCCAGTGGTGTTGGAGATCTAGCCTCTGATCTCCCAGCACGATATCATAGCAAACCATGTAATAGACAGGCCGGTCTACCGTGTCCATTTCACGCTTCAGGCCTCTCCAAAGAGTGAAATGAACACACGTGCACACATTTTTAGTACCAGCAGGGGGGAGATACTATATTTAAAGCCAAGAGGTCGTTAGCAGAGATGGGCAGTTACTGTAATCTGATTACTTTTATCAAGTAACTAGTAAAGTAAGGGATTACTATTGCAAAAACGGTAATTAGATTACCGTTACTTTTCCGTAGGAACGCTGCGTTACTGCGTTACTAAAACCGTAATTTTTTTGCGAGAACGTCTCATGACAGTGATGTAAACGAATGCACTGTTCATGACAACAGCTGTGTGCAGATCAACAATGGATAATATATCGCGTGTGGGAGAGAGTATGAGCGTGCAGCGTTTAAAGCATGTAAGTACTGACCTTACTTTGAGTGTGATTCCATAAAAAGTGACAAAAACATTAGTGTCCGTTGTGCGTGGGAAGAAAACTTATTTTTACAGCGAAAAAAAAAACCCTAAGCAAGCACCGAGTGCACAACGACGTAATGGGAAATTCACAGAGAAACTCGCGGATTCTTCAACTGACCGCGGCACACCTGCACCAGGGTAAACCTCCGCCTAGCCCACTCCTGCTTTACAGGTGAAAATAGAGCAAAAGGACCGCCAGTCTTTGACTGAGTGTAAACACAAAAAAATATTTTATTTTATGTGCTGGAATGTGCAGAAAATAGGTTTAAATGTTAAACTAATTTCTTCAAGTCAGAGAATGGTTCATATAATTTTATTTTTGCTTGATGCATAAAGTTAAAAGATTAAAACTGATAAAACAAGTTAAAAAAAGATACTTTTCCATTTGATTACATTTTGTATGATGGATTATGCAGAAAAAGTAGAATTGGGCTGAAAGATCTATGCTTTATCACCTCTTCAGGTTGTAAATCGTGTTTTTAAAAAGTAACTAAGTAACTAAGTAATTAATTACTTTTGAAAAAGTAATACATTCCAGTGTCCTTCATCACTAGAGACAATTAAGCTAGGTGGCTAATGTATTTAAATGTGTTAATAATGTCTGTTTAAACACTTTTATGTGATTAATTTCATGGTAGCCTGGAATAAAAATATCTCCCTCTGCTGGTACTGCAACTTGCATGCATGTCCATTTTACACTTTGGAGAGACTTGGTGTGTCTATTAGACATTTTTGGATCTCCACCAAGTCGACAAAAGGTCATGTACCTAAATTTTGGGGGAAAATTCCCATCAGCCAATTCCCATATACTGGGTGAAGATGGATTCTTTATATAGTTGAGGCAAAGACAAGTGTACTTATAAACTAATGGTTCAATAACAAACCAATAGCTGCTCACTGACATAATATTTCTTTTAACCTAAATTCCCTTCTCTGTTATATATTTAAAGAAGTTTTTCCTTTACAGGTGGCAAAGAGATGCTATTTTAGTGTGTTATTGAAACTATCTTATTATTATCTTGGGGTTTCTATATTGAGAAAATTGGAAAAATGTGTGTAGTCTACATTCATATTATATTAACAGTCAAAAGAAGGTACTAAGCTTGACACCAAATGTCAATATAACGCTGTTGGACTGAACGATGGAAAGAGACAGAGACATGTTGACGGCTTTAAAATGTCTGATGAAGGTGATGAAGCCAGAGGCAATAAAAACCGCAGAAGCTACAGTAAGGTGCAACATAAGCAGTGCTGCAAAACCCTCTCTCTCTCTTTTACATGCACACACACTCACTCACACACACACACGCACGCACGCACACATGCACACACACACACACACACACACACACTGGCATGCATGAACAGGGAGGGCATTTATAGTGAATTAGCCAGCCAAGCTTATAGAGCAGCAGTGGCCTTTGGGGGACACTGGTAGTTTAGCAGCTATTCTCTCTGTGTCTCAACCATCTGGACACTGAGAGCAGGTGATAATGGATTTCTCTTGGTGTGTGTGCTTGTGGAAGTGTGTGTTAATGTGAACAGATGTAGATATCTGTTGTATTAAGTCTTCAAAGCTTACTCTGAGGGTAAAAGTCAGTACTTAGCAGCCAGGCTTTTGCACTTTACGTATGTGTGTGTGTGTGTGTGTGTGTGTGTGTGTGTGTGTGTGTGTGTGTGTGTGTGTGCTCGAGCCACATATAATCTATTATTGTGCAAACCCTGTAACAAAATAAAAAGAAGGCTCCTGCACCACAAAACTGCTGATTCCTAAGTGATTCCTAAATTCTGAACGCAGCTTTGAACTTGTGCATTTCACTGAGTTTTCATCATGAGAGCTTCACGGGATGCTCAGCAGTTTGTTTTTAGTGGTATGCTTGCAAAATAAACACATAAACTTAATAAACAGTAAATGAAAGAGTTGCATCACAGCATCTGATTCAGCAGCAGCACTTTCTCATTTTAAATTAATGAGTTTTCATCAGAGAAGTGGTATGCCGAACTGTCATGGGTCAACACCCTTACATGTTCTCAGATATGTGTGATGATGAGCTGTGGATGTATTCCAGAGGTTGTGGTAACACTTACAACTCTGTATTGACCCTCCAATTCACACCATCAATTCACACCATCATACTCCATCATGTGATTCGACTGTAAGAGTTTAATATGCCATTGATGTGTGAACACTTAGAGTGCCTACCATTCTCCACCAGTTATCAGATATAATAAATTATTTTCAATCACCCTCTAACATCTGTTTTCAATTATCAGGTTGTCTGAGTGTTATTTTTCCCTCATTATTGTTTTAACTGCAGTGCATGGGACCATAACTTTGTCCCAAAAGATAAAGCTGTGTGTTAAAGCTGTAGCTACATGCTGTTGACATGGATGTATTAATTTTAGAGCTTGCATTCACACATCAAACTTGTAAAAGTATTAGTCACTTTACACAGATTAATAGATAGTATATTTGCATGCTTGGTAGTGTAGATGTACCTCTGCCACGCTGCTAAGGCCGGTGTCGGGTTCAGAAGCTCGGACCTGCAGGGTGTGCAGGTTGTGACCACTCTCATAGTCGACGTTCCTGGTGAGGCTAAGCGCTCCGCTCTCCTGGTTGATGCTAAACAAATTCCCTGGATTAACCAGTAGCATGTATGAGAGACTCTTCTTCTGGAAGGAGACAGCATGGACAACTGCAACTCTACATGGACGTGGACATAAACACACACAAAGCAAGAAATTTAAGCAACACTAGCAACAGTTTTCTTACCAGAAAGAGAAAATAAAAGGAAAAATAGACTTGAGTTCTCCAAGATTTTATGAAATCCTCTTCTTAGACCTCTATCGTCTGCTAATCAGATAAAAATACTGTGTTAGTTTTAATGTGTGCACCACTTCACAGTCAGCTCCAAGTCATGTCTTAGCATGGCTTAGCAAAAATACTGCAGCCACAGGGGAACTGTTAGCTAAGCCCCCTAAAAGTAGAAAATATTGAGAAATTTCCATAACTTTTGTAGTTCTTTAAATGTCATTACACATTGGTTGTGACATTTCCTTACCTACTTTAGCACTGTTGTTATTTTTATTGCTTGTATTCCTGTTTTTATCTGTGTAAAGCACTTTGAATTTCTTTGAATGAACTTGGTGTGCCTTGCCCAAAGTATAAACATGACCACAGGTCTGCAGAAAGCTGATCTGCATTTCTTTTTCCAAACAGACTTATAAAGTGAAGAGGAGCTGTGACGTGCTGGTCGAGCTCCAGTGCTGCGTTTAAAGTCTGCAGCCTTCATGGATTATTCTGAACTCAGACACTATTGCAACCCGATTAATCAATTTAACATAAACTAACACACACGTATGCACAGACGCACATACGGTCAGAGAACACGTGCATGTGAGGACATAAAAACAAATAAAAGGGACATAGTGGAAGAAGAGACACACAGAAACCACATGCAGAGATACACCCACAGTCACACTGCTCACAGGGTGGCATGGATACTTGGATATTAATACAATGTGCTTTGCGCCAGCAGCCCTGAGGATTCACACACACACACACACTCTCCTTCATGTTTATCCAGACCTCGCTTTTAATAAATATTTGAATTTGCCACACTTTCAAATTCTCAGCCTCAGGCCACACTCATACATCTGGGTCCTCTTCAACCACCTCCACCCACCCCAGCCTTCTCTGCATCATCCCTCTATCCTTCATTTTCTTCTCTTCCCTCTCCTTCCTTCCTCTATCATCCCTTCACGCTCTCCACATCCCTCCACCCCTCCCTCCTCCTCCTTCTTCTTCTTTCCTTTTGTCTCGCTCTACAGGGCTCATCTTTTCATGCATCACATGACATGCAAAGCAAGGGAGCAGGCACACACAGACAGACACATATGCACAAAATGCCATTTTCACATTCTGTGTCTGAGGCAGTGGAATGCAAATCATGTTTCTGTATATATGGAGTCAGAAATATAAACAGACATTTTTGTTAATAAAACCTACTCACAACAATAGTACCAGATGTAAGATTACAAGTACTTCTAATATGTCTCTCTGTGTATAACCCTGTCAGTAACATATACAAACATATAAATTAAAAGCACATAAAACTGGTACCTTTTGGATCACTTCTAATGCAGTTGCTTGATACAAAGCAGCATAAGGCGTTGTATCAAAACTTGTACTAATGGATCATACAGGAATTATGCGCTTAGTATTTATTTTTATGTGTTAACTGCCAGGCATTTTGGTTTGTACACATCTGTACATCCATGCAAAGGGAGAACCCGTCATTGTCAATAGACCACACAATATGGCGTCTTCTGGTTTAACTGGTGTAACTGGTGGAAGCCTAAATGCTAAAAATAAGACTTCAGAAAAAATTTGTCGAGTAGAGAAGGATCTGTAACAAGGAATGATAAGAAAAAGAAAAACTTAACACTATCACTTTCACCTTTTACTTATTGAGGTTTATATTTCAAAAAGCATGCGTGTAGCAAAAAGCTTCTTAAGTTAACATCTTATACTGCAAATAAACATCCAATGCTATTCTTTGGGAGTTTCACTGTATGTATGCACAAGGCATATATTTCAAAAGAAACTTTCTGACTGGTAAACCCGTGACACCTAATTGACTTGTGAAGGGCTAAAATGTATAATAGCAGTCTGGCAGTTTGGATGAAATGCCTCAGATGCCATCTTGCATTTTACAGGATTTAAAAGATTAGCTACTAAGATCTTGACGTATTACAGAACTTTCGAGTGTCTTGGAGTGTATACAACTTACTAAATGTGAAGCCCCAACAGCATAGCCAGGTGGTTATAATGTCGTAAGTGTTATTCACAGAGCATACACGCAAACAAGGGATAACAATCTGTCAGACTGCTGTAGGGACTCACGGTTGGCCAACGGGTATGTTCTCTGGTACATTCAGGCTGTACGTGGAGTTGGTGAACTGGGGTGGCCGATAGCCTGCAAGGATAGCAACAGTGGCTGGTGGCCCTTTACGACCATGTCCATCCACTGCCTGAACCCGAAGGAGGTACTCCTTACTGGGGGTCAAAGGTCGACCGGTTGTCCTGATCTCCCCAGAACGATGGTCCACCTCGAAGCACTCCTCATCACCTTTAAAAACATTAATTTAAATATTAGATAGATAGATAGATAGATAGATAGATAGATAGATAGATAGATAGATAGATAGATAGATAGATAGATAGATAGATAGATAGATAGATAGATAGATAGATAGATAGATAGATAGATAGATAGCAGCCACAGCTGTCCAATTATAAAACTAAATAAGGCAATATGAAGCTAGAGGGATTCTCTGAGTATGTTTATTTCTGTGTGTGTTTGTAATTAACACTTTTTGAAGAGTCCCCACTGAAGAAGAGAAGGAAGAGGGAAGGGCGCAGTAGAAATGTGGAGACAATTTGACAAAAGAGAAAGAAAGCAGATATGGAAACTTTGAGAAGAGGAGGACAACAAGAAGAAGAAAAGTACAGTTTAAAGTTTGCTTAGCCTCTCTGTCCACCACAATAACTGCCATCATCACCTCTTGGGCTGGTGCAGAGTCCAACAATTTCAGTAGCTTTCATCCTATATCCTATCTATTATTTATTTCTAAAATCCCTAGTTAAAATAGTTGTTTCTCAGGTTCTTGCTCACTTGTTTGGCAATAATATTTTTGAACAGTTTCAGTCTAGTTTCTGTCCCATTGATTCTCAAGAAAACAGCCTTTGCAAAATTCACCAATGACCTCCTGATAGCAGCATGCTCTAGTCTATTAACCATTCCTCTTCTTTATTTCCATTACTATTTATGCAATTGCAGACTATCACACTATGTCCCATAATATCCTTCTTGACAGACTAGCCTCTACTGGAATTAATAAACCACCCTTAAACTGGTTTAATTTCCATTTTTAAATCCTATCCTGGTTCAGTCAACTTAAATATCTCAGCTGAAATTTTCATTTCCACTTGTTCTCCAGGGATCTGTTTCGGGGCCTCACCTATTTATCAACTGTCTATTTCCTTCTTTTGTAAAATTATCAGCATTTCAATTTCCATTGTTATGGTGATGACACCCAGCTCTACCTGTCAGCCAAACCTACCACCACTCTCCCAGCCACCTTCCTCCAGGAAATCAAATCCTGTTTTTTCTCATTGGCACCAAATCCAGAATGTCAAAAATTTTCCCTCCCGATTGACAACTCCTCAGTTTCTCCTTCCCCTCAGGTTAAGAGTCTGGGTGTCATCCTTGACAGCACACTTATTATGTCACTTGGTCCTCATACTTCCATCTTTGTAACATTAATATATAAAGACATTAATGTCTGTCTGTCACAACCAATAGTACTCCCATCTTTATTCACACCTTGGTTATGTCCTACATGGCTTCCTGTAAATCTCTTTCTCTCATATCCATCCATAACTTTCAACTGGTTCAGAAGTAGTCACAGAAGTTTCTCCATTTATCACATCACATCTGTTGTTCAGCAGCTTCACTAGCTCCCAGTTAAATATCGTATTGATCTCAAGATTCTGCTCCTCACCTTTAAGGCAATCCATAACCTCCCTCTGCAGTACCTCTCTGAACTACTGCACGTTACACACCCATTCACATCCTCAGGGTTTCTTCTTCTCTTCTTCTTACTATGCCTTATGCCTGTTTGACTACCAAACAGTTGCTTCAGTTCCTCTGTTCCTCACTCTGGAACTGCCTCCCATAAAACATCTGTAACACTGATTCTCTCCACTTTCAATTCCCATCTCAAAATGCACCTCTTTCAACTGTCATACTCTCTCTGCTGGTCTTCCACCTGTCATATGAATCCTCTGTTCTTAATTACTTTATATATTTTAAGCTTGTTTTACTGACTTGATTGATATTTTCTTGGTTCATTCTTGCACTGTTTTAAAACTCTTTTGTGTAAGGTGACCTTGAAGGTTTTGAAAGGTACCCATTACAAAATGTGTTTTTATTATTATTATTATTATTGTTAAAAACAAAGATAGGCAAAGTAAGGTACCACTCACAAAGGCCTAGACAACATCCGTGACCCCTAGACAACTGCTAGTCACTAAAAAAAGATTTATATTCCCCGATTGGTTGGCAAGTGGTTGGTGGCTGATGCCGAGGGAAAGTGGTTACAAAGAGGTTGTTACACCGAAACCCTTCCTGCCTGCTGCAGCCATCCATAGTTTGCATGGAAGATGTGTCTTGTCTGCATAAACGTGCTAACTAACCACAGAGCAATAGTGAAACTTGAAAAAAAGTGTGACAAAGGCACACAACGAAACAAAGAGGCAAAGGCTGTATATCATGTAATGAATAGAAAGAAGATGAAAGGTTAGGATGGGCGGATAAAAAAAGACATGAAGGGCAGAGAAGAATCCCCAGCTGTTGACTGGAGGGTTTTGAACCAGCAGCTGCATCCAACCTGTCAATCATCTTCTCTTGTTTTGACTGCTGAAGGAAGATTTTTCTGACACTTGTTTGTCAAAGTCTCACTAAATGAGTTCTGGTTTGCTTCTAAAGCTCCTACAGATTGCCTTTATTGTCTCACTTGCATAATAATCTCTTTTGAATTGAAATTAAAACTGACTTAAAGTAAACATACTTATACTTTTAGGTTTCGTTCAGAGACAAGAAGATGCATATTGGTTTCTTGCCCCTGATTGGCATAGCATGAAGACTAGGCAAGAGGCCGGGGAACAAGCTGGCAAACCTGTCCAAAAACTGAATAACAGCACCTCTAAAAGCTCACCGACTGATGCTTTATAACTGCATCCAGTGACCTAAAATATCCAATGACTGTTCTGGACAGACATGTAATATATGGTAGTTGTTACTATAGGAAGAAATATATTTTACTGTGGAATAACACTACTATGATTTTGTGGAACTTCTGAAAATAAAAACTGATATCTGTCAACCTCGTCTACAGCTAGAGACTGCTATAGATTCTTAAGTTGTCGCTTTACAATGGAACCATTAAAATTTGAGATTTTCATTACAAATAAGTAGGATTCATGGTCCTGCATTTGAGTCCCCTTGTGTAGGTTTGACTACGCAGAGTGAAAGATTTTGGGTATACGGATGTGCTTGCATGCACTTAAAAAAAAAAAACAGAAAACCCCAACAACAATGCTGACTGGTTGAAAGTTGGGCCTAAACAGGAAAGGGAGAGACAGCGGAGTTTATCAGCAACATAAAGAACACGGAAAGTGGTTGAAGTTGAAATTATTTTTGAAAGTTTCACTTTATAACTTAGGTCTTCTGCTTGGTTGTTTGGAGGACCAACTAAATATAAAAATCATATTTTAAAAAATCTTGATGGTGACGCCTGACAGGAACTGGATCAGAACTTTGAAGATTTTACATATCAAATACAAACACAAAAGGCTACAAGTTTACAGTTTTATAAGAGTAGCATTCCTGATGATTAGATTGTTGTCTTATTCATTTAATTTTTTAAAATCTAAGTTTAAATTAAAGTAAGTCTTGCAACTTGGTGTTGTTTTAAGTCTATAAAAACATGGCAGAAGGGAGTGACAGTGATATTTTAGTTTTCTAAGAATATTTTGAGTATATTGAAGAATAACAGAAGATTTTGTAGATATAAAAAAAGAACCATTTGTTTCAACTTTTATTTTTTTTATAGTACAGTTTATGTCAGTGAGTGCACACTGTTTTTAAAAAGAGCCACAGAAACTGAAACTTTCACTGCATTTTAAGCCACTAAAACAAAAACTGCAAATTTAGGATGCTGTAACTGATTAAAATAACATTAATGCCCCTAATTGGCTTCACTCACTCTACGTGAATATATTTTCACATTGGCATGATGTTAAAAAAACATTTTTAATATAAATTATTTGATTATTCATTCGTACACATGTAGTCACATTACGCCAAGGGGAAGTAAGAAGCTTTTAATAAGAAAGCATTAGAAATTAGCTCTCAAAATATCTCCCCTTTACTTTCCTCCCCCATTTTTTTTCACTTAAAAAAAAAAAATCCACAGCCACCGGCGCCCATCCGCCCACCCTCTGACTCTCCCACTCGCTGCCTCTCCAGAGACTTCCCTATTATTCCTGAATCTGGGAGCTTTCTTTGCCCCAGGGAGCGATTAACAGCGCAGCTCCATCCCGTTCTTGAGCATTTCTTTCTCCCTCTTCCATTTGATGGTAATTGAAATTCAACAAGTCAAATTTTTGTTTATAAATCACTCTTTTGAAAAAAACAGGTTTGTCACACAGAGCCTGGCAGAGCTGCAGCAGACCTAATTACAGATACAAGCGGGAGATAAGAGCAGGAACAAACACATGACAGGTTTTTAGAAAAACTGACTGAAAAAAGATGGAGGTTTGACTGTGGTAGGTAAAAAACACCCAAAAACAATGAAAAAAATACAAGGAGTCGGGCGAGTGTTGATATTATAAAAGACGTGTTAATGCATTTGAAATGTATTTTTCATCTTTGAAGGGTTCTTAACATCTTAATAGCTCATTTTCAGCATATACAGTATGCTACATGGAAAATATTTATATAGTCATTATGCACAATACAGCAATTAAAATAAGAATTTAACCACTCACCTTCAAATAGGAAGAACTGAGGTCGTCCTAGTGTCCCGTCTCGTTGTCGTGCTGACAGTCGATACACTACGGAGCCTGGTGTTGCATCAGGACCAATAGCACCCAGGTAAGGTGAGGGAAACATCGCCCACTGCAGGTCAGCCTGACTGGGCATGCTCAGAGTTAACCTGCACAGGTACCAGTCATCACCTGGATAAGAGAGTAAACAAATATGACATTACTACATGTAACTGATTTGAAAAAATCCTGTTACTCAAGAATCCAAGATAGCTCTGAATAGCTACCATACAGGGATTAGGATTATGTAGCTGTCCTTCTGAAAGGCATGGTTGCATTTAGCCAACTTATTACTCCCCCATGTACCTGCTGCACTCTCACTTGAAAAAAGTTCAATTGTTATAACACCATTAAGTTTGTGAATGTTACTTCTCTCGCAAAATCAAGAAGGAGGTGAAACTTAAAATATAAGAGAATGGTTCTTGCTGGTATTTAAACTGATCTGTTTATTTATGTATTGTTAAATAACCCTATTCAAAACTACCTTTCACCCAATGACGGCTGGGATAGGTTTAAGCCCCTCGTGACCCTGAACTGGATAAGAGGAAGAAAATGGGTGGGATGGATAAATGAATGGATGGAAAGAAGCGTTTTTCAACTGAATACTAATCTTTATTGAGCCCAGGAAAATTCATAACACTTCTATAACCAAAAAAGATAAATGTTTGAAAAATGTCCTCAGAAGACAACAGAATCTGATTTAGTTACTTGGCCAGTACTGTGCATACATTTGGTTTATGTTATGGCTTCTTATCCAGTATTAGTATTGGATAGTATTAGTATTAATTCAATGATGCCGTTCAATGTTGACAAATAACCACTCTTTTTTAGCCTTTGGTTTTAACCAACTGAAATATCTGACTGTTGAGCTACTAAGGTGACCAGTCAGTTTCTATATGTGTCTCTCAACCTGTTTCCAGACACAGGAAATCAAATAACTTCATATGAAATATTAATTATCCACAAAAATATGGACTGTAGTGTCCATGAAATGGCTTTGTATTAAGAGTATGCAGTATGTATTTACAAGATTACAAATCTAAAATCAACATTGTTAGTAACACATTAGCCATATAACTGCTAAACATCTGGTTTTAAATCAGGTCCATGTAAAATATGTCATAGAAATGCATTTGCCTTTAGAAATAATGACTCTTTGTACTATAATATACAGTACCAGTCAAAAGTTTCGATTGATAGTGATTTAATAGATGATTTCTGTGCATCAGTGTTTTTATATGTTTTTATTTAAATGTTACCTAACAATCTCCATGTGTTGGTGGTTGTCTGAGTGCTTCAACTGCATGGCTGCTATTGTTGTCTCAGCTTTGAAGTGACGAAGCTTGTTAGCTAAGCCAGCTGCACTCGTTCAGACAGTGGTTCAGCCAATGGGGACAAGGTGACATCGCTCAACTTCTGTCATTTTTTCCTCATAGCTCATCATCACCTTGCTGCTCCAGAAGAGAACAGTGAAGGAGTGACAGGGAGGAAGAGAGAGAAGGAAGCAGTTCCTCCAAAATAAAACAACAGAACTTTCACAAGATCACAAAGTCACGCAGCGGGAGCTCCCATTCTCCCAGTCAAAAATACACACACACGCACACACGCATACACGCACGCACATGTTTTTTCTGCATCCAAAAGTCAACTCCTTATAGATTTTGTTGTGTCGTCTGGTTCTGAGGAGGCATTTGTTTGGTTTGAAGGTGCTTTGGCGCTAGCTGTTGTTTTGGCTCTTGTGTCGTTTTGCAACAGCAAAGGAGACAACAGCCTGAACAAGAGAGGAAACTTCACTTCAGAGAGACCAAAGAACGAAAAAAAAGAGATGAGGAGGTGGCAGAAGAGGAGGTGGAGGAGGGAAGGAGGTGAAGACACAATGGTGTCTACCTTTGTTTCTGTCTTCTCTGAAGGTCTGTCAACAAACTGAACATGAGAGGGAGAGGGAAAAAGAGGAGGACAGGAAAAAGGAGGCAAATGAGACAGGGACATAAAGGGAGACAAAGAAGTAATAATAGAAAAAGCAACAGGAAAACGGGAGAAATGAACAATGGGGTGAAGCCAAAATGGGGGAAAATAAGGCATAAAATGCAAAAAAAAAAAAGAGAATAAAGAAGGAATATGGTGAGCATAGATGCAGAATGAATAAAAAAACAATGAGGAAAAAGAAAATGTGCTCCATCTTAGAGTTACCCATCAAATTCAAGTGCACAAACACATACTATTACACTCAGTGTGACTGGCACTGTCAGGGGATCCCATTATCTCTGAATCTGCATCACCAAGAAATGTCCACAAATCAACAATATCCTCTATGTATTTAACTCTGTGGTTTGTGAATCGCATATTTTTAGCTTCAGTAATCCATTATTAGTTACCTGTACGTGAAAAAAAACCACTAACAAAAAGCTGTTGTTTCTGTAATGATTAATATTCATTCTGTATATGCCAAATAAAAAATTAATGTCCTTTCAGAGAGGAACAACTTAATCTGAAAATAAAAATATATCCTATTCCAGGCCAAAGCATGCTGTGACTATGATAAACACCCATAAATAAAGTGAGAAAATGAGCAAAATGCTAACTAAAAAAAGTTAAGGAGATGAGGGTGAGGCGATAATGAGGACAAAATCTTCCAGCTTAGCGCTCCACTGTCCTCTCCCGCGTTAGCCGGCCTTGAGTTTTTAGTCAATGCATAAAATCCAGAATAATCAAATCTATTTCTGTCTATTGTTTTACATATGCTGTGCTGTGGGCCGTGCATGAAAGCCAAATGAAGTCTGTCCTATTATTATGATAAGCATCAACACGTTCAGATGCAGTGCCAGCGGTCAGCACATGTGTCAGCCTGGGCGAAAACTATAAAGCCAACCTTACTGTATGGAAATACAACTGCGGGGGGGGGGGGGGGCAAAGTGGACACAATGCCTCCTTTGTACCTCCAGGCTGATAAAAGGTCACTGACACTAGAATAATGGCATTTGATATATGATATAATACGTAGTCTCTGCAGGGTTACACTACAGCTTGTTTATCTGTATTAGTGAGTGGAACACAAACAGCAGCCCCTCCTACATAAGTAAAATTTTACATTTTGTATATTATTTAGGAGTCTACACAGATAAAGCAAATAAAGAATTTACTGAACACTATGGGCATTAGAGAATGTCCCTGTTAGATTAAAAGAGTTTTGCATTATGGGCACAGTGTAATATATTTTGATGGTAGCCCAATCAGTGAAAACAAAGGGTCTCCAAACATCTTTGCTGCACACAAAGAACAGTGGACGAATCATCTGTCCAGCAGCCAAGACTATTACAGAATGTCATGACAAGGAGCTTAATAAGAGCTGGAAAATACTGCCAGAGACAAGAGGCAGGAGATGAGAACACAAACAGAAAGAATTAGCTAAAGTGCTTCTGAGGGAATATATGCACGTGGAATACACGGCATGCTTTCATAAAAACATGGTTTTGTAGATTCGACCTCCACAGCTGTTAAACCGGTATTTCATCTCAACATACATCCTAAAATGTAAAATCTTAATGTAGTTGCATTTCAAAAATGTGACTTAAAAATGTTCGACTGCCTTATTATTAACAAGTTGGAGTGTGTGATGATTCAGTGACTGCAAACTGTACTTATCACAGTTCAGTTCCTCAGAGGATGGTCTGTCTTTCAAAAATGTTATTTCTATTACAATGTTTCGGAGGGAAACACATTTGTGACCACATTATATTTGGCATAGACGATGGGTTGTATATGCGGCATATCACATGTCATTTCTTACATACATAAAGTATGTCTACTTTATGAGGCAGTACAGTGTTATTAAACTTTTTAGTCATTCTTTAGAGGTGCTCATAGCATTGGCTTAGGTTTGTTTTAATGAAATACGAGTTCCCTTTAGTTACACTTTCTAATGAATATTTACACAGTAACACAGACAGGAATCAGCATGTGATACCAGCCTCTGGTATGATGGTCTAGCTCTTTGTATCCCCTCAATCTACCCCAACTATCTCCTGATATCTGCTGATTCTGATGCAGTTCATAATTATTGTGGTTTATTCATTATAAAATACTTCATATAGTACTGGGACCGGTCCACATCACACTGAAAGGAGTTACTTGGCCACAGAAACCTATACAGTGAGACTAATTAGGTTAGTTTGGAACTCTTATTGAGCCGGCCGAGCATTTTTAATGCATTAAGCACCTCAGCTCTCAGTGACCCTGCCTCTAACCTTCTGTTGTCTGCCACTTCATGACTGAGTTGCTGTGGCTCCTAAACACTTTCACTTTCCAATGAATGCACTTAGAGTTGATATTGAAATGTCTAGAAAAGAAGAACACACAAACTACAAACTTATTTGTTGCCACATTTGATTCCTATTACAGTACAACCTAGACAATCAGTGAGCTCTTTAAGTGTTTGCAAAGGCAGACTCCATTGCTAGATGCTTGATTTTATACACTTTGTCAATAAGACTGAAAACATCTGATGAGAGGTATGGCCCAATTCTTTTTGTACATATAACATTTAATATAGTGACCAATTACACTTCACCTGAATGTAATGGGAAAAACACTTCAATCATGTAAAACAAACAAACAAATGAACAAACATTCAAAAATCCCTTTAATTTAATTTCGTTCTAGCACCATCCTCAGGACAAACCAGTAGCAAAATGACATTATGTTGTTTTATGCTGCAGTGTAGCCATGAGCTACAATAGCAACAATCCAATTAACTTGTCTTTTTTTTTTTTTTTTTACACTAAACTGTGGTTCTAAAAGAAAGGTATTCAGGAAATGTTGCAACAACTTGCTCTATCCTGCCAAACTATAGCAATGAGTTTAGTAAAGTGGAGAACTCGCTTATATAGCTTTAGTCCAGCCTTGCTAGCACCCAAATGTGCTGAACAGCTCCTTGATGCGAATCACTGAACTTGAGAAGTCAACGAACACAAGCATGCATGCAAGCATGCATATAAATATGCAGAGGAATGTCCGGCTCAGGGCAGGAGTGGGCCTGAAGCAAAGAAGAGGAGTGGAAAATGAGGACGAGTTAAGAACCTGAACACTGAGCAGTCATCCAGTGTTCACAACTGTTCATTTTCCACAAAGAAATAGATGTGTTCTTTTCCTTAAACATGTCAAAGTAAGAAAGTAAAGTTATGTTGCTTTCTTTAAGATTGCTTTTCTGTTATGTCAGTTACTGTGACATAACAAAAGGCCATTTCAGATTATTTTAGTTTTTCTCGACTGTCTAACCTTTTAAGAACACATGAAGAAGTGTTATGTTCTGCTAAGCGTTTCATCCATGACTTATTTTATTCCTCTGCTTCTACCCATAACCCCTTGTGTTTTGGGGTAATTCCTCATCACTGGTTAAATTAAATTTTCATGTGCAATGAACTGCACCACAGTTTTCGTGTTAGAGGACTCAGTGAATTACTTTACAGAGCAGTGGTCTGATATGATAAACTGTATATCTTAAGAACACGCTGCAGGCTCTCATTGATGGACAGTCAAGTGAAGAAATTCAGGACAGTTTAACTGATCTTACCTTTACAAACAAATTAACCTAAATTATATTATTATGTGATATGTTGTTCTATGGGGTCTCAGAAAAATTACATTTCAACTTGTAGTTCTGACCATTGGTCATTGGCCACTGAGCTTTTAGATCTTGGAATGACTGTAATAGATCTAAAGTGCCTACTATTGTAGGAGGTCAAACGCAGTGGGGGCCACTGCTGTAAACATTGGTTTTTATTTGGTTTCTGATCAATTTTCATTTTTAAACAATCTATTGTTCTAGGTTAACTAGTAAGCAGCTATTCTTGCTTAATTATCTAGTGAAAATAATGCAAAATAAATGTTGCCTTGGAACCATTTCTAGTCCTTGAGCTCTCACTGTAACGCCATTGCATATTTAAAGCTCATACCCAAACCATACCTTTCAGTTTCTTTGTTTACTCCACGCTTTCAGCTACCTGGGGAAAAGTTACCAATTGCTATTCCCAGGGCAAATGGTTCAACCAAGACAGTGTGAATCCTAAGTAAAAGAACTCCTTTTTCCAAGGACATTTTGCAGCCAGTAGCTGGCAGATTTACATAATGAAAACAAGACGGGTTGGAAACCAGACTAAATGCAAATGGTGTCACTATTCAGCAGCATTCACAATATTCAATAGATATTAAATTCATAAAGATAAGTAAAAGCCACAAGCTTCTGTGACACTTTAATATTTTAAAGTGTTGGGAGAAGTGGCGACTGACAAATACAAATAAGCCTCGGCCATCATTTGTTTGCAAAAACGATGAGGTATCCCATGATAGCGCACACACATGCACATACACACAAATGTTTTCTAAGCAAGTAAGTAAAAAACTGTATAGAACAACAGTCTTGTTATGCCATGGGTCCCAGCTGGACTTCACCACTGAGAAAACAGAGAAAACTAATGTTTGGAGAAGAAATACTGCTCATTTTTCATCTCTTTGTCTAAAATTCCCAGTCTTCTATCCTCAGACTGTCAACGCTACTGTGTCTGTCATTTACATCTCAGTCCCTGCTGAACTCCTTTCAGACTGTTATGTTGGTGTTAGTTTAATGTAGCCTGCACATTTGCCACAATATATCCCATCTTCAATCCTATATTAAAAGTGTTCCTTTCAGGAAAAAAGGTGACAAATCAAAGGAAAACATGGAGCCCTGACTGCTTCAGTCGGGGGCTCAGATGGCTTTGTTATTCTGTTTTGGGGAATTCTGTAGGCATCATTTGGATCTTCTAAAATGAAACTGTTACTACATACACACTACACACTTAATAAAGAAACACTGTTTGATATCATCTTTATCACATGATGAAACATATCCATCCATATCTATCCAGACAGGCGTGGTCTCCTCCAGGATGACAGTGCCCCGATCCATAATGGCACCAGGGATAACTTAATGATCTGATGAAAATGTGTTTTTCCCAGTCAACAGGTTTCAGTTTAACATCTATGAGACATTTTGGATAGACGTGTTAAACGGTGCTCTCGATCACCATTATCAAAAGACGAAATGAGGACAAATCTTTTGGAAGAATGGAAGATGTTTAATTTGTCACTTCCCTGTATATAACACACGTTGGAAGAGGCCCGAGCTCTTTGTTTCTGTTCTGTTTGTGTGTGCTGACTGTATTTGTCCCCTGCTTATCTGATAAATCGGTTTGGCTGCTGCAATGGCCTAATTTCCTGGCAGAGATCAATAAAGTTTCATAAAGCTCTCAGCGGTTCAAAATCCCTCACCGTCTGTTGTGTTGAACACTGACTGTCCTAAACTAGTCAAACAGGAAGTGTTGAGAATGACATGTCTTTTATACAGCCGGATAAATAGTCCCAGTGAAGTGCAGCTAAGTCCATCTTAAGCCGCCACTTACTCATTTGAATCTCAATGCAGAGCGTGTCATGGCTTGTTATGCAAAACGAGGCTAAAAAGAGAAAGGGAATTGTGCTTTGTTTACACCAAACTCCATTCTGCTGTCTTTTAATTTAAATTCATTTATTTGTTTGGGGAGGGGATTTGTTTGTATGACACACAGCGTACCGGGATCAGAACAGGATGCAACCGAATCGAGAGGACAGAGGCACAATGAGAAGAGCTATTTTCTGTCTTTTCCCTCTGAGTCTCTAAGTTGAATGGCAGCTGATGCATTTAGCGTGAAGCTGAGCTGTGGCAGCCAACCAACGGCGCTTCAGAAATAGCTGTTGCTGGTGCTCGCAAGAGCTTCAATTAGAGGAGGGCTGGAAAACAAGATGCGGGGGGATTAAATTAAAATGTGGTCGCGCCCACAGGTTGTCACACAGCCGATGATGAAAGGTGATTAAAGTGAAAGATGTGTTTATGTGTAAAAAGCTTTTAACAAACCTGTTTGTCACAACCTGCTACGCAGAGCAGCAGGAGAAACAAACTCAGATACAAAAACAGGCAAGAAAGATTAAAGATGAGAAGAAAAGTGCAGAGATGTCAAATACAAGGAAAGACAAAACAAGCAGACGCAGATTCAGGCAACTCACCGACCCCCAGATAACCTCCCATCGCATTTAATTTTTTTTTGTGATGCTTCAAAAGATGAATGTAGGAAAAACCAAAGACGTTTGCTATAGAGAAAATCCCCAAAGAATGAAAAAAAAAAAATACAGCATATTCTCAGAATCAACAGCACAAATGTATATAAAAGACTAATGTCATGCTGTCACATCCTTTCAATCAAGCTTTTTGGTGTTAAAAGTCAATGTAAGGAGGAGAAAGAGCTTAGCCTAACTTGGCCCAACTAAGGGCAAATGCCACTCTAATAAAGTTAAAGATACAAGATAAAATAAGCACTATTTAGAAGGATCAAAGGAGCTGACAGTTCTGTAGAAAACAGTCCCATCATTATGTGTTTTCTTTCTTTTAAGGATTATTTGCATACTAGTTTGAAAATAAAGAAGAAAGCTGATAAGCCCCAGAGTAAAACCTCTATGCAGACCTTTTGATCCCTTTTATCCATGATGTGTGTAGCAGGTAGGTTTAGACTCACAAACTGACACAACTGTATTGGGATTGCTGCAGTGTGCGCCACACATATATGCACGTCTTTCTGTCTATATGAGGATCTTTGTTGACATAATGTATTCCAAAGCCCCTTACTGTAACCTTCTCTATCATATTCAAACATCCATCCTCAGCCTAACACCCACAGATTTAAGTCCCTACAACTTATGTGCAAAACCATAACTCATGTGCACATGACTGCCATAGCGCAGGTGTTTACATGTATGTATGTGTTTGCATGTGTACATGGGTGTGATTGACGTAGTGGGATGCGTCTCCATGGTGACTCGCTGGGAGCAGGTGTTCTCATGGGACTGGTTGCTGGGACAACACGTTAAGTCTCTATCACACGTGAAAGCACTCTGGCTTTGTGACACCACCTGTGTCTGTGCATGTGTGTGTGTGTGTCAAGGTATTTAATATATCTGAGGAATTTGAAGGGCTTGAGTATATTTTGGATGATGAATAGTTACTGTTTGCAATTTAATGTGACTCAGTATATTCATATTTTTGATTTGTATTTTTTCATTAGTGGTAAGATTTATAGTGAAACTGAAAAAGTAATTGAATGTATACATCTTTGTATATGTCTATCTACACAATCTACATTAATTAGCGCTTTGCATATATAGGACATAAAATATTAAGGATATTTTAAAAGTACTTGGCATTTGACCTAAACTGAGAATAGTTTTTTGTTGCTATGATAGCAAAATATTTATTGTATATATGTTGCACATGATTTTTTAAAGAATTCTAAAGAAGCAGAGAATCCTTTAAACCTCTGGTAGATGTAATTTACAGCCTACTGGCTCACCACCAACACTCTTGGTTATTACTAAAGACAGCTATTATATTGACAGCATAATACAACACATGATGGAGAGTCATGTGTTGTATTACTGTATGCTCATTTCTGAACTCAAAATACAGACTCAAATACGAGTTACTCAGATTACTCCAAAAAAATTACAAAGAGCAGGGGAAGTAAATGGGAAGTGTGGCATGATGTGACAAAGAACAATGGAAAACTGAGGCATATGGGAAATACCAGGGTAAAGAGAGACAACATCAAGAAGATGGGAAAAGGGAAGCACAATTGGAAACAGGACACAAAAGACAGAAGCTACAAATTAATAGTAAAGAAAGTAATAAAATGAGGGAATACCTAAAACTACATCTACAAATTACAAAAAAAGGTTTGACTTAGATGAATGAAGAAACCATGAGAACAGAATCATGGGAAATAAAATAAGATATAAACTAGAATACAAACTCAAATGATATGAAGACTGGTCATACTATCCAGAAAACATATAAAAATAAACAGAACTAAAACATTAAACTCGCTATTGTACTACTGGTTTGTATCAGTACATGATATATTATCTGCAAAATCTATACCATTTGGTATCATACATAACACAGTATCATGGATCGTGTTAACTGGTCAAGTAATTTGCTAAGCTAGTCTAGCATTTTAACCAAGGACTTACTAGTAGTAAGATTAGGCCTCAGTAACACAGCCCTAGAGACTGCTTGGCAACAACCCTCACAACCTCCAGTAGTCACTAGAGACAAATGTCTATTCCTTGACTGGTTTGCGAGAGGTTGCTGGCTGTTGCTAGCTGAAACTGCTTATAAAGAGGGTGTTTCTGATTTTCTAAATGTAAGAAAAAGTCAGGCTAAATTGTTAGCAGCAGTCAGCGAGCAGATCTGTGATGATTTCCTGAATGTAACACTAGAAGACAAATAACAGTGTTATCAGCAAGGTGGTGGAACCTCCAAAGCATCTTTAACCCCAGGTACCCTCGCCAGCATGATGAAAAAATCCACTATAAAAGCTGCTAGATTTCAAATAAGCAAAGAAGAAATGTAACGCGTGAAAAGCAAAGCAAACGATGCATGAAGAAATTTGAATCTGGCTTCTCCTTCCACAGTTGAGCCAAAGTGAAAGTTAAAACATCACTGAACAAACCCTCCACTGTTTGTGAACCCGGCTCTCCATCTGGTCCCTAGGAGCCAGCGGACAGAGGCCTGCTGAATCCTAATTAACCACCTTATAGACTGGCCTACTTTACCTCTGCACACATATACACAGAAGCTAAAGTCCTGCAGGCACACAGTTAATTAAGCCCCATTTTTCACTGCTGATGAAGAGAGAGAGGGATAAAAAGGAGAGAGGGTGGAACGATGGAGAGAAGACAGAGAGAGAATCCGTGTTTAGAGCTAAGATAACAAGGCAGATAATGATGAAAATAACAGATGACAAGAAAATAAAAAATCAATGCATAAAACTGCCTGTTTGGAGGAGCAGAATACAAAAAAATGAAGCAATGTAACAGTAAACAGAGCTATTATAACTGGATTGACATTTAAGAAAAAAAATTAGTGAAGCAAATCAGGAAAACATTGAAAGGATAAAAAAACAAACTTAAAGCTATCACAAAGGCTTTCATATTTCATTTTCATTAAAAAAAATCAAGCTGAACTCTCTCCATCACTTTTTCCATTTTATTTTCAAAAACAACTTCAGGTTTTGTGGGTATTTGGCTTATCTCACCAGTTGAAAGTGAAATGACCAAAGGCAGATTTTATTAATTTGTTACTCAGTGGGAGGTGACACATAAATCAGAGGTAGATAAAGTGAAGGTAAGATAAAACATCTTGATATTAATGGTTACCCTGTGCACAACAGCTAATATACGTATATAAAACAAATGTTTTTACATTTGCTGTTGCTTTTAGTTGCAGAAATGTAACTCTTACACCCTCTTCTCATGCCTCGCGTAGTCATTTTAATTGATTATAGTGGAGTGTGACATAGTAGCATCAGCTGTGTAGCTGGTCTGCATGTTTTACACATTGAGTTTAGCCACAGGATTAGTTTAAAAGCAGTGATCTAAAATGTGCTTCTGAATAAGATGTAGTTCCTTTAGTTTATTGTGCTAAAGATGTTCCCATTCAGTTATTAGAATATAGACTCTCACAAAGTCAACTGTTTTGGTAGTAATGTGGTTGCACATTTCTACTCACTAATGTCCCTACAGATTTTGCTAAAATGTTAATAAGTACTTAATAAGTAAGTCTTTAGGTCTTTAGGAAATTCATAATTGCGGGTACAGCACTTAACACAGAGTAAAAGAGTGCATTTTCCACAAATGGACGTGTAGGTCTATTTTATGTTTATGATCACTATTGTCATGCGATGGGGACTACAGACTGGCAGTGGTTTGTAGGAGGAACCGGGACAACATGAAAACTCAATTAAGGTTTCATTCTGTGGTCAGGGCAGAGTGGCTGAAAGAATGAAGGAGACAGAAGATGCAAATAATGGATGGAATGATGGGAAAATGGAAATGGAAGAGATGAGAGATATCCATAATAGGGTGAACACTGCAGGGCAACACTAAGTTCTGACTGAACCATTTGCATACTTGAAGTGCATCACTCTACAAAAAAATTATTAAATTATTATTAAATTAAAATTAAGTGGAAAATATTCAAGACAATTGCCAGTCTCCCAGGAGTGGATATTCCAGAAAATTCACCCCGAAATGTTAAGCTCCGTGGTAAAGAGTGAGTATTCTAGGCTTGTTTCAGAGTCATGGGACCTGGACGCCCTGCAGTCATTGAGTCAACCATGAACTCCTCTGTATATCAAAATATACTAGAGTCAAATGTGAGGCCATCTATTAAACAGATGACGCTTGGCTAAAATTACACAAGTACAACAACAGAAAGGCTGAAAAACAAAAGAATGAAGGTTTCACAATTGTTGAAACAAAGCTCAGAGCTCAAACTGACTGAAATGCTGTGGAAGAACCTAGAGAGCGATACATAAACAAATCCCTACAAGCTTAAATGACAGTGGGCCAAAATATGACTGCTGCTACTGCTGTGAGACAATAGAGCAAAGGGGGACAGGAGAATGGCAATAGAGTGTATAACACTATCTAAGCTGTACTATCAACTATAAATAAAGAAAATAAATAAGTAGAATACAGTGCACATGCGTTTTACTACTAACAATTCCTTCACGCCAAAGTCTTACCACTTAACTTTAACTGCTTGGTATCAAATATTACAAAGACCAATTTCACTGAATCATAAATCAAGTGGTATCTTTAGTTTTCAAATATATTTTTAAAGGATAAATTTTGTCCGTTACCATCTTTTCTAACTAATTACTATGCTTCACTACTTGGAAAAGATATTCATGTAAATAACAAACCCTAATATGCTTGTGTGCATGTGCATACTAAAGTCTAGCTGCTGCAATACCACAAACTGGAGAACTAGAGATAAATAAAATGGATCAGATGAGACATAAGAGTGACATAAATTAAATATGGCTGCTGTGTCCATAAAGCAAATGATGACATCATTGCATCAGCCGCTGTTGTTCAGTTCACAGCGAACTGAGGCAGAAACTAAGCGGCGCTTCGCTTGGTTGGCAGCAAAGATCCCCGTTTCCCACGGAGGGAAATATATAGCCCTAGGGGGTCCCCTGTGCTCAAGAGCCTCAATGCCCACCCAACCCTAGGTTCAATCCATAGAGACAAACAGTGGATCCATGGGCCTGATTTCTATTGACACAACTGCAGAGAGGATCAATGACACAGGAGGGTAAAAAAGGGGGGATAACGAAGAAAAAGACTGGAGGAGACATACATCAAAGGAAAGACAGAAAAGAAAAATGTCAAAAAAGATGAGAAAGAGGGAAAAAAAGAAGAGGAAAACACCACCGCCAGCTAAAATCAAACAGTGAAATATCTAATGGAAAATTCAGTCCACTTAATTCCTCTATCTGATCTTCCCTCATGATTGGCTGGATGAAACAGTTATGGGGAGTGGGGCAACTGAACGGGTCAAACAGGATTTACCGATAACTCAGAGTGTTTGTTTTAATCTGCTTGGAGGCACAGACAGGTGGAGCTTGGCTATATACCCTCAAAAAATAAAAAGAGGAGAGTTCCAGCAATCAGAGGAATGTATTTGGTGTGTGTGTATGTGTGTAAGAGACAGACGGTCAGATTGGTTCTGCAAGAGTTACACCAGAAGATGAAAAGACGACAAGAGAGGCTGAAAACATGAAAGGATGGGTAAGAAGTGCTGAAAGGAAAAGAAAAAAAAATCTAACATCTTAGTGTGTAAATCTGTTAAAATCAAGAAAACCTCGGAAAAAGGAAGATGGGAGAAGAGAAAGTAAAGACAATAAAAAGACAATGAAAGGGTAAAAAATAGAGAAAAAACAGACAGCAGTGAAAACTAAAAAAAAAAAAAAAAGGCTAAAAAGATACTAGAACTGAACAAATCTTGGCCTGGAAATTACCATCTATCCTTTTTTATTAACTGTTTAACCAACCCTGCCAAGACACAAAATTACAAAACAAACAAACAAACTTCCAAATTCCAGAATAGACCACAGCAGACATTCCCAGATTCGGCTAAACAACTAATTGGAGCAGGATAAGACACAAATGCCAAATCAGACTGGACGAGACGACAGACAACCCCATTAAGATGGGACCAAATCAGAATACACTGAACCAGGCTAAACTTCTGTGGATACAAATTTTATATTATGTCTATTTGTTTTAACAACACCGAAGAAGGTTAAAAGATTGATATTTTTTTCTGGACGTTTTGTGGAGATGGTAAAGTTTTGACTTTGGAGGGATTTATAACAGATTTTCACTCAGTCCAAAATCCAGGATCTGTTTCCAGTTATTTCTGCAGATTTCTGCAACCAATAAATATGTTACTTTCTATACAACAATCTATGATGTTTTATGCAAACCACTGAGTGTGACACTCTAAGACTGAAAATGTCCACTGTTACCACCATATTTTAACATCATGTCATCCTCCACATTTCTGCTTCAGACATCAAACTTCTGCCATGATTGAGAAAAACACCATATGAATCAAATTTTAATTTAATGACTTTATTTTGTCACAAGGAAAAATACCCCAGGCATTAAAACAAGGTTCCCTGAAGAGCAAGAAAAACATCTTAAAAATGAGTATGGTTTTTTTTGTTTTGCTTTGTTTTTAAGAACAACAAATTCCAGTTAAGTCAACTTTCCAATCACTTTCTATTTCTCTAATGTCAGAGTTCTTTTTATGAGTTCCACAAGAAATGATTTAGTAGCGACTGAGCCTTTTAAGAAAAATGTTTCAGCAATTTGTACAGTGGGAGAGTTTTAGATTCAACAAAGGTCAAGCAAAGTTTTTTAAATAATTTTTTAGAGGAGTTTGTTATGTCAATTTTAGCAGCCTTTATGATTAATAGGCATGTTGAGGACCTGTTTTCAGGTCTCAGGCTAAGTTATGTTAGGGCCCGTGGCCAGAAGGTAGCAGGTTGTGAGATATTTCATAGACTTAAGTTGTGTCTGTGGTAGATTTACTCAAGCTGTTCGGCATCTCTGACAGAGCGTTGTCACGCTGACTGACGAAGAAGAATCCAGTGTGATGTGAGAAATAGCGGCTGTCGTCTGAATTATGAATATCGGAGGACTTTTGTCAGCCATTAAAAAATAAAACTGTGAAAGTTTAATGCAGCACTTCATTGATTATTGATGGAGGAACTCCAACACTGACAACTGTGGGAATGTGAAGTATGTGGGTCTTCAGTTTTAAACCTATGTGGCCATGCCTCTGACTCGTGCCTCCTCAGTATTAGTGCGTAGATAAAACATGCAAAAAATTACTTTAAATAAATTGTATATTAAAAAAATTTGTCACTCATCAGCTGGTAGAAGGCGTCTGCAGGTGGGCATAAATAGCAGCCACATAACCTTCAGGGACTTTATGGAGTGCAGCTGTGGAGCCACCGTCTGTACATCTGGGTAACAGTGTGTACTTTAGTGCATTTGTTTGTGCTTTTATGTGTTTTGTGTATTTGTGTCATCTCAAATCTCTCTGTGACAAACCCTCTGCAGTTCTGATGGAGTGTGAGTATGTGTCTCATGTTTGAGCTTTCAACTCATGATGGGATTTCCTCACTGTGACTCAGATGTGTGTCTGTGTGTGTGTCTGCTTGTTTGTGTAAATCTGTTATCTCTCACCATCATATGGAAAGAATGAAAATAATCAACAATAGAAGAAAGCTCCAGTAGGAGTATGCGCGTGTGTCGTTTGCCTAATCGATGGCACTTTTATTCTTTTGCATGTTTATTCATGTATATGTGTGCAGTTGTTGATTTTTATGCAGTTTTGCTGTTTGATGTCTCTAATGCGTAACTAATTTGTATCTTTCACAAACTGTTTTGATATTATCAAACTTTTTTCCAGGGGAAACCTTTAGCAAATCTTACCCCGATCACTCCAGTTTGAATAAAGTTTAGTTAAGATTATAGCGTTGAGTAAAATTGTAAGTTTATTGTCTTCTCGGTAAAGTTTTAGGCTGAGTGCTTCCGAAGTATTACGTTGATGCAATGTGCCTGAAAGTATTATTCTGACTTTTGTTAAACCTTTACTGGTAACAGCTGCATGTAAATGCAGTCATGCAACCAAGCAGGGGTTATGGTCCTGCCACAAATTTAGTAGTGGACATATGGTATAGCTACCTTTATGTGTTTGTTCTTTTCTGTGTCAACAGCACTGGTGCATGAAGCCAGTGTTGTTCCAGTAAGAGGTGTAAGAACTGAGTGGCCTAAACAGAGCCCTGACCGATACCATTGCTAGGACCACTATCGTTCATTATTGATATCTGAAAGGAAAAAAAGGTTCAACATTTGGTGGAAAGAATGAGAACAAGAAAAGTGGAGTTTGTTAATTACACATTCATGCCCATATCCATGCAGTTGTAGGGTCCACAAACATTACAGCTTGTGTATAGAGGCAATGGCTTGTAATGCACATCTACTGACAAAAGCCAAAAGTTTACTCATAACAAACCCCCAAAACAAGATGTTCTAGTCACCAAGCATTTCTTAACCAAACAACTAAAAAAAGGAGATCGAAACTAGGCTTGAGAGCCATAGTCCTCTTTATATCACCATATGGTGCTGCTGACTTCTCCCTTATTTTACCCCAGAAAATGGATCTGTTTGTTGATGCCCATCCTGACATAGTTCTCCTATTTATTCAGGCTTAGGACCAACAATACAGGTAAACTGGTCTCTCAAACTGGGGATCTTCCATGTATAAGGCAAATACTACTACACCACAGAGACACTAACATCACAAAATTTTAAACCTCAACCCCCAACTGAGAAAACAAATAACAAACTTCAAGGCTGTTGGAGAGTCCTATCGCCAGTGAGACTTGTTGCAATTTTTAATGCAATTAACTATGGTCAGCACCAAAATTTAATTTGTTATTTCTATAAAGAAAGCTACATCCTAACCAGTTTTTATGAAATTTAACCTGGTAGTTTTTTAGACATCTTGCTGATGGACAAAGAAAGCAAACTATACTAAAAAAACTACCTCCACTGGTCTTCACAGTGGTGGAGGAGCAATGTAAATGATATAACTATACTGATATCCCAGTTTGAAAGGAGCATATTCTCTTGTAATCAGTTTTTCATTTAAATTAGATTAAAATGCAACAGTCCATGCAATCTACTGCTGGTCCTTTGTGTCAGGAGACACATGCATAGACATTGCTCACGGTTTCAAAACATAAAAGCACACACAAACCCACTTTATAACACAAAGACACACATGCACACACAACAACAAGGGTATTTTAAACTGAACAGAATTAAGCCACTTTCTTTCAGAGATAAACTCTAATGCACTTATGATTATCTGCACACAAAGAGTTGAATTTCTATCTTTGCGAGGACCTTCACTCCCAGGCCCTTTACCCAACTATCTTAATAAAATGCATAGCCCCAACCCTAAAACTAACCTATACCTGAATCAGCACTTGAACCAAATCTTAAACCTCTGAACTCCTTTTGAAGATTGCAGACTAACTGAAATATTCTTACCTTCCTAAAATGTCCTCACTCCCAAGGTCTGTAACTATGGTCCTCACAAAGACAGGTAAACAAGTACAAACAAACACACACTCTTCTCTGCAAATCTGGTGACTCGGCCGGGTGATCAAAGGCTTAGATTTGCTCCATTGTGTGGATAAACATCCAGCTTTTGAGACACTCAGGAACACACTCATCCAACACAACAACACAGAATAACGGACACAAATTCGGCCAATTTGGTCCAATCTTCCAAAGCCGCTACTTTGGCTAATTCACACAGACGAGGGCTGCTGAAATCTGTGAGACCAAAGCACTTTGTTACGGTGGTTGTGGACACCCGGCGGTGGTCCTCCTGAGCATTCTGCAGCCCTCAGATCAATATAAATCCATTGCAGGCAACTGTGCAGTTCACTGCTAACCTAATTGTAACACAGCAAAGCGATTGTGAAGCCTAAAAGTGGTGAAATCTGTTGAAATATACAGTGCAAAATGAGTGAGAAAAACCTGTGTAATGCATCTAAGGAGGTTAAAATATGTTGCAAATGACAACGGCACAATATTCTCTTGATATAATGCTTCCTTAGAGAGCGAGTGTAGAAAGACCTAGTAACACGGTTTTAATCTCTAAACTATGTGACTTTATGTCCTTTTTGTCAACCCTGTTGAAACTATGGCTTCCTTTGCACCATCAGTGATTCTGTCAAAGTCATTTATTCTTAGTAACTCTGCTATTTGCTTCATCATCTGCCTCACCCTGGGTTTACCTGCCAGTTAACAGAGCTGGCAAATGTTTAGTTTTGCAGACAGTATTGAAGGCTCAAAGATGAGAATTTTGATAGAACTGAAAACAAGATGCAGGAAGGTAAATCACTATGCAGAAACATGTATAACCCCCAAAGGGGACCAAAATTGGGTGAACTAAGTTCATGTAAAAATGAAATGAAGTTCTTACCCACAAAGCTAAACTTTCTAAACAACCAACAAAATTGTGGTAAAACTGCAGTTCCTCTAACAGCCACTTTAGCCTGGCTGATTTAGACTGAAGTTGTAAATTGTGACTTAACTGGAAATCTTTTCTACGTCGTAACCTTCCAAGTAACCTGACGTGCACCTACTGAGAAATGTAACTAGAGGTTGGCTCGACACAGTCTGCAACTAAGAACTGCACAGTATAACACAGTCAATTCCTCAGATTCCTGGAGACACATTGCTGAAACTACTGAAATGGACAAGATGAAATGTACGCCCGCCAAAAAAGACTGGCTGGCACTGCCTATAAAACATCAGGACATATAGTAATTAACATGTAACCACACACAAGCACAAATGTGGGCAACAGTGTTGGCCACTTACATAGGACTCTACAAAGGCTTCCTGCAGAAGTCTAAATCAGGCATTAATCCTCTTAGACTCTCACAGTAAGATGCTAAAACTGAAAAAGAACATTTATAGCCACGGTTTTTGGTTCTGCGAACAGATAGTATATTAGAGTTATCAGCTGTAACCAGTAAAAAGAAAGACCACAGCAGTGAACACACAGGTATGAGATTGCCATCAATCCTCTATCCTCTCTAGGAAACAAAACAAATGAGTGTTATATATTTCCAGCAGCTCATTTTAAGGGAGCTTGTTCAGAGCGGATCATGCAAAAAGAAAAGAAAAAAAGAAGGCTAAGGTTTTTTCTCTTCCCAGCTGAGTTAAGAGAGATGGTGCAGGTCAGGTTAATTGTGTCGAGGTGTGATGGTTGATGAGGCTCTCAGAGTGGAGGGCCTGTTTGACTAATGAGAGCATCTGTCGAGGCACAGCAGCCTGCAGCACGTGCACACGCACACACACACACGCAGGCACGCACACACACACACACACACACGCACGTACACACACACATACACAAACACAGAGTGCCGGATGTCCCAGGAGAGAGGGAACTCTGTTCTCTCTTCACTCTCATCACAGTTTCTGTCATCTCCAATCTGCCTCCAATCCCATCTCTATGACAACGCCTCCCTTTTCCTCTACAACTGCTACAGTGACCCATGTAAGATCATCATCACCTCCCTGTGAGACTCTCATCCACCACATTGCTGCAGGGGTCAAATGTCAGTGGTTGGTCAGGAAGAGAAACTCCAAATCAACAAGTTGTAATCTGTGGTGTCCAGTTCAGTGACTTAAAAGGTTCCTGAAGAGGATTATGTTGATACTTAACCATTTGGATTCTGAATATTCCATCAATTTTCCCAAACCAGACTTTAAAATGAGTTGAATTTTTTTTTGTCTTTATCCCAAATCTGTATCAGCCAGCTCCAACATTTCTCAGTGACTATGTGGGGCTCGCTCTTCAAGGAGAGCTCAATCATTAAATTAAACACAATATGTTGTGAGCACATGGAATACATACAATAGGAAACATGTTTTGTCTGTATCAAAAATGCTTGTTTAATCACAAAATACATTTCAGTGTCGTGACTGAAAAACGTTTGGTCTGTCCATAGACTCCCATTGTATATTGCATTTTTACAATTAATTGTTTTCAAATAGATTTTTTTTTTCCTAGCAATATTTTTACGGGGCAGCGCCCTAGCGCCCTCTATTGGTGAACCACCACTGGACGCATCAATTTGGCATTTGTTTTCTTTTTAGTGTTTACTATAATTGGCCGACCTAAAAGGTAGTTCTTATATTTACTCATAAATATCCACATGTAAACGTGTTATTAGGCAAGGTTATTTCATATGACATATTTGATTTCATATACATCTTGGCTTAAATTATGTTGCATTGTTGTTGGTGATACTAACGCAGCTTTGTTCTTAAACTGAAGTGAAAACGTTGAAAATGACCAAAATTGGAGTTATGAGGTTTTTCCACATGACAAACAGTGTTCTCATTATGTCTCACTTGATCTTTCTCTCTGCCCCTGTTGTACTGAAGAGCAGAGTGAAGATGACTCACATCAAAGAGACAGTCAAGAAAATGTTAACGGCTGACTCATCTTCACTGATGGCACACGTCAGCGTTTGTGTGTGTATGTGTTAGTAGGTAGTCTATTGCTCGCTTGCTCTAGTGCGCTCACATCTACTCATGCACGTATAAAAACTTTGGGCTGATGCAGTACAGAGGATAGCTCCATTTTTCTTTAAGGGTGATAGTAACCAATAAGTAACAAACAATCAAGAACTGGCAATCGTCAAAGTTATGTTTTTAAAGAAGTACCTTATGTACACATTTATGCATCTGGCAAATGTCTAATATAAGATAATACACACAGCAATGACAAGAAACAAAAAGACCCCAAACAACCACAAAAGCGTGGTTGCAAGGTTGTTAGGTTCAACGTGGCTGTGCCTTGGACATATATGGGTCTAAGGCACATTTCATATTTCTGTGTCCATTTTTGTTTTCAAGGACAGATTGTCACAATCTATTCTTGACCAATTTATTGCTTTCTTTTTACTCATTTCAAACTCACGCCATTCATATTTTAGCTTGTGCACAGAATACCTTCTCCATGGTGGATTCAACTTGTGACTTCAAAACCTGCATCTGAACTCTGCTCAGCAGCAATGGTGTAAAGTGACTCAGTGTCAGCGCCTCAAATGCCAGAGTTGATGGGAGATAGAAAATGCTAAAGTGTTGTGATGATTTGAGCACATCTTTTTATTTCATCAGCAACTCCAGCGCAACCTGTCAGACTGTACCATGAAGCTGCATTCATACAAAAACACAGCAGGACGCTGGCATCGGTTGGGAGAGTGATGGAGAGAAGCTGCTGATGTGTCCTTTGAATTGCCACAAAATGAAAAAGCTTCACCTGCTCTGACCATATGAGCCACAGAAAGTAAACTTATGGTGACAAACATATTGTCAAAATAATATAAACTTCCACGAACAGGTTCAATTCAATTCAGCTTTGTTTACATAGCCCCACATCACAACAACAGTTGCCTCAAGATGCTTTATATTATAAGGTCTAGACCCTACAACAACACAAATAAAACAGAGGAAACCCCCTATGAGGTTGCTTTGGCAACAGTGGGAAGGAAAAACTCCCTTTTAACAGGAAGAAATATCTCCAGCAGTACCAAGCTCAGGGAGGCGGCGCCATCTGCCACGACCGGTTGGGGGTGAGTGGATGAAGATAAGGCAATGGTGAGAGAGACAGATATTAATAATAGTAATAATAATCTAAAATGTTAACATGATATTTTGCTTCATGTATTGGTTTTAGTGATACATAAAAGTTATTTGAGTGTTACTATGAGCCTTCATAAAAACATATATAACTTTGGCTTCTCTGTCTTAAAACATGTTTGTTAACTAAAAAGTATTGAGGTTTAATACAGAGGTATAATACTGCCACAAATGAACCCCCCTCCACACACACACACACACACACACACACACACACACACACACACACACACACACACACACACACACACACACACACACACACACAGAGCAGAAACTCAGAAGTGTCACATTTGATTGGTCAGAAGCTGTTAAGTGGCCCTGGTTAATTAAAGAATGGTGTGTGAAAGAGAAAAGGAAAAAATCGGTAGCTGCCACGCTGGAAGTGCTAAAAGACAAAGCACATAAGAGCAAGGAATAGACAGAGACGGAAAACTGCCGCAGAGGAGGACAAATGGAGAAAGAGAGGAGCAGAGTGGGATCAGTCAGAGCGATAAAGATAACACCAGGATGTGACAGAGGAAGCCCAGAGGAAGAGACAGAGGGACTCAGCTGACACACAGAGTATCGTCTAATGGAGCTTGGCTCAGAGGAGAGACAGTGCTCTCGTCCATAATGAAGCCTGAAGGTCCAGAGGACTGTGGTTAATGAGAAAACTGGAATCTCTCAGAAGAGAGCCAGTCTGTGAGAGATACCTCATCCACTATCGCTGCAGATAGACAGCTTAGGAAATCAGCTTAGATGATGATCACAGAAAGATCACTACGGAAAGAAGAATCACAGATGAAAAACTGAAACTATAAAACAGAAATTCACTTATTGGAAAAGAAATTGAACATGGTAAACATTAACACTGATACAGAAAAGAGGAACATATCAATATGAGAAGACAGTGGGTACAAAATAGATACAGAGAAAGAGATGAAATGAGGAAAAGCTGGCAGAAAAGTGAATGAAACGAATAATGAGAATAAGACAAGCGGTTGGGGGTGGGGGTGCAGAAATGAAGAGAAGCTGAAAGCAATAACGGGCCTAGTGGAAAGGAAAGTAAAGCAAAGAGAAATTTAGATGAGCCAGAACAGGATGATGATATGATAAGATGAAACAAGATAAAATCTGAAAAATGATAAAAGCAAAGATGACAGGATTATTAGAGAATAAAGGGAACACAGGCAAAGTAAAAAGAGGAGAGCTAAGGAAATGTGATAATAGATGGAGGAAAAAGGGAAGACACAAAAGGAGAAATATAGAAAGCACAGAGCAGGGCGATGAGGAGAGGGTAGAAAGGGGAGGGGAAGAAATGACAGAGTGGTCGAAACATGAAAAAGAGAAGAAGCTGAGGTGGAAGACAGAGGTTTAGATCATAAGGATAAGAAAGGGAGACAGAAAATGGAAGATGAAAACTAGAGATGGCATATTGAGGAGGAGAATAAGGAAAAAATGGGAGTATGAGATGAGGAAAGGAGATGACAGAATGAGACCTAAAGAGGAAGAAAGTCGAGGAGAGAAGGATGAAAGAAGAGAAGGAAAAGTGCGAATGATGACAGGAAAAATGGAGGGTCCAGAGGAGGAGAAGATGACAAGAAGACAAGGAGAGGAGGAGAAGAAAGGAGGAGTGGAAGAGAAGGATGTGAGAGGAGGAGGTGAAATGCTAAATGTTGTAAATCCTCCTCCGATCACAGAGGAGCAGAGAGGAGTGCCGGCAGGCAAACCACACACACATACACACAGATAGACGCGCAGCCTGTAGCTGCTTCCTGCGTGTGTGCATGTGTGTGCGTGTGATGCAAGCCTGCCGGGCTCTGCTGTAATCGAGGCCGGATGGACATCGGGGCTAAAAGTTGCAGCAGCCCTGCAGGCTGTGATGTATAAAACACACACGCATACACACACACACGCATACACACACACCCATGGGGGACAGACAGAGTTGTGTTCTTTTTTGTTCTGCTTCATTATATTCTCAATCTCAGTATTACTTTCTTTCCACAGATCTTTCTTCGGTCTTTCACCATGTTGAGTCTTTTTTTCCCCTCATCCTCCTTTCAACTCTTCATCTCTCTGCACTTTCACAATCTCCTCTACCCACTCATCTTGTCCCGCTTCTACTCATGCCTTTCTTCAGGTCTTCTTCTATGTCTCCCTTACAGTCATCGGTCATATGGCGGTCAAGTTTCTCTGCTAGGAGCAGAATAAAGTGCTGTTTTAGGGGTAGTGACAAACTAAACTCAAGTTATTATCATTATTTTACTAATTGAGGTTGATGGCTGGATAATTTTATCAAAACAATGTTTTAATTTTGCTTGGCTGAGAGAGCGCTATTTGGGGAAAGCCCCGTGCCTGTAATGTCAGGTCCCTTAAGTGTGAGAATAATAAGCCTGACCAAAGTGTTTGGCAGTGAAAACAGATGGTACACATTTAAGGCCAGTTGGGACTGATGACAAGTCATTAGCATAGAGTTGCAGGAGTTAGGGTAGGAACTGTGGTCATTGTGAATAAGTTGAAGTATTTTTTCCAAAGAAAATCAATTACATCTGTACCCTTGCCTGTTAACTATAACCCTGCAATGCAAATAAGTTCTGCTCCTATAGGACAACTCTAAAGTCTTTATAAAAATGCATGAAAATTAAAAAATGGCAACTGCATCCATACTTCATACTCAGAGAACTGTTTTAAATGCAAAAAGGAAATGAGGAAATGTTCCCAGTTGTCTTTTCTACAACCCTCATTGAACAGAGCAGGGTGCTTAGCTCTGCTACTGTTCAGACAATCCTCATAATTGCTGGGTTAACAAACCTGGCAGATCTGGCATTGGCAGAGCAGTGCAAAACTACTGCCAGGCTGGGTCGGGAAACTGGGATGAGATCTTTGCGACTTGTAGAGAAATTGCTAGAAGAGGTCATGAGAGCTCTTCTTAGCTTCTTTGGGGTGTTGCTGGGGACTTAATCTGCAGGTGGTCAATCATTTTTGAAACTTGACTTTCCATAATTGTCTATTTGTGCTCTACAGGTAGAGCAGGATGTGGAAGAAGGATTAGTGTTATCTTTTTGAACACCTGTGTGAATTCTCTGAAATATCGAAGAAGACTCTGTATGTGGTAGCAGTGAAAGGCTCCAACAAAGCATTACTGTGTGGTGTTCAGGAGTCGAGGCTGTTTGGTGTGTTGGCTCTGGGGTCATCTTCTAGGGGCAGCTGGAGATCCCTGTATTAAACTCTCATAGAGAAACACAGTCCAGATCTCTGATAGACTGGCGCATAGCACTCTAGCTAGGAACAGACATGTGGCACATATGGGACAGGGCAGGGCAGGAAGCCATTGTGTTTTCTGTTAGGCTAAGGAGAGACTGCAAGACCTCTGGCTTAGCTGTCTCAGATTAATCCCCATTTTATTTCTTTGTTTCAGCAGTGGCTCACTGATTCAGGGGTATTTTTGGAGGACTGTTTCTAAAAGGTTTTTGTGGAGCACAGTGCATATAGTTTTCATATAGAGGCTAAGATGAGCCTCACTCATCTCAACTGACTCACTAGCAGGAATCAAATGAAGGGACAGCATCAGTAAAGGCTTAGACGATGTCCAGAGGTCTGGTGGTTGTGTGACTTAAAAAAGAATTTGTGTATTATAAAATGGTCTTTGATGTGATGTTTTGACTTGGAGATTCAATGGTTTCTTTTGCAATGCAGCTGAAGAAATATTAGTTCGTCATTTCAGAGAATGGCTTTTTTTTGTTTATTTCTGATTGGGAGGTTGCAGCAACTGTATATATATTAAACTTTCTTCTTAATTCTCTTGGTGTTAAATATTAGTTGAACCAATAAAGGATTGGTTAAAGGTCAAAGGTCCCTTCTCCTCCCCTCATAAATACTATAAAATATCCATGTTTTTTTCCCATGACATCAAATGGTGGAAAATGAAAAAAAGTCAAAAATTTGATATTTTTTCTCTTTGGGTCAGAAAAAGAGGGAACAGGTAACAGCAAAGATGGAAGGAAATGTAATTTCACTCCATAGAAAGGTGGTTCAGAAAAAAATCCTCCAATCTGTCTTTCTTTTAATTTAACTTTCTGGCAAGAAAATTCCCAGCATCCTTTGTTTCTCATTAATTTGCTCTCCCTGTTTCTCTCACCCCTCTGCTAATTATGCCACTGGAGCCTTTGATCTGTCCGTTAACCCCCCGTTAACTGAACAATTAGTCAGCAGCCATTCAGGTGAGGATTGATCCGAGCCACTCAGCGCCTACAAGGCTTTTAATGGATTTAATTAAACTGCCAGGGAAGTGTGTGTGTGTGTGTGTGTGTTAGCACCCAAAAGGGGATCAGAATAAAGCGAGACAAGCCTGAACACAGGGTTGTCAAGGAAACGCAATTAAAATGTGAACATACATGTGACGCTTTGTTAAATCACATGCAGAAAGTGAACAGGCAACCCAAGGCAGACAATTAAGTCCTAAATATTTTTTCTTCATGTAAAGCATGAAAAAACAGATTCATACAACTAGATGTCCTGCAGTAATTCAGCCTTTTTTTTTTTAATTTGTACATCATCAAGTCTATAAGTCCTTCAGTAAAATTTCTACCTATTTGGGTCAGTATGACAAAAACACATTCCTATTTTTACCATTAAATAAAGAGATAGTTGATGCAGTTGACCTGCAGTAAAAATGATTTAAGAACCCCGAATACCCCAAACCAATCGTACCAGCTAAAATATAACTCTACAGGCATCACAGAGAGGCTCACTGTCTACAAAAGTAGGTTCATATCAAATGTCAACTCAATTAGGTAAATGCTACTATGAAAAGATTTCAGTCCTGTTTTGCTCATCTAAAAATCGCCTAATGTGTTTTATGATACTGCATCACCAGAATTCACTAAGAAAACCCCAGCCTGATTAATTCTTAAAAACCACTTTTCTTAGGCTTTTAGCTTTTAGTTTAAACCGAAACGACAGGAACACAATATAAATTTTAAATTAGTTTGAGGAAAAATAGCTATCAGAGAGAAAGAGGACGAATTTGCATCAAACTCCTGCTTTGACAGCTGCCACTCATTCAGCCTGACACACACTGAGCTCTTCTAAGGTCAAAGGACAGTTTAAGTCCCACCCACTACGTGTCAATCAAACAGTGAAGGGCCAGAACCCAAACAGCATCATGCACAAGAAATCAAGGGGACCATTAGGTAGAGGGCCCGTTTTCCATATTACAGGTTAAAATAATGCAAAATTACATAGGTCAAAAATAATAAATCACACACAAATACCACATCGAGCAGATGTTTTTTCAACATTGACAACAGTACTGAACTTAGTAATTTTGAGGTATTTTTACTTGGAAAGATTATGATTATGATTATGATTCTCCTTATTGTGTAATGTATATACTTCTTTTATATACAAGTTTATATATATATATAACATTAATTCCAAAAAGACCATCTGCCAAAAAATTCAGCTATTACTGTAAAAAACAAACAAACTGTATTTTCTGTGTATTGAAGAGACGGTTAGAAGAGAGACAATGAAGCGGACAGAGGGCACTGAGGGCATGACAAACATAGTGTTCATGCCCTCTTTCGTGTCAATAAAGATACACAGGTGCACACACACACCTCTGCATCAGAACAAGCCCTGTCTGCTTTTAGTCATCACCCATGGGACCTCAGGGCCCCTCCTGCTCTGTAACCCCTGTTGTTTGCCACCTCTGAGTCCCCGCCCCCATTAGATGTGATTGACAGGCAGGGTTAAAGGACAGGACTGTTGTGTGGAAATAATGATGGAAGTAGAAAGAGGGTGAGAGAGAGGGGTGGCCAACAAGAACAACTGTCACACTGACACACTTTGGATCTGAGTGCTTCAGCCTACAAGTCAAGGATTGCAATAATAAGAAGATGAAACTGTATCAACGAAAAATGGCAACATGCCAGTGTGTCAAATTCTGCAAATTCTACTAGATGCTTGGTTAGGTTTGAGCACTCAAACTGCTTCTTCACAACATAGAGTTCTTCACAACCAACCCACTTACCCAGCCATGTACATGAGCTAGGAGTGACAGCCTCACTCTTGCCATGACCTAATATGTCACGCAGAAGCACTTTATGCTTAAATGTTATGTGCCAGCGGATTGGTGAATGGGAACAATAGGAAAAAGGAGTCCAATTTTTTTCTGCTTCTGCCACCATATTATATCAAATAAACAATTATCTGATTGTGTCCTTTTTAAGAACACAAAAGCTTTTAAATACTTGGGAAGTTTCTCCAAGATCGACATCCTTGAAACCTTATTTGCAAAAATAGGAACACGGACAAGCAAAAGCAAGATTAAAATGTTCCTGAATAATCAACGTGAGATTAAATGTGCAATATGAATAATTCCTTTTTCTAGGAGTTAGTTAACCTCGTTATCTGTGACAGCCTTAATTCTTCCCTGTTTGGTTCATTTCTGCAGTAATCATTCATTAAACAATGATTTCATTGGTAGCAGCAAAACACATCATAGGAGAGTTCAGTAACTACTGCAGGTTAAACTGATATAAAGCAACTCTTTTAGACCTGAATATGGAAGACTACAGGTAAAACAGACTCATGAAATGCTGGTACTCTCCCAGTTAAGAAGCTGGTCTGATTTCATAAATTGATTCTGGCTTGAAAATAAGGTAAGTAAAAGTTTTTCTAATTCCAAGTTTCTTCAAGAGAAAGAAGTATCACCCTGAAATAAACACCTCGAAAGCTCACATTATCTCATATTAATACATTAAATTTTGATTATTTCACCATCGTATACCAGCATAATATTAGAATACACAGAAACTAAAGAGCCTATTGCCCCCTCCTCCATCTATTATTGTCCACTATGAGAGTATTTCCTCGAGAGAGTGAGCAGGAGCAATGCTGTATTAATAAAAGAAGCAGATATTAGAGATGAGTATTATTTGTGTAGCTCTCCTGCCAGCTCACAGCTGCTGATCACTTTAACAACCGTCGAACCAGAAATAATCCTGCACACATAATCCCGGGTATATGAACACAGACAGCATGTTTGCTCTTATTTATCTGCTGGAATCAGCTAACAGATTTAACACCACCAGCCTGTTACACTCGCGACAGAGGACTCACGTTCACGTCCATCTGCTGCGTGATAATATCAGACCTCTGAAACCTTGCATATAAACTGAGACTGAATGGGGCTCCACAGGGCTCCTCACCAGCCTCCCACCAGATTAACAAACCAGGCATCTGGTTTGACTTTCAAGGCTCATCTGATTCTAAAAGTATCAGATTAGAATAATTAAATGAGGAGGATTCTTGTATCTCTGCTGTTAACACAAACAAGCTTTAAAAAAGGACCACGGCAAGATGCGCGCACTTATATGTATGTAATGTATCTCATATTTTAAACTATGAAACAAAAGCTCAAACATTTTCTGGTTCCAGCTTATAAAATGCAAAAGTTTGAAGATCTTTAAATTTTTAGTTTAAAATATCAAAAGAATCAATAATCAAATTAACTAGTAGGTTCAGACTCTTCACAACACTCACATTTTCATTCACATTATCCACAGTTTCCTTCCAACCTCACATCCCATTGACATAAACCCATCATGTCTGTGTGCAGTAAACATGAACCCCTCCACCTCTCTCCTGCTTTGTCTTTGCCCTTTAAATGCTGTGGCAGTTCTGAGGGGCCCTGTGCTGCTGAAAGAGATCTCGACCTCGCAGCTGAAGGGGCTAATTAAGCCGACAACGAGGGCTAAAGAGCGGCACAATCGGTCTATTCAGCAGCTTAGACTGGCACCTCTCACTCACAGTGTCACGGCTTTTGTCTCACTCAGGGTTGAGGTGTCGCGCCTCTGCCTGATCTGTGGGTGTGCTCCGCTGTGTTCGGGTGTTTTGGGTCCTCAGAGGCAAGCGCGAGTGGAGCCTTTGTGTTTGTTTGTGTGTTTGGAGGGTTTGATTGACAGCAATTATGGGAGAGTTCAGAGGAGGGCATGATCCTGTGTGCGTATGCAAGCTCTCTTACACGCTCCAGAAATGCATGCACGCACAAGAAAAAAATGCAAGTATAAATACATAAAGGACAAACAGAGAGACAAATGTATACATATTGCAGGTGTGCTGCAGACTAACACATCTTCTGTTCATCTGTTCTCAGCTTATATCTGGAAAATAAAACTGAAAGAGGGTGAAAAACTCCAGCAGGGTCTCACTCTGTTGGTTTTTTTTTCTTCTTCTTCTTTTTTCAGCTCTGAATCTCATTGAGGGCTCTGTAATTAGAGAGAGCTTAATTTGCACATGAAATGATGCAGTGTCTTCAGCCCACACTGATGAGAAAGAAACATTTTTTTGTGTAACAGCTCTGTGTTCACATGAGCAGTTTGATCCATTGAGTAGTGAGACTGGTGATATAACTGTCTGGGGCTGAAGGTGAGTTAAATGTAAATGTAACGTCCAAAGGTTTCTTTTAACAAGATTTTATTGTTTCTGATTTTAATGTCACTTATCTTGTCATACTGAGAAATGTTTCACAATGTTTTTTTTTTCTTTTTTTTATTCTAAGTTCACAAGCTGACAGCAGCACACAATCAGGCAGCCTCTTTCATTAAATTTCTAACATGCAAGTGACTTTTAATTGTTTGTTTAAAACTTACAAGAAACACAATGCAATTAACTATGATCTAAAATAGCATCAAAGTTTACAGGTTTGCTTTGGTGTTATTTTCTAATATAACTATCTCAATTATTATAACATCTCATCAAAAAGGTTTCATAAAAGTTGTATAAAATAGGTGTTGCAGAATATACATATATATATAATTTTTTTGAGACTTGTTATACACTGCGTTTGAAATGTGATTAGATCACTAAAGTTTTGAAAAAGTTTAATAAGTCAAAATGTGTTTTTATGTGCCATGTTTCTTGTATTAAGAGATACATTAAGAATGTATCTTGAAGCTTCAGAAGTTTTATTGCATTGACTGTCACAATGATTTGAATTCCCCTAGTTCTGCAAATAACACAAGATTCAAGTGATGCCTGTTTGATATCTTTAGGTTAAACCACAAGAACAAAGTAGGTTAATCCTTTCTGGTGTGACAGCAGGATAGGTTGCTATTTCTTCTAATCATCAGGGACCTGACAGAGAGTAAAGACAGTAAAAGTAAAAGTTCTCAAAGAGGCTTTCCAATGTGATTACAATATGTTGTTCTCACAAATATATGACAGTGGACTCTGAGACTGAGTACAGTAGCACAATGTTTTTGCACCACATACCCACCACTGCAAATCTGCTTTTTTTCCTTCTGATTTGTGGTACAGACAGCCAGCTGAAGCTTAATGATATAAATAGCATGAGTACCTGCTAAAAACATCTTGCTGCACTTCCTATAAGTTATTCAGTTTTCCTAAGATGACAGATATACCACTGGTCTGCATGTATGTAAAGGCTGATAGCAAAAGTGACACTGAATTTTTTCAACTTGTTGCTCAACTTGTAAAAAAGTGTGCTAACATTCAAGGCCAGATAAACAGAAAGCTTCACTTTCACACTGGTCTCATCAGTTCTCTCCTTTGTCCTTCTAGGATGGAGACAGGAGACAGAGAGCGAGTGTGAGAGAGAGAGACAGAGTAGGAAAACAGAAGAAGAACTTATAGCCTTGCTAATGAGGTGTGGAAATGTTATCAGAGAAAGGACTAATTATTTTCTCAGCATAGTTAAGACGCAGAACTAATCCTGTTAGCATGGAGGAAGAGGGTGGAGGAGAGACGGTGGAGAGTGAAGTGAAAATATAGAGCGGGGAGTGCAAAGATGGATGAGAGAAAAGTAAAAGTGTGAATGAGGGATGTGAAACCATCTGGGATGGAAGGACAGAGAAAGGTGGAGAAATGAAAGCGAGATATTAGAGCAAGATGACTGAAGGATAGAGAACTTATGAATGGATAAAAGGGAATGAATGGGAATGAAAGAAAAATGGAGAAATACATTTTGATATAAGGATAAAGGAAAGGAAGAAGGATGGAGAAAGATGAAAAAAGCATGAAAAGGATTGGAAGCAAAAGAGAAAGCAGGGAGGATTGAAGGGATGGATGAAGCATAAATTAAATTAAGGCTGGACAGAGAGAAGCACATGCTGATTGATATTGAGGATGTATGAAAGGATCAAGAGTAGATGGATGAAGGATAGAAGGTAAATAACTATAACAAAATATGGGAGGAGATGGAGATGAAAGGATTCAATTCAATTCAATTCAATTTTATTTATATAGCGCCAAATCACAACAAATGTCACCTCAAGGCGCTTCATAGATACAGAGAAAAGCCCAACAATCATATGACCCCCTATGAGCAAGCACTTTGGCGACAGTGGGAAGGAAAAACTCCCTTTTAACAGGAAGAAACCTCCGGCAGAACCAGGCTCAGGGAGGGGCGGCCATCTGCTGCGACCGGTTGGGGTGAGAGAAGGAAGACATCTTGATGAAACAAGATGAATTGATAAAGTGGAATTGAAAGAGAAAAGAATTGACAGCTAAAATGTTGACTGAGGGAATAAAAGAGCAATGGAACATGATGAAGGTAAAGAAAGTTGAATGGCTGAGAGGGAACGACGGAAAGGAAGATGGAAAAAAGAAGGAGGAATACAGAAAAGGTGTAGATGGATGGATCAAAGAAGGAGGCAAGAAGGAAGATAGAAAAAGATGTAACGGTGTCTTTTCATGCTGGACTAACAGAATCTGTTCTTTGCTCGTTTATTTTCCAATTAGTGAAGCAGGAAGTCGTTAGTGTAGCGACGCTTCCTGTTCTAATGATTAGTGCCAAATCTGCATTTTTTTCATGTTTTCTTTTTACATTTCTGCAATGTTTCTTCTGATCTTTGAGCTTTATAGAGACAAATTGGGTGTTAGCAGAGTGTCGCTGTGCTGCTACTGTGACACATTTAACACACACACACACACATTAAAGAAAGAGTGTTCTGATTTTTTTTAATAATTACAGTAGGTTAAGAAGCCACAGAATTTAGTATATAATGTATATTTATGCATATACAGATTATTCTTCATTTCTGTTCATCTAAAAAAAAAAAGTAAATGATTATATATACATTATTAAAACAACTTAATTTTTCTAGCAGCTTTCAAAGGAATTCTAAAAGACGCTTTAAACCAGGAAAACAAACAGTCCATGCGTCAGGAAACATTCCCGCTACTCCATTAAAATGCACAGACAGAGCAGGAAACTTATGATGTGTAATGTGTATACTCAGTGAATCTTAATGCTATTATGTTCATATTCCTTGTGCAAATGAAAATTGTGACCTAAGGGTAGAGTGATGTAAAGGTCACAGGGGCATTAAAATCACTGGCAAATGTGGAAACATGAACATCCTTAATGAATTTCGTGGCGATCTGCCAATAACGTTGTAAGATACCTTGTGGAAGAAACTGACATTTGTTCCTGGGGGTGGAGGTGATTGAAGGTCATATTGAGGACAAAATAATAATTTGAAAATATCTCATGACCTGCCACCCACCGGATTTCAACATTTCTCAGCTAGAGGAAACATGGTCAAAAATCATCAGTGTTCATCCTCTGGGACTTTTTACCATTAGGAAAGCAGCCATTACCATTCAGTTATTGTAACCATCAGTGCACTTTATTCTTCTCATACTATTATGCAGGCTTTTCCCCAACAATTCAGCCAGCACTTTTGCTCCATAAGCAAATTAACAGTATTGTATTATTAGATGGATTGGCTGCTGAAGATGAGTTTGACTTGTTTTAATGGCAGCACTGTGCCTCATGCCAAAGATGACAAAATAAATTTAGTCTAACAGAACAAAGTGGCTGACTCAGTTAAAAAATGTAACTCTGAACTTGTGTTTAATGTTTATGCTTATAATGTCACATATTTTTTGCCTCACTCCTGCTTCTTTCTGTTGTCGCCACAATATTTTAGAAAATAGTTGTTGTTTTTTTCAGTGCATTTACTGAACTCATGATATAGGAAAAAATGTGCCACAAAGAGATCAGCTGCACACTTGGAACTGTCTCTGGCAGCATAATCTGTTTGATGTTTGCATGTGTTTGTGTATTTTTGCTCCTGTCTTTCTGAGGACTCATTTGAGGTGGTCTTTTTTTCACAAAGTGAGGGCATTTTCACCCATCTTCACTATAGGAGTGACCCTCCTATGGCTATTTGATGGTTGAAATCAATCAGAGGATATTGAGTCTTAAGCTTAAGCCAGCATGGAAGGGACTTCTGCTGCAATGCAGCCAACAGCTGGTAAATGCTGGCTTCAGTTCAGCTTTGTTTACTTGTTCTGAGTAAAACTTACACAGTTTCACCTTCTCTCAAGAGAGAATTGGTCATAACGGATTGTTAAATCTTGGCTTCTCCTTAAAAATGTGATTAAGGACAAACCACTATGCTTGTGGTTAAGAGGTTCACTATCAAGATTTTCAAAGGAATGTGCTGCTTAATTTTAGAGGGTTTAATATTTGTAATTGTGCAAAAACAATAGCTAATGTACACCAGTCAGTGGTTCCAGTCAGCTTGTGTTGACTATGGGCAACGCAAGCAAACAAGGCATGTTTCATGCATGAAACACCCCTTATTTGGAAGACTGATTTCAAATAGAAAATATGGTACCAGCCATAAGCTGCTGACTTCAAATTAGCTTTAACATAAACATGATGTCACACTTTGCTAACCTTGCCACAGCCATCTTTTCTATCATTTAGTTTTGGTGGGTAAGGTTAGGTTTAGGGGCTAAGGACCTCATAAAGGAGTATAAACGTGTGTGTGTGTGTGTGTGTGTCTGGTGCCTTATCTCTCCCAGTCGCAGGCTGTGAAGCCCTCCAGAACATTCCACCAGCTCTGAACACACGGCCAGCTGGCATGCACACACACACACACACACACACACACACACACACACACACACAGTAGCCTCACACAACCCGGCTTTTGGCCCTCACACGTCTGAGGATACATGCACCCCAGGCATTCGACGGCAGGAGAAAGACAGAAAGAGAATGAGGGCAGAGAAGAAAGAAGAGGAAGGGAGATGCAGATGAGAAAGAATAAGAAAAAGGGAATCACTTAAAATTGAAAAGAAGGCAGAGACAGCAGTTACAGAAAGAAGCAGTAAACATATTTAATAATAAATGATCAAATATTTAAAGCAAGCTTCTCCAGAGAGATGAGGACAAAAGAATGAAAGAATGGCGGGAGGATGGAAAAATAATAAAAAAAGAACAGTGAGGAAGGAAAATTATCCCCATCTTTACAAACACTGCTTGATCAAAGCCACCTTGCACTTCTTTGAGGTATGACCTCAGGCCTCTGCTACTGCGACCTCCAGAAATCTAGAGTGTGTGTGTGAGAGTACTTGTATTACTGTTTTGTGTGGACATAAATCTGTGTACACAGTCACACTGCAGGGACCCTATTTTCTTTTGAGGACAAAAAGCAAGACCTTATATTTTAAATCCAATGTTAGGTAGTGGAACTGAAACAAACTTTTTTTGTTGTTGAGAAGTTAAGAATGGAATGAAGAAGATCAAGACGAAGCTAAATAGATCAAAGAATAAGTTGAATAGAAAAGGAAGCAAAAGAGAAGATAAGAAAAAGAGAGTAAAAGATAGGAAGGGTGAAAGGCATTAAAGAAGTGTATAGGAGGTATAACAAAGGGTGTAAGAAATAAACTGATGAATAATATGAACAAAGGAAAGGAGAGTTTGGAGACAGGAAGGCCCGAGGAAAAAAAGAATGACTGGCAGGATGTAGAACAAAAAAATGAAGATGACTAGCATAAAGGGATGGGCAATAAAGGTGAGAAAAAAGATGGAAAAAACTATTGAGGGTATAAGGAAAGCTGAAAGGGAGAAAAGGGGAGAGAGCAGAAAAGGTCCGGAGATGAAGAGAGAGAAATCAGGACAGTGAGGAGAGCAAAAGAGGTGAAAAGGAAGAGAAGAATAAGCATATCATGGATATGGGGAGAAGAGTAAAAGAGGGAGAAGAAAGAGTGGTCGGAGGAGAGGTTTTTGAAGAAGGAGAAATGCCCTGTAGGAGGTATTGGAGGTGAAGGAGGTCTGGCTCCAGGCTGTATGTTCAGCTTTACTTGGTGAAGGTTGTTTTGGGCTCAGTGAGACACCACGCTGAGTCAGGTGTGCGTCTGTTTGTGTGTGTGCTTGTTTGAGTGATTCATGTGAAGTATTTAAACCAGGACACCACATTTTTTCCATTAGATGAGACAAATGTTCACTGTTATCCTCTTGGTGGGATCTCGATATGTTTACAAGAAGAAGAAAAAAGAGTTAAGGTGGACAAATTATGAATACAGTCACCATTTGGTGCTCCAAAGAACACTAAACTCTAAATGTACACTTCTCAATAAAATATAAAGGTCCTTTAACAGACGTCTAACTCCAAACATCTCTGCTGTTAGTGGAAGTTTAAATGTCTTCTTTTCCACTTAACTGTGGATTGCACATGCTCCAGTTGTCAGTTTCATGAGCAAAGCCACAAAGTCACACTCTGTATATGACCCTTTATATTTATCTGGAACTAAATATCTAGACGGAAATTATTTTTCTCTCTAAATCTAACCAGTCTTTTAGAATAGCATAAAATTACTATCGTAATAAAAGGATGGATTTGGGTATCAGAGGGTAGGGACAGATGACCAATATGGATAGCACAGATTGCACCTTTTAGCTCTAAATCTTGGTATGACTTTCAAAAGCTCAGTTTCATTATTTGTGTCATGGTTTTGTCAATTCCAGTGTGAATGCTATCTTACTGCTCTTTTATTTCAACTGTTGTTTCTATTGTTACATTTTTTTTTATCACTTTTAAATTTTTATTTTTCCTTTTATAATTTTATCTCTTTTTTTTTAAAAAAAAATATTTTTATCATTACTGAAATTTTTTCTTGTTTTTCATTTTCATCGTGTTATTCATCCTTGTGAGTTTTACCATGTACTTGCACTCACAAAATGGCATTTTCATATCTGTTATATATGATCATGATCCCATTATGAACATATGTTTTAGGTGAGGAAAACGAGGAAAACTTTCAAGTTAAAGAATCTGGATACACTTTGCAGACGTTGCACATGTATGGCTAATCTGTGTAAATTTGTGTTGCAGTAACACAAATGGCCGCTAGGGAAAATTGTTAGTTGTTTGTAAATTGTAGCATTTTATTTTGTGTTTCCAAACAAGAAACACAACAAACTTTAATAAGCCAAAAACTTCACTGTAGAGAAACTGATAATAAGGTATAAGCACATGTTTATTCTTAAATAGAGCTGTCCTTTTAGGACAGCCTTTGTCATTGGGCCTCTTTCACTACATAGACCTGTTCTTACATGTCCACATGGCTGCTGTCAGCTCAGTGAAATGCTCCAATCCATCATATCCCTTACTCTGTCATCACATCTTAAACTCCTGACACTTACTATGTTATCTGAGAAGTCACTTTTGAGCAGTGTTTTGTGGGAAATGGAGTCTCCAGCGGGTGCGTTGACAGAGCTGCGTCACCCTGGTGCTGCTGGAGTGAGACGTTTATTGCAGCTGACACACAGGAATTCACTCACCTGCTTTATGCACTTTCAGCAGAACACCAAAAGAGAGGTGATTGTAAAAAAAACCCTACATCTTCTTTTCGTTTTATCTATTAATTTTGTATTCCTTCTACTTCATAATGCATGTTTACATCCCTTGCTATTCCATTATTATTAACCTTGTTTGTTTTTTTTCCCTGTCTTTAAAACTATTACCACTATTAACGTGGGTTAAGTTTAATGAAGCTTCTTACAGAATAATAAACAGCGGCTGATGAGATGGTGTTTCAGCTACAGGACCCCACCATGGCATCTTTCATCAGAACTGTTTCTGTTAAAATATAAGACCCCCTTTCCCCCAAACCACCAGCCCCCCACCGCACACACAGACACACGAAGAAACACACTTTAATGCAGAGACCTAAGTTTCTTCACGTCTCATTAAACAAAGTGAAGCAAGTTCAGGGTTTCCAGCATCGCAGTGATGACAGAGCCGCTGGCTGTTTGTTTTAGCTCCTAAAACTCATCAACACACCTGCAGCCTGCTCATGCAGAACAAACTACACCTCCACTCCATGAACACTCAGCTGTGTGAGGCCAGCTACACATTAAATTCAGTGAAATTCAATTCAGAATGTCTTATTTATCCCTCAGGGGGCAATTTGAGGGAGCAAGTTTGTCAACAAAGTGTACAGGAACAAGTCACCTACACGCATTAAAAAAAAAAAACAATCTAAAAATACCAATTTTGAAACTCTTGTTTAAGGTTTTTCTTTCTGTTTGACAAATCAAATCAGAAAATGAATTATGTTATTAATTTCTGAAAAAGGCTAAATTACTTTTTGTCATCATTCACTGAGTTACTGCGTAATCTGCCAAGAAGAACAGTTTCCAAGTATTTGTCTGGAGTATTTAGCAAAATGAATGATGTTTGGACAGTTTGGCTTCAAGAGCTTACCTCATTCAGTCACTCAGCTACACATACAGCTCTGTTTTTAACCAGCTCTGTGTTCTCTCCTGCTTTCGGAGGTACAGGTAAACTCTAATAATAAAGGAGTAATCAATAAAAACTAACCATCAATGTATTCCATACGATTAATGACTGGATGCTATGATTACATATAATATGAATCTCTCTGTGTATCTGCCCATCTCTTTGCCTGCCCTGTAACGAGAACAGCTGCATCCTTTTCTGCTGAATAACTGATCAATGTGTCTTTTCAGGTCAAACAATGGGATCAGTAAATTGTCATTATGCAAATCCTGTTCATTCCTTGCTGATATAATGTAATTGACTGGCAGCTCTTTGATTGACATAAAACTTTCCTGGCTAAATACAACAAGGTGTTGGAAAATATCTGCTTCTTTAATTAAGAGTCAAGCTTGGGCACATACAAATTAACTGAATGGAGCCAAAAAGACCACGAGGTGCTATTTCATCTTGAAGTATCCAATTACTCAGGTTTAAATGTATTTTTTAAATTTATTTATTTACCACTAATAATGAAATGAAACCACTGCACTTGTATTTGCTTTGAAAATGAGGCACACTGAATTTGCTACAGCGCTGATTTACACCTCAGACTGACTTCTTAACATGACCCCAGGGCTCATGGGTATTATATAGCTCTCATACCAAAAGGCTGCAATGTTTAAGCTTATTTAACTATAAACCAAAGTTACTCTTACTGAAGTGACGGAAAATGGAAATTCCATGTGATTTAAAAATCCAGAAAAAGATATCTTTTAGTTTATTTGGTTTCTGTTTAACTCTGCAAGCTGACACAAGACAGCCATGATCACATGATTCTCTGTTTTTTTTCTGTACAATTTCATTTGCATGCTATCAAATCAATCAAAAACTCTACATACATATGCGGCATGTTATATTTCAGATTTCTCAAAACAAATCATACCAGCCCACTCTGTGCTTGCTAATCAATATTAAAGCATAAAAATATGCATAGTTTAAAATTTGAACAACACTCATGAAACAAACTCTTCCTGTTTTACACCACACTCTACAACCAGAGCGTGTGTGACGAACTGGTTCACCATCGCTGCCCCGAAGGGCTAAAAAACTCAACAAAGAAGACAACAAAATGGCCACTGCATATCTTCAGTAAAACACTCTCCAGCCTGGAAGCCACTTTGAAATCCATCTCCTCCTCTTCCTCCTCCTCCTCATCTTCATCCTCCAACTCCCTAAACATCAGACAGAAAAACCAACAAGCTCCAGAGGGGAAAACTAACAGAGAAACATCCTCTCTTCTTCTGTTTTGTAAAATGTTTCTTCTTCTCTGTCTCTCTATGGCTCGGCTGGATCACAGTGATGCATTTATATTTGACAAGTGGCATCAATAAGTCAGCAGGCGTGTAGATAGAAATGTCCTCACACCTTCAGCACACCAGTGTTCAGCGGGGAGTGTGCATCGGAATGTGAGCGCATGCATGAATGTTGTTTTTCTACATTTCTGTTTCGGAAATGTCCTCCCTGTATCTTAATATATTTTATTTCTGTTCAGCGTTTATCTCATTGGGTGCCTATATTTATGTGTGAACTGAAAGTACGCACACATCAATTATACCTATGCAGAAGAAAATGAACTTAAAGTTAATTACTTTATAAATGCAATTAAAGTGTGTTATTTTTAACCTGCTTGTGTTTTACATAAAGTTTTGAGAATGCGATAAACTGTGTTGTTTGGACTTAATTACCCAATTGGACTTAATTGGGTAATTAAGTCCAATGAATGACATTTCTATTATTAATACTAGAGTTCTGAAACCTCTGCTTTTTATCCATCCACTTCTGCTTAACCTTTTCAGGGTCACGGGGCACTGGAGCCTATCCCAGCTGACATAGGGTGATGGGCGGGGTACAGCCTGGACAGGTCGCCAGTCTAACACACAGAGACAGACAACCATTCGCCATCACATTCACACCTATGGGCACTAGATTAATCCTTTATGGATGGTGGGAAGAAGCAGGAGTACCAAGAGGGAACCCAGGCAAACATGCAAACTCCACACAGAAAGACCCCGGTGGAATTGAACTCAGGACCTTCTTGCTGTGCGGCAACAGTGCTAACCACCGTGCCATCTGCTTTTTATATATCAAAATGAAGTTGCAGCATTATCAAGTCCAGTATAATATCAAGACTTTCTGTGGAATTTAAAAGGTAAAATGAATATATCCATTAACATCAGAAGAAATGATTGCACATTTATAAGGGTTAGTGTAAGATATTGGCAAAAGACAAGATAAGGGTTTTACAAACAAAGCTAATGCTGAGGTGACAGAAGTGGCAGTTCCTTATATGGCCACTAGCTGGCTTAAAAAGTGATTCAATCCCTATAGGCTCCAGGGTTAAAATAACTGAAATAAAATGAAATAACGAACGATGGCTTTCTGTACAGTTAATTGTAGAAAACAGATAATTCAAGAAGCCTGTGGTCAAAAAAGTGTTAATAAATATGTTACCACTAATTAAGATGTTGACAGAAGTGTCAACATGGCAACAGATATAAATGTTATTTAAAAGTTCACGCCATAGAAACAAATAGCTATAAATGCATGCTCTTTGCTATTTAATATTCTTCTGCAGCATCTACCAAATGCATTCCATCAACTTTCAGTTACATTTGATCAAATTTAAGAAAATTTAGTTATTATTCAGAATTCCTTACCCAAATATTCTGAGTATTTTAGTACTAATGATAAGCAACAACTGAATAACAATAATAATAATATTAATGATATTTCAGCCAAATAGCTACTGTTCAAAACATAGCACATTACCAAAAAAAAAATCAATAAATAAAATTCATATATATGCACACACATAAATACAAATAAGCACACACATAAAACACAATCAGATCTAACAGAGTCACAAGAACAGGGTCACTGAGCACAGAAAATGTGCATGAAAAGATAAAACACAAACACGGCTCAGCTAGGTGTTACCAGGCCGTGGTGGCCGGACTGGTTGGCACGTTGACACACTCACACACACACTGTGGCGGACCCCTCGGGGTGTGAGGGAGCGAGTGGCGGCCGTCCTGTCAGAGCTGATTTGAGGTCGAGGTGTTTCAAACCCTAACCTGCTTCATATTGGATTACTAACCCTGCACTGAAGAGGTATGTGTGTCTGTGTGTGTGGGTATGTATGTGTGTGAGGCGATGGACATCTAGACTCGTGTTGTCATCCCTGAAGCGGCATGTGACAACCGTATAAAGTTTAGCCCTCTGTTGTTCCTGTAGTGTATGTTTGTGTGCGCGCTGCTCAGGTTGATTGCCATGCTACATCTAACTTTGAGAGTGTTTTTAATTAGAGGAGCTTCATTTGTCAGGCCAGTAGGTCACACATGTATGCGTGTGCCTTCTACTTGTATCTCTGTGAGGACCACTTTGATGTTTAGACTGTGGACATAGGAAGGAGGGGAGGGTTAAAGTGGGACAGTTTAGTATTGGGATTTCTTTTAACAATGTTGCTATGATAAAGAATCCTGGTGCAGATCAATTTAATCTTCAATATAATCTTTTTTCCTAAATATATTTTGTACATTTGGCTTCCCACTTAACACTCAAAAAAATATAAGTTGATGTATCAACTCTGTCTCGGACACAGCTCATAGAAAACTGAAGTGCTATTTGCATTTTTGTTGGGGTGATGATGCAGCAACTGGAGGAATTGTTTACTAACCCATTAGTGAAATTCTTAATAGTCTTATTATCAGTGAAGAATTTCATTAATAATAACATATTAGTGAAATTTAGAAGTCTTTTGTACAAACTTAATGGACATGAGGCATGGACGCCGTGACTTTATCATCACACAAACTTCCTTCACTGCTCAGAGTGGATGTGTCAGTGCAAGTGATTTCTTTTACGTTAATTTGCAGCATGTTTACGTGTGTGTATAAATATGTGGCCATGTGGGTCAGATGCCATGGGACTGCTGTGTGACAGCTGGCATTGAATGTGTGCGTGTGTGTGTGTGTGTGGCAGATGGACTGGTCAGACTGGAACATCAGAGGATATATGATATGAACATTGTGGAAAACACCTTCTGCTGTGAGCACTATGAAGGCCAAAATGTTATTGCGGCTCCCCATGATGTTTAAAGGTCCATCTGAGCTTAATGATGGTGTATCATTTTTACTGTAAAATTAATGGGGATTAAACATTTGCACTCTTATTTATAAACAGACCAGCTTATTAGTTATTTTCTGCCAATCTGCCTTATTTCAAGAAAAATAGTAGTTTCTTTGTCTTCTTCGCCATCAGTGAAAATTCAGACACTGGAACTGCTGAACTGCATCGTACTCTGAATCACCGTTTGAGATAGCAAGATTAAAAGTAAACGCAACCAAACTTGACGTTTGGCTATTTATTTATTATTGTTTTAACTATATTCTTTAGTCTTTACTACTATTCTCTATATGTTACACAACCTGATTCTACTGATAGAAATTTAAAAGTACAATCCTGTTCATGAAGTGTTTTTTAGGGGAGAAGTTAACTACAACCCCAAAGTTTGGCAAAAACAAAACAAAAGAAAAGAAAATCCAATCAAGACTTAAATCTGTGTCACAAAAATGTTTTGGTAAAAATATAATCTGTAAAGTCACAAACCCATATTGCTTGGACAGAGAGGTTTAGTTGGATGTTGTCACTTGTTTTACCTCCAGGTGCAAAGTGTGAGCTAAATGTCTAAACTACAGATGTAATAATACCTCCTGCGTGTGTAAATCCATGACCGTATTTGCTACACATTTTTATTAACAGTACAATAATGAGGGGAGAAGCTTCTCAAACATTAGATGTAAAGGGTGAAGGGGGGGGGGGGTGACAGGAAGTTCACTGTAATTCTTGCTTAGACCCGCAGAAAAATCCTGCTTTTACTGCTGGAAACGAAACTGCCTCCTGAAAATGTTGAATGTCCCCAATATCTTCTCTCCCATGGCTTAGCGAGAGGTGATAAGCAGCAAGTAAGCAAGATGTGTGTGCGTGTGAGTGTTCATGTGTGCAGATGAAGCCATAATGAAAGCCCTTCTTCTTCCTAAAGCACACTAGATGAACTGCTGCTGCTGCTGCTGCTGCTGCATCCTCCAGAGGAACTATTTGTTTGGTTGTTTGAAAAAAATCTTTTTCCATGGCAGTTTTTTTATCCTCTAAAGAGTATGGTCTTTACATTTGAGGTCATAATTTCTTGATTTTATGTTCACATATTTAAAATTACTAACATGGACAAATTCCATATGCCTCACTTACAAAACAACTCTATATTACTGACAAAGTAATTTTCTCTGTGAGTAATTACAATGGCTACAGAGAGAGCAACAAACATTCCTCTTGAAAGATAGCTAGGCATATATGTATCTACAGTAGATAATACTATACTATATAAAGAGTAAGTTTCAGATACAAGAGCTCCATGCAATGTGTAAAAAAAAAATTCTGTTGCCCAGAGAAATGACAGTAGTAGTGGTAAAAACAGGCCTTACCATTTCCTTTCTGTCTTCTGCCCCGATCCCCTAAAGAGACAAGTTCGGTGCTGATAAGGCGCTGAGTGGAGAGTATACTTTTTAATCGGCACAGCGACCTTGACTTGAAGCGGAGGAAGAGTGAGCCAAAAAGCGGACAGAGAAACCATCTCCCCTGGGGTCAACCATGAGGGGTGAGAGGAATAAGAACCCGACGGAGACGAAGATGAGGAGGACAAAGCGAGGAGGAGGAGTGTCATGCTGAAGATTGATGGACAGACCAGGACTCTGGAGACGCTAAGGTTTTAAACGTGATTCTTCATGCTGCGGGGATCAGTGAAGGTCATAAACTGCTGCTGGATAAAACTGACACATCACTGAAGTCTACAGTTCATCACTCTAAAAAGTTTCCCTCACCACTTCCATGCTGAGTGACTTGTCTCATCCTGCTACTTTGTAGATATCGCTTTCAGTTTACTGAAGATAGAGGAGGAAACAGTCCTTTATTGACATATGGTTGATGATAGGTAAGTTCTATCAAAAAAAAAAAAACTGGTGCAGCCTTAATGGGAGCCAACATCATCAATTTTAAATTTAAAATCTAGCGCCACTTACCCTATTATATTTTATACAGGTAAACTTTTTTCACAGTTAAATTTTTCTTTATAGTATCTTTAGTGGTTTCTTTATCAACAACATATATTCTAAAATCTTCTCATGGCAATAATTATGCAAAAAGATTTGGGTTAACAGTTAGTGTTAAGGCTTCTGTAGCAAGTTTAAAAATTTGTGAAAGGCTCTGATACGAATAATGAGTCAGTGAAGCTCAGCAATACTGATGTGAGTTGTTGAAGATATCCTAAAATTTTCTGTTTGTAAACATTGCTTTCCCCCAGCTGTTAGCCGCTGTTACCCTCTGTTAGCTGCTGTTAGTCAGCATTAGTGAAACTTTATTTGAAGTGGCTCTAACACTGTTGGCAAATAAACTTTCACACTGGCATAATGTTAGCTTATAACCACCTGTTGTTGTTGTCATTTAGAGCCTGGACTTCAATTCAGGAAATAAGGCTTATTGTGAGGAGGAAAAGGATGACATTCTTTTCAGATGCCAGTCACATAGTCTCTTTTCTTCATGTTTTTACTTAATTGGTAAAGGGGACTCTTTCTCAGATAATAAAACATACATATGAACTATGAAAATATCTTAAGTCTGAAAATGCAGCCGCTGCACTGCACACAAATGAAAAGTTATCTTTCCCATTACCTTTGGCATACCAAATATGTGACCAATCTCTAGCCACATACATTAAATGCAATTGGGCTAAATAGCACTGTAGCCACTGTAGTCAAGATAGCGGCTTCCACAGACCATCACTCGTTCCTGTGTATTTTTAAGAGGTTAATTCTAAGTTTATGAGGAAGCATCAGTTTGTTGAAAGATGTAATTACACACTAAACAGTGTACATTTATGAACACAACATTATTTTTTTTCTATTAAATTAACAAACAAACAAAAAAACCCGCTGAGTGTACCTTTAACTCAAAGCATACACAGATGCCACAGATCCATCTACCAACGCACAGTGACTTCTGTTCTTAATAGTCATTGCATAGTTTTACTTTCTAATTGATTTTGCATGATAGGTCATTCGTCAGGTAACATGGTCTTAAGTTGCAACAGATACGTCAGGATTCAGGCTGATTGTCAACTTGCTCAGTAGCTGTCGGATTCTGTTAATTTATACCCTATGAATTTTCAGCCACAGTAGCAGCGCCATCCATCTCATTATCAATCCCCCCGTCTGTTTCCCTCCTGAGCTGTAAGAGAACAGCATCAGCCGAAAGTGATGAGAGGCAATTAGCAGGGACACGTCAGCGCACACACATGAACAAACAATGATGCGTAACAACCCCGAGGGTGTGCGTATGTGTGTGTGCCTGAGTTTGCATTGGGGGAGTAAGCTAACATGGAGAAGACAGATGTGCAACATATACATGCTACCAACATATACACACAGCTGAGGTCACTGTCCAGTTGTTTGCATGTGTGTTTTAGTTTGTGTGTGTGTAGGTTCACAGACAGGGTGTTGCTTTTTGATGTTTTCTGAAGTAAACACTGCCGTTCAGTTACTGAAGGGGAAGTGCGAGTCTGACTGCAGATTACTCCTCTCTATCCCTTCATTCATCCCTCCATTCCTCAGCAGGGCAAGAGATGGAGACAGAGGGGAGGAGGAAGTCAGTTTGTATCATCACTGTGTGTCGGTGCAGGACGGCGAGAAGAGCAGCTCGACTAAACCGGGGAGAAAAGACGTCTCTGTTCACTTCTGTTATATAATCCCTGCTCACACGCCGAAGCTTCATCTGAACAAGTCTTGTCGTTATTACTGAGTGTTATGGTCTTATTTTCTTAGAAAAAACATCTGTCGACCAGCACTTACAAACATCAAGCTTCCCTACCAGCCCTATTTATTCAAACTGAGGTACAAGAGCTTTAATTTCCGAAGAACTAATGCTTAAGAATTTTCTCAGGGGTAAATATTTCTCCAAATATTTTAGTTTTGTCAAGATGCCATACTTTGCACTACAAATCTTACACTCATGTTGACAGAAGGATTCGTCTTTTGGGCCCCACTGGTAGGTTGTTTTATGTACTGGACAGAAAACATAAAATATGAAGTACCAGTTATGCAAGACATATTTTGTGGTGGGGTAGGAAACTGTTTTCTCTTGTTTTCATCCCAGACCCTGTTTTATATGCATTTGTATCCTTTTTTTGATGAAAAATTACTGTGTCATACACTTAGTACATTGCTTGATGGGCAAAAGAGGTCACTTTTTGTCCTGCTACATACATTCTTTTTGACTCTGAACCCAACTGTTTCCAAAAAGTTTTCAAATGAGGTTATGCATGATGGGTCAGCAGCAAAAATGTTAAAGGTCAAAGAAAGAGCTGTAGAATGGCAAAGGAGAGTTGAGTAGATAACAGCAAAAAAGAGAGGGATAGCATGAATGTGTGTGTGTGTGTGTGTGCGCGCGCGTGCGTGTGTGGTCCTCAGTATGTCATATGCACACATACACGTCTCCTGTGGTACCCTGAGTGGAGCAAAGTGGTGATCAAGCCTGCAGCTTGTGTGTGTCTATCCTCTGAACTATGTTATTAATTAACCCAGATGAAAGTTTCTCAAGATCTGAAACTTGGCTCTATTGGGGTGGGTGTGTGTGTGTGTGTGTGTGTGTGGGTGTGTGTGTGTGTGTGTGTGTGTGTGAGTCTTTATTGGACAGAGAACATACGTTAGTATGTACTGTGCTTTGATACAGTGGATATGCACTAAATCTAACAGCAAATCTAGTCTGGGCAAAAGCGGTATGATAAATGTGTATGTGAGGATTTCCTGGGGTGGTTTACATATGTAGTGGGACTGCACTACATTATGAAATGCTCCATATCCCTACTGATAAGTTGTCTTACTTAGTTTGAAAGATACTGAGAATCAGAATCAGAATGCTTTATAAGGAAAATATGTAATTATTATTTATATTCAGTTCAGTGTCACGTACAATGAAAAAAAGCTTCCAAATGTTTGCTAGTTGATCCATTTTGTTCACTTCTGAGAGAAGCTGACAGTGAAAACGAATTTGTAAAAACACAGCCGTCTTTGTTGTCAAGCAGCAGGCTGGCAATCTCAGAGTTTTTGAGTTGAATTCTCAGTCAAAAGAACCCTGTGACATGTTGCTGGATGGTACATTGAAGCCAAATATCTACTTATTGACAGAATTATTTTCCTGAGGGCACCAGGACACTGGTAGGAAGCATTCATTTTAGCTAATGACATCATAATGACGTGTGGGAAATATTGATTCGGTGTGTTGTAAGCGAAGTCGACGCTTTTGGAGCCAGTGACGCTTTGAAATCATAAACTAGCAGCCTTCAGTGGTATTGCACTTTAAGGTACTTCTGCACTGGGTTTACTTTACTGACCTCCAGGTTAGCACAGAGCTTTCTAAAGTGTATATTGACAGAATTTGCTCTAAATTACAACCATCCAAATGTCTCTGAAACAACAAAACAGTTTGAAGAACTTTATGTAATAAAAAAATAATAAATAAAGTTCCATACTGTATATGCATTTATTCCACATTGCTGCACTGGGTGTGTATTTATTGGTCCAGTCAAGATTAAATGACCTTGTCCTACTTGGTGATTGGTGAGCAGTCTTGCCCAAGGGTACAGCTGATTGGCTGTCAATAAGCTATTAGGACAACACAGAGAAACAGAAACAATGGGGAGGAAGAGTGATGGAAAGGAGGAATGGGGACAGACAAAGAGGAACGGAAACGAAAAAACAGCCTCTGGTCCATGTAGTTATCCACTGAGATTCCAAGTTTTATTACAGCCATGATATATTATCATGATGATTTATAGCCTTAAAAGCAGGTTATATTCTTGTTTTCATACAGCTAGAATGCTGACAGGACTGAAGCTAAGGAATGCTAAGAATTAAGGAACCATTTTAGCTTCAAGCATTCTGAATACAATTTGCACGTACTAAAACTGACATTAGCATCATTGTTATATTGGCAAAATTCATCCCAAAAGTAAAACTGAATATAACACGTTTGAGCTAAAAACTGATGGATTTTGGAATCAATAATCTATATTCAAATATCTGAATGCATAAAGCTTCAGTATTTGTTCAATTACAAACTGTACAAATGTTCAATATGGTGAATCCAGTCCATTATTTATGTGTGTTGCTGCTTTGTTGCCTTTTAAAAAGGTCATTCTGGGGAGCTTCAGCATGTGGTCACAGTAATTTATCCTCCAGCACTTTAGACACAGACACACACACACACACACACACACCCTAAAATACCAACAAATACACACAGATATCGAGACTACTGTGATCAATGTATGTGGCACTGACAAACACACAATCACTCTGATGCTCAGCAGCCTCGAGGACACACAGTCCCATAGTGTTTGGTGTCTTACAAAACACACATTCACACAAACATGTGGCGCTGTGGCAGGTTGCTTCCGGCCTCAGGCTAAATCCAGAAATAAAGACAATAGAATAAACAGAAGGGGTAAAAAATGAGTGCGTGTGTGTGTGAGTTGTGTGTGTATAGGTGTGTATGAGTGTGTGTACGTTTGTCACCTCAGGGCTGCCAAGCACAGAAAATCTGTAGAAAATCCTGACAGACCAGGACCATGTTTGAGAAACAATGTGTATCTGTGTATGTGTGTATGTGTGTGTGACCACCACACAAACACACTTTGGCTAAAACATTTAATAACAGTTAACAACAGTAGAGCTGCAGCTTAATGAGGGAACAGGCCCGTCGGTGTGAAGGCAGCTGCATTAATTGCAGCCAACAGGAAAGATTTTCTCATTTAAATATGCAAATAAACACATTTATTACAGTTAATGAGACAGTTAAAAAATAGAGGCTATGCACTCTGGGAAGTTTGTCTGAGTCATAGTCGCTAATTTCAGTTGGTTTTCTTGCTGCGTTCACATTTGATTACTTCACATGTTCACTGTTTCGTGCTTAAGTATGCTTGTTTTTCCAAGATTTGACAACATTTTATGACGTCTGAATCCAGCCCCCAGTATTCTTATTGAATAACCAATAATAAATTCCAATAAGTGGGGTATTCTTAAAGAATGAGAAGCTGCTTGGAAAATTTGAAAAGAAAAATTGAGCCTGAGCCCGGTTCTATTGAAAATTCCACCACTGCCAACTGCTTGCTCATATAGGCTTGTTTGATTGTAGGGTTGTATTATTGTTGGGTCACCTTAAGTAGACTGTTATTGTTGGCGCTACACTGAAAAAAAGGGATTGGCCATTTCTTGGATTTATGTAAGCATCTTGCGTGTATTTAACACAATTGCCTCATGCTTTAAAGTTAAGTGTAACTATTTAGTGTAGAAACTACATGATATGCAGAGAGCCTAGATTCAATTGTTCATATCATGTTCTAGTGAAGTAAGTCAATAATATAGCAATGTTAAATCTTGCGACACTGCACGGGAAGGCATCCATCTCAGTCAAGTCGAGCAGCCGCCACCCAATTTACTTTTTTCTGTATACTGAAAAAAGTAAATTGGGTGGTTGTTACATTAAAAAAGTCTACCTTGTAATTTGAACACAAAAATGTCATGTTTCTATCTTGAACGTAACCAAATCATCTGATCTGTATGAAATTCAACAACTTAATTTGTTCTTGTTGAGATGACCTGATACAATCTACTAAGAGTGGTTAGTTGCTGGACTCATGAAATTTACAAGATAACATAAGATTTCAAGCTGCAGGAAAATCACTGGCGTTATAAGAGGCAGACAACTACACACACACCTCGTGCATGCTATCGCTATTTATTGTCGTTTAACCTGTCAAGTTGCCTCACAGCATCTATATGGGCTGACATACCTTTATCTTTATTAAGTTTAAGCATAAGACCTTGCAGTATGTGTCGTGTAAAGCATTGATATGAAAGTGAAAGTGTAAAAAAGACCTCAAAGGCAGGATTTTCAATAAAAGTGTAGAATGCTACAGAGTGATACAAAATTCTTTGAAAACATGCCAGCTGAATCCAGCTGACATAACATGACATAGCCCTGTAGAGTTTGTATTTTCCTCTACTAAAACAACCTTTGATCAAACATCTGGGATATTTTTGTGTCCTAGTCAATTCCTGATAGCAATAATCTACAAAAACTCAAAACAACTTCACCAAAACATGACAATATTGGGTATACTGGCTATGGAGGGGGTTAGAATGACTGATTTTTATGGCTAACTTCTTGTGGTCTTTTCAGTGGAGTTCAGAAAATAAACAGAAGAACAGATTGTTTTCAAGGCCCAAACCTAACCTGTGCTTAAACCTTAACTAAACAATGACCAAAAACAATAAATATTTAACAATCATCAATATTGCTTTTGTCTTATCTTTAAATCTGCAAATGCTCACACTGAAGACATTATTTATGTACAAGTGTCACAAGTGGAAGTCATAGGCATTGGATCTGTTCTGTTGTTTAGACCTAAAGATGTGTTACGTAAAAGACTGTTGGCTAAAAATTGCCAGATTTACCAGCTTTCACCTCACATTATTTACTCCGTTGCCCTCTTTTTTGCCTACATAGAGAAAATTTGTTCAGTTACTAAAGTCATGGCCACGACGCATGTAAGGAAACAAAGACAGCTGTTATCATGTGTTTAGATTTATAAACAGTCAAGGATAAAGCAGAGTCAGTAGAGTCACTGTTATCTGCAGTGATGGACATCCTGCCAAGCAGTAAGGGAGACCAGTGCGTGTCTGTGTTTGTGTGTGTGCGTGTGGTGGTGGTGGTGGTGGTGGGGGGGGGGGGGTACATACACCTTGACATCTGTGTGTAATTTATTATATACAGGCAGTGAGGAGAGCGTGGGACTGCAAGAATTGTGATTCACATCTTCTGTCTTTTTTTTTTTTTTTTTTTTTTTTTACAATCTGCAAATTCAGAACTTGATTTTCTTTGAGTTTCTAAACTAAAGCAAGTAAATTTTTCAGGTCCTTGTTACACATTTTAGTCAGAAATCCTGCCCGACTAAAAGTAACTGATCCATTCAACTAAAAAAATACTACTGATTGATGAATCATTGTTAGATTTTTTTAAAATGAATAATTTAGATGTAAACTTGATGATTTCAGGGAAAAAGAAAGGACTCATCTGCAGATCCAGAGGTTAAACTTATGTTCCCTGTTTGACCAGCATTAGTCAGGAACTTCCAACTGCAAACTATTTAAACTACACAAACAGCATCTGCTTAGCCAGCTGACCAATCAAAGACGAATGCACTGCCTCCACCAGACCGCTGCTGTTGCCCAGACCTCATTCCCACAGATCAAAATCGCAACCACAGCCGATGAAAGACAGTTCTTCTCAATCAGCCGGCCAGTTTATAACACACTCAATGCCGTGTCGACCAAATCACACACTCTTTCTCTGCAGTCACAAACCAGAGCCAATCTGAGCTCGGCAGTCTGCTTTAACACAAACACTGCTTCCTGTCTGAGGTTCTGGATCTGTTTTGACTTGTGTGTTCAGACCTGGGAGATCTCCAGGTGAGCAAACACAACTAATTTCTACAAATAAACATTGGAGATGCAGTTTGTATCAACTGATTAGCCAGATCTGACCAGGACACCGAGTTGCCAGCACAACCACCACCATCCAGATGTGAAGAGTTTAGTCTTTTGATTAAACATTGACTTTGCAAAGTAGGGTGAGCACATTGGCATCTGGATGTCATTTCATCCTGTCAAACACATCAGAGCTGCAAGACACTAACACATTTCAGACTCGTAATATGTTAACCAGCAGATTTAATACTATTTTTAAATATTTCTTGGTTTTAAGAGAGTGTATAACCAGATGTGAGAAGTTTACCTCTTTGAGGATGGGGAGATTGTGACTGACAGATTGCTGGGATTGGGTGAGTTTTGTTAAGGGTCAATACATCTATATTTTCACCTAAAGCCTAAGTAGAATTTCTTAGGCTATACAGCTTTCATTTGTCCAAGTTTTGACTTTGCTTGCTTCAGATTTTTGAAGACTCCTAAGTAAGAACTGGTCTTTAGGTAGAAAACATGTTCTTTTTAAACGCTGATATTCATCGCTGATGGTAAAGTAGAATAAATGTCTTTCTTTTTTGTAGTTTGTTAAACTCCTTTAAATAGGTCTTTGATCTTCCTGTAATCTCCTGAGTTATTACTCAAACTATGGCAATACTTATAAAGACAAAACTTGTTTTACGTCAATTTTAACACAGTGCACTTGGGCGTGAAAACACATAATTGTGTAAAACCTAGAGGCAAATTTGACCTAAAGAGTGCTACAACCGAAATAAGCTTGTAAGCTCACCTTTAATTGCAGGAAAAGAGACAAAACCCTGCAAGGCATAGCTTATTTTAAACAAGTTTTTGCCTCTAAGCTTATATCTAAATCTTTTTTTAACCATGGCAATGTGTGATGAAAGAGTGGCACACATACACACATACGACCACGTGAATATGGTTTGAAAAGCTGTCCTTTAACCAGGTTGTTATTGCTACATATCACAATCCAACCTTCACCACAGAAATGGCAGATTGGATTAGTCTTTTGGAAATCATGGATATATAAATATTTTATGTTCAGGCTATGTAACCCTTGTGAATCCTAACTAATAAAGGTGGTGTTAAAAAGGCTAGTATGCAAAGCAAAACAAATTCTGTACAAGTGCTGTTTACCATTTAAATAATAAGCTGCAGTCCAGTTTTTTCCTTTTGGAGAACTATCAAAACATGGATGTATATGTGTGTGTGTGTGTGTGTGTGTGTGTGTGTGTGTGTGTGTGTGTGTGTGTGTGTGTATGTGTGTGTGTGTGTCTATGTGTGTGTGTGTGCGTGTGTGGTAACTGTATTTTAAAAGTAAAATCTCTGTGTGAAGTGTGTTGACTTGTATATACTCTGCCTCACCTCGCTCTCAGTTCTGTTTGTCCTTTAACAAATTACTGGCAACAGTAATCTCACTCTGTGTATCTTACTCGCATAGACTTTCACACGCACACACAAGAAACACACACTTGGCAGTGCCGTGTGGAGTGTTGTAAGGAATGAATGAAAGAGTGGAAAGTGACCGTTGAGGTCGATTAAAACTCAGATGGAAAAAAGCCAAAACATACAAAAGCACGCGCGCAAACCTCTCTAAATGAATGAGCACCACTCAATTCTGAAAGGAAGATTCAGCAATAATTTTAGGGAGAAATTATTGCTGAAACTGTTAGAAAGGGTACTTTAAAAAAAAAGGTTCACAGGATTGTTCCTCCACATTACGATTACTAACTTTGGTTTTACCTTGCTGACTCCTGGCCCTACTTTTAAATTTTAAAAAAGAGAGATGTGGCTAAGACTCAATAAAATAAACTTTGAGTACCACGTGTACTTCAACATTCAAAGGTAGACACCAGCCTCCTAAGCCAGCATGACAATCTTCAGGTAAGTCTGGCTTTCTTTGCGCTTTTACGCACGAAAAGAAAACCAGAATTTTCTTACCTCGGAGCTTCTGAATCTTCACCACCACCTCGGCGGGCTCTCGCAGACTGCGCGCCAGGTACAAACGCCCCGAATCCCGCTCGATCTGGACTGGTGAGTCGGCTTCGGATATCACTTCAAACCACCGTTGATCGAACCTCTGGTCAGGAACTGTGAACACTAGGTCGCCAACTCTGACGTGGTCCGGAACGGTAACTGTGTAGGTCAGCTCTTCGGACAGAGCCCGCGGCATCCGTTTCGCTCTGTTGGACCGGCGGACGTTGATGCGCAAGAACACCGGCTCACCTATCAGTGCTACATCTCCTCCGTCCTTCACGTAAAGGCGCAAAGTCACCTGTCTGAATCCAGCGAGAGATCCTGCTAGGCTCACTTGTCCGTTTTGTGGATCCACGTGGAGCAGGTACAAGTCCGGTGATGCGTAAAAAGTGACAAGTCCATTGCTCTCCGCGTCACCGTCCTTTGCGTCAAAGCGAGCCAGCTCGGTTCCGGGCGGCGTTAACTCATCTACTTCAATCGTCTTGTTCCCGCTGGTAAACCGAGGGATGTTGTCGTTCTTGTCGGACACCTCAATCTGGACGATGGCTCGTCTCCTCATACACCGAGTTGGCAGCTCCACCATCAGTTCGTACATAGCTATAAACTCCCGGTCCAGTGCTTTTGCGGAGACCAAACATAATTGCCCTCGATGGACCCGATGCCCGCGGTAGTGAACAAGTCTGAAATCTGACGCGTAATCTCCCTTCAAGCTGGCAGTGAGGTTCGCACCGGGGCAGTTTGCAGCTGTGACAGAAATTACCACCCCCTCCACTGGCGTCCCAGCTGGAGAGTTCTCCACTATTTGGCCGAAGTAGCGCACTGGATGTCCGTGCTGCGCAGACAGACACACCGGTGAGACGTGAAGTAGCAGGAACGGGAGCAGGCATAGGGTGTGCAGGATAACCGGCCCAGTTACGGCTTTGGTCATGTTTCCATCAAACCCGTTTCACTTGCACAAGATAGCAAAGTGTCTGCTAACGGGTCTCTGTTTCTTAAAATGACCCAAACAAAAAGATTTTACGCATAAAAAAAGAATAGTTATCTCCAGGAAAGCGCAAAGTTCCCCAAGAAAAAAAAATCCAATAATCTAAATATTCCCATAAATTATGCCAGTTTAACTTGTAAATCAGTTAAATTGTCACAGGTAAATGTAATTGCTAAGAAGAGCTCAAAGGCCATCTAAAATGCAAGGAAAACATCAGTAACACTATCATTCAGCGCTCTCCTCTTCAGTTAATTAAGAATGAAATGACAAGAGACTTTTAGGCGCAAATAAGATAGGTTTTCTTCCCCACTGCTATTGAAAAAATATGGATTAAGCAATAAAAGTATTATTAAAATAAGCAAGTCTTCAGAGCATATTTTTCTTAGTCCAGCTGCAGTATTTCCAAGTTGGTCCAGCGTATCTGGAGCGTCGCCACTGGAGGATGGAATAGACTAACGGGCACAGAGATACCCAACTGCCTCCATGTGGATCCGATGGCACCGCCTACCAGCGTGGAAGAGAGAAACTAATCACGAAGCAGGAGCAGCACTGAGTGACAGCATGAAAGACCCACCCACTGACAGGCTGAGTCAGCGGATGGGGAAAGAGAGCGGAGAGAAAGGGACCAACAGGGAGGTGGGGTTTGTGGGTAACGTTAAACCTTTCTCATCACGGCCATGGCAAATTTGAGACGATTTTCAATCAAAACTGAGGACCCCGATAATCTCTACCAGATTTACACAACACACGCTGATGCAGGTTCAGCAGGCCATTATAAAAAAGGCAGTCTTTTCTCCAAATTAACTAAAATAACTTTTGTTTGTTGGTTTGCTTCGTTTCTCATAAATGAAACACGTCAAAAAGTATTAAAAAGATCTCAAGTTAACTTAACCATTTGCTACATCAAGTTGCACAATAACTGAGGAGTAACCCCACATCGTTATCAAAACAATTTTATTCCCACTATAAGACAAAACAAATCCTCCAATCTGTTGTGACCCTTATGAACATACTGCAGCATGAGATACATAAGCCTCTGGTTTAAACTGTCAATAATCACTGTTGAAACATAATTAATCCTTTGATTCATATGGTAATGCTATTGGTTTGGATTTGTGTTAAGCAGAAAAAAGCAACAACTAACAACAAATTGAATGTGATTAGGAAAGATTATGGTTTGACTTGAAATGAGAACTTTAATTTCATGCAACCATTACAGTCATCTTTACAGTAATAGCATGTGGTAAGGTTATAAAAGGGTCATGGCTAAAAACCACAAGTGATTATCAATTTGAAAATCAATTTGAAAGGGAAGAATTAATTCCTGTGTTAACAGCCATTCATTAACCCCAACATCCCTCATATTGTGACGTTGCTGTAGTGTCACTAAATGTAGTCATTTGTTAATGTCATTGCCAAACTGCTTGGCAGTGCAGTGGTTAACACTGTTGCCTCACAGCAACAGGGTTCCTGGCTCAAACAGGCTTGCTAGCTTGAGTTTTCTGTGTGGAGTTAGTATGCATGTTTTTCCTATGAAAGTTCAAAGACATAGGTTTTAAGTTAACAGGTAATTCAGGATTATAACAACTTTACACTGCACTCCAGTGTTAGCTGGAATAGGCTCCAGCCCCTTGCCCTGATAATTGATTAAGAAAATAAACAAGCAATTTCATAATGTTCACATCCACTAGAGGGCGCTGTCACCTGAACGTCAAAATCTGAGATTTTGAGGCATTTACTGAAACTACTAATATTACTATACTGTTTTTTCATGATTCCTACAAGTCAATCAAAACCATACTATAACTAGTAATGTATTAATATTTTGGTAAAACTGGTATGGACTCATTTATCATGTCCATATTGCAAAACAAGAAAATAAGCCTGTTGGTCTCCTGGTTTGGTATTTCCACTCAAGAGGTTTGGAAATGAGCAAACACTAACATTAGCTTAAAATTCCATTATGTAAACTGCAGGTTAGTCAGCGTGTCTCTTTGGAATACATGCACTGCAGATGTTCCACTGAACATGTATTACAGTGCATAACATAATATTCTAACACAATATTGAAATTATTTTTCAAGTTACAGCATTTTTCCATCATAGACTGAGTTTTGAAGTGTTGACTCTTACCCAAATGCAACAAACAAAGATCTTTGTTACATTTCCTGTCTTCAGTTTGATTAAACTCAACAAGTCCTATCACAATCAGAAGACTTGTAAGTTTGTAAGCTTCCAAAAAAAAAGGTCTAAATGTAAATTTGCTGCTGTACAATCTTTACTGTGTACAGTCATATTTTATCCAACATGATATAACACACCGTTACACATGAAAATCAACTATCGTTCGTGGATCTTTAACATTCACATAATAAAACTCTGTTTTGACAATTTACTTTCCCCCCCCCCCCTGTTCATTTCCTGTGTGTCCTGTTTATCAGATCAAACCGTGCCAATAACTGGCTTGAAATCCTTAGTCTGCATGTCGTTTTCTGTTTCCTGTCTGCAGTAATGGCAGCGGCCCGTAGCGGTGTAATTTATCAGTGCTTCAAAGATTTCAAGTGACAAACAATCTAGTTCTTCACACACATTTTCCCCTCTGTTAGAGATTAAATCAGGCACGTGCGTGTTTGCCTCATGCAGGAAATCCCTCTGAAGTTTGCAAAAATGAGAACTTGTGTGCTTGTGTTCGTTTTATTATCATTCATAAAAGCAAAATGAAAACTTTCTCAAGCCTTTGATCACAGACTGGAGGGGGAGAGGAAGCAAGTGAAATGACGTGAAGTGAAATGACATGCAGAATGAAATCAATTTAATATGTGAGCCCCAAAAAACCCAAAAAAGGCTCCCATCTGTGTTCAAGAACAGAGCTCGGTGCGGTATGAAGTTGTCCTGCGTTGTGACAACGGAAATTGAAGTGAAACCAGAAGTCTGTGGTTCTGTTCTGGTACAAGAATCTCAAAGAAAATACCATTGGCATTACTAAAGAACTAACTTTGAACAAAACCACAATAATGTGTATTGTGGCTTACTTCATTTTCATATGTTAAAATAGTACTTTCTTGAATAAAGTCCTTTTTTTTACATTTTAATTCCTCTTGAAATCTCCACTGAAAAATATTTCTCATTAGTCCTTGAAGTCTAGAAAATGGCATCTTCGCGGGACCTTCATAAATGAATGAATGGTAGTTGAAACCTGTCTGTGGTAACAACAGAAGGAGAAGACTGAGCACTGTGGAAGTTTAAAAATCTGAGTGTAGCGTAGTATTTTCCTGCAGAAAACAAGGGCACGTTAAGACATCTGTTCTCATATTTCAGAGTGCAGACTGAAGCGTACGGTCAGTTCAGTCTGCATGTATTTCAGCCTGAAACAAAGCAGCATTTCTTTCCCTTTTTAAAGCAATCACAAGCAGAATTTTTTGATCAGCTTGACATTCTTGTGTTTGCAATTTAGCTTAAGTTCTCTGAAGCTCATGTAGCAGTGAGCCACTGCTTCAGGTCTCAGTTTATTCGTGCTGATTTGCCTGTGCAGACTCGCATGCACTAAGGCGACACGATGGCTGCACATTCAAGTCAATCGGTCATGCTTCTTCAATCCCTCTATCAGGAAACAACCAAAAAGAGGAACCTAATTTGAGTTACAAAAAAAGTCAAAACCTCACTGCACAAATCAGGTATAATGCTCACAAAGAACAACAACAACAAAAAACTGTATGAGTGGCTCAAACAGAGAGGCTAAAAGCTTGGAAATAGGCATGCAGCTCCACTGTTGATGTTCCCGTGCTGTGTCTTCAGTTGGTGGATAAAATATCACAGCAACATGTTGAGTTTGTAAATGACGGATGGAACATGGCTGAGCAGGTAAATCCTTCTTACACCTGTGTTAACATTAGTCATAGTTGATTGGATTGAAGGAGGTTGGTGCCAAATCCCCCTAAAATATTTCAGTCTTCCAAACCAGCCCAGCTTTAGAGAATGACAAGCAGTGCTGGCTTGCTTTTTGAAGAGACTTCTGTTGCAGTAAAGTAGAAGAGGTGTGACGGCTAATGATCTCAGCCATCATGGACAAAGGGCAAACCACAAACTTTATTTTAAAACATTCAAACAAGTTGAAGTTTTGATCTTCAAACATCTCCTCGAAAACAAAATGTCCTAAATCTCAAAAATTTAGTTGTAGTTAGTTTTGACTAGCATATGTCCTTTAACAGCACACATTCTTTCATCTGCATGATATTGTCAAAATTAGAAAAATTCTATCTCAGAGTGATGCCGAAAGTCCATCCATTTATTACTACATCTATTACTTGAGCTACTATAATTCATTATTATCAGGTTGGCATAAAAACTCCCAGAAATGCCTTCAGTTGATTTAAAATGCTGCAGAGAACATAGCTTCTATTCCTTGGCCCCCTGCTAATTCTAGAATTTAAATTCTTGAATTTAAAATCCTTCTCTTCATATACAAAGTCATGAATAATCAGGCCCCCTTCTTATCTTAGCTCCCAGTTTGGATTCAAGACACAGACACCCTTCCCACTGTTAAAATAAGGCATGAAAGGCATGAAAGACATGAAACAGCACATTTTTAGCAGATTTTATACAAAATTAAGAGTTTTGTAATTTATTTTGAAAAAAAAACTTGACTACATAACTAATGAGTTATTTTCTCAGTGGCCGCAAAACTATTGTGGCATCACTGACTGCATCACTAGTTTGGTTAGTGCAGGGGTCTGCAACCTTTAACATTAAAGAGCCATTTGGACCCGGTTTCCACGCAAAAGAAAACACTGGGAGCCGCAAATACTTTTTGACATCTAAAATGAAGATATCACTGATTCGAAACATTTTTATTTCTGCTGTTAGGTTGTTATAATTGGACATTTTCACATGTTTTAAATGAGACAAAATGTTCACACTTCAAATGTTTTGTTAAATTCAATTGTTTATTTGATTGGTTGATCGTAGGTTTTCATGGGTAAGATGTTATAATACCCTCTATTATAACTAATAATTCAGTTCAATTCAGTCCAACAGTAATTACATACAAATGAATTGAATTGAACTGAACTAAAGAAAAAACCCAACAATCCCCTATGAGCAAGCAATTAGCGACAGTGGGGAGGAAAAACTACCTTTCAAAAGGTAGAAACCTCCGGCAGAACCAGGCTCAGGGAGGGGCGGCCATCTGCTGCGACCGGTTGGGGGTGGGGGTGGGGGGGGTGGAGCCGATGACAAAGTTATACACAACTAAATATTAAAGCAAATATGCTTTAAAATGGGTGTTTTGGCACTGGAAGTGACTGATAATATTTAGTTGTATATTACTGTGATTTTATAGGGGACGGGGTGAAAGTCACTTAAGTGAATAGTCTCCAAAACCAGTTGCGTTCCTTTTTCTTTTTTGGTTTTTCTTTTGGCACTTGGTCATCTCGGGCCTCTGGACTTTCTGGTTTGGTAGCGCTGGTCTCCTCTTTTTCTGGCTGATTCTCCTGGAGTGTCTCGTTTTGGGCTGGAGAATTTTCAGGATTGGCAACGTTGGACTGGTCTTCTTGCTTTTTTATTGTCTCTTGCAGAGACAGCAAAAACTCCTGAAGTGTGATCTTTTCTTCCTCTGTTTGCCCGAGTTGGTTGCGGATTGTTGTGTTCCCCAGGTTTTGCTCCACGATTTCCTGGTGGGAAGCTTTGTTTTTCTCCAGCTCTTCTTTTAAATTTTGCACCTTCAAATCATTTTTTTCACAAAGAGCCTCACTGGTGCTGAGTTTGTCTTTCAGCTCAGCAAGCTCACAGTTGGCTCTTTGTTCCTGATCTTTGCGCTTTGCAACTTCCTCTTCAAGATTCTTTTGAGTTTTGAGGAGCTGCTCACGGAGTTGTTCGATCTCTTCTTGCTGTTTTTTGCACTGGACCTCCAACTCAGCTTCTCGAACAGTTTTTACGTCTGTAGAGTCTGTGTGTGGAGCTTCTGCAGTTTGTGTTGAAGCGTCCACACTCAGCTCTGCAGCTGTGACAGCTGTGTTGCTGTCTTCAACAGGAGTCTCACTTACCTCAGGGGTGAAGTTCTCCTCGGGTGTCTTTCTACGAGCCTCTTCCAGCTGTTTTTGGAGCTCAAGGATGGTTTTTTGAGCGTTTTGTCTGCAGCACTGTAGCTGCAGACGAACCCAATCATTCTGAGTTTTAGCTGCAGCAGCTTTGTGGTTTGCAGCTGTCATTTTATAAAGATTGGTTTTGCACATGTGCTGAGCCTCCTGCAGGTGGAATCTCAGCGCACCCAGTTCATCAGTCTCATTGTATGGACGACTGCCATCATTTGGTGTTAAGTCAGGCTGTGGCTGAGGTGGCCCATCGTTGGTGTTATGGTCCGGATGGGGCTGATGTGGCACAGGCCCTCGTTTTGGCAAAAACCATGGATTTTGCCAGTGTTGCCCAGGCCCATTATTGGGTTTAAAGTGGGCATTGTGCTGATGTTGCACAGGCCCTTGTTTTGGCAAAAACTGTGGATTTTGCCAGTGTTGCCCAGGCCCATTATTGGATTTAAAGTGGGCATTGGGCTGATGGTGCACAGGCCCTTGTTTTGGCAAAAACCATGGATTTTGCCAGTGTTGCCCTGGCCCATTATTGGGTTTAAAGTGGGCATTGGGCTGATGTTGCACAGGCCCTTGTTTTGGCAAAAACTGTGGATTTTGCCAGTGATGCCCTGGCCCATTATTGGGTTTAAAGTGGGCATTGGGCTGATGTTGCACAGGCCCTCGATTGGGTCCAGGGTTTCTGGCTCTGGGGTTTGGGTTTGCATTTTTCTGCATCTTCTTCTTGTTTGCACCCTTTGGTTTGGCAGCATCAGATGGAGTCCCCTCATTTGGTGCCTTGTTTTTCCCTCTTGGGTTTGGGTTTTGCTGCTTAGGGCTAACAGCGGCCGATGAGGTCCCTTCCTGGGGATCAAGGTTTTGCTGCATATGTTGCATTTTTCTTGTCTTACAATGTCGAATGATATGTTTTCTATTCGATCGGGGTTTGGGTTTGTGTTTTGTTACATACACTTAACGTGTCAAATCTTTGTCTAAAGGTTGGCTCGTGGTGTGTTCCTATACAGTTGCACAGTTCTGAGACATACTGAGAGCACGCTGGTGTCCTATTTAAGGACTTTTGAGAGAATGTTATTGCTCAATTTCCCTTTGATCCTTTGATCTGGAGTGTGATGTCAGGGAGTGCAAATGGAGTGTGATGTCATCCACTTAGAATGCAAAATGTGATGTCATCAACTTAGCAGAGAGTCTTGTTTTTCTTTGAAATAGAATTCTACCAAACTTAAATAAAAGTCTTTAACTTTGTACGAGATGTTAAATTCCCAATCGAAAGGCCAAATGTACCCGAGAACTTCAGGAGAAGATTACACAAATAGCTCAGAAGCTTCAATAAATGGTTCAGGATCAACATGTTTTCTATATACACCTTTGGGATGTTGTATCTTCAAAAAATAAAAATGAAATGACTGAGCCTCACACAGGCTTATTTCTGCTGCTTGTACCCGTGATCTCGTTCTTTCCATCTTTAAATCAAGCTTATGACCATAGGTGAAGATAAGGACGCAGCTCAGAGAGTAAATTGAGATCTTTGCTTTTACACTCAGCTCTGTCTTCACTTCAAACTGGGAGTTTAAGATCTTCTGAACCAGGGCCTCTGTCAGATATCTCCAGCTCAGCTCCTCTCCTCACCTGAGTGTCCAAACCATACAGCCGCAGATCCTCAAGCTGTTTATTGAGGTCAGTATCTCTCAACCCAAGATACTAACTCAGGCTCCCTCCCCAGTGTCCCGAGAGGTGACATTTCATGTCCCACTCATCAGCCACTGATAGCTCTAACCACCGTCCGACAAACAATAATGTCATGTAAGCATATTTTAATAAAGGGCTTTGCAAATATAGCTATTAACTTTTCGACAGTCCCGCCAGGCACACGACCTGGCCACCCGTGTATCCGGCAGGGAAAGTACCTCCAGGACACTCAGGCCCACCCGAGCCCAGGCTTCTCGTTGAGAAGAGGGTGTCAATTGCATTCAGGGAACAGATGATGATCAAATTCATTATTGATGAGATAGCAGAGTAAAGTTACAGCAAATGGAAAGTGCTCTGTACAAAACCTGGAGCTGTACTCAACTACAATACTTTAGACTTTTTTTTCAAAAGGCATCAACAGCACAGACACAGTGGATATCATTCACAGAACAATGTTTTTATACATTGTTCTTTTAATTTTATGCTTTGTGTGAACAACTAAGGTGTGTTGCTTACGAAATCCACGAAGTGCTACAGAGAAAATTACATTTTATTTATGTAATTAACACATTTTTAAGTCTTAAAAAAATATAATAAAAGGAAAGACACCCAGCTGAACTAAAATGATCCTTGTAGCAAACAAAAACCGTTGTGAGCCGCCACCCTTATATCGCCTTTGGGCTTTTGGAGCCTTGGCCTGACTTTTAAAAAATAATTGGAAAAAAAAGCACTATGCTGCTAAAAAAGAAAAATAGATATTTGAAAAATTCTGCCTAAATATGTATTTTACCTGGTTAATGTGTGTGGTGGGGCGTGGTCTGCTGCGCCGCTGCAGGGGAGGCGGACGCACCTGAGCGGCACCCGCAATCACGCCTTGCAGCCTTAACGTCTGTGCTCTCTGTGCTGTTGTTGGTATGTGTCGGGCTGTGAGCTGAAAAGCTACAGCCGGCTGTATGCGTACAGCAACCGTGTGTGAAAAGTGGTCAATAAAGAGATGCTGAAAAGCATGTTCATGCAAACATCGTCGGGTCTGCCGTGGTATGTTTACAATGGGACTTCTGCTCCTGAACCTCTGCGCACAGCGTCTGCAAATCGGGGCTGTACGAAGTCACTTTCATCTTTACGCAGGACTGTAAGCTGTCATCTGTGAGGCGTGAGCAGTGTTTGTTTTTAACATAGTTCACGGCAGAGAACAGCTGCTGACATAATGTGGAGCCGAAGATCCATAATTGGCCTACCTGAGGTTGAAAGTCTCAATAAATGCACGGCGTTTCGGCGGGTACACCGGCTTCCGCAAGTGTGACGCTTATTTTGAACGATGAAAAAATAATAGAATATAATTTTATTTTTATATTTCAATATCACAATAATCTTCCAATTTAGAACTACAAGTTAAAAAAGAACTAACATAAATAAAATACACTTCAGCTAAATACTTCTAATTTATTTTCCCAAACCACGCAGAGCCGCACTATAAGGACTAAAGAGCCGCAGGTTGCCGACCCCTGGGTTAGTGGATGGAGCTCCCCCAGTAACGCTTGTTTTATTGTACAGCGGTCATGTCCATTTGCGTATGCATTTGCCTATGGAAAGCTTAGAGACAGGGGATTTCAACCTATGCAAACATACTCTATGCAGCACTCCAAAACCCAAATCTGTGCAAAGGTTGAATGCTATTTGGTTAACAAGTGGGCTGGAAGGGGGAAGGGCGTGACATGCTTCTTCACCAGCAACAGTAGAGGCATGAAAAGCACAGACAGTGGCTGTAGCAGATACCTTTTATTGCTTTTAACAGTCAGTTTCATATCAGGTCCTTTTATGTTATAACTGCGCTCTTCTCCACGGTTGGCTGATGGTCCAGCAACAGCACAGTCAGAAGTAGCATACAGGCTGCTTGTTCCTCGTACTTTGGACACTGCCTCCATCTGGCAGAACAAGGTCTCTACAGGCAGACAGGCTCACTACCGTCTGTTAATGTAGTGTCAATGGAGAACCACGTTGTGCTGCTCTGGATCAAAGATTTTCCCTGCTTAAACCTACCCACACTTACTAGACGATTTTCTGTGAGAGGTATTTTGGAAGTGGCAATGAGTTCACTGTGCCAAGTACATGTGGAGACCATCAGCTGCAGGTACACCTAACTGTTGCCAACAATCTAACCTCCAATCTAACCGTCCCATGTTTGAAATGTTGAATGAAATTATGTAATCTAAACAAGTTACTTTACGATTCATATCCATAGTTGCTATTTGACTAATAAGGCATAAACCTGAGATCAGACACCTATAAGTATTTTTATAGTACTTTTAATGAAAGACAGTGTAATATTACTGACTTTGTTTTATAGAAGTTACCATTCACTTGTTTGCGACTTATGTTTTGACTCAGGTTACTTCACAGAAGATGGCAGAGTCTGTGTCACTCTGTTCAGATTAACTTTAAATAGACATGTAAGTCATGTCATACTGCTGCTGCTTTCTGAGAGGCACAATCATTTACACCTGAACTGTGAAAATAGAAAAAAATGTCAAATACAAAAGCATCCAAAGTGGCCTTTCCCCTATTATGCTAATCCTCATCTCTCTGTTCCTGTTACGCATATCTACACAAAATAATGGTCGGGATTTTCAAAAGAAAAATTTAAATATCCTGGAGCTGGGTTTTGTGCACAGTTTAAAACTCTTGAGGTGCAATTTCAGTATAACAGCAGGAGGGCAGAGTCAGAAGCTGTGTAAAATACAGTAGGTTGTGTGACAAAAGAGCAAACAGCACATAATGGTGGGGGTGGGAGTTAAATCCACCGATTTCCTGTTCTTACATGTGGAGATCACCTTTGACAGCATGTTTGTATTAATACTTATGCCGTCTTCTCAAAGACAGGACTCCTGCTGCATTCCTTTCTCATGGACTGGAACTGTGATTTAGACGTCCGTGGTGAATCTTTGTCGACACTACAACATAACCTACATAAGTTGCCAATACCATTATCACCATTTGTGCTTTTGTGTGGTGTCTTTATATGTTACTTTCCATTTCATATTATTATCTTACTGGGTGGATTATTATTATTATATTATAATTGTAGAAAACTACAGCACATGAGGAGCAGGAGGCGAATGTAAGGTAAGTTTGTTTTTGTTTTTTCCCCCAGAAAGATATTAATGAGTATTAGGATTTCTGATCATGCCACAATAGGAAACTTAGTTATGGTTGTGACATAATTTCAATGTAGCAACCTATTATCTTGTTAATTTAACTGGGGGTAACTGTTAATTTAAATAGTGCTGATCACATCATGTGGACCTATGCAAAAACAATACGGACATGTTCTCATTCACACATTCTTCATCCATATACTGATCTGCTTTGGTTTTAGTTTGTTGTTTTCCATTGAGTAATTAGTTCCTTCTCTAATTCTTCTCTCTAATAAGCAGCAACCAACCACCCAATCAACCCAGTGACATCATACTCTCTTACTTCAGTGCTACACTTAATACACAGGTTGTTAAATCCAGTTTTTCAAACAATGTTTAGTCTGTGACAGGAGTAGGTGTACATTAGGGTTAATACTTTACTATACTTTAGAGTAACAAGAATGTGTGTAAGAGGTGGGAACTCATAGCTTTTTGTGACTGACCCTGTTGCATTAATATTTCTGGGAGTTCCTTTCTCAAGGCTCAAATACAGGGAGAAGAATATTTAAATAAACTGCTGATTAAGTATTGTTTGGGACAATTTACTGCTAATTGCATCAACAATACAGAAAATAATTCTTCCTGTTAAAAGGGAGTTTTTCTTTCCCACTGTTGCCAAGTGCTTGTTTATTATGGATCTTTTGATTGTTTGAGCTTTCCTTCTATTGTTACAGGGTCTTTACATAGCAATATAAATCATTCTGAGGTGACTGTTGTTGTGAATAGGTACTACATAAACATAACTGAATTGAATTCAAGTTAATTTATGTAAAGGTGCTGACGCCTCTTCAGTACAATTTACCTTATTTTAGAGCACCGCCTCATTTTCTGTAAGTGCCCGCACATGTATGCATTTATTATAATTTTTTAAGTCCCTAAATATAAATGTAATGCCCTCTCTAGGTTTAAGTTATATAAATATCTGGAGTAAAGTACAAAAGTTTTCTCAGATTTTCTAAAAAGGTTTGGTTTTCCAAAATTTGCAAAAACTTCCCATTGTTAGGGACCTGCCCATGTTCTACCCACGTTAACTTAGTTTCAGTATTTCAGTTGTTAAAGTCGCCCAGATTATGGCTCAAATATGACATTGTCATCTATGGAAGCAAGTTGGAAAAGGTTTAATAAACCAAGGTGTCTTTTATTCTGGTTAATTACCATCTCAGACTTTATGGGAAACTGTATAGTATTGTTCCATAATATGCCATAACAGGCCTTGGCTCAGTTACACTCACTGATGATATATGTTTTTACCCAGCGGCAGCTTTGCTAAATATACCCGTTGTACTACACACACCTTGACAACCTGCGATCACACTGGGCTCATTTCATTATGCTGCATGATGGGATTTCACCACATGCAAACGGGTTTAATTAAGCCGAAAGTTATTAGTCAGTGGAGTGTGAGTGAATGGATATGTAAATGTGCAGTGGTGCAAAGAAAAATCTGATCGCATGTATAATTGGATGCAAGATAAAGAGGCTTAATAGCACAGTAGTAAGCTTGCAGTGTGTCATTAGCTGATAGATAGATACAATGTAAACATGATTGCCTACAAGTTTATTCAGACAGAAGTGATCGGATTATCTGAAATCATTTTCACAACAAGGTAAAGACAAAAGGCCAAAAAGTTAAAATAAAGATCTAGAATTAATAAGATATTTCATTTCAACAAGTTTCCTCTTAACCTGTAAAAAGTTCAGAATCACGTTATCGAGACTCTCCCTTGTTCTCTCCTGCCGAGGAGAGAGGAAAAAAGCGAGTGAGCTGTGATGAAAGAGTGGACTGAGTGGTTTTGACAGGACATTTGACACCGTCTTCTCCGTCACACTGCTTCACTGTAGGCCTTGACTGCGGTGATTTGGCTTCAGACAGCTGTCAAGTACAGAGTAAGAGGAAGGCGGAGGAGGAGTGGGTCGGAAAGGTGATGGTTTAAATCCCCAGACTGAATAGGGGAAAGGTAGAAAAGTGAGGGTCTCTAAAATCAAACTCCAGAACCTAATATGGTTTGATAGACACATCAAATCAAACTGATGCGGTAATGCTAAACAGATGTGAATTGTTAAAAGAAGGTTCTAATAATTTGCATGATAGCAAATTAACAACCAGTTAACTATAGCTGACGATCATTTATTGCTTAACCAGATGCTTTGTAGCCCTCATGCAAGCTCCTACAAGCTTTGAGTTCTTGAGGGGAACAGACCAAGTATATGACAGTGATACTGACAGTGAGAACATTTTGTTTGCTCCACACTTTGGAGGGAAAAAAACATTATCGTTATGTACCTTGCATTTATTTATACACTGAGACATGCCTTCGGTATGATAAAGGGAGCCTAAATCGACAGAGGATCTTCATGAAGTGCACAACTGGTGCTGACTGATGCCTGACAAACTGTCAGCCTGGGTGTCAGACAGGACGGATCAGTTCTTCTGACCAGTGGACTAGTCAAGTATTTCCCTGGACATGGTGTTGTTCTGTTGCTGTTCGGTCCCACTGGTTTGCTTATAAGAGATCATGTGATTGTTGGGATTTTCTTTGTTTTCTTTGTATTATTGTAGGATCTTTACCTCACAATATAACATGCCTTGAAGCAACTGTTTGACTAACAACATAAATAAATAAATAAATAAATAAATAAATAAATAAATGGATAGATGAATAAAAAAAATAAAAAACAGATAACAAACATAAGAATATATTTAATAAGTGTGCTTTGCCTCATTCCCTGTATTGAAATCTCCCAACCACACAGTCAGACATGATCATTAGTAACACCAACACTCTTCCCTATTATCTCATGAAAGGTCATTGTTTATTTGTAAAATTTCTTTCATGAAGTTTTGTGCTAGGCTCATCATAGGACCGAGGAAGTTTTTAGAGAGGAGTCTCAGAGGTAATATTTTCTGGGAATAGAGCTTATGATATTCACGCAGATATGAACAAATGTGCACTTGATTTCAGCCAAATGGCAGAGAATGCCGATCACACAGATGGACTGAGGAGACCACCAGCAGCTTTGTTGGAGTTAGTGGGGCTCAACACATGTACAGTGATATGAATACCACAGCTATCGCTTCCTGTGACCTACATAAATAGATACAAACATATCTAGATATCATCCAGCTTTCTATATTTTCTTTTTTCTGTTCATTAACATAAATATCGAATCTGCCAGTCACATGACAACAGCTCCATATATTTGAGCATCCAGACATGGTCAAGGCAACCTGCTGAAGTTCAAACAGCAGGGGGAAGAAAGGTGATTTCCGTGACTTTATAGGTGCCATGGTTGCTGGTGCTGATGAGCTGGTCTGAGTATTTCAGGAACTACTGACCTACTGGAATTTATTTATTTATTTATTCATGGCGCGATATGGCAGCCTCGCTTCTGTCAGTCTGCCCCAGGGCAGCTGTGGCTACAACTGTAGCTTGCTTCCACCAGTGTGTGAATGTGAGAGTGAATGAATAGTGGAATTGTAAAGTGCTTTGGGTGCCTTGAAAAGCGCTATATAAATCCAATCCATTATTATTATTAGTATTATTATCATACTGAATGTCACAGCTGATAATATGAGAATGAGGTTACAATTTCCCTGGGTCATGGAAACTGAACAATAGAAGACTGGAAAAACACCTTGTACAGAACAGAGTTGGCATCAGTAACGACAGATGTGACATTGGTTGCCAAGTGGCTTGCAGAGCATAGCAATATTGTAGGCAGGTGGAGAGGGGTTAAATAAGTGCAGTGCATCTGAGACTTGACGATAGGCTCAGGGTCCTTCAGCATTTACCTGGAATTAGGGAACCCAGAGCCACCCACCATTATATAACATGTAGTGGTATTGTAACAAGTTACTAAGTGCACTTACAGTATTGCTCAAAACAACAGGAAGTACTAGCTATACTTTAGTTATCATAGTGTGTCTCGGTTATAATCATAAAAGCATAAAAATAGTTTTTTTAAAAAACAACAACTTGGTTTTTGTTAAATTACTTTTAAAATCTGCCACACTTGGAGATATGAGAGCAGTGGTAAAGTTAGGCTAGTGCCAGATCAGGCGCCAGTGAACCATTATGATCATCCACTCAGTCAGCACACATGGTTTAAATTAAGAAGAGGAAGACGACTAGGAGGAAGGTGAGTGACAGTCATCCTCCACCCTCCATCTGTCCAAAATGTCAGGCAGCAATCTGAGAACCATCAACCTGACGGACAAGTGAGGAACACGTGTGTGTGTGTGACTGTGTGTGTGTAGCAGATGAATTACAGGCTCCAAGTGACATTTTCAATTGAGTGGTATTTCCCTGTAAGTACAAGGCTGAATCTCACTGCAGCAGGTGAGTGACGAGTTTCTGACAGTCACAAACTATGTAATTTCTACTCTCTTTCTTTCACACATACACACACACACACACACACACACACACAATTATGACTAGCAACAGTAATAATTATGGCTGATGAATGAATAAAAAAAGAGAAAACTGGCAGAGTAAAACACTTGATGTTGATGGCCATTTAACTCTTCAGTGTTGGAACAGAGCCGGCACACACACACACACACACACACACACACACACACACACACAAATAGAGGATTCTTTGAAGCTATTTCTTCCCACCCTGTGTTAATAATGGTGTTTTTGAAAGTGCTGTCAATCAACTGGTGTTTGCACTGCGCACCAACAGAAAGACGGGTATAGGATGTGAGATTTCGGTGTTAGTTTTGCATTCCAAAATAACTTTGGTGATTTGTTTAGACGGGCGAAATGGAAATGCAAAAATGTAAAAATAATTTACTCTGTCACTAAAAAGTTTTTACAACAACTTATTTGAAACAATGTTGAGAGTGTCAGAAGACTGGATTCAAACAATGCCTGATAATCACTGTGGTACAATGGACCCACAGTGCATTTCTATGGATAAGCAGCTGCACTTGTGGATGCACTCACAAGATGGGAATATTCTTTAATAGTTATTGAGATGATTCCATGATTTAAAAGTGAAAAGATATCGTCACCTCTCTTCTATGGTAAAGCAGATATGCACTTAGTTCATTGTTAATCTTTCTTTCAGAATTTTTTATTAATGGTAAAAACTGAAGGAAACAAATTTCCACTGTTTTTAGGGTTACATAAATCCTGTCATCTGTGGCACTTTCAGGCTACATGCAGTGGAAGAGACCAGAAAGAGAAAGAAATGTCAAAAGAAGTCAGATACCTGGTTTCCACTGACACAGTGACAGTGTGGAGACAGTTCTGCCTTAGCGCATTTTCAGAAGCAGCCCACATTCGTGTGTGTTTGAGTACCAAATGTTACCCAACATTACACAGCATTAGTTAGTTGGGATTATTTCATTGGCAAGAAAATTGTGGTGGACGGCATCTGTGGGCTGCATGAGAAAAAAATTTGTCAGTTATCCACTGCAGCCCCACCCATTCCCACTGACATCAGTGGTTCCAGCAGTGAAACCAGCAGTTTTATGATTCAGAGCTGGTATTGTGAGACGAGCTTAGAGAATGTATTTCCCCCTTTTCCATTTTTACCTTTGGCTGGAAAGCACCGTGAAGCTCATCAGTCTCTCTACCAGAAACACAAGAAAGAAAATTTGGTAAAAGAATCAAAAACAACTTTTCAAAGTCACACTCCACGGTGCCACACTTGTTAGTATTCAATAGTTTGTTACACACTGTATCAGATTGCTGTGCACTGTCAGCACTGTGACTTCGACATCAGCCTAAACCCTGAGCATCTGTAACATCTGAAGAGCAGGAAGTGCCCCTCCAATAAACAGTGAAGCGTGCAGAAAAACAGAGCTGCAGGCCCTCTCTTCTTTTTATGGGAGAAAAGTGACAGAGTCAGTCGATTCTATATTAAGGTCTTTTCCAGTCAGTGTTCCTACCCTGAGTCATCTCTCTCTCCTCTGCAGGCCATCCCGCTGCTGTCAACATGAGGCCAGGCTGAAATATCAGACTGATGGCTGTTTTTAAAAGTCTCACACCAGCCAATCAATCAGCTCCTGATATATTCTCACACAATCTTTTTTTAAACATTTCTTACAAAATCACGCGTCAGGTGATTCTCATTCACTGTGAAAGACAAAACACCACAGAAGAAGGTACTCTAGCCAGAAGAGTATTTGTCCGTCATGGTAGGAAAAAGCATGATTTTGGCCACACTGCTGCACCGTCTATAAGCTTGGAGAGCTGCAGGCTTAAAGTTTGCACTATATCCAGGGGAAAACCAGAAATGTATTTCCTCTGATAATGTAACATACTGTGCTCTATTAAAGTGAATTGTAACCTGTATATGATGGTTCCAGCATTTGAAATGGAAGGAATTATTATTTTTCTTTATTCTATATTTTTGGTTTGTAACAAATATTGTCAAGGTGTCCTTATAACTAGGGATGCACCGATACCGATACTGGTATCGGGTATCGGGGCCGATACTGTAAAATGTGTGTGTACTCATACTCGTAAAAGTTAACCGATACCATGAACCGATACCAACTTATTTCATTAATCAGAGGGTGGCTTGTCATTTCTGTTGTAGTTTTTTAGATTGGCCACTAGGGGGGCAATTATTATTTTATTTATTATTTATTTTATAATTTTTTATATTTTATTATTTACTTAATAATTATTTTGTTTGTTTGTTTACAATATGGACACTCTGCAAGTTTATTTTATTCGCAAACCTAATTTGTATTTATTTTATTCCGAACAGAAGTGTTTATTTATTATTCTGAAAGCTTGAGACAGTGCCAATAGTTCAGTGATATTTTGTAAAATGATAATGTGGAGACTCTGCAATAATTTAACAGAAGTGCTTATTTTTCATTTGAAATTTTTTTGTGGTCATTTTTATTAAGATTTTATTTTTTATTGGCAGGGAATATAATAAAACCTGTCTTCCAATTAATTGTGTTTGTGTTTGTGTGTGTGTGTGGTAGAAGTATCGTTTTTTGTACTCTGTATCGGCAAGTACTCAGATCCAAGTATCGGTATCGTATCGGTTTGAAAAAATTGGTATCGTTGCATCTCTACTTATAACTGTAACACAAATTTCTCGTGCTTTACAAAAACATCAGTTAATCAAGAAAATAACAGATCCTCCTTAACAGAGTTGTTAAAATCTGCAAAAATAACCTTGTCTATGCTTACGCATGAGTAACAACAACATCTGTACAGGAGGTGACCGCTTTTAAATTGTTTTTTTTTTATCTTGAAATGTGTTATACAAGTGAAACTTTAAATACAAGTATTTTATTTGATATGTGTATTTTTAGTGATACGCAATTATTTTTTGCAGTGCGGCATTGTATTTAGGTAAAAGCTGTGAATACTTACCTCAGAAAGAACACCCAGTGAGAATGAATCAGTACAATGTGGAGTGTTTTGATGGTAAACTCTGCATATTTATGCTTGTACAGTTCCGCTCTGCTATTTGTCAGATTTCTCTCAATAATCAGCTTTTTACCCTCAGACCCAGTTTTCAGCAGCGCTCAGCACCATGTGGAGCTGCAGAGCCCGCAGGAAGCTTAATGACCGTGGCCTCCTGCTCCCGGCGGCCGCTGTGACTGACGGCCTGACGGCTCTTGATGAATGATGTTCTCCGCCTCGACAGACTGAAACCAACGGCAGGCGGTGGGAGGTGATTCAGCTGCTAAACATCAACTCTCCATCCTCTGAGGCCCTGCCACTGTAATGAGCCTGCCGCTCGGTTCAGTGGAGGGCCAAGGGGGCCGAGGCCAAGAGATGAGGGCCGAGCGTGACAACGTGATGGAGCGCAAGCAGCAGAACTGGTAAGGAAATGAGGGAAAGGGGCATGTCACTGCTGTCAGGAGAAAAGCTAATTTCTCCAGGTTTCTCTTTCTAACCTTTAGCCACGGAAACTAGTTTAGCTCCATCTGTCTTCTCCTACTTTATATTCATACACCAGAGCTGCTTTCAGTGTTTCTGATATATCAACTAATTACACAGAGTTTCTTGAAAAAGAATTACAAGGAGCAAGCAAAATTGTGAAGAATTCAGAAACGAACAAAGCTGCAAGTCAAATGAACTAGTTTGTTGTACTTTTCACCAAATGAGCCATTAACTACTCTTTACGTTACATTTTTAAACAGGTCAATACAGTTAAAAAATTCTATTGTGTGTTTCAGGACCTTAAATGTTGGGGAAATAGTGACCATCAGTGTGGACAGAATAAGCAGAGCATGCACTAATGGAAAAACTAAATGACCAAATGAAAAAGGGGCTTACCAATTCATAGAACAAATACCGTTCACAAGCTGTCATTCATAAGCTCAGGCCATGTTGGATATCTTATTTTTAGACACTACCTGGACCCCCATAATTCAATTCAATTCAATTCAATTTTATTTATATAGTGCCAAATCACAACAACAGTCGCCTCAAGGCGCTTTATATGATATCAATAAATGTATTTATGGATGTTAAATGCTCTGTATTGACGTGTATTCCTCTTTTTCTTGATGTAAGGACAGCTGCAGACCTCGGCCATTAGCCACAGTAGTCCTACAGTCCTGGCATGAAATATTTTCATCCTTGAGGACTGCTGAGCTATAAAACATTTCTGTTGTCGACGTATAGTGTCACTACTCAGACCATCAATTCTTCACCATCTGCCCTTGATCAGCTCAGATGCAGAAGTCTGTGACCTCTGAGAAGGAAGTCAAACTATTAAAACTCCACATGAGCAGATGCAAAACACCAACCTTTTCTTTCTGTCTTTCTGCCTCCTCACCTATTCGCCTTTAGAACTGATACTCAGAGAGCAGATTCAGATTTATTGAGTCTATGTTGATACAGTACTCACTCACTCCAATTATTCTTCCTCTCCATATAAGCTGTGAAAAAAAACTTTGTGGTGACTAGATTGTATTTGCTTGCTAAGCCACAGAGGAGATATACATCCTTATAATTGCATAGGCTGGACAAGATCCAGGGTTGCTAAGATGAAGGTGTCAACATGAGCCTGCCTTTTATATACAGTCATGTGAAAAAGCAAGCACACTCTCCTTCAATTATAAGGTTTTTGGTATCAGGACCATAAAAGTCATCTGGTCCTTACAAAGGTTCTAAAACTATTTAAATACAAGCTCAGACTAAGCATAACAGCTGACATATTACACAATGTCATTTATTTGGAAAAGAACTAAACTAATGCCGTGATTCAGTATAGATCCACGTATAGCAGAGACACATACAGCAGCAATGACTTGAAATAATCAGTTTTATCAGTCTCTCTCATCATTGTAGAGGAATTTCGGCCCATTCTTTACGAAGTTGCTGCAGTTATTTGAGTTTTGCAGGCCTTTGTATATACACAGCTTTCCCGACTGGGACATTGTAACATTGCCCTCTTGCAATAATGAATTTTTGGCAAATCTTGAGCTGTCAGACAGATGTCCTAACATTTAACACTAGAATATTTTGGTACACAGAGGAGTTCATGGTCGACTCAAAGACTGCAAGGTGCCTAGGTCCCATGGCTGTAGAACAAGCAAAAATCCTCACCCATCCAACACTTTGCTTGACATTTGGTATGAGATACTTGTGCTGATATGCTGTGTTTGGCTGGGGCCAAATGTAGTACAGTACATTATGTCCACCCATCTCTACTTTAGTTTAGTTTAGCCAAAAGACATTGTAACAGAAACATTGAAACTTAATGACAACCCTTCCAAACAAGCCGTACATATTCAGCCTTTTTCTAATTGATCTGTCATGAACTTTAACATTTAACCTGGAAACTGAGGCCTATAGAGTCTGAGATGACGCAAATGAATGATCAAAACCAGCAAAGTGCCCAAACCTCTGCTTTAATAGAGGTGCTCACACTTGCTGATGATCAATTAATCAAGCGCATTTTATTACCAGAAACTAGTTACATTTTAGTTGTGCTTTTTTATTCTCATTCTTGCATAAAAACACACTGATGAATTTGTGCTGATTGTTTCAAAGTACTGTACATTGTAATACATTTGAAGATTTGCTGGTAACCTAAATTCCATCCCTTATTTTTTGCCCATCAGTGCAGAGTTATTTGATCCACTGTTAATGTGAAAAGATATTGATTAGTGAAGCTTTAAATGCAGGACAGCATGAACGCCGCACAACTAATAAATGTGGGCCCACCCAGGAGATAATCCATCTGTGACACTCTGCTGTTTGTCTTGGCTTTCCTCAGCTTACACTTAAACATCGACTTTTGTATGACCGGCTTAAAAAAAAGCACATAGCTCCCACACTAACACTCACATACAGATCTGGATAGAGTTACCTTCACTCTTAAGTTACAAATGTTGGCTTTGTGTGCCCTTAAGTCTTCTTTACAACACTTTCACAAATTACTGTGGTCAAACAGAAAAATCTGCAAAAAATGTGATGCAGTGTGGAAAAGGAATGTGGCTTTTACAGCAGTGACTTTAGGGATACAAAGTGGAGGTTTTAACACCTTTCTGGGACTCGGGGATCATTAAATCCTCAATGGGTTAAATGGCTGAATGAAAAAGAAAAATACAGAAATTGCAGCTTCACTCTTTCCACTCTCTTGTAGCTTATTATGTTTCCACTCTGTCACTGAACAGTGCAGCTGCGGAGGGTTTTTATTATCCCCTGTAATAAAAATGATAGCCTGTTATGTCCGAAAGAACCTCAGACATTCACGTTAAAAGCCTGAACAATCAAACGCGAGCGCTTTTCCGTCAATAACTCCCAACAAACCGGAGAAGGATTAATGTTCCTGCTTTATGGCTGCTGTGTTTGGAGTGTTTAGTTTTGCCATTACAGAGAGGTGGGTGGGTATTAGGGGGCTGAATTTAAAAGCACCTCGTGTGCCTGTGGACAATAAGAGTGATCACACAATTATGCTTTTGAGTTTAGTGGAAATTGGTTGTTGTGAGTTTAGCGATAAATGTGTTTGATGTTCCCAACCCAAGGCTGTTAAAATAGGAACTTCAATCACATAACATAAAGGGATTAAATGGAGAGCTGTTGGCTTCACTTTTTCATAGCGTCACACATCTATAGTGTGAAATTAATGGTGTATGCTTATGTTATAAGAGACTTTACATATGTGTTCTTGTGTAGCTGTCCTCTCTAGCTTTTAATGTGACTTGTGCAAAGAGCAGTTTTGTCACTTCCCACCATTTTATTGTTGTCAGAATTTAGCATTGGACTACCGTAGAGTTCTTGTGGGGTGAGTAGGTATGCAACACAGGGAATGTGTTGCATACCAACCTATGGCTTTCTCAGTTATATTTTCAAATGACATGTTCAGAAGATATCTAGAAGTAACATTTTTTACAATGGTGGTCTAGCGGTGGCAGGACACAAGTTATAGGCTACTTCAGATATACATGATCCTGTTGTATATGTAACCCATTAACAAGGTTCTCTTTAAGAGATTTTTGTCTATAAAGTGGAAACAGACAATGTTAAAAAGCAGTGCTTCTCAGTACCCATGTGCCACAAAAGAAACAAACTTTAAAGAGCATAGCATTAGCAAAAACATAGCATTTCTTTCTACTATGAAGTCTATTGTGTTTGTTGTTTGTGATAGCCACATAAAAATTACACCATTAGCATTTAAATTAAATCTTCAGATTTGCTTTTTTCGCAAAGAGGAAGTACATGAGGATTTGTGCAAACATATCTGGAAGTGGAGATATCAGTGGATAGCTTTGGTTAGCCAGGATGGCAGATATATTAACCTTTGTGGAAACGTAGCCATCCAAAAGAAAAAGGACTACTTGAAGCAAAGAAGATTGGAGGGAGAGCGACAGAGGACAGGAGAAAGAGTTGACGCCGATCAAAACAGACAGCCATCTGGTATTATTTAAACTCTATGACTAAATGACAACACCATCCAGCCTGTTAACCAGCTTAGTATTTTTATTTGAGTGTACGATTCCACTGAAATGTGTCAGTAGATTTGAAAGGGCATTCTTAGGATTTAGAAATGTTTGTGGGCTACAGTATGAATGCTGTTAGCATTAACCATGCCGCTAGCTAGTGGCATTAGCATGAGTTTTAACCTGAAAACAAACAATAATTACATAACGTAATAAGAACATAATTACATCATTTTCTTAGGGATTAATGAAGGATTTTGAGTCTGAAGAAATATCCACAAACAAACAATGAATGTACTGTATTTATGAATTCAGTTTTTTGAGGGAATTTTGTAATAATTAGCCATGTCATTAGGAAAAATTACTGAATGGCTTGAATTACTTAAAAACACACGCAAATATTTGCTAATTAATTATTAAGATCATCATCAAAAAGTAAGAAAAATAAGGGGAAAAAAACAAGCTGACATCTGAATATATGGGCATATGTGTGAAAAACCAACAGACAGTGTGTGTCTCAATGTTTTGGGGGCAAAGCCATCAGCCTCTTAATCCCTCTGTCACTTTTTCCAACGGTCATATAGTGAAGCCATAAACTCCGTCTATTGTCTGTCCCAAACCTCCACCCCCACTACACCCACAAATAAACACACACACACACACGGAGTTTAAGCCTGTCAGTCTGTTTCCTGCTGCCCTTCAGTGTGTGCTTTGTATGAAAGTGAATCACCAACATATGTGAGAGCTGAGCAACTGACAGGCTGTTAATCCTTCACCTCCTCCCTCCTTCTTCCTTCTCTTCCCCTCTCACCCTCCTCTCCCCATCTTTCAATTTCCATGCCTTTTTTTTCTCTCCCCTCCCAGCTTTTCCCTTTCACCTCCTTCTTCCAGTCATCACCTCTTTTGTAATCTAACCTTCCCAATCCATCTGGCCTGTCTTTGATCTCTCCTTCATCCTTTTCTTTTTCTCTTCTCCTCCTTTATCTTCTCTTTTCCTTCTGTAGCTTTTTCATTCCTTGCTGCTTTTTTATCAGGCTTCCTATTACTGCACCTTTCCTTTTGTCTCATTGTCCCATCCTCCGTCCCTTCTTCCCTTCCTTCCCGCTTCTCTCCTCTGTATCCTGAAAATAGATGCACCAAGCAGACAGAAAGTAAAGTGTTTAATCTCGAGAACTAAATGTTTTAACAGTCCACTTCCTGTTCAGCATCCACAGCTCTCACATCAAACAGAAGAAATAATTCACACTCATTCGCCTATAAATATAAAATCACACCATCTGATCTTCCTTCACCGTCTCCGCAGCTTATACCAGTGAATGCACCGCATGTGTTAATACGCCGTAATATGTTGAACAAGACACGGCCTTGTTAAACTCAGCTTTGAAGATGATGCAACACGATGGACAACTGAGACACTTTTCAAATGGGTGAATTCAGATTTTTTTTTAAATGCTCTCTGGCAGAAAATCACTCCAGATAGAAAAAGAAAGCTGAGGAGAATATTATATGAAACTAACATGTTTTTCAGAGGTACTCTGTATTTGCAGAACTTAATTTTTTGTAGAAATACTTCAGTGCTAAAGTGATTTTTATGGACAATTTAAAAAAAAAAAAAAAGTACCATAAAAAATAGGCCATGTTAGTCCTGTGAAAATCGGCGACCTGTCCTGCCTCTCGCACAGTATTAGCTGAGATAGGATCCAGCACCCACGCGACCCTGAATTGGGTAAGCATAAGACAATTGATGGGTGGATCATTTAAAAACTACATTTTGCGTTTACTCGGGTTATCTTTGTCTAACAGTAAAATGTCTATGGTGATTTTTTGAAATATTGTGAAATGTTTTTTACAACTCTGTATCTGCACAAAATGCCTATACAAGCTATGACTGTACCACGCTATCTAAGACTGGTAGCTCTGCTGATAATTTAGTCTTCCACCCTTTGGCCAAAAATGATTAATTCTGGCTTTTTTTCTTCAAACGCACCCAAATATCGTGGTTCTGTGAAGTTTATATGAATCCTTAACTGCAAAAAAAAGCTGTCTCTGTTTTTGTTCATGCTTTTTTTTTTCTTTGCACTGTTTGAAAAATCAGTTTTAGCTTACAGCTTTAAGGTTTTCCAGTGTTTTTAATAAAAGGATGCATTTAGAGAATTAAAAAAAAACTAGTACTTTGCAGATTGTTTTTTCAGCTGCTGTCTTTTTTATATGAAAGCATAAAACCACACGGATGTCCTTGTCTGAGATTATAACGACTTTACTGCTTCATCACCATCATACGACCATAATCGCATTAAAAATTGCCCTCTCTGGTGTTATTTCCATAATGTGCATGAGTTAAATGTGCCCTATTGTTCTGAGGCAGCCAGGTGGAAGAGCAGGGGCGTTTCTTTCACATTAAGACGATGCTGTGGGTGTTTGTGGGTGATGGAGCCACGTAGTACACCGACCTAGCTGACATGATGGGAGAGACAGGCAGGACACCAGCTCTGGGCCTAGTTACTCAAGCTCCATTAAGCTTCATGCTTAAATTATACCCTAATACCTGTTGTCACGGTGATGCACTGGACTGCAAGCGTTTATCCGGGCCACAGGGGCTAAAAACCGCCCACGCGTACATCACTGTTGGCACAGAGTACACAAATACACTTGCAAATGTTTCAGGCTTGCTGCCTCAAACATTTGCCTGAAACATTTCATCTATGTTACACCCTGCAGGTCTCACAAACACACACAGGCTGCTCTGAAAGCATACACAAACTTAAATACATTATCATTGACACATTATCCAAAACACCCTTTGAGACTTGCACCCCTTTCCATTAATCTGACAGCAATTTAACATGTTTGCCTCATCTTCATATTGGTTACACTCATTTTTCATTGAAGGTCACAAGAGGTCAAAACTACAGTCACGTGAAAAAGAAAGTTTTCTAAATACTGTGTGGCGTTCAATGAAAAACTAAGTAAACGCTTGGCGTTTCCATAGGAATTAAGAGGGTAATTGATCATCAGCACATGTGACCACCTCTAGAAAATCACAAGTTTTGGCAGATTGTCAGTCTGGAGCGCTGAGATGTATATTAACATAGTGGTACAATCTTCCCATGAGTGGATGTCCCAGCAAATTCATTCTAAGGTTAGGCCATGCAGTGCTCAGAGAAACTCAGAAAACCCATGGCTTTAAAGGTTTTAAGTAGCATGTTAAATGCTAAAGTTCATGACAGTCCAATTACATAATGACTGAATAATGTTTTCTTGTTTGGAGAAGTTGAATAAACCAAGACTTCTAGGAAAATGTCCCTTGGACAGACAAGACAAAAGTAGAGTGTTTGGGCATAATGTGTCAAACACATACACAAAACCAGGTCTTGCAATGGTCCAATAAAAGTTCAAATTGCATCAAAATAAAATTGGTCCTCTTTTATTGTCTAAATTCAGTGCATTGCTGAGAAAAATATAAATAAAATGAAATTCTACCAAAATTTTACACAAAATTAAATCAATAGGGCACTGCTTTAAATTTTATGCTGTGGTAGTATACTATAAATAAATCTTTATAAATGATGAAAAATAAGGTTTTTGTATTTAATGCATCTTAGTGGGTCTTCAAGAAGCAAAGTAAAGTCTTCAGTCATTCAGTGCAGCTGCATGATGGATGTGAATAAAACTCCTAATTGTAAGATCCCTCGACATTTCTCCTGTGACGCTTTGCATACATGCAGGTTTTGGCACTTTGGAACAATGACTGTGGATGACCGATTAAGATGACCATTTCCCCAAAGCCTTCATTACTCACTTCTATTGGACACATATCTTTTACCAGTACACAATTGGATTGCAATGGCGATTTCAGTGTGTCTTTACCTTTTTTCTTGGACTTCATTTGTCCATCACACTGCTGTTGTTGGATTTTTTGTTGTACAGCTGTCTTTTATCACAGTGTTAGACCTCTAGCAACTATAGATCAATAAAGCTTATGAGCTTTGGCAAAGAGTTGCTGAGACTAGTTTAAGAGAGAGAGGTCACAATCAGTGAGCAGCAGTATGGCTTCAGCCGCAGAAACAGCACCACAGATGTGATGTTTGCTTTGAGAGTGTTGATGGAGAAGTACAGAGTTGCACCGTGTCTTTGTGTAACTAGAGAAAGGATATGATAGGGTGCCAAGAGAAGAACTGTGGTTTTGCATGAGGAAGTCAGGAGTGGTAGAGAATAATATGAGAGTGGCCCAAAACATGTGGGCATGGTGAGAAGTGCGGAGTTACAAATGGGTTTAAGATGACAGTGAGATTACATAAGAGGACTTCTCTGAGCCCCTTCTTGTTTGCAATGGTGATGAAGAGGTGGACAGATCAGGTCAGACAGGAGTCTCTGTGGCATCTGATGTTTGCAGATGACATTGTGGACAGTAGTGAGAGCAGAGAAGAGGTGAAAGAAACCTCGGAGAGGTGGAGGTATGCTCTGGAGAGAGGAAGGAATCAATAGGTGGAGAAATGAAATCCAGTAGCGAGACAGAACGTGTGTGTGTGAGTGAGAAGGAAGCAGGTGGAAAGGTGAAAATGCAAGAATTAGAGGTAGTGAAGGTGGATGAGTTTAAATATGTGGGGTCAAGCATGCAAATCAGTGGATGGGAATAGTGCATTGGGGGTGAGGCAGGGTGAAGGCACTGTGGAATGGGTGGAGATGAGTGCCAGAAGAATATGAGTAAGTCAAATGGAAGATTTACAGCAAGCTAGTGAGATCTGCTATGATCTATGGTTTGGGGGTGGCACCAAGAAAAAGACAGGCTGGAGGTGGCAGAGTTGAAAATGTTAAGATTTTCATTGGAAATGACCAGGATGGACAGAAATGAGGACATCAGGGTGACAGCTTAGGTTGAGCTGAGATGTTTGGACATGTTCAGAAAAGGGAAACAATGGAGCTCACAGGTAGGAGGAAAAGAGAAATGCCACATAGAAAGTTTATGGATGCAGTGAAGGAGGACGCGCAGAGGCTTGTTGTGAAGGGAAAGGCATGTTTTGGATTGCAAAAAGGCACTGTTTAACAAAAATGTCTGAAAATTAATCTCATGCTCCACCTTTAAAATCAGGGTAAGATACCCAAAGAGCTACAATATACACAGCTTCCTGGGCTGTCTATTCTCACATGTTAAGCTCCATTACAGTAGGATTTATTTCTCTAACAGCGGTGGGGCGATTTTAAAATTACCTGCCCCGGTCAGTGATTTTAATTCAGTCCAGAGTGTTTATGTGAGTAATTTTTCACTCTCTGCCCATAAAAGATGACAGCTGAAATTGCCTCCTGTTTTTTCAGCTACCATGCTGCTCCTCCTTTAATTTATTACGAACTTTACTTAATCAGGTAGTCTCATTACCAGCCATGACAGTGATCTTTGTATGGTTTTCACTCTTAGAGTGTGTGTACTTGTGTCTGTGTGTACGTGTGTGTCTGTACATGGTTCATCATGGCAAAATGTTATCCTTGAAACTCCTACTGCAGTGGGAGCTAACCCGCAGGCATTTAAATGTCTGTTTACTTCTATGGACAGATATTGTCAGCACAATAACATCACAATGATTCAAGATGCATTCAGACAATATATTAAATTCAAATGAAGGCAGAGTTTGACATAGTGGAGTGAAGTTTGAGATCTCTTTTACTAAAGGGAATTGGAGTAGGAAACATTTATAATGTAAGAAGCAAACAGTAGAAATGTAGGCACAACACCTGAAGCCAGACAAGTCAATAATGAGCATTTACTAGAATCATAACAAAAACACACACATGACAAATTTACAGAATGGGAAAGTGTGGGTTAAGTGAAAATGGTATATCCTAAGAAGTATAGTATTTAAATGTGTGTGTGTGTGTGTGTGTGTGTGTGTGTGTGTGTGCTCGCTCTGACACTCAGCCAGTCTGTTTTATCAAAGCTCAGACTTTCATCTCTGCAGCAGAGCTGAATGCAGAAGACAGACTGGATGACGCTGACACCAAGGGGTCCCATCAACTCCCGTCCTCTATAATTCAGCCAAAAAACCCTGAAATCTCTGGATACCAACATGACTTTCACACACACGCACTCGGAAAAACACACACGCATAAAAATACACACTCACTTTCATTTGTACAGATGAATCCATCGCAGATGTCGCACCCCGTTTCGTCACTTCAGATTCAGTCATCATACATTTCTGCATACCGATTTGATTTTTAATATATTTTTATGTGGCTGCCTAGTCTAACATATCAGCAGTAAAATTATATTCTGGCCTATGTAGCGATGACACTGGAGTGCTATCTTCCTGGTACCTTTAAAATCTCGGTATACTTCATTATTGTTCACAGTGCTACTTGTTTATTGCTAATAAAGCAAGGCAAAAAATAATCATCATTGTTACAAAACTAGAATTTTAAGTAAGAAAACACAATAATCTCGAGGCACTTCTTTTAGAAAGCTGGGCATGTAACAAAGTGTGACAACTACTACTTATGAAAGTACATTAAACTTACTGAACTTGCCTAACTGCTGTACTGCTGCTGATTGGTATTGATTGCTGACTACTGTGCTCAGCAGTGAAAACCTCCTCACTTCTTGTAAACACTTGTGTTATAACTCATGAACTATTTATTGACTAAGCGAGGCAACACCACATCCATCATAGTTCAGGTTTTTTATTTTATTTTAAGTTGACATTCCCCAAGTTAAGACTCTGTGCTTCTCTTTTAATGGAGCAGAAAAGCACTTTGGAGGAGAATAATTTGGGGGCTCAGCTTGGCAGTTCAGCACATGAAGCCACCTGACTGCTGCGTGGTCGGCTCGGCATCGGTCTGACAGAGGGGAAGCGGGAGCCTCCATAAAGTGGGTCGCAGAGGGTAAAACTGCCGGAGGGCAGGTTGGCTGACACCCCACATCTAAATCAGCATGTTAAGCACCGGTGCACGACAAAGAATTACGGGGAAAAAATGCAAGAGTGGGGAAACTGCATGCATTATGTGTTTTAATATTCAGAGTTTGGAGAGTGGATGAGATCAGTGCTGTGGAGCAGAGCCATTTGGCTTCCCTTCAAAGCAACGGACGCATGAAGGGTGCCGACCTGCTCAGGTTCAAACAGAGCTGTTTTTCCGGTTCCAGATGAATCCTCACCTGAAGGTCGTCACTCAGTAATTGTTAAGCTGACAAAGGGTTTCAGGCTATTTGTTAAACTAAAAGCTAAAGTTAAACTCAGTCATTAAAGCCGCGTCATTTCTTAATTCAGTGGATTTTTTTTTTACTTATTAGAGAGGATTCATAAATTAGGTTTCATAAACATAACCCACGGGATTAGTACTTTAAGCCAATTAACTAGCAAATGTAGAGTGTCAACCAAGCTGCCCTCCTCTGATACATTTAGTTTATTTTGTTTGTATTAAAGCATCTGTAACGCTAAGAGGTGATCACAGAATTTCACTGCCTCCATAACCCCCCCCCCGCGCGCTCTTGTGCTCCTCTGCACTTTTAGTGAACTAGGTAGTGTTAGTGAACTGCTGCCTAGCCTCAGTACCAATAGCTGATTCACTAGCAAACAAGGCCCCACACTTCTCAAGCACAAAGGCTGTTTTATAACCTGTACTCTACCATCACACCAGCAGGGAATGACAAGGCTTTGACTTAATGTTTTTCAAAAATAATTTTAATTGTTGTGCATAAGAAAAATGAAAAATGAAGAGATTCAATTACTGGTCTTAATAAGGAAAACCAGATGCACCATTAACTCTCTATTTAGCTCACACTGAGCTGCTGCAGCCTTGACTTTAATCTGATGGCATTAACTTCAGACTTATTCCAAATGTAATGTTTGATCTGGTAAGAAATCACTTATTTGGAGTCTGATTTGAACAACAAACCAGAGTCTTAAACTGCCATTAGATCTATGCTGAAGGCTTTAGGTAATTTTTCCTGTTCTTGTGGGGAATGGTAGATGGACTGGTACTTATACACTGCTCTATTCAGAGCAGTCAAAGTGCTTTTTTACACAGCCACACACAGTTATACAGCAACCTTCAAGCTGATGAACGGCCCACTTTACCTCTTTACCACAGCAATCCAAAATCACTGCTTCTGGTTGTCTCTGCATTCTTTTCTACATCCACAAATGGGCTAGAGTGTATCCATGGGCAGGGGGACAGGGTACTGTATTTTGTATTTATACCTACAGCCAACTCAGAATCATCTAGTTCAACATGCATGTCTGTGGACTGTGGAAGTAAGCCTGGGCGCCTGGAGAGAACCCACACAGCACAAGGAGAAGTTGCAAACCCCTCATAAAAAACAGGCTCAAGCTATCCTGCACCATCTCACTGCCTTGATATCTCTGTGAATTTATACAGTTACATATCAATAACAACAGTATGATACTAAATAACAATTTAAAAATGACTTACTCAACCAGATCTTGCAATTTTACCTAATTTTATCATATTTTTTTATTTTTCTTATCCTAAAATAAGCTCAATTCACATTTCACAGAGTAACATCAACAAATGCATTGATTTCTCTTTTTTTGGCATACAGACTTACCTAAACATCAACCACACCATCACACTCAGTATTAGATTGAAGGAGGTGTGTGTTTTGAAAACGAGGTCAGCTGCACTGGTTCCAACACACTCCTCTCTGTCTCTGTCTAACCTTTAGAGAATCCTGCCGACACTCAGATTAACTCTCACTGAGGGTAAATCCTGGACGACAGCTCACACAGGCGCATGCAAAAGCAATGTAATACCTTACACATACGCACACAAATGCTTGACTTCTTGCTCAATTTCTCGCACGCACACACATACACACACACACTGAATAAAGTAAAATCTCAAGCACACACACAAGCTCTCAATCTGTCTTTAACTCTCTGGTGTGCACTCGCACACATACTGCTGCTCATGTACCATCACTTTGCAAATGTGCATACACAAGCTCTCTCTAGTTTCCATACACACACATACAGACACACACACACAGACCTGTCCTGAACTTTTGGGATCTGTGGGTAAAAAGCTGACTTGATGTGACGGGAGGTGTGCAGACTCGGCAGAACTGTGGTTTTGCAGATGGTTGATGTGAACCTGCAGCAGCTGTCAGATCTCTGTCAGAAACCGTCGCCGCGCTTTTTATTCTACAAGCTCTGCCTCTCTCCCCACCATCCACCCTCCACCCTGCCTCTCTCCACAGGAGTTTGTCAACCAATCCTCCATATGGGCCATAATAACATACCAAACATCTGCTTCAATGCTGCAACAGCGGCTCGTTCAATTAGAATCAAATTGGAGGCGTTGCAAATGTTTACAAAGAGTTTTTGACAATTAATTTGTTTAAAATCAGTTATTCTAGTTTAACAGAGGATCACGACTACTTATGTGAAAAGTGTTGATTTTTGAATTCATTGAGGATTATCACTCTGCAGATTCTGGCCTTAACTGCGCTTTACCTACTCTGCACTAAACAGGAGACAGACACAGAAACTAAATGGAGTGGAAAGTGCAACAGCCAAATATTTGTTTTAATAATACGTGCTGACCAGAGGTAAAAGGAGACTAAATACTGGACCTAGACAGAAACCTATAAATTGATATTTTCCTACAATTATCCAAGTTCCCTATAGGGACACTTTAAACAATTAAACCTCTTTGAATTAAAGCTGAAAGTCTGTGCTTCAATCAAATCTAAAAGATAAAGAAGACAGATAGATAGATAGATAGATAGATAGATAGATAGATAGATAGATAGATAGATAGATAGATAGATAGATGGGGTGCAACAATACTGGTATTGATATTGAACCGTTTGATACAGTGCTTTCGGTTTGGTACACATATGTATCAAACAATACAAAATTTTTAATTTATTTTATCAACTTTCCTTCTGACAGTGCTGTCTGTGTTGAGCGCTCAGTGGATCTGCGCTCAACAGTGCAGCCTAGGCGGAGTAGTCGAACGCAGATTCACTGAGCACAGGGCAAGCTAGCAAGACAGAAGTCAAGCTCGTAGCAACATGGCAAATTGAACCTCCCCCACCCTCATTCAGATGTGGCGTTTGGAACTATTTTGGTTTTCATGTGAAGTATGACCCTGAAGGTAAGCTGTCATGGACAAAAGTAAAACAGTATGTTGGATGTGCCACGCAATGCTCAATTACATTGGTGGGAACTAGTGTGTTAGCAGGTTAGCTCGTTAAGGTGTTGGCTGTCCAGCCCCACGCACAGGGCGATCTGCGGTAGCTCTTAACAGTTGTGGCGTTAACGTCAGTTCAGATTAAGCTGACAGCACTAGTGGGAACACAACGAATATGACTGCACATTTACTCCGACATCATCCTAGTGCAAAGACAAGTGGAAGCAGACAAAAACAACAAGCAAGCATGCTACAAGCTTTACCCGAGTCATTTAGACAGCCGTTAGCACATGATTCTCCTTATGGGGACCTGATATGTTTAACCACTTAAGCCCCACGCCCAGGTATGGGGCAAAAAGGAGAAAGAGGAGATCACCTCATATAAACCATTTCTACAACCACCAAACACACCGAAAACAAGCTGTCAGCTAAACAAACAAACCAACCAGAAATTCTTCAGACTTCATAACCGGCTAAAGATGGGCTGGTTAGCGTCCAGAGCTATCACTGACTCCACACACCAAGTTTCACCACGATCAGACCAAAATTCACTGAATGAGCCACAAAAGAAGACCACAAAAACACACAGCAGCGCAAATGCGCTAAGACAGAAATTGGCTTACCTTCCCGATTTCCTCTGGTATTTTCCCCGGTAGCCGGTGGCCACGTGATTAACAGTAGTTGCCATGCCTACCTAGCACATCAGAGCAGTTTTCCGGCAACAACCTCCACTTTAGACCCACCTACAGACACGTGACTGAACAGACGCCACATGCAGTAAATTTGGGCCCACGTGGGTTTTGGTATCACAACGTCTGATTGGTAGACATGACTGAACATGGCATGTTCACTGTGAATCTATTGGCTCAAACATTAAAAAGAGGTGTCAATCACGCAAATTGACCAAAAGAAACCAAAGTTACAGCCCCTCGGAGTTTAAAGGGCCAGAGGCCAATCAAACGCTCTATACCCTGCAGAATAGGGCCGTTGCCATGTAAATGTGTGGTTAATTCTTCAAAAATATATTTTAAAAAAAAGCATGTTTAGGCCTGTTAATAAAATTTATTAATTTCTGCTCTTTAATACCTAAAAAAAATCAACTGGCATGGTGTCCAGTTGTGTGCCAAAATTGGACATTTTTGTACAACGTCTGGATATTCATGTATTGACAGCACTGTAATTTTTCACGATTTCACTTTAGAAACATAAATCTTTGCACAGATGATGTTTATATGTTGGTTACTGGATTTCTGGAACCAAATGTGATATGAGGCATATTCTTCAAAGGGTTATATGCTAAAAATTAAAAAAAAAAAAAAAAATAGGCGAGGATAAAATCTACTTACTTTTTCTGTGTTCCAGTCTCAGTAACTTTGACACAGTAATATCTGATTCCATATTTACACCTCTGATGAAATTTCCCACGTGTTAGCTTTATTTTGATACCAAGATTGTAAGGACAGAGTTTGTAATTGCAGAGAAATAATCAATTAAATTTGGGCATTACATTTTCAAGCAGGAAGCTCAGAAACCCCCTTGGGGCTTAAGAGGTTTATATGCTGCTGAGAATATACCCCAGAAGAAGCGTATAGTATAGCTTTTATTTTGGAAAGAGCCATTTCTCTGTAATAAACTCTCTTTTCCAAAGATGAGTGATTCCTCAATCAGATATGAATTTTTTTTTTACTTTGTTGTTTCAGCAACATTAAATTTAAAAACTGTACTTTTGAGTTAAAATATATATTTATAATTTTAATAAATGACAAATTAAAAAAGCATGAACATTTTTTTGTATCGAAAAAATATCGAACCGTGACACCAAAGTATCGAACCGAACCGTGAATTTTGTGTATCGTTGCACCCCTAATAGATAGATAGATTGATCAACTAATTTGTGGAAATTTGTAGAAAGTCTCAGTTCTTCATCCAAAGAGCTGCCAGTTTTAAGTTAGTTGACCAACCAATTATAGAGCTGAACTTAAATAAGCTGCTTGGTGGTTTAATATAAATGTATGCAAACATATACAAGTCTAAGTGTTTGCTCATAGGGGGCCATATGATAGTTGGGGTTTTCTGTTTTCTCTGTAATATTGCAGGGTTTTACCTATAAAGGGTTTTTAGCTATATAAATAAAATTGAATTATATTAAATATCAAGCGTGTTCTTTAACCTTTGTATAAAAAACAAATCTCAATATGTCCACTACACCTTTCACTGTAGTTGCCATGGCTTCTTAAAAAAAAGACTTTGACTGTGAATTTTGTGGAACATGGAGACTACAAAATACTCAGATTCATTAAGATCAAACCCAAATGAAATGCTTATTATTTTACCTCCCGTTGTTATTTTTATTAGCACAGCTCAATTTTGATAACTTGCAGGTAATGTTAACAGCTTCTCATTTAGCTGGCACTAATTGTTGCTTTGTCTCATTGGAAATGTTGAAAAATTTCATAAATGCCTTTAAATGGAATTCAGCTTTAGAAAAATGCTGTCAAACCTGCATCCTGCAATGATACCTTTATGAAACAATAGAGCGACCTGAGTTTATAGAGAGGCTGTTTACGGCACCAGAAAAGTTATGGACTTAAGTTTAGTTCAATGTCAAGCTCATTGCATTGCCATTGTGCCTTATATTCTTCCTTTCTATCAAGCTGGAGCTCCCTAGGTTCCATGTAATCCAACCCTGAGGCTTTAACACAAAACGTCCAACAATAATGATTCCAGTCAATAAAAACTCACATTAAAATGGCTGGATTTGAGAGATTTTCTTTTCTACAAAGTAATAACTTCTGGATGCCACCATGGGATTGTCAGACACTTTCGAATAACTACCTGGGTTCAGAAAAAAATGATGTTTCTGGATTGTTTTTGCTTTTTCCAACCACAATTCACGTAAAGGTTGCACAATTGCTGATATGCTTGAAATCAGACCTACAAAGCAAGAATTAACAATACAAAAAACTCCTCCACTGCTACTCAGTATCAATGAGCAAAATGTATTTTATTAATATTAGTGCAATCAGAACTCCAACGTGTTTCAATTCACCGTCCTCCTCCTCTTTGTCTTGATCTGATTATTCTAGTCGGCGGTGTGTCTGCTGCCTCTCGTCATTATAAAAACTGGATTTCTGTGTCAGAGGACTGGGATTTTCCAGCTCAGATTCCCACTGAGGAAGACGTGGGATATGTTTATCAACTGCAAACATACACACGATAAAGTGCCTTCATCACACACTGTGTATGAAAATGTAAATGTGCGGATATTCACACACGGAGGGGTAATATGATACCAGGGATTTTTCTCCTCAAAAATGCCTGTAAGAGGGCTGCAAATATCTTGCTAATACATACACACACACACGGGTGTGCACACACACATGCATAAATTTACAACACATGTATACTGTACACACACATGCACACAAACACAAGGATTATTATTATTATCACATATGCACACACACACACATGTAGGAAGCTTAAAACTGTTTTTTTTTACTCACAGTCAGGTATCATGCCCCACACACACACACACACACACACACACACACACACACACACACACACACACACACACATCTCCTGCATTGTCTAATCTCAGGAAAAGGGAAGCAGGCTGTGAAGCTAAAGCAGCAGCAGCTAATGTGGATTTACAGCATCTTCGTCCTCAACCACCTTCCTCACAGCATACACACACACACACACACACACACACGTACGTACACTCACATACTTACACACGTGTCAGCAGACTGGGTTTATTCAGCAGTGAAATAAATCTGGCTTCCATGTACGTCTGAATTATGGTCCTTCTGTGCTAGAAAATGTCAGGCATTCTGGAGTGAATCAATTTAAAGGTGTTTTTACACTTTTACTATTTAGTCCATTCAAAATGAACACTGGTTCATTTCCCCCCTTGGTGCAGTTCGTTTGTGCAGATGTGAACATGATAATCGTACTCAGGTGTGGACCAAAATAACTCCTCTGAGACTCTTTGGAGGACGTGGTCTTGTGAAACCATAGGAAAAAGCTACAGCACATCTACTGATTCAGACCTGGGCAAATGAACTGTAGGTATGAGGACTGCCTTAAACTCTTAGATTTCTCCTCAAAACAAATATTGGTGCGCCCAGAATCAGACAAGATATTGCTTAGAACCTTCAAGGCTGATGCTTGTGTGGTTTAACAGCACTTGACAGTACAGTGAGGACAGAATAGACCTTAAAACTGATGAATCGACTGCAAATTCAGGACTTTTGAGATGCAGCGTGACCATTGCACCCAGTGGTAACCAAAAGCTGTAGCAGTTACTGCAGATGTGGTACAAATGTGTTATTTATTTAGCATTTTAGCTGATTTATATCTTTAACAGTGACCACTTATGTAATTAAACATACTCCTTTTTTTAAATCATTGAAAAATCTAGCAACATTAATCATGCCATGACACATGACATGACACAGCAACTTCCAATTTTTGTTATCCCAATACTGGGGTAACTAAATACTTTAAAGGCTGAATTACTAAGTAAACTAATAAACCACTACTTGAAGAAGGGCTTAATATCCCGCTTTTATATTAATGTCAGAGATGGCTCTGATGAAAACATCCTCAGAAAACAAAAGACTTGCATGGTGTCAAGATTTAAAATGTAGAATATCCGTAGAGGAATGACAGCGAGCCTGATTGAAAGCCCAAACACAATCTGCCCAATGCCCAACTATAAATGGCTAATGAGAACATATGTCACTCAAACATTGCTAAACAAATTTGATTTTAATATCCCAGACATATGTGTTAAATCTAAGGCCAAAGGCACACTGATGGATTGCTTATGGGAATGTTCAGAAATTCAAAGTTTTTGGAAATAATTTTCTTTATATTTTTACATATTACAAGTTTTAAGTTGAATCGATATCCCAAACTATGTATATTAGGGATTTTCCCCACTGAAAGATAATTGAACAAAGTTCACCAAAAATGGACACGCAAAATACAGCATAGCCATACGCGAATGTGTGTGTGTGTGTATGCATGCCTATTATACGTGTTATTCTTATGTGTACTTCTCTTTAAAACATCTGAAAAATCAATAAACACATTTTTGGCAAAAACAAGACGAAAAATTGCTTCTAATGCTGCACACTCTGTGGATAACCTTGGTGTGCTGATGTTCTTGCTAATCAAAAACAGTATTTGATCGAATTTTCAAAAACATACAACCTCCTTGGGACAATTTGTTTTAAGGGTTTAATGATGTCATCCCCAGCAAAAGAAAATGTGCCAAAAGGAAAGAGCTTTGGTTACAATTCTTTTGAATCTATACTGGCTTATACCTTTTAATATTCTATTATACCAATGGCATTTTGCCACTTATTGTGTACAGACTCAAATATCTGTAAAACTATCCATGAATCCATTTTCATTTTTTCTTCCAATTATCCAAATCAGGGTTGGTGGGACAGTGGGGGCTGTTCCAGCTTGCAGAGGGTGAAAGGCAGAGTACACCATGGACAGGTTGTTACTCCAACACAGAGACATTCACACTCTCTTTCACACCTACAGCTAATTTAGAATCTCCAATTAACCCAACCCCATGCATGTCTTTGGATGGTGGGAGAAGGCCAGAGGAGTACCTGGAAAGAACCAATGCAGACAAGGGGAGAACATGCAAACCCCACACAGAAAGGCTAAAACAGTTGATGGTGGATTTAAACCCAGGACCTTCGTGCTGTGAGGCAACCGTACTGCTCTTATCTGTAAGACTAAAAATTAATTATGAATTTTGTTTAGATATCTGCAAGTCCACCGAGGATGATCTTCACTTACTTTGTAATACCTCAGGTCAAAACCACTCACAGCTTGGTCTCCTTTGCTTAATAATTACCGTCCCTTCTGGAAATGATAAAGGAAATCCAAAAGGTATCATCTCAATCATCCGAATACCCAAGGAGCTCCAACTGTCACTTATCTGTAATGTTGTCCAAGAAACAAACTTTTATTTCTGGATCAAGAGGTGCTTAAAATAGTTTTTTCCATTAAAATGTTGAAACTTCAACTTCTGAGTAAAAATGGCATTGCATGCTGCTAAAATCTTAATTGTTTTCCATTTATTGTATTTTTATCTCTATCTTCTCCTTTACTGCTTCTACAATGACTCAGGATTTGATAAAACTTTAATGATCCCTATGGGGAAATTGGATCCCTGTGTCTTTTCTGAAGTTATATAATACAAAGAGCTTTTGCGAAAATAACAAGGACCCACTTCATACTTGCTGCCAGTGAAAAGAAAAGAAATAGAAAGTTTCAGTTATTTAATCTTACTTTACTTCATTTAACTTAAATAACAAACCTCGTTTCTCTGAAATCTTCGGTAAGCTCTCAGATTTAACTGACAAACTAATTTCTGTTTCATAGCACCATAGTGTCAGTTTTAATCCACTTTTCTTTATATTTTAATTGTATTCAGCCACGTGTCCCAGCACACAGGCTCTTATCTCATTTTAATATGGATTTTAGCACAGTCTGTTGGTTTCAATGACTTCTTAACCAACAGATCCCAGAGGGTCTAGGTTAATATAACCGTGTCCACTAAGCTCTCATCTTCCACATGATTCCCTCAGGGCTGCGTGCTTTTACCACTATAATTCTTTTGCATGCCAACCGGTGTTATAGTAATCATGTATCAAGTCTGTTCTTCAGTATGCCAGTGGCTCTACAATTGTGAGATCTTCTGCAAGCCACGGAACAAGGTCAAATTTGTTCATTTTTCTTCCACCTAAATGTGACTGAGAGCAGAGAAGGACCAGAGGAGGCTATTTTCTGTGTTCCTGAACCTTGTCTTATTAAAGGTCAGCCAATAGCAGCAGTACAGATAATATTTGGGCCCTGTCCTACATGTGCTTAATCCTTATGAAATGCAGATGCTGTATGCAAATTTCCCCAAGGGACACTTTCATGACTGGCCTTTATTTATATTGAAAATTATGTTAAATTATGGTAACATATATAGAATTGCCATCACCAGTGACATGTACATTGCTAGAACTGAGCTGGACCCCCTTTTGCCTTCAGAACTGTCTTTGTGTCATAAACTTAACAAGGTGCTGGAAACATTCCTCTGAGATCCATGCTGACATGATAACATTGCATAGTTGCTGCAGATTTGTCAGCTGAACATCTATGATATGAATCTTGTGTTTCTCAAAGGTTCTCTAATGAATTGAGATCTGGTGACCATGGAGACTATTTGAGTACAGTGAACTCATTTTTATGTTCAGGAAACAAGTTTGAGATTATCTGAGCTTTGTGCAGGAAGCAGTCATCAGAATATGGTACACTGTCATCATGAAGAGTGAAGAGAGACTGTGGCATGTTAACGATGCTCAGAGGATAATAAAGGAGGCAAAGTATGCCAAGAAAATACCCCCCACACCCAATCAGAGGCATCCGGAACTGTTGATACAAGGCAGCATGAATTCAAGCTTTCATGTTGTTTATTCCAAATACCTGACCCTACGAAACTCATCAGACCAGGAGACATTTTTCCAAACATCTATTTTCTGATTATGGGGAGGCCCTGTGAACTGTAGCCATTGTAGCTGATCTACATCAAGGTGTCATGTATTCTGCATTCAGAGATGATTTTCCAATTATAGTGATTGTAGTAAGAGCTTATTTGAGGTACTGTTGGCTTCCTTGACCTTTGGTATCAACAAGGCATTTTTGGCCAAAGCAAAGACAGTATGAAGTACTGAAGCAGATTACTCTTATAGTTTACCCAACAGACTCTTTGGTAGAAAAAAAGAAGAAAAAAATTACAATTTCTTAGCAGCACTTTGCAACAAACAAACAAAAAATGACACTACTAAATCTCCACCAGCTACATATAACCAAAATAAATAAATAAATTCAAGTGCAGCTGGTTAAGTTGCACAGAAGTAAATATCAGCACTCCCAGTCTCCTCAATGAAAGGGCATCTTTAAGAGCCTGCAGGAGAGATGTGAATGTAGCCTTTTGATAGGCTGGAAACCTGCAATACCACCCATTGTAGGATAGGCTTCCACTTCCTGTGACCCTGAACAGAATAAATGGGTAAAGAGAATTCATGTCTGAACGAAGTGAAGTGAAGTGAACTGAGTTTAATGATCACAGGAGCTGTCGACTGAGAACTAGAAAGACCAAACACACACACTCTGATATGCATGGCTGGACACACCACAGAGACTCTTTTAGAAAAATACCTAAGTCAGAGAGATGAGCTTCCTCTCCTTCCTTCTACTCTCTTCTCTCTCTCTCTTCTGTCTATGATTTAAAGCTCCAGTTTGTTGCCTTAAAGATTCAAAGCCTCAGCGCTCCCTCTAAACAGATGTGCAGTCTATATCGGGATTTAAAAAAAAAAAAAAATCATCCAGGTGTTTTAAATTTAAGCTAGTGAAGTGTTAAACCTCCTGCCCAGGTGTTCTCAGCTCGTCTGCAGCAGTTCAATGTTGTGTAATTTGGTTTTGCTTATGTGATTTTTTCAATCGTCATTAACTGTTTGAATGTCTGAAGCTGACACGAAACAGACCACACGATCTGATCCTTGACCAGCTCTTTCTTAACATTATTTTCAATGTCATATGCAGATAACACAAATTTAAGTCAGTAGGAGTGTGTGTGTGCCAAATGTGACCAGGAGAATCAATCACACAACTGACCTCTGATCAGTCTGAGCTCACACCCGTCAGTCATCTCCTGTCACCTTGGTAACAGGAGCCATACTGACCTTCAGCTGCTATAATCACAAACAGACTGCTGGTGTCAACCGTGTGTGTGTGTGTGTGTGTGTGTGTGTGTGTGTACCAATCCGAGTTTAGACCTTGGGAGTGAAGAGATTTCGACATTTGGCAAGTTTTCACACCTTCAAAGGGCCGTTTGAAGGTTGATACTTAGTTTTAGTGCTCAGCTTAAAAGCAGGTTTTGGGTTAGAGTTGGGGGTTAAAATATAACAATAATTTGTTTCATTTAGGTAATGCATTACCTCAGTAAGAGTCCTCACAAAGACTAGTGTGCAAATGTTTGTGTTAGCATTTTTTAGCAACTTATGGCTTCATTCAGGTTACAAACGGTTGGATTTTTACGCAGTGTGTTGACATCAGCTTCAGTGATAATGTGTGTGTGGGTCTGTGTACTGCTTTTGTTTCACCGTGATTTAGTTTTATTGTTATCCTAGGATGCAGAAGGAGGAACCATAGGAGGATGCAGACTGACAGTAGGTACTACAGCTCCCCCTAGAGACAAAAAGTGAGAAGTGGCGATAGATGGCTCGACTTGTACTTGAAAAAGGGGACATGTTGCGCAGTAAAAGAGGGAATATGGGAATAAACTGATATATAACAAAAAAAATGTTGTTTTATTTTATATTTTATTTTAGTCAGTCTCCAGTGAGTTGCTTTCACCCTGAAAGATATGTTCTTGGTATATAACATCTCTTTTTTCATGAAGACAAGATGCTTTAAAACTGAATGTAATTATTATTTGTTAATGTCTTTGCAGTCCAACTATATGGTGTATTTTGAGTTTGATAGTTCTACTAACCAGAACATATTGTAATTATGTGATTAGGTAAGCTACTCCATGCAAAACAGTCATCTGAATTTTCAAAATATGTTCTTTCCTTTGTCTGAGCATTGCAGATTTTTTTTTCTCATACATGTTCCTCTTTTTGTTTTACACAGAACAATATAAAAACTGGTGCTTTTAAAATCACCATCTGAAGGCAATTCGGTTTTTAGGCCCAAAAGTATTCACTGTCCATTTTCATTTAGACATTTAGAATATCTAAACATTTTGACCACCTTAGTGTTACAGCATGTCAAAGAACATCTGATTTGGATAGCAAATACTGCTCATTTACACTAAAACTCAATTTAGACACAGAAATTTAATGTGTTGGGAAATATTGCACGCCTTTGCAGATTAACTTTAGTCTTTTTCTACGCATAAGTTGTTTTGAGAAGCGCATCGACAGCGGTGAGAACTTCAGAAATGTTTCCAGAAATATGCAAAAGTGATTAAGGAAGGCTGTCATTTTATTTGTTTACATGAATATTAAATCTTGTTTATGCTGTTTCTGAGTGAAGACTTTCATGCCATTCTCTTTTATCTGATAGCAGAGGTTGTTATGATGAGTCTATGGTAATGAATATGTCTCATGATGCCATTAGACTCATACCGATTGAACTTGTTATTTCTGACAGATAATCCAGTAGAACGAATCTAAATGTGATATTTTACTATCATATAATGCTATTTAAGTTGTGTCCAAAAAGCAACTGAAAAATTAGGATTCCCTATGACCTGGTTAGTGTTAAAATCATAAGTCAATTCTAGTAAAACATGGGCTGACTAAATGAGATGGGCAGTAAAGCGTTACTGTAATCCAATTACGTTTTTCAAGTAACGAGTAAAGTAAGGGATTACTATTGCAAAAAAGGTCATTAGATTACTGTTACTTTCCCGTAAGCACGCTGCGTTACTGCGTTACTAAAGCCGTGATTTTTTTGCGAGTGTCTCATGACAACGACGTAAGTGCGACGTTCGTGGCAACAGCTGTGTGCAGATCAACAATGGATAATATATCGAGTGAGGGAGAGAGAATGACCGTGCAGCGTTTAAGTACTCGTGGAAGTACTGACCTTATTTTGAGTTTGATTCTGTAAAAAGTGACAAAAACATTAGCGTCCGCTGCTCACTGCGTGGGAAGAAAACTTCTTTATACAGCGAAAAAAAAAAAAACGAAACTTCTGAGCAAGCACCGAGTGCGCTATCACGTAATGGGAAATTAAAAGAAAAACTCGCGGATTCTTCCACTGACCGCTGCGACACACCTGCACCAGGGTAAACCTCCGCCTACCCCACTCCTGCTATACAGGTGAAAATAGAGCAACTGCTGAGTCTTTGATTTTATTTTTGCTGTGTTTCACTTGCATTTATTTGAAAGAGTGAGTGTAAACACAAAAACTTGTTTTATTTTATGTGCTGGAATGTGCAGAAAATAGGTTGAAATGTTAAACAAATTTCTTCCAGTCAGAGAATGTTGCATATAATTAAATTTTTGCTTGATGCATAAAGTTAAAAGATTAAAACTAATAAAACAAGTTTTAAAAAGAGACTTTTCCATTTGATTACATTTTGTATGATTGATTATGCAGAAAAAGTAGAATTGGGCTGGAAGATTTATTGCTTTATTACCTATTCAGGTTTAAATCATGTTTTTAAAAAGTAACTAAGTAACTAATTACTTTTGAAAATAAGTAATCAGTAAAGTAACGGGATTACTTTTTTGGGGAAGTAATCAGTAATTAATTACTGACCAACTTGACCAACACTGCTGACTAACAGTGCACCCTTACAAACATTCAGTTATGAAAAAACCTACATAGACACACTTCCACACAAAACATGAAGAGTAGTTACACACAAGCACACCCACTCAGCTCATCCACACAAGTGTCACCTTAAGTCAGATGTTAGAAACAGACAGAAAAGAATCTATGAGCAGAAACGCCATATCTGTGCGATGAGAAGAGACAGAAGGCTGGCGAGCGGCTCACAGTGACACACACACACGACTCATGCATCCCTAACTTACACATGTTTGTCACATCAGGTAAGTGAACTACACGCATGATCGCTTAACTGTGCTTGGATGCGAGTGCATGTTAGATGGACGCCGATGTGACACTTTCAAGCAGACGCAGCCAAATCAAACAAACATGTCAAATCAGCTGTGAACCTCGTCCTGCGTGTATGCATATATCTGTTTGTGCGTGTGTGTGTGTGCAAGCTGTGCATAGCTTGTATTTTTTACCTATTCTTTCAATTATTTTCTTTGACTCTCTCATAAGTTTAAAGGCAAACATGAGCCTGGCTTGAGTTCTACAATATGGTCATTTCTTAAAATAGCCCTGGACATTGCAGCTGCACAGTCATGTGCAGGTAAGACCATCCACATTTCGTCAACCGAGCATTTCTGTCTGGAGTTTGCATGATCTCCTTGTGTCTCCGTGGGTTCTCTCCAAGTTCTCTTCCTCACAAAAAATAATTAAAATGATATTAAATATTAATTTAGTTGTAGATCTGTCTCTTTGTAGTCTCTCTCTGTGTTGGCCCTATGATAGATTGGCAGCCTGTCCAAGGTGTAGCCCAACATTCACATAACTGGGATAGGCAGAAGATGGATGGGTGGATGGATAGACGGTCTTCATCAGCTGCTTATAGCTCTCTGCAGTAGATGAAAGCTTGGTTTTGCACCAATCACACTCCTTGATCCATCACCACTCTGTGAGACTTGATATTACAGGCTGACACACAACTGACTGACCCAAACCTTAGTCACCTCGTATACCAGCTGTACTGCTGAAGCTGGTTTGTCTTTGAGGTACCAAATCTTAGCTGAGATTTGGCCACACACTGCAGAATGCTTGATACATTCATCATAAAAGGTTCAATTGAATGTTAGTTTGTGGTTAGTTGTAACTGAGCATTCTTCAGTGTTTATGTTAAACACTGCTGGCCTTCTTTTTTTTTTCTTTAGGGTCTTTAATGACAGTTTCACCTATCATCTGAAAGACTACTGGTGGGAAATCACAGTTATTTAATGCCTTTTGGGACTGTCACCTTGGAGGTAGTGCAGAGAGTCACTGACCCAGCCTGTCATCATGTGAATCATTAAGGTCACATAGGTCAAGTATGAGTGAATTGCTTTGGAACAGATCTTAAAATGGCAAATTCAGGGCTATACTGTACGTGGACAGTTTTGAAATTCCTTCCAAGGCAATTCAACATCTACTCACACCATGACCCATGTTATCAGCTGGTGGCTCATGCAACCCTGCGAATTGACTCTTGTGTTTCTTTTTGCTTAAAAAAAAATCTGTTGTTGCTGTTGTCTTCTGTTGGTTAAATGAAGATGAAAAACTCTGATGGTACTGTGTTTTGCTCCTTCTCAGTATTTTCTGTATTCCACAGCTCCCATCTAGTTTTGCATTTAGAGCAACTGTGTAGGTCTTAAAGAGCTATGAAACAGAGCAACATAATGTTCATGTAGATAATGTGTGGGTGCAGATTGGAGTAGGGATGTACAAAAAAGAACCCAAAACAAAAAATAAAAAATTGATACTCAGATGCTAATTTACTCAGCAATTTAGATACTCATTTGTAACAGTATCAATACCAACAGTGCCTGTCTTCACATCCTCTACCTGAGGCACTTCACACAGTACTACTGGAGACAGGCAGGCATCATTATAAGTTAATTATATTATTCCAAGACTCTAGTTTTTATTTTTATTTTAGTAAATTAAAGTAATTATGGTTTACTGACACTAAACTAAAAATCTAGTTTATTTTGTAGTTCAGTTTAGTAAGCTATAATAATTTTGCATTTCACCACACTGCAGCGTTTAGCTAGCACTGAGAGATAACAAAAAGGCATTAAGAGCACAAAGTCAGTGTAGAGCATTCGATTGTTTCCCTCTAGGGGCAAAATTTAAGTAGATTTTGTCTCTATAGAAGCAAAGGTCAAAGTTACAAAGAAAAAAAGAATAGTAATAATTTCAAATGGTGTAAAACTGCCAAATCAAAATGATGTAATAATATATTTTGTATGCTAGCTACATGACGTTTGCTTGTCCAGTGTCATCTCAAACAGCTCTTTTTCAGGTGTTGTATAACACAACAAACTGGATGCATATGTTCAGTGTATCAATGAGTACTTTCTATGTTGTACTCATTTAAATAATGCTTCTTAATGTCAAATGATAATATTGACCAAAACTTTCTTTAGATGAAATATAATTCAGCATGCAAATCCAGTTCTTGATATACTTGCAAGCAAGTGTGGTTATATGTTATTTTTATGAATTTAGCAACTTGGAGCAACTTCAGCTGATAAACCATCTTTTCTCTCCATTTTCTCTGCACTTTCTTGTCATCTGATGTCAGTGGCACCAGAGGAGTGTGTTCACTGTGAACTGTGTTGAGCTGTGGAAGAATGGGAACTTGCTACCATGCCATCCAAATGAAAAAATGTAATAAAATATTAATGCTTCTTTCTTTGTAAGAACTATTAAAACCTGAAAACAAGGAAACTCTTTCTTGGGTACTGGATTTGTATATATGTGTGTCTGCGTGCTAAAGGCTATTTTTAACAATGTGTGCATGTGAAGTTAGGTAATTGGCTTTGTTACTATGTCCATGTGGGAAGTTTGGATGTGGATGTGTTCATGCATTTTCAAAATGCATGAACCCAAGCATAAAGGTATTTATCTGTCACACCAAGACCTATGATTCTCCCCCTCGTTACCCATCAGCTCTATCACACAGCCGACCCGGCAATGGTTACACAGCTGACTGAGTGAGTGGAGCGGCCTTGTTGAGCGCTGCTTTTGAAGATGATGCAACACGATGGACAAGCAAGCTTTTGCTTTAAAAGAAATGAATCTGCTGTTTTATTAAAGAGCTCACGGCTTATCATGCAGCGTGAAAAAATCCAGCCGGGGGATGGAAGTCTTGAGAAACACGATAAAAAACGGGATAAAATCACCTGAACACGACTTCAATATAGTGGCGGTACAGCAGTTGATCCTGGGGTTTTACAAAGGAAAGAGACTGTGAAGTGTAAATGAGCACGCATCACACCTTTCCTGAATGCTGATGTTTAGTACTGTAGACATTTAAACATGTAAACAACTTCAGGCTGACGAATCAAATCAATGTAAATGTATCAATTATTTTAAATTGCAACATCACATTTATGGAACTTGTGTAACTCAAGCATCTAAAGACGTGACATAATTGAAATAACCATGTGAGAATAGGCAGAGGCTAATATTTCACCTCAGTCCAGCTACATTAAAAGGCTATTCTATTCTATTCTATTCTATTATGGCTTAATTTACCACTAACAAGTTTCTCCTGTATTTCTAGCATTGCACCATTTTATTCTTTGTGGGGAAAGTGTCCTAGCTTGAAAGAGCTTCAGACAAGAAGCAGACAAGAATGATTAGCTTTCTTAGCTACACCTAGTTCAGCTGTTGCTGCTGTTTTACTTCAGCTCTCTTGGCTGAAAAGGCACAAAACATAACAAAACAACGAGTTTTTCCTTCCCGCTGTCTCAAACTGCGTGCTCATAGAGGGTCGACTGATTGTTGGGGCTTTAAGTTGACTATTGTTGCGATTTGGCATTAAATAAATAAAGCTGAACTAAATTGAATGGGCCACTTTATTAGGTACACCTTGCTAGTACCTGTATTGGATCCCCTTTTACCTTCAGAACCACCTCTGACAACCACCAGCAGGTGAAGTGTCTTGCCCAAGGACCCAACAACCGAGACTGTCCAAGCCGGGGCTCGAACCGGCAACCTTCCGATTACAAGGCGAACATTTTAGGTACAAGGTAAAGTGTACCTAAAATTAATCCATCACTGAACACAGCTTACATGAAATAATAATGAGACTGGAAAAGCTGTCCAAATATTATATAATTATATATATATATATATATATATATATATATATATATATATATATATATATATATATATATATATATAAACAAAGCCTTCCACATTTGAACAAACGTGTCTCTAGAGTGGATTGTCCTTGCATCACATTTCTACCTGAAAATATTTTATAGGCAGTATTATGTACTTTAAGACATGCAATGATTATTTTAATTGAAAATAGTAAGACACAATCACCTTATAGTCAAAAATCATTAACTGTCTCTCCCTGTCATCGGTTACTACTAAAACAGACAAATGCACTTATCCAAATATCCAAAAGAGGGCATACTATAACCTCATGTGGCTGCCAAAGCAGTCACCGATACAGAGTGCATGTCCATACTAATCCAGTCTGTGGTGTGCTTGTGAAAAAAATTACATTTGAAGTGAGTTAACAGAAAATCTTAAAATTATAATAAATGTGATAATAATACCAAACCTAACTTTGTTTAACTCACCCACATCTTGCACCACATCATTATCTCAAATGGAGCTAAGAGGCAACAATACAAATATGCATTTAATGCCATATTTAAAAACACACGACTTACAGAACCAGGACTTGATACAACTTGTGTAATTCTTCAGGAAGCATTGCTAATTCACATGACATTCTACATAAATAAAAGTTGTCAGTTGCTCAGCTTTACAAGGAAACCACACAACCCACTTCCTTGATCCATGTGGCTAAGATGGACTGCAGTGTTAACAGATGTAGAAACAACTGAAACCAAACGGCAGTTGTTGACCTAAGTTTATATTTAACCTCAAATCACTGATCCTTTACAGGTGGTCATCTAAACAGTGCCACGGTTTCAAGGAGGAAGCCAAATGTGAAATGGTCCCAACAGTGACAGTAAATCAGTCTCAACTCAGAGCTTTCCCCTTCAAGCCGTGAAAAAAAAATCCACACAGACTGCTAAGAGCACATATAAACAATAAAAGCAACTTTAATGCTGATGTGTACAACTACATGAGATTGGAAGATGTACTTTATTACTGCAAGAGTAATTACAAAAAAATTAAACCAGGTTCTTCTTGTTCTTGTAAATGGGGTGTGGACTAACACATCACCTTTGTTCACTTTGAAGTGTAAAGAGCAGTGTAGCAAGAACTTCTGCAACACAATAGCATCAAATTAACCCAGAAACAAATAACTTGTTGGTTCCAGCAACTCAAAGATAAAGATTGCTGGATTTATTTGTCTTACTTTACAGTCATTTAAAAAAAAAAACAAAAACAAAAAAAAAAACGATTATCAGACACAGGAGATTCTGATGCACAGTACAGCTTAACGATTAGATCACTAGTTAAAAAAAACAGCAGACATATTAAGTAGACAATACACCACAGACCCATTCTGTATACCACACCCACATTCCCTGCCCTTAATTTCTCACAGTCATTTATTTAACCAAAACTATCAAAATACATTTCATATGTAATCACCATTGCACATTTTAGCCAACAGAAAATATATATAACTATCAGTTTTTCAGTTGGAGATAATCTCATTACAAGTCTCACTCACAGAGCTCACAGTGAGCATAATGCATACCAAAATCCATCACATCTAGGTTTGCATTTGAAATAGATATTTTTATAAATAAATTTGGAACTAAGCATATGCTAATGGAAAGTTTTAATTTGGAAATAACTCAAAACTAATCAATTCCTTAAAAAAAAATTATATCCTGTTACATTCCATGCAATGTCTACTGCACCTAAACTCAGTCTATCTTTAAGCTGAGTGAACATACAACTATTTTGTAACTCTCCCAGATACTCTCATTTGCTGTTAAACTTGACATCATCAAACTTGACTATCTTTCCATCACGAGTCACCACCTCGGTCTGCTCCCATGAACCCATTTCCCCGTTTTTCTCCTCAAACCGCCGCACCACCACCCTCCCTGTCGTTGGCAGGTTGCAGGGAAGATCCTTGGCAGCTTCTTGTAACAACTTCATTTTCACGAGGTCCTGTGCGAGTTCTAATCCCCCTTTCGGCGACAGATTGAGATTTTTGTTCTTGTCCTCTGGCCTCTGCGGGGAAGGAGGAAGGTGCACTCCAGTTCGAGGCAAAGGTTTTATCTCTGGTCTAGGAGAACGTTCAAATATCCGCCCTGTAGGCTTATTCATAGGTGACTGATGTATGTCAAACTTGTTTAACAGTGATGGATCCCTGTTAAGTGGAGAAACACCTCGGTTTATCGGTGATAAGTCCCTGATTAGCGGAGGTGCAGCTTGATTGATTGGTGATGGGTCCCTGATTGGCAGATGTGCATCTCTGTTCGGAGGTGATGGAGACGGGTTTCTGGCATTAATGTGAGGTGTAGGTGGTTTAAGAAGCTCTTTTTGAATGGGTGTGTTGGTGACAATGCCCTTTCCTGCAGCTCTTCGAATATCACTAATGACCCCGCCCATAGAGGCCCTCAGAGATGGGTTCTGCTCCACCATCCTACACACAGCAGGGCAGTATGGTTGGTCCTTTAAAACATCCTTGATTTTCTCAGGACAGACGCTGGGTGTGAACAGACGAATCCGGGCACAGAACTCAGCTATGATTTTTCCCATGGCCCAGACGTCTGAACGCTGATCTCTCTGGCTACCCCTCTGCAGCACCTCAGGAGCCGAGTAAGCCTCATTCCCCATGTCCACTGCAGAGTTTAGACCACGTCTGAAGAACTTGGCCAGTCCCAGATCAATAATTACCGCTCTGTTCGTGTTATGCTCCACCTAAAGAACAAACATTGTTCAGCAAACATTAAATATTGAATAAAAAAATACACCTCATACAGCTTTATAAGGTGGATAATGTACAACCAGCTTCTGCTCAGAGATAGTTTCTCTGAAGAGTCTGCACAGAATTACCAGCTTTTCTATTTATTGATTTGTTTTTATTATTTTTATCTGGTTCTGTTGATCTTTAGCTGACTGTCTTTTCAGATGCTTGTTTTGTTGTTAAAGCATTTTGTAATCTTGTGATTTTGAAAAGCGACAAAGAATATGGGATGGTGTTTTTTTGCCACGATCAGTTTTATGATACCAGCCACACGTATGTCTTTAAAGTTTTGAGACAAGTATATGCGTAACGAGACATTCGTAGTTTCACTGTGATAGACGCATGTGCTTTGCCCTACATTACTTAATCTCTGAGACAACCAAAGCTTGCGTAAGTTGACTTTGACATTGCAAATAAAAAAGAAAAAACAAACAAATGATAAAAACTTCTTTATCTACCAGAGGGATAAGACTTATTCAGAGTCGCCATATGCTCAAATCTGCATGTTAAAAAGAAACATTGTGATAAAATATCTCAATTTCCACTCACCATAATGTTTTCAGGCTTGAGGTCTTGATGGACAATGTCTCTGGAGTGTAGATGAAGCAGCCCTTCACACATGCCGACAATGATTGTGCCTTTATTAGCTGGAGTCAACTGTGTGGTAAAAATAAATATGAGACCAGTTTTAGGACGACCAGGGTCACATTGACTTTCATGCTTACCTGAGTTGGAAATCTTTAAACTACTTATTAAAGTGTGAAATAAATTAGACAATTGCATGCTAAAATACATAAAATGTTACACAACAGAAGATAATAGGTAATATTACAACAGCAATTGTTCTTTAAAAATTTGGTTTATACCCTACACAAAACACACAGCAAAGCAAAGGAGTGAGTCAAAGGGCAGTGATGACCTGCAAACCATGTAAACAATTTTCTTAATTTCAACTTTCATTTCTTTTGTCTTTTTTCTAGTAACCTCACCGATATTTTAGACTTTGACGCCTTGAAGATGGTGGTCTCCAAGTCCTCTCCGAAGACAAACTCTAGTGGAATGATCCATTTTCCACCTTTAAGAGTTATTTTGCCCAGAAGCCTCACTATGTTGGGATGTTTTGACTTGCTGCAGATCAGTGGTAACAAGTCATGGAGAAAAGAAGATTTTGACAAAATCAAAACAAAATAAACTGGGCGTTTTCTTTTTCTAAAACATTCAAAACCACCTGGATCATCTAGCATCAAGTGATGGAATTCTGTGCAAACATTCAGGTTTTGATTCAGAGGCCTTCAGGCCACTCTCATGAAGTCTGTTTCTGGTTGTATTGATCAGATTGATTAATCAGAGACATTCACATCAGTGGCCTGCTGGAGATCATTTTGTAGGACTCTGGCAGTGCTCATCCTGTTTCTCCTAGCACAAGAAAGAGCAGATGCCGGTCCTGGCGATGGGTTAAGGACTTTCTACAGCCGTGTCCAGCTCTTCTAGGTATTGATGTGCTAATCTGTACAACCTCTGTAGGGTCGAGGTATTGCCTCATGCTACCAGTAGTGACACTGACCCTAGCTAAATGCAAAACTTGTGAACGAAAAATTGGTCATAAAAGCTAAAGAGGAAAAAGATGTCAGTGTCCTCCACCTGTAAAACCACTCCTGATTTGGGTGTTGTCTAATTGTTGCTCCTCTATTAAAGCTGTTGTTAATGTCATCAATACTACAGCAGCTGAAACTGATTAACAACAACCTCTGCTACTTAACTGGCCATATCAATACCCCAGACGTTTAATTGACTTTATGCTGTACTCTTATTAAATAGTATTACTTTAATTTTTTTAGCAGTTAATTAACACATAGTCAAGACCACCTGATGAAGATAAAACAGAGCATCAGAATAGAGAAGTTGATTAAAGTACATTTGAAAATGGTGTGGTTGGTTGATGGCAGTGTTTCAGAAACTGCTGATCTACCCCTTCTGTCAACAAGGCCTTGTTGATATCAGAGGCCTAAGGAAAATGGTTAGACTGGTTCAAGCTGGCAGGTAGGCAACAGAAATTCAAATAATGAGCTTGCTTTGAATAAGTACCTGGCAAGAGTGGGAAGGGAAAACTCCCTTTTAACAAGAAGAAACCTCATAAAACTGCCTGAGTGAAGACATAACAATGTAGGTAGGTAGATAGATAGATACCCTTATGATGATCTAAAGAGTGACCAGAACTCAGTTTTTTTTCTCAAAGCACCTCAAGGTTGTGGTGCAAAAGGAGATTTTGATCATGCAAGTACAGATCTGCAGCACATGTGTGAAGCTATGATGCCAATATCAACAAAAATCTCTGAGCAATGTTTCAAGCACTTTGTGGAGAGAGTTTAAGGCAGTTCTGAGAGTAGAAGGCCGACAAGTCTTGGCCAGTAGGTGTTTGTGCAATTCACATTTTTTAATATTATGGTTTACACCATGATGCTCTTTTGTTATAGCCCAGAAATGACAATGCTAATATGTAGTAAATAGAAGGTATGAAATAAATACTTACTGGGGATCCATGTAACCAGTTTTAAATCAATTATCAGTGATGTGACTGTTAATGCATAAAGAACATGCTTTTTGCCTATAAAAACATGCAGAATGATAGTTTTCTCTATTGAGCAATAAAAAGCATATGAGCATAAACAGTTACATTTAGTTAAAAGCAAGCAAAAAATTATTAAATGTCTGTCAGCAATTACACCGTCTGCCATATATTTTACACAACTATGTTTTGTAATAATGTCATATTGCTGTTTTTGTCTTTGAAAATATTAACCATGCTTAATATGCTTACTTGTACACTTCACTCTCTCTCTCCAGATCCTTCCAGCTGATGAGATGCTGAGGAACTTTCTTAATAGCAGCCCAGGTATCATTGTACTTCTCCTTGTACACTTTCCCAAAACAGCCCTCTGCAAGGGTGCTGGTGGAGTACGCCATCTAGGGGACGCTGTGAGAGCCTTAGAGTGAGGGGAGGGTCATTTTACTCACAAAACAAACAACGATAGAATTGATAACAAGGACATAATAGAAATAGAGTTTCTGTAGTATATTCAGGTTTGGTGACAACTACAATGTTTAGTTATGATATAAGCGTGAGTAATTGTAATACAAGCCAGTAAATATTTATGTTTGGTGGAGAACGATTGTGAGTAATACCCTGTACTTTCAGTGCTTTTGATGATCTTGAAATCACTCTGTTCTGTTTCTGGTACTAGCTGCTGTGACTTTTGGTACTTTCCACTTTAGACATTGACAAAACAACAATTCAGCAAAGCAATTCAGGACAGCAAGGTTATTTTAAGGGCTATAAAATATGACTATAAAATATAAAATATGACCGTTTAAAGTTACTTTCGTTTCACTTGGATTTATCTTCCCGAATTCAGGGTTTAACATTGTGCTTCTTAAACCACATTGTGAGTATCCTTAATGATCAAGATTAAATATAAAATATTAGTAGCTAACATAGCAGTAACTATCTGGAGATATATAGTTAGGTAGAAAATATTATCAGGTCATTTAAACAGCACTGACTATATTTATGTTTAGGGTATTCCATTTTAACTTACAGTAAATAAAATGTGTTTACCTTTTTCATCTCACTGAGATTTCGAACTTAATCACAAACAAACTGAGACTGAAAAACTGCTCTCACTCACCTTTCAACCTAACATTCATTGGTGTCAGCAGACTGTCAGAGCAACATAAACATCAGTTAAAAAAAATATTCCCTGGAAGGGCGTTACCACTCTTGAGTAATACCGTAGATTCCTTACTGGAAAATTCTTAAGAAGAATGAAAATGTTCCACAGACTGATAATCTCACTGAACTACCATTTTGTTTCCCTCAAATAATAATTAATTAATTTAATTAGAAATACAGTTTGGGCAGTGAGCACCTGAATAGTAAAGTTCAGGCAGGCTGTTCTCAGTAACTCAGCTGTAACTGAGGCTGTTGTATAAATAAAGACACCAGGACCCTGATCTACAACCAAGCTTATCATTTCAAATATTCTGAGAGCAGAGTGGCTTGATGTTAGCATTATACAATGGGTTTTCAAAGAGACAGAGAGCTGTGTAGTCAAAACAGGAAGAAAATGTTGAAAGACTGGTCAGTCCATAAGAGAAGAGACTGAAGAAGGCAGTTTTTAACTTCAAAATAGTCCTTATTATCAAGAACATTTGCAGTCACAGTATCTGAAGGACTAAAGTTGATCACAGTATAGCAAATCATTTTCACTTAAGACAAACTCAAGGTTTTACAAACATACATGAGAAGCTCCTCAGGAAACACACTTTTCAATTACTTAATTGTACTTAAATTTAAAACCACTCAAAGCTAAAATATATATAATCTTTGATCATTTTTGTTCTTGAATCTCTAAACCACAAAAGATTCTCTTCCTACCTTTATGCTGTTGAGGGAACGCAGCTGTGTCGGGTCTGAACACGAGTTGACATAGTTATCTCTCTTTAAACCTGTTCCACACCTTCCTGAATCTGATTCATGGCCCCAAGCAAAGCCAGTCTTATCCTGTAGCAAACTAATTACAAGTGAAGAAAGAAGCACAGCGTAAATACAAATGCAGGTATGAGATAATGTTTGCTAAACAGGACACGTGCTGTCACAGTGGGAGAGAAGATAGAGCCAGAGACCAGGGTTTTAACATTTGGATGACCGTGTGGAAAACAAAATAGCAGCAACATCCATAATAAATATAACAGCAGTGCTAGTGGTTATATGTATACAAATACATGTGTACATCTAAAAAATGCTAAAATGAAAAAGAAGGGATGATGAAATATGCAGATACATCCTTATGCAAAGTATTAACTGGTACAATTACCTACCAAAATACTTAAATTACCATCAGCCTTAGCTGTTTACACTGAAACTGCTGAATACAAGCTGAGCCAATGTGAGCACAAAAGCACGCTAGTGTTAGCAGGTTTTTAACTATTATTAGGTTTTTAACAAAACTATGAATGAACACATATGGCATTATCTAGTAAACAAAAAAGTGTGAAATTACTCAAAACATGTTTTATTCTTCAAAATAGCCACCCTTTGCTTTGATTACTGCTTTGCACACTCTTGGCATTCTCCCAATAAGCTTCATGAGGTATCTAATAAAACAGAAAATGGTTTTCCAACAGTCTTGAAGCAGTTTCCAGAGTTGCTGAGCACTTGTAGGCGGTTTTGCCTTCACTCTGCTGTGCATGTCACTCCAAACCATTTCAATTTGGTTTAGATCAGGTGAATGTGGAGGCCAGGCATCCATCACTCTCCTTCTTGCTCAAATAGCCCTTACACAGGCTGGTGGTTGTCTGTCTCTGTACCCTAACCTGTCCAGGGTGTACCCTGCCTCTTACCTTATGGTAAGAGGCAGGGTACACCCCGAGAAGTAAAGTGTGTAAGTTCATCTCTGAATGTTTGTAAAGCATTTCCATGTTAAGCTTAACAACCGATATATGGAGCGACTGCCTCTCTCTCCTGCTGCTACTTCAGTCATGACAATGATCAATGATCGGCTTTTCTGTCACAAGTCCGTCTCTCTTGTTTGTTTATCGCCCACTTTGCACCACAAAGAGGAAACAAGCAGCAAAACGACAGCAGCACGTTTAAGCTTGATAAGCTGTTGTTAGAATTTATTTAATACTACTTTCTACACCAGGATCCTTTTCTACGCAAATGACAACTGGTAACTGTGCACGGGCGGGTCTAGCAAAGTTTTCAGGTAGGGCAGTAACAGGGAAAAGGGGGGGGGGGGGGGGCATCAAAGACATACTTTTTTATCTTATTCTTATTTAAAATGTCTAACTTCAATAAATAATTATCTGAATCTTACAACCAAAGTTTTCATCTCATGTAAAATGTATAGAAGTCCATCATTGTATATAGCAACTATTAACTTTCTGGGGTCGATCGGCCACGTAAAACCCGAGTTATGATAAAAACAGTCAAAACAGTGGTGTTTACAGCGGAAAGAAACGGTAAAAATGGCATTTTCTAAGGACGGCATTAGCAAACACTTTCCGCTTGCAAGTGAAAAAAGAATAAGAAAAAACACCCCTTCCCTATTGGTGTTAAAGTGTACCTTGTCAACTAATCAAAAAATGGTATGGTAACATGTGGTATTTGGTTGTTTAGGAAGAGGGGGAAGTTTTAGGAGTGATGCCACAAGAGAAAGCGGGCGGGCGAAAGAAAGAAAGAAAGAAAGAGAGAAAGTGCGTTTTCGTGAGACATTAGTGATGTTTAGCGTGTTTGGAGGCTATAGTTAGTGTGTGGTGTAGTCATTGTTTTGTTTTGTGTGTCAGTTACACTGATGGATGTCACATTTGCTCCAAAAAAAGCCACCAAAGGCAAATTCCAGTGTAAACGCTGTCTCCATATGTAAAACTGGACTGATAAAGCTCCTGTTGACGGACCTGCAGGGTTTAGGCCAGTGGTGTTCTCCTCTGTCTTATAGTGGACAGAAACATTTTTTTTGGAGTGGCACAAGTAATTTTTGTGCCTTCTTATTTGATGCAGAACACCTGATTGTTCTGTAAATACATTTAAATGGTTATATAAAAACACCTGAGGCCTTGGCTGCATTTTTAGGTAAATAGTTTCATATAACTTTGTTGTTTGCAAAACTTGTGCATAATTTTTGGAAATGTACAATTTCTATTTGCATTTTAAGTTATGAAAATGATTCGTTAAACATGTTTGTGGTTTTTACTGTAAAAATATAACTTGTTTTCTACTTGGATTTTAATTTTTTTGTCTAAATTTACATTTTAATTGTGTAAATATAGTATGTCAAAATGAAAAAAAGAACTCACATTTCAGATATTAGAGGTTGTGCTGAAAATAATGATACCAAATAAGGCAACATAAACAGTTTTTAAAGGTGAAACATAGAAGTAAAATCAAAAGTCGTCAAAAACGGCCAATTATGCCCTGGACGCCAGAGGGTTAAGTCTAATATATACCCTAGTAAGCTGTATTTAACTTATTTTTTCCTTTGGGAAAAAAGCTTATTAGCTTGATCAGTATTGCTGAACTATGAAATATTTTGTGTGCAGTGTATTTTTAGCATACAGGCATACCAGAATAGTGGTAGTGTTTTGTTTTTTAAAACATGAGTATGAACTTGTCAGGGTTGTGGTTCATTTTGACCCAGCATTTTCAGTTTCTTATGTTTTGGTATTCTTCTGTATTATGATTTATGTTCTGATTCTTCTGTTATCCTGTTTTGAATATTATTTTCTATGTTTCAGTTTATTCTGTTTAACGGTTTAGTTCAGCGTCAAGTCAGCGTCCTTGTTTTTGTTTCTTGTTTCCTGTTTTATTGTGAAGGTCCGTGTGTCATGTGAGTGTATTCAGTTTTGCTTCCCCTGTCTCGTCTTGTCAATTACTTCCTTCTGTGTTCCCCACCTGTGTGTAATCTCCCTGTGTTCTTCTGTGTGTATTTAAGTTGTAATAAGTTGTAATAATCGCTGGTCTATCTGTGAATTAACTGTGTATTCTCCGTGTGTTTTCCCTGCCATCCACCTTCATATGTCTCTGCTCACCCTCCTTCATGTTCGTGTTCATGTTTGCTGTTTAGTAGTTTAGTTTTCCCCAGCTTTAGTTTCATTTTGCCATTTTTCACCTTGTGCTTTATTTTACAATAAACCACCTTCACATCTCAGCAAGTGCCTGCCTCATTTATTTTCTCCTCACGGCTCATCCCATTTGCCATGACAGAACTTTTACAAAATACAGCAAGATATTAAAAAAGACAGTTTTATTGATAATAAAATACACTATATCTGATTCATATCGGTATCAGCGGACATCCAAATGTATGATATTGGTATCGGTATCGGACATAAAAAAAAGTGGTATCGTTATCGTGCCATCTGTAGTAGAAAGTAGTAAAAAATTAAGAAAAACATTAAATAAGAAGGCGTGTCCAAACTTTTGTGTCTGGAGATGGAGCAATACTGGAAGACCATATGGGAGAAGGCTGCAACACATAACAGTGGCTAGTGAATCTAAGAGCAGATCAGACAGACCTCCCTGAACAGGGTCCAGCAACCATCACAGTGGCAAAAAAGGTTCGTCATTATGGACAAGTTGGACACCACAAGGCCTCGACATAATTAACGTCTACTGGCTGAGGAAACTGACTGCACTCCATGAGCATCTGGTAGTACAAATGAGCAGGCTGCTAATGGATGAAACACACCCAGAATGGCTAACTGCTCAGTCCTGATCCCCAAGAACCCCCAGAAGGGACTGGTTCCATCCAACTACCGCCCTATAACCTGCCCCAGTACCACATGGAAGCCCCTATCAGGCATCACAGCGCTAAGATGAATAGACACATGACTCAATACATGAATGGGGCACAGATAGGAGTTGGCAGGAATACCAGAGGAGCAAAACACCAGTTCCTGGTAGACAGAGCAGTCACCCAAGACTGCAAGACCAGACTGACCAACCTGTGCACTGCCCAGATTGAGAAGGCCTATAACTCAACGCCCCACATTTGAGTCGTGGAATGCCTAGAACAATACAAGATCAACAGGACCCTGAGAGCCTTCATCAAGAATTTGATGGGGATGTGGCAAACAACACTGGAGGCCAAACTTCAAGACTATAGCACAAGACACCATCAAGTGCGGGATCTACCAAGGAGATGAGCTTTTCCTGCTGCTGTTCTGCATAGGCCTGAACCCAGGTGAATAGGAACCATGAAGAGGCCACTAAGAAAGCTGCAACCCCCAAGTACCTGCAGAGGGTCAGGCAAGTCCTAAGGAGTCAGCTGAATATTAGGAACGAGATCTGGGCTATCAACAGGTACCCTGCTGGAATAATAAGCTGCCTAAAGAAGGAGATGGAAGCCAGTGACATCAAGACAAAGATGCTCCTGACTAAGCACGGAAGGTATCACCCCAGTCCAGCACCCTGAGACTGTACGCTAAGTGTAAGGAATGATGCCTGGTACTGGTGAGTGTCAGAACCACTGTCCAGGATGAGACAATTAAGAGTTTTCTCATCCACGTACTCAGTGAATACCTCAGGCAACAGAAACCCAGTAAAGTAGAGTAGCAACTGCAGGAGCCATCATGGAAGGACAGGCCCCTGCACGGTAAGTACCACTGGCGGATAGAGGAAATGGCTGACATCCAGAAATCCTACCAGTGGCTGGACAAAGCTGGACTGAAAAACAGCACAGAGACACTAATCATGGCAGCACAGAAACAAGCTCTAAATACAAATTCCAGAAAAATGTAACAACATAAGAAAACATGTGTTGTGTTCACGCTTACTCTGAATTTTAAAGGCTCTGTTCTTGATCTTGTATCTAGTTGGCCTGTGTAACAGTAATAATAAAGCCATTTAATTTGTTCTCCATATTTTCAATTCTATTACAACCAATTTCTCATTCATTTGAAATATTTCTTTGTAAAAATGATTCTATAATTGAATGCTATGGTTACCATATGCATGTATACATATGAACATGTATATACTGTATATATGACTGTATGTATAAGCAGTCTATTGTAAAGATTTCAACATTTCTGGCTTCAAACTTCATCCTACTGTTCTCTTGATGTCATATTTCAATAAGTTGCAGCTTAGAGAGTTTTGTAAAAATGTTGTAGGAGATTCAAAACATGGTTACTCGAGCATTTTACTTTCTATCTGCAGTTCACTTATTGTTTTTCTTCATTTCACATTCATGGAGTCAACTTGAGACTTATTTAACTTATTTCTTTCAAATGTAAAACTATGAAAATGTTGTGGTTTTCTAACTAATGTGGTGACCCACCGGGTATACAACTCCTATTGAGTCAAATCATAAATATGTGGTAGCAGAAATCCCTCTAGTATATATTCATACATCACACCGATACAAAATTGTGTACAAGCAAATGATGTACAAGCTCTCTACTGTAGTGTGTGCTGTCATTATAAAAGTAAAACACACTGATTATACTGGAATGACTGTATATAATGTGTTTGAGGATTTCCTTGCTGCTACTACTAAAAATCAGAAATATGTGGTGGGTTTCTGAAACTTTGGGTTTTAGCAAGGTGTATCACAAAAAACCCCAAAAAAATTGATTAAGAAGAAAAACCCTTTGTTGTTTATAAAGAACGATTTCTATACTACAGTCGATTCATACTTAATTGTTTTCAGGCTAACAAAAAAATGTGTAAGAACTAGTTGGACTTTCATTCATTGCCTTTTTGAAGGAGAAAAACAACATTAACTGAATAAAAGATTGTTATATAATTTGAAACTTACTGGGGTTAACCACTTGTCCAATTCAGGGTAATTGGAAGAGAAGAGACACACGTCCAGGACAGATCCATATGCATTACCCTCAATCTATCATTGGGCTAACACAAAGACAGGCAACTAGTCACACTCACAACAATTGCCATTTTAGCATTACCAGCTAATCTGTTATGAACTGTAGGAGGAAGCTACAGTACCCTGAGAGAGCCACAGCAAACCACACCCAAAGGCCTCAGCTGGCTTGCAAATTCAAACCAGGAACGTCTTGCTGTTAGACAATAGTGTTAGTCACTGCAGCAGTGCAACATTTTCACTGAATAATTATTTAAGTGTATATGGATTTCTATTTCACCTCTATACGTTTAAAATCCTGGTTGTAGCATTGGCTGTAGTTTTACGTACCACACTAGAAGGTTTACAGCATTTCTTGTCAGTATTTCCTTTGTTCTGTTTCAAAGTGATCTCAAATAAATCTCAAGGGAACACTTTTTGCAGGATGTTTCCTTGCACTTTACCTTTTGGTTGAATTTGTAATCTGTGATACAGAGGAAAAAGTGAGCAAAAAGGAAAACGACAAAAAAGAAATGAAACTTTTTGGTTCATTGGTTTTTGTTTGGGTAAATTGTACAGCTTTAAACTAGTGGCTCTATAGTGTAATGATTAACACAAGTACCTAACATTTAAAAAATCCCCTGCTTCATACCAGGGGAAAAGGGAGATGGCTGCATCAGGAAGGGCATCTTGTACATGAAGACTGAGCTCCTGTAGCGACTCCTTATGAATAAGAAAGAAGCTTAAAACAGTATAACTTTAAATGAAATACTCACCATTACATACGTTCTGTAACAATGCAGCACAAAGACAACATACTGCGGTGCTGAAATCCTGGGACAACCTTTGAGGAAGAAAAAAGAATTAAAAAAAGCATTGTTTTTAGTTGCATTATCATCTATTTTAATGTAAGTCTATACCAGCAGTAGCACATTGTGTCTTGGCACTGTTGTTATGTACCAACACTAATATAGATATTTTCAATTAATCTCCCACCACTTTTGCTTTTGGTTTACGATACCTGGCAGGAATTCCTTCACAGAAACAAGAAGAAAAATGAAAGCTAACCAAAACTGAAAGCAATGACTAAAATTAGATCAGGGCGGGGTGGGAAGAAAAAGAGAAGAGAAGAGAAGAAAATCATTTTGAGAATTAAGTACAAAGGACTTTACAGAATACAATAAAATAGCTAACAATGAGGAAACCCATTAAAACGTGTGAGATATAGAATGCTAAACTAAACCAAATGTCTGCTTGCTCAGGCTTCACAATTAGAAGCAGGTATATGACTGAATCAAATGCTGTTGCTTAGGATTTCTTTAAGCCATCCTCTAAATACAAACTGACTGGCAGAAAAATCTGTCAACCCCCCCCCCCCCCCCCCGAAAAAACAACAACAACAAAACAAAACAAAAAGCCATTGCGAAACAAGAAGACGGGCTATCTACTCATATACAGCAGTTCTCTAGCAATGAGCCCATAGTCCACATGCTGACGGCTGCTGTGTGAAGAATTCCAAGCATGGCCGCTTGGTTGCATTAAAAAACTGAAGACCAGACGTCCTTTAAGGTTTTTTTTAATTAGTTGTAACATTGTGAGTGAATAACAGCAGTGGCACGTTGTGGCTTTGGGACATGCTGTGCCATTGCTGTTATTTACACTAATTGTTTTTGTTAAAAGAGAAAGTTTGAGGTGTTAATATCCCAGTTTAATTCATTAGGTGCCTAATGCCATATTTAAATTTAAAAACAGAATAAAATTTGAATAGATAGATATTTAAATTGGTATTGGACATTGACACCTTTCTGGTCACTATGTCCTATACATTTTAATGGACTTCAGAGAATTACAGACTTATTAAAACTATAACATATATTTCTTTACAGTTATGTTTTCTTTTGTGTTCTGTAAAGCACTTTTTAACTACGTTTTTCAAAGCGGTAAATGATAAATAATATCATTATTATTATTACATGGATCAGTAAAGGTTCACTATGCAATCAACCTCAGTCTTTATACCACCATCTAGTGGCAAAAAAATAAATAAAAATATTATGACGTACATTAGCAGTCATAGTCATAGTCATAGTCATTTCCTACAGCTCTCGTTTGAGGACAAAACCTGTACGGGGTTATCTGTGGAACTATTGCTCATCGTGAGAAAATGGTCTATCCGTCGGATTATTTGCCCCACTTTCAACCACGAGGTTAGTTTGTTTATTGACACGGCATTATTTAATATTTTTAAAATGGCGGCAAGCAGTTGTTTTTCCTCTTAGTGTGCTCATTTTTGAGGCTCTTCATTTATTCTCTCCAGCAAAATGGCTGTAGTAGCATTTCATTCCAGGCTCTCTGAGACTGAAATTTACAGGTTGCATCTGGTACTTTTACTCAGATCACCACTTTTATTCATTTTTACGGCACCGAAATTTGTTTTGTTAACTTTTTGCAGCTGAAGTTATTTTGTAAGAAATTACAAAGTAAGAACAACACGTGCTGCTAATGTACTGGCAATCCAGGAAAACAATGTGCAGTGTTGCTATTTTACCATATTACCTAAGTGCTGCACATTATGCTGACTCATTAAAAGAATTTCCTTAAAAAGGAAAGAAAAATATGCTTGTATTTTGGTGGTTAAACATCTAAGGACTGTAAAATGAACTGTTTTGCATATGAAAACGATTTTCAGTAGACTAACTGTGTTATGTTTTCACTTAAAGATGGTGATAATCTACACACTCAGGAGAGCGGGTATGCTTTTGTCATGGTTTTTACAGTTCTTTAATAAAATATGTTTTTTACACTTATTGTAAAAATGGGAGAAAAAAGCAATATTTTTCCCCTCTATATTACAGTGATGCAGGTCTCTCTTCTGACATGGTGCACAAGTTTTGTTGCAAGTATGAAGAAAGTGCCCTGCCTGTAACTGACACAGGGAGTTGTGTGAGGCCCATTCCTCACATGAAGCAGTTCCCCATGTTGGCAAAAAGCAAGCCACACCCATACCCGCCTGAGTCAAGACCTATGACAGAGGGATTCTTAATCAAGTCCAGTTTGGCTGGGATGCAAAGTGAGCCGCAAAATAACTTCAATTGCCAGACATACACAGATCGTGAAGATAATAGCAAGGGAGAGGAAGTAGTCAAGCCTTTACCCGGAACATCAGCCATTACAGAGGCACTCATGGAAGATGTAGAAAATAAGGGTAACATCATGGATGCCAACACAGACGCCAAAGAAAACCCAGGAAGCGCCGCACCAGTGGAAGAAGTGACGGCCCAAAACCGCTACAAGAAAAGAGCTGTTGGGAAAAAATGGAAAGGTAATTAAATTTCCAATATGTATCTGTTAAAAACTGTCATGCATACATTTATTGCAAATATTACATTTTAAATCATAAAGATCGATATATTAAATGCCAAAAAATCTAGCATGTTTAACACTGAGGACATGGTTAAAGTTGTTGTATTTTATTGCAGTTCTGCTGAGGCATGTTTCTTTAATGTTACATTTACATGCATGATTAGACAAAATACTGGAAAGTCTTATATGATGCAATCAGTGTAACTGCTGTACCTAAATAAGTGTATAATTTTATTTAAATTTCCATGTGGAGTAATTCATAGTGACTTTTTCCATGAGTAAGTCTGCCCCGTACTTTTTCTTTCCAGTTTACAATCTCTGTGTGGTGGCAGTTCTAATCATAAACTTTCCTGCCTGTAATGGATCTAATGGTATGTTGTACTTCATCTGTATTTAAAGGTTTATTTATATCTAGTTTATATACATGTGCATTTTTTTTAAACTATTAATTATATTTTTATATTTTTGATCAGACAGTTTATTTATATACTTAGTCTGCAGCACATCTACAGTGTTAAAAACGTGAGTAAGCTAAGCTGTAGTAAGTTTTTATTCAAAAATTGGTAACACTTTGTAATACAACACCCCAACTGAGGACGTAATTACCCTGTAATTAAATCTGACTTTAAATGAGCCACTTTATTTGCAATTTTATTGTACCGGAAAGTGAATATACATTAAATTTTCAAGTTACCGTGAAAGTAATTTAATTACACTATAATTTATTTTTAGGTACACTGTAATTGTATGGTAATTAGCAGAAAAACAAATATTTTTCCATTTTACATCGTAGGTATGCCTTACTTTTTAGGGTGTGTATTGCAGGGTGACTTACAACAATGTTATAAAATGCAATTATTTTAGGTCCCATCAGCCTGTAATTTTAACTCGCATGCATTTACACCTGAAATCATGTTTATATTTATATTTTCCATTTCTCTAAATGCAGATGGGCCAAACTGTGTGGTCTGCAAGGATCAGGACAAGTGCTCCAACCTCAACACAATATATGACGAATATGACCATATCCTGTACCAGAGAGACTATGGAGAGAAAGCTTTCCCAGAATGCTCTCAAATACCACCGCCTGTGCCTAAGACTCCTAAAACCTGCACAATATGTCAGTCCAATTTTGTCTTCATTACCTGCTCAAACGACACTAATGAAATCCAACCAGAAACAAAGGGATCACTCATTCAAGACATCCATAAAACATGTATGTAGACCATTAAGGCGCCATTCTGCGCTGGCTTTGTTGAAATGCTGGTTAAAATATACCTGGACGTCAAGTTTCAAAGTAAAATTTAAATAGAATGTGCATGTTTAAAAATATTTAAATAACATACATCTAATACATTATAAAATCACTGTGAACTGTTAAGACAACTGTGTAGATGAGGTTAAAAAATCAGAATGGGAAACGACGATCAACACAATAGCGCCATTCACTGTTGTCACTGTCGTTAGGGTGCTGCATGTTCCGCTGGTTTAAACTCAGCAAGCAGTATTAAATAAGGGTTGGGCGAAAAAGCCTCAAAAGGATACCACAATATTTCAAGAAAAAACTATGATAACAGTATTTCTGACAATATAGAAAAATATATATTATGCATCTAGCTTGAAGACAGCAGCATTTATAAATGTAAGAAAATGAATGTTCAAACCTTCTTTTCCAATGAGGAGTCTGGGTGTTGTTTCCCTGGACTTTTTAAGTATAAAATAACACTAAATTTAGAATAAACTAAATAACCATGTGACTCTGCAGGAGCCTGAACCAATATAGGCACATAATAAAGCTCAAAAATATTTTCTACCTGGGGTGTTGTATCTTACATAGAACATTTTAATTGGTTGTTTAAATCCACCATTTGCCTCTATTATCAGAAGGACCGCAACTGGTGAATACTCCAGGCTCTTTGTTTAGTTGGGTCGCACATCACCAGCTGCAAGTTCCTCCTGCTGTTTTCTTGCATACTTTGCTGGGAACTGTGCTCTGCTGTCTATTGTCACTTTTCTGTGTAACTCATCTTCGAAGTCGGACGCCCAGCTCTAACTCATCTCTCAGACATGCCCGGACTTGTCTCTTTGTGGGAGGATAATGGGGGAGGGCATATGGTCAATATGATATGGCACAGACTTACATTAAATGCACCTGTTTAAATCGGTACAGTCTAAAGCAGTCTGGATACACTCTGTACATGCGAAATATTATTTTGGAGGCTGTAGATTTTATTGCTATTGAATTTCTACTGTGCTGTGTATCAAACTGGTTAAAAGGCATATATGTGCCATCTGTGCCATCATGAATTCACAGTAACGAGTCGTTCTATTTCTAATCAAAATATATGAATTATTTAAATGTAATTAGTTATTCATACAGAATTATGCTACTTAAATGTATTTCTTCCTCTTTAGGCATGCAGTATAAGACTTCTGACCCGATGCCCAGCAGAGGGACTTCCCATTACAGTATGTACTTCATTATTAGATAGAGAAAAAAAAGTTTTAGATAACCCTTTATGAGCTGGAGGTGGATAGCACAACAAGGACTACTGAGAACATCACAATATTGTGATGGAGCTGAAACTAGTGGCGGTATCCACTACAGGTTGGGATGTTAGAGTAGGAGTTAAACTAGATAACGGCATGTTAAATCAGTATTAGCGGATGTGGGCTCATTCCTAGTGGTAAAGCCTTATAATTTCGTATGATTTAGCACATTATATTGCGTATTAATATCATTTCACATAATGTATTTATTCCCAGTGGGTCTGCCAAATCCGATGGATCCTCATATTTGATTATTGAGCTGCAGATTTAACATTCTTGGTGATGCAACCCTCCGATTTCCCCATGCTGCACTCGTTAACTGAGACTGGGTTTGTCTCCTCCTGGTCTCAAATCGTAGATTTGCGAGTCAACAACATCCGACAAATTCATAACTGCGCAGTTTCGCGGTACTTAAAGGTCAGTTTTGCTACTGAAAAATGTAACGCCGTTTTTTGGCGATCCGCCTTTTTGTGATGATTAATATTTTTGTTATACAAATATATTTAAAAGTGAGAGAGAGGGCGAGAGAAGAATTACGCCCACGTTACGTACCCCGAGGTCGCCCCAATCCCATAATCGCAAACTTCAAAAAGAAAAGGCGCGCACTCACTCGCATTTCAGGAAGTGGCCACCCGGTGCGCGCGTTTACACGCCTGTCAGCGCGATTAACAGATTTTTATTCGGTTGCCATTATCCCACCGCTTGGATCTTTGAACTTTGAGCCAACCACATGAACCCACCGTCTGACATCTCAGCCGTTCCTCCCTGAGAGCCCGGGCCCCACGTCCCATCCAGTCGGAGAGCAGCTGCGCTACCGATCCAGACAGTGAATGTAAGAGGGCAGCAGTGCACATAAATAATAATGAGGCTGTAAAACTTGTAATCTGTCCTGCCACCATTTGTTAATCGCTACATAAGCCATACATACATGCATACAACTATTTAAATACCGGCAATCATTTGGGCAAATATCAGAAATCCCTTTTTGGCGCAGCGAGTGCACAGCGAGTGCGCTCGTTGCAGTATTTCTTTAATAGAATGATAGATGTCGCTAGACAAAACCTCCACATCAACACGATTGGTAGAAGAAGTCATAACCGGAAGTAAAGGAACAGCGAAGTTTTGTTTTGAAAGGGGGCGTTCGAGTAGTCCAAAAAGCACGTACTTATAGGACTTTCCCTTTCAAGGGGGAAATATTTACGCTGCCGTGATTTCCAAAGTTTGTAGTAGTTTGTAGTTGTGTTAGATGCTTCTAGGAGTGACTTTTTATTCAAACAGAGGGCAGATGATCAGAAAGGAACGCGTCACTGACGAACTGGAAAGCTTAAGTCTGTGAGCGCAGTCGCGGTTAACCCACGTTATAGCCGAGCCCCACTTATTTCTAGCAAAACTGGTATTTTGAATAAACAGCAGAAATGGTCCGAACGGAGTTTCCCCCGGAAATGTGCACACATTGAGCACAAACCAGCAACCTCTATTTGTTGAATCTGTAATAAAAGCCGAAGTTAAATGTTTGTCAAAATACAACTATTAATTAAACTTCTTTAGTGGGTGAGATTATGAATGTAACAATATATTACAGCTGGGGAAGAAAAAAATACACCAATGCGCGCTTTTATACACTTGGCACACTAAGAGTATCTTAATTATGACAGAGGCTTAGTTATATGATGATATGTTTCATGTTTATATGGTGAAACAGTTTGTAGCAATCCTGTGCTCTGGGTATAAAGGGCTCCATATACCCTCACATACAGTGACACACTCTCAAAGTGAAGTTATATCTGCTGACCCGAGTCACGCTTTGGTGTCCTTTCTGCTGGTCCTTCACCTCTCGGTTTTCTAACCTTGCTGCAACTTGGCAGATAGCGTGAATCTATTATTGTGTCATTTTTCAATTTCAATTATATATCAATACAGAAACTTAATTCCTAGATTATACAGAATTAGATGCTGCAACAGCTTGAATAGATCAGCCTTTCTGGAGACAGCATAAGCCAAGAAAAAGGTGCCAGTATACTCTTTGCATTGGTCACTTAACACACAGAGCTGATATATAAAGAGTCAAAACCATAGGCAAAGACATTGCAGGGTGTTTTCTTTTTTGAGTATTTTTCAACCCACAGAGTCTCACGTTTTCAAACTGTCTTAACCTCTCCCTCTGTATAATTTGTGAATCTCTAAACTTCTGTACTAATAGACCATATCACCAAAAGTTTTCACTCATCTGCCTTCACTTCCACTTTGTTATAATACCACTAGATTAACTAGATGACTGTGTAATATTTAGTAGCAAGGAAATTTCATGGCTGGACTGTCATTCAGTCTGCATGACTAGGTGCCTTTTTTTACACTGGTGCCCACGGAAGTGATTGGAACACCTGAATTCAATGATTTGGATCGGTGAGTGGATACTTTGGGGAGTATGGTGTATATCATTAAAGTGGTGTTAAAAGCAAACACGATAGTAGCACATGTCAGGTTACAAAAATCAAGAGGTGCATGCCAGCAGATGTGATGACATATTTGTCGCACAGTGCCGTGCACTGGGTAAAAAAGCTACTTTACAGTCCAAGGCGGACACGAACAGCTGGGGACCCGATGGCCAAATTCCTGTTATACGTCTTTGACATAATGGATAACAACAATAATTATATTTTAGCATTAAATATATTTATGTAATTTATTTAATAATAATCAATACTGTTAATTTACTGCAGCTGCGGCATAAACCTTACACTGGGTGATGATCCAGTAAATTACTTGAGTACTGTACATATGTGTAATAGTAAATTTCTGTATTGATGTAAATGTATTAATACATTAAAGATGAAGGTACATTTAAAAAAAGATAAAAGAAGATAAGACACTTAAATTCCTGATTCAATCTTAATTTGTCTTTTCAGATCCTGGCCATGGACCTACTGGATTGATTTTAATGGCTGGTTTGTATAAATTATGATACTAACCTATGACATATACAATAGTCACTTAACAATGAAGTTAAATTGCCAAGAGCCGGGTTTTGCTGACCTTGACTGAACAACAGCAGTCTGTAGGGTTTTTTTTCTTCTTTTATTTCATAGTTCTCTTTCTGATTGCGATTGGATCACTGTGATCTTCTGAGTAAGTGTGATTTTATTTTAACAAAACTTTCATCTTAGAAACACAACTTCCTTATATCAGGTCCCTTGAATAAGTTCATGAATGACTAAAGCTATAGACCCCCCAAAAAATATTTCACACCATTTAATCCATTATACATTTTAATACAGTTCCCCAATCTTACAAATAGATGATTTTATTCTTTCCTTTTAGAGCTGTAAGAAAAGCTTTGTGATATATTTGAAAAAAAAAAACAAAACACACAAATTCTCAGTCCCAGTAAATCTTGAATTGGAGAATATTTTTAGTTCAAATATTGAAAAAATGGAAAGGGGCTACAAGCAGACTGTTTTGTGGTTCTTTTTTTTTTTTGCTAAATGCATTTTCACTTAACACACTTCTCTCTTTTTTCAAACAGGACTTTGGATCTTCAACATTTATCCCTCAGCATGAAACATCACGCTGAAACATCATTTTTTTACTCATAGATACTTACTTTCTGTCTTAAAATGTTTTTAACTTTTTAACAGCAAAATGGCTAAATAGGATGTGTTTTATTGCATATGCTTAAGCCCAAAGAAGTCAACTTTTTTTTAGAAAAACAATTTCCATAATAACTGGTTATTTTTCTGTAAATCACCTTCATGCTTATTTGGCTTATCAGACTTCAGCTTTACTTGACAGCAAATAATTATGTTTGAAACTCATCTACATATCTGGCCTTAATTATAAACACATCTGCATATCAAGCTGCATATGGTTCATGTTCTTTTTCATAACAGACACTGGAACAGAATATAATGTGCTCAGTTAATAATCAGAAGGGCTTGCAGGATCAGTGCTGCCATTTCACTGTGGCAGATGTAGTGTATTTTGTGCCCATAACTATATTTTTGCTTAAAAAACTTTTAATGCACAGTTATATGAAAGGTTATTTTTTTTGTCAGAACGCCATAAAGACAAACATCTACAATTTATGGTCTCTTTCAGTTAAACCTGGTAAATCAAATTTTAAGATTCCCATGGTCTGATAAGACTTTAGTCTTATTATATGTATAGAAGCTCTCTGATCCACAAGCAAAACCTGGACTGTGAAAGTGAAGTGTGGAAAAACAGGGAACAATGAAGTCAAGATAAGAGTTGAGCCTTCAAAATGAAGTCACTTGTAAGCAGTCACTTCTGACATTTATAGGTCTATTCCCAAGCAGTAAAGTTAAAGTTCTGTACAATGGTAGTGTAGAAACTAGACTTGTGTTTGTTTTTCTTTTCATACTATTAAGCTACTTTTAATGTTCTAAATCACATAAAAAGCGCCCGCCCCCACGAAATAGGTCACGCTCCCTCTCTCCCACAACCTGGGTTTAAAATTAACAAACAGCGCTTTCATGTCGTTTATCAGTTTCTAGACTGTACCATCTAGAAGGTGGGTAAAACACGTAGCGTACTTCCTGGTTAAAATGTCACTTTAGCGAACACAAAATGGGCAAAGAAATAAAGAAAACGCCTTTTTTTAAAAATAAAAACTTGGCCATTTCCCACGACTAGGTTTCTGTAGCAAAATTAATGCGCCGTCAACCGAAAAATTCAGCAACCACCTGTAAAACAACGACTTACACACGTCCCCGTTTTTCGCAACCTGTCTCTCGGCACACACCTGGGTCCTCCCAAGTCTACAACACACAAAGACGCAAAATGGAGGTGTTACTATCTGTCTGAGGAAAATTACATGTACCTGAATACGTTTTTGTTTGTATATTTTACGAATTAAAAATACTTAAGTCTACCGAGACCGCGAGGAAGCAAGATTAAACATGTTCTGGACGATAATCTTCGCCGCTCTAATGGCGACAGGTAAGTTGGCCTGTATTTGTCAAACAGGGTGGGGGCCGGGGAAACTTTGATATACAAACCGCCTTTCTAAATACTCTAGCTTTTCCAAAATTATAACTTTTTGTGGGCATTTTTCTTGTACTGGTGGCTTGAGGTCTTTTAACGTTTGTGTTTTGGGGGAAAACGTTTTTTTTAAAAAAAAAATGACAACAAGGATTTTGAGACAACCTGTTGGGACATAAAATTAAAATGGCTCTTTCTTCTCGGTAGTTTTTAATATAATGCACTCGCAGACAAACAAAAATAAAATAAAAAATAGATTAATATGAATAAAACAATTTATGAATCCTATTTTCAAAGTAATTCTTTTGTTATTATTATTACTGATATTGTTATTATTCGACATATTTACAAAAAATAAACTTTTAGTTGAAAAAAATGCGGGTAGAAAAGTTTTTGTTTGGTTTTTTTATTGGTTTTTCTTTTTGCTAAATACACCTTTTTGAAGCCTTGTGGGTTGGTGTTGGTTTTATTTGTAAACTTTAAATATTGGGGAACTGAATTTGATTGAGAGGAAGCCGAATTAGTATCCAACGCATAGCCTTTGAATAAAATAATATAACTCATAATTAAGAGCAGTAGAAATGCAGATGAAAGCGGAGGGAGCTGAGTAGTTTTTGTATGATGTTGCATACTTATAAACAAAAACTTCCACTATAACTCATGTGTGGTGATTTAAGGGTTGTTGAGGGCTGCATCTGGGCCTTACTTAGGGCTGTATATAGTAAACCTGCTGATTGTGTGTTGAATTATAATGTTACTATCACTAACTAGTCAACATCTTCAAGTATTGCATACTTGGATAAAAAAGTATTTATTTATTTTTTTTAACTAACTTTAAAGACATGACACAGAGTTCAAAACGTCCTTTAATTGTAGTTCTGTGTTATTAGAACGTAGCCATCATAATCTAAAGCGGTAGTGGTTGGAGCTCATGCAGCCAGACTCATTACAGATGAGGTGACTCATTACATGTACTCTCGGTGATACTAGAAGTGAAGAAATGGTGTTTGGCTCATGCCACGCCTTAGTATTAGGGGAATACTAGAGCAGCGGTCCCCAACCTTTTTTGCGCCACGGACCGGTTTATGCCCGACAATATTTTCATGGACCGGCCTTTAAGGTGTTGCTGATAAATACAACAAAATAAAAATAGTACCAGTACAGAAAAAAAGAAAATTTATTCACAGCACACATGAAAAGACCCAGGAAAACCGAGTAAACAATAAAAACGATAACAAAACGCTGAAAACCGATAAAAACCTTGAAAACTATACATTTCACACCTGAGCCTCTACTCTCGCGGCCCGGTACCAAACGACTCACGGACCAGTACCGGTCCGAGGCCTGGGGGTTGGGGACCGCTGTACTAGAGGATGTAGGATGCCTTTTTTTAAATGTCAGAAACATGATCATGATAATCACAGTAATAATACATAATTTGTGTCAATCTTCATTGTTAACTTATATTTTTGTTTTCTTTCTAGAATCCACTATGGGTGTATCAGTTCAATGTCCTACCAAGAGGTATGTCGTCATTCTCTTCCAGCCTGTCACCCTTACCTGTCAGTATCAGTCAACGGCCACTCAGCTCCCTATTGTAACGTGGAAGTATAAGTCTTACTGTCGGGACCCGGTTCAGGCTGCACTCAATCCGAGCAGTGCAGACAACATTCTGTCTCAAAACAACCCCAACTATAACCCCACCATTGAGTGTGCAGACAGCCAGAGGACAGTGCGAATAGTGGCCTCCAAGCAAGGCACTGCAGTTACCCTCGGCACTGAGTACCAGGGACGCAAGATCAGCATAGTCAACGGTAAGTTGATTAATTAATACATTGAAATCCTATTAAGACATGTAAGAGCCTTGGCACGACATGTTAGTCTGTCAGTAATACCAAAATGTTGATTCTGTTCACCTGAACATCACATTTTAAAAACTTGGATGAGTGATGAAATATTTCAGATCAACATTTTGGGATTTCCTTACCCAGATGATTGAGCTTGAATCAAGAGGTCTGTCAGTAATACCTTTTTCTGTTGTAATTAATCTGGAAAATGCGTAAACACTGCAAGGGGTGTACATTTAATTTTCCTAAGGGGCCACAAGAGAAATTGGGTCTGTTGTGGAAGGCCATACCAATAAGATTTAAAAAGATGAATTAATATTGAGCAGAATTGAGTTCAGTTTAATGGTGGGGACCCTTCACAACAGTGCCAGTTTCTCATTTAGCCACTTGAGAAAATAAATTGCCTGTCTCTGCAGTAATTTCACATAGGGCTGTGCGATATGACCAAAATCTCATATCCCGATCTGTCGGGATATGAGATACATCTATCGTCCCGATAACGATATAAAGCACAAAAAATTAACATTTTCTGTAAATTCTGTGAATCTCGGGCAGCTCGACTTGCGTGAAGTGTTTCCAGCTGGGCGTCATGTACCTGGAGTCGAGTTTTTGAACCGATGCATGAAACGGTATATTTTTAGACATAAGTTGTAACGGCCGCCGTTTTCTTTGTGAGTATTTATTACACGGCGTGCTGCGGGGAAAAGCCTGTTCTAACGTTTGAGTCTAAGGTTTATTTTTTAGCACCTGGCAGCTCTTTTTTCCTTTTCATCCGTAAATACTCTGCATACTCTTTCACGTGATTCAGTTTATTTCGAAAAGTCTCAACAGGATCTTGAGCTTTATTGTGAAAGGTTTATGTGGAAAATAAACAAGCAGACACGCAATGGTTTTACCATCGTTGTTGCTAATGACAAAGCATAAAAACAGGCGCTTGTCCATCCGTAGTGTGTTTAAATTAAATATACGAGAGAGCGAGAACTTTAAGAAATCAATATAGCCACTACAGTGATCATCAAAACGATGAAACATAAACGTTTATTTTGCAACACCACGAAACAAACGATAGCATAAAATGAAACATAGATGTTTTTATATCGTCATCCGATATATATCGTTATATCGAACAGCCCTAGTTTCACATTACATGAGAGCTATATATGACTTTTTTCTATTATATGTTCTGTTCAGATGTACTAAATTTGTATGAGAAAAGAAAGAATACTAATGTAAAGAATCTTACTGTTCTGTAGTCTTAAGTCTTACTATTCAAAGATCTAGCCGTCTATCCATCCATCCATCCATCCATTTTCTTCCACTTATCCGGGGCTGGGTCGCGGGGGCAGCAGCCCAAGCAGAGAAGCCCAGACCTCCCTCTCCCCAGCCACCTCCTCCATTTTTTCCAAAGGAACACCCAGGCAATCCAAGGCCAGCAGAGAGATATAATCTTTCCAGCGTGTCCTGTGTCTGCCCCGGGGTCTCCTCCCGGTGGGACATGCCTGGAACACCTCACCCAGGAGGCATCCTTGTCAGATGCCTGAACCACCTCAACTGGCTCCTTTCAATGGAGGAGGAGCGTCTCTACCCTGAGCCCCTCCCGGATGGCTGAACATCTCACCCTATCTCTAAGGGAGAGGCCAGTCACCCTTTGGAGGAAGCCCATTTCTGCCGCGATTTTGTTCTTTCGGTCACTACCCACAGCTCGTGACCATAGGTGAGGGTAGGGACATAGATTGACCGGTAAATTGAGAGCTTCACTTTTACACTCAGCTCTCTCTTCACCACAACAGACCGGTACAGTGTCCGCATCACTGCAGCTGCTGCACCAATCTGTCTGTCGAGCTCCCACTCCCTTCTTTCGTCACTTGTGAACAAGACCCCGAGATACTTAAACTCATCCACTTGGGGCAGGAACTCGTCCCTGACCCGGAGTGGGAACTCCACCAATTTTCTGGCTGAGGACCATGGCCTCAGATTTGGAGATGCTGATGCTGTGAACCATTCCAAGGCGAGCTGGAGGCCAACAAACCCACATCATCCGCAAAAAGCAGAGATGAGATCCTGAGACCACCCAACTGAAAGCCTTGCACCACTTGGCTTTGCCTAGAAATTCTGTCCATAAAAATTATGAACAGAATCGGTGACTTTGTCAAAGATCTATTTCACTCTTATTTTCAATACAAAAGGGATGGCATATTTCAGTCCAATTGTTTGTTTGTTTGTTTTTAAACTTATTTGAAACATGGGTATTTTTGATGGGCTCACTAATTTTCTCATAAGTTGAACAGTGCTGCTAGGTTACTGCTCTTTTTTTTGATAAATCTCAGGGTAATGAATTGCTAATAACAATAGTCTGTAGCTGTTCTGTTTATTTGCTGTACGTTAGAGTGTGCTGAAGTATGATGGGCACTGAGTAGATATAATTCTAGAAAAAAATCACAGTAAAGTGATGGATATGAATTCATTTCAGTTCAGGTTTATTTATATTGCAATAAATCACAAGGCAACTCAAAGTACTGTTAACTCCAGGATAAAGATCCCTAGGGCTGCTCAATTAATCGAATTTTAATCTCGATTACGATCTGAGCTTTCAACGATCATTAAAAATGACTGAACCGATTATTAGCCCCTCCCTCGTGCTTTACTCTCGCGCTGCTCCGTGTGGCAAATCGAGCGCACCTTTCTGCATTTCGAACACGTGTCTCAACAATTAAGAGCAGCGGTTTCCAACATTTTTTGCGCCACAGACTGGCATATGCCCAACAATATTTTCATGGACCGGTCTTTAAGGTGTCGCGGATAAATACAACAAAATAAAACTAGTACCGGTACCGAAAAAAAGAAAATTTATTCATAACACACGTGAAAAGACCCAGGAAAACCGAGTAAACGATAAAAACGATAACAAAATAACGCTGAAAAACGATAAAAACCCTGAAAACTATACATTTACACCTGAGCCTCAACTCTCGCGGCCCGGTACCAAACGACTCACGGACCGGTACCGGTCCGAGGCCCGGGGGTTGGGGACCGCTGATTAAGAGGACCCGAGGGAAGCTCGGAAAGCTAAGCTAAGTTGGTTGAAAAGAGAGGTAAAAAAAAAACTTCAGTGGTGTGGAAACATTATGGGTTCGCAGAGTCAGACGTGGATCAAGTAGACATAGTGTGTAAACTTTGCTACAGTGTTGTAGCTGCACCACAGAGCAACACTGCAAAGTTCACTAAACATAGATGTTTACATTTTTCATTTATTTTTTATATTGCAAACATTTGCACTGTTATCAGTATTTGCACATTATTTTATATTATTTTTGACAATCTTTAAAGTCATTATTCAATACATTGTTATGGTTAAATAAATATCGTCAAATAATCGAGATCTCAATTTCAGTGAAAATAATTGTGATTATCATTTTTGCCATAATCGAGCAGCCCTAAAGATCCCACACTATTCAGAAGAAAACCCTAAGAAACAGACAATCCTCTTTGGGCAACTACCTGATAACAAGTGAAAAACTTCCTTTTAAAAGAAAGAACCCACGAGCAGAACCAACCCAGCTGCCCTGCACGTGCCCTGTGCCACGACCAGTTGAGTACTTAGTCATAGCTGGATACCTGACTTGCTGGGACCTTCAAAATGAGCAATGGAGTCTTAAAAAATATTCAGTGGTTTAAAAAAAGTCAAACAACAATTCTAATGTTTTAATTGATTTGACTGAGTCAATTAAACCACATACCTCTTGAGGGTCAGCTTGAATTTGGTAGTGTATAGTTCATGTATTTGAGGGTCATGTGGTAGACCCACAGTTTTTGAATAACAACTATTGAAAAACAATGACAAAAAAATGTACTAATATTAATTGTTACCCATAGATGCAGACCTGAATATCGCACAGACTGCATGGGGAGACAGTGGTGTCTACTTCTGTTCTGTCATCTCTTCTCAAGATGTTACAGGAAATAGTGAAGACTACACAGAGCTCCTTGTACTGGGTAAGTTAATTCCATTTATAGCCACTGCATTCGGGTACAGGTATACTCTATGCAGACACTTCTTCCTTTTGCTTTCAATTTCTTTTTCCCCACCCACAATCTTGTGCTTACAAATTAGAATATTTGAGAACAAATGCACAAAATCATTGGCGTGACAGACTTTTCAAGTGGCTGAAAGGATGGGAGGGTATTTGTCACAGGTTGCAGGTAACAAAAGCAGACCACATAAAAATAATTGTGGCTTTGTCTTTCTTTCACAGAGAGAAAGTCAAATTCTTCTGACCTCCTGCCTGGCATTGACTTACTGGTTATGGAAGGTAGTACAAGCCTCTTGATATACGCCACAGTAGAGGCGTATGAACTACCAGGTTTAACCTTAAAGAACAGGAGTGTAACAATGAGTAATTCCTTGCAAGAGTACAATTGGCTTGTGTGCTTTTTTTTAAAAACATAACCACTATTGACTCATTTTGCTAGAACAAATTATCTGACACATGATAAATTCCTTTTAAGGTCACACTCCAGAAGTGCCTTTATATATAGGAAGAAACTGTGACTCAATTTGAAAAAAGGCTGCTATATTTAAGGGTCAGGCATCATGTTGTGGGTAGAAATATAGGTTTATGCACTGCTCTGCTTGCTGTTTACTGGCATCCTTAATATCCCATATCCCATTATGCTGTTATCTGCCTTTCTTTCTTTCTTTAGTTCAATTCACATGTTTGCATATCTAACTTTCAGTGTGAGTACAGGCAGCCTGTTACCAAAGTACATTCAGCCCTCATTCCCTTTTCTGTGTACACAGCCCTATGTTTTTCACACTGCTAACACAGTTTGCATTTTAGTTGATTCATTTCAATATACAGTGTCTTCCTTCTCTGTTGTTTTTTTTATGAGCTGCATGTATAGACTTGTGAACGGGCTTTACCGGTTTAAACCTTTTAAAAGTCACCATGGTTGCCAACATGTGTTGTTTATGTAAATGACAAAATGGCATGTAAGTCTTATCTTGTGGAACTGTCAAGTCACGCACGTAAACTGCTTTCTTTTTGACTGTTATTGTTAAGATGCATTTACATATACAGTATAGGTGTTTTCTGTTGTTGATGTAATACACAAATAAAGGAAATGTGGACCACTGTAGCTGTAGTTCAGGTTCACATGAATTTCATGTGTTTTTTCTCCTGGACTATGTCAGCAATTGAAGAAGAAATGTCAAATCTTAAATCTTTAGATAAATGCATTTAATTGTTGGTCTTTTGCAGACTGGCTCCTGGTTGTTTTGGTGGTCCTTGGCTTCTTTCTGCTGGTCCTCTTGATTGGGATTTGCTGGTGCCAGTGTTGTCCACACACCTGCTGCTGCTATGTCAGTTGCCCCTGCTGCCCGGATCGCTGCTGCTGTCCACGAGCATGTAAGTATCAAACGGAAAAGCCAATAAAATTGTGCATAACTTTCTTTAACCACATTTATTATTACTGTTCAATCCCATTTTAGACTCAAATGTGTCTGTTCCATTGAGTATCAGTGCATTTTGAGATCATAATTTTAATAGTACAGCATACCATTCACTATAGGGAGAGTTCTTGTACACCAGCTTGGGGTGGAATTTCTTTCATTGACGTATTGGTCACATTAATTTAGTAACAGTGATTTTATGTCACTTGGTTTCACTATGTCTGTTTCACACACATTACACAGTTAGATGGTGGGAAGTGGATGAGCATTCAGCTTTAAATTTATTGCAGGAAGCCTGACCACCAGAGGCTTTATCAATAAAATTTCCATAACTATGTTTAAAATGTAAATATGAACCTAAAGCCAGGAAACGGTTAACTTTAGTTTGGCTTCCTATCGAGACAACCCTGAACAAACTGGAGGGGAAAAGTTTTGAGGGTCCCTCCTAGTCAATTTTGTCAAACATTTTGACAACTTCTCTTTTAGTAGAGTGCGTGTAATGCTCAGCCAACAGCATCATCTTGTTAACATATTGTAAAAGCTAACTGGACTTCAGGTACTGAAATACTCAACTGGAAAAGTCATTTTCTTTTAGATTTTCTTTTAAAACAAGTTTAAGGTAATGCATTACTGTTTCAGCCCTCATTTGCATGTCTGTAAGCCAGACTGTTTTCCCCTCCAGTGGGCATGGTTTTTAAAGCACTGAGTACACTGACTCAATGGGAAGTTGGGGTATTTCCTAAAAGGGTTAACAGAATACCTCTATTTATTTAATGGAAAGACAGTAAACTATTATCTGTTCTGTTTTAACTCTCAACAGAAAAATCACAAATTTTAAACTGCTAATAATTTTACAGTCTCCAGCAGTTGATGTCATCTTTCACCAACATGCTTAAAACTAACTCTGTTCCATTGTCTTGCAGTGTATGAGGCAGGAAAAGCAGTAAAGAAGGGTATGGGGAATCAATATGCTTCCAATCTCTATGCTCCAAGTATGTATGGTCAGCCACCATACATGCAGCCTGGTATGCCTCTACTTCCTGTACCTAATGGGGTTGGAGCCCAGCTGCCTCAGAGTGGTTACGGTCATGAATATGATGGTGCTAGCTCAGGTAGGTGATACAAATTACAAACCTGAAAGTTCACAATGATTACTTTCTGTTGCAGTTTTCATAATGTGTTGTACTTCTGCAGCCATGAGTAGGAAAATTCAGTTAACTGTTGAATATGAGTTTCATAATAACAACGCAGAGGTTTTTACTTTGTGCAGAAATTAGCTTTGTGGAGTGCTTGTTCAAATTTGCTTTGTTTTTGTTCTCTATGTAGTGGGACACGGCTCCCAGGTACCTTTGCTACGTGAGCAAGACCGAGGGGACAACAGTGAGTAGAGTGTGTGTGTGTTGGGGGGAGGAATTAACCCACCCACACCCAAACAGGTGTACAGTACACTGCGGTGTGAATGTTTTTTGTTTTTTTTTTATGTGGGTGGGGTATTTTTTTCTTACCAGTATTATCTCTCAGATTTGAGGAATTCCCTCACTTGAATTGAACTCAAGTGAGAAGATACGTTTAAAACCTCACCTCACCTAAAAGAGATTCTTTGCATTCTTACTCTCATCTTACTTTGATGTGGTTATGTTCACATAACTAGTCGGATTCCACCCACAATATATGTGTGCATTTAAAAAAAACTGTATTTGTGTGACATATTTTATGACACAGCTGCTTAGTCTGTTCACATTTTTTGATATAGGTGGATATTTGTGTTTGAAGTTTTCTTTTAAATGTAAAATTGATTATTTGATTTTGTTGTATACATTTTTTAAACATTTTGTTATATTTTAGGATTTTATGCATCTACTTTTGGAAGAGCTCGAATATCTTTAAATCTGTAGAACACCTTTTGATGCATATTAGCTTAGCATGTTGCTAGGCCAGTATGCTTCATCTACTTTGTTCAGGTCTCACTGTTGCATGACTGTCTTTATACATAAAGTTATATGTAAAGTAAAGATTAGCAGTGAATTGTGTCTAATGCAAATAATTTTGTTTTCTATGCGCTGAGAGCAGAATTGTGCTGTCAAAGCTTATATTTACTCTAATGTTGCAATACTGACAAAATTATAAAGATTTTATAGTTCTCTTAGTTCCTCTAATAGCATCGTGCTGACTCTGGTGTTTCTTCACCCAGAAAAAAATATCACATATGGTAAAAAAGTTTTGTAAACAAAACATCTTTGTTGATTATACTCTTAATCAAATCTCAATAATTTACAGCTTCTCATAAACAAAGCAGCGCATATGAAAGAAAAAAAAAAACAATGTATGACAAGCCTGTGCAATAAAGGGATTTCAACTTGTCACAAATATGAAAGCATTTTTTGATGGTTTTGATAAGAGTATGCAAATATTGAAAGAAGCTGAAATCATTCACTATATTTGAACTTATTCTCCTCACTTCAGCTCGCAGTGGTTTTCGAATCCAGGTGGACCCTGACGGGAACGCAACGCGTGCCATTTACTATATGGAGAGGGAGCTTGCCAATATGGATCCATCCAGGCCTGGCAACTATCAGCGCTGTGAGTTACTGATTGCTTCCTATTATTCCTGTGTGGCAGACTATATTAGATTTTGTGGCTGGAAGTCCTATATACATTGATTGGTTGAATTTTGGTTTAAGTGCAGTAATCTTTATTCAACAGGGATAATATATATTTTTACATGAATCAGAAAAATAAAAATAACTGCAGATAAAAATCTTAACTTCGGTTTTCGTCCTCACAATTTGGTTAAATAATACAGTAGATTATGATCGTTGAAGCCAGTAATCGATAACAAGATTCAACTGAAAGTCAGATAAATACATAAAAGTATGTAAAATATGTCATCAACACTCATCAAGATTTTTGCTTTGTTAGAACAGACAGAGAGAGACTGATTGCCTTACTGTGGAATTGTGGTTTTGATGGGGAAAAACCAGTATGTGATGTCATGTGTTTCACGTTTCATTTGTCATTACCACTTTCCGCACTTGTGGTTTGTAGCTGTTAAATGTTACCCAGAAAACAATATGTTACAAGAACAAATTTTAACATTCTGCAGTCATGTACGTGAAAACTGACTGCATTTAGTAATACAAAATAAAATTACATAAATTACAACAATTGTTACTGCAGAGCTTTCATGTTGTTACTTTTCTGATCCTTCTACTAAACTCAATTTTATTTCCTCTGACCTGCATTTCTTTTTCAATTTTCCTGTCTCAGTGGACAACATGACTGAAGTCAGTTCCTTGCACGATAGTAGTAGTACTGAGCCTCGAAGCCGCGGAGGTCGTTCTCAGCCGCCGCATCTCCCCACAGTGTATGATCATGATGAAGCTATGAGCACCATCAGCAGCGTTTCCCAGCAAGGCCGCCGCCGTGATGATTACCCGCAGCAAAGAGGAGGTTACATGGAGAACCGCGTACGTTCTCGCTCGATGGACAATCTTGACGATATTGGACGGCGATACCCCAGAGACGACTACCCACCACAACGCCACCCAGATTCCAGAGGAGGAAGAGGGTGAGTGTTAGTTTCTCGAGTAACCTCCTTGTTGCCATCATCACATCATTTAGCAGAGTTTTTTTTCAGCATAATCTGTACCATGTGCAGCATCATTGAAGTTTCACAGTAATTGTCTTAGTATAAAGATGAACCATGTACATACATCTCTCATTACAGGATCATTTATTTACCGTTTCAAAGTAAAGAGAGACATGTGCAAATTGTTTAACTGAAATGTTCAGTCACCCACACATAGTGTCAGTTCATCCGCAACCTTTCAGTATCACAATGTTATCACTTTATCAGACTTAAATATATAAGAATAAATTAGATATCTTGGCACAGAAATTCTAGCAGGTCTTGTGTCATTTTTGTTCAAACAATCAACTATGTCTGCCTAGTTAAGCCTTGGCTCAAGGTAATTTCCAAATGTGTTTCATCAGAGTGAAGGGAATTGTAAACTAATTTAGCCTGATGACAAAGTGCAGCTGACAAATTTGCCCTAGTTTTTTTTTTTTTTTGCGGTTTACATCTTCGGTAATGCATGTGCTTTCCACGCAAGCTCACTAAAGAAAGGATCCATATTAGCATATCACACCATTCACCTTTCGTAAATGGTGTGATATGCTAATATGGCTTGATGTTTGAAGATGTGTGCAGCAAGTCATTTAGTAAAGTTTCACAGAGATTTCAGACATCACTATTAGTCATAAGCTCAAAATTAATTTCTTTGTCGTGTTCTCAACACTCAACACCTTCAGCGCACTAATTGTTGTTGGGCCTTGGTACCCAATCTCAAACTTGATGTCCTTCCCCCCCACCCCCGTCCATAGCATTTGTGTTGTACCTCATTGATCTCTAGTTGTGATATCAGTTGCCTCTTCCAGATGTTGCACTGAACTACTAGTTGTTTCACAGTTAGTCTAGATGTCGGGTATAGAAGATTCCATAATTCCCACATCCTACACTTTTGCAGTTGGTCAGGGTTCCTCCTGCTGTATAAAAATACCGGCCTCATGTGGCGAACGTATGTAGACAGTTCCTGGACAATGAACTAATTGATACCATTGCCTGGCTCCACACTTGCCTGACTAAAATCAAAGATCATCGTCCTCAACATCTCAGTGACATTATGTTTCAATCCATTTGACGCCACCATTTTGCACGCCAGACTGTCCAGGAGCTCAGTGATGGCCTGGTCCAGATCTGGGACGAGATACCCCAGGACACCACCAGTCTCATTAGAAGCATGCCCCGAAATTCTCAGGCATACATACAAGCACATGGGGACCATACAAACTACTGAGTACCATTTTGTGTTGCTGCAATGAAATCTCAACAAAATGGACAAACAAAACTTTTTTGAGGTGTGTTTGAATTCAACCCTCTGTAGGTTGATAATCGTCATTTCCATCAAGCGATGTGGTTGGTATCATTTCACTCCTAGCACATGATCCAGTCTAGTATGTATACCCAGTTCTGTATACAGATCTAAAGTTTTCCTTTAGTTTTTTTTTTTTTTGAGCAAAGAATGTATACATTATATGTAATGTTGATAAGACATACGGACATTTTGGGAACCATAACCTCCATCCCACGTGGAGTCTCAGTATCATGAGTAGTTAACCTGTTACCAATTACAGATGCAATGTTTGATTGTAAACATCACCTGAACTTTAAAGTGAGACTCGGAACACGACAGTAGCTGAAAACAGTTCAGAAAATTCAATGTGCTGCTTTGTGTTTCTTTAGCTCTGATGATGGGTGGAGCAGCAGCGCCCGGAATGGCTATGATCGTGACTATGATGACCGCAGACGTCGTGACTACTCCCCCGATCGCCGGAGAGGAGAGGGTGGAGCCTACGGGGATCTCCCAGGACGGCGCAGCCACAGTCGTGACGATCTAATGGATCTGGAGAGGGATCGCCGCTATGGTGGTGGTGCAAGGGGCGGGCGCGAGGATTACGATGACAGTTTTCTACGAGAAGCCATGGAGAGGAAGAGGATGGGTGAGCAGCAGAGGGCGCGGAGCCAGGAGCGATTGGACAGCGAGAGCGACCGCTCAGATCGGGGGAGAGGGCCACGTGGGCCACCTCCACTACCTGTGAACCCACCCTCTGGAAACCCTGGCCGGCACAATGACTACCCGCCTCCACCACCACCGCCTTACAGTGAAGATGAAAAGAAAAGCAACCTCCGCAAGGTGAGTCACAGAAGTTGAGATTGCTGTAAGTGTATTGGTTTGATGATAATCTATGTTCTTACTTCTTATGAAAAGGCCAAAGTCAATACTGAAATTACTCTATTAATACATCTTCAGGGCCAATGACACATTGCTTGTTTTTGATCAAAAGAGTCTGTTTTAGTTTATTGGGTGAGTTAATGAGTTTTCTTGTTTTGCAGAATGGAGCTGTGAGTCGGGAGAGCCTGGTTGTGTGAAATAAAAACCTAAAGAGAACAACCAAGTACAACAAGGATGCAACATTGATCTTTAAACAAAACAAGAGAGCGACTGTAAATATTTATTGCACTGCTAATTTGTTATGTTGATTTAAAAATGTCATAATTAGTCCTAAATGTGATTGTATGCTTTTCGAACATGTAAGAGGTTTGCCTTTTCATGTACACAATATTTTTGGCTGCCACAAGTGCCTTACAGTGTACATAATTTTATTTTTAGATAGTTAAAAATATCTCATCTCAACAATTAAACATATTCAGAAGTTTTATATAGTTTCATTTAGCTGATGCAGGTATTAATGCAGTTTTATGGATGTCTGTTGTTTTTGCATTTGTGAAAAGTAAATTGACTTTTTTATATAAATCTGTGTACATTTAAAGGAATTTGTCTAGCTTTTTTGTTATTTGTCGTATTATTGTGTTCACTCGTTTTAGATTCCTTTGGAACAAAATACTCCAGAGACTTTCTAACACTAAATTGCAATTTTAACCTTCAGTATGTTGTACATAGGCATCTGGAAAAACATATTAAAACTGCAAATATTCATTTTGATGTGTTGAAATCTAATTTTAAAATAAAGATCTTCTTGCCAGGCCACATTGTTTGAGCTAAAAGTGTTTCACCACTAGATGCCACCATCTTGTTAGTATGCTGAAGCAGTGATGCTGTTTTAATGCAGCATTTTCTCCAACAATTATTAATTCCTATTAGATTTAGAAATGTTAAGACTTTGATCAACGTTGCTTGTTGTTCAGTAAGAGATGATCAAATTGAGATTATTTATTTGTACCATTGTGAAATTAGTACTTGATAAGTATTTTGGTTTCTCCCTCTTTTAGAAAAAGAAAAAATGTTAAAAACTATCTTCTTTGTCACTGTATTTGTTACGACATATTGCTACAAACAGAAGCAAAGGTACAGTGTAAACAAAACCATCATTTTCTTTTTTTAAAGAAAAAAGATATAGAAACATGATTTAAGATCATACCAGTGTGTGTGTGAGGGACCTATTCAAACATCACAAATCACAGTGTTGAATAATAATCCAGACTTGCCACTGCCTCCTTGGCTGTCTCAACATAATTGAAATGTAGACTTAATAAAGAAAGGATTTATTTCAGAGGTGTTGCGTCATCTTTTAGATATAGTATTATTTCAGTTGCCAGTGGCTCCTCTGACGGTTGCTAGCCAGACGGTTAAAGCCAGTCCACAGTCTATGCCTCCTTCACCTAAAAAAAGATTTCACTACGAGTAACAGGTAAGAAGACCAAACCAACTTTTATGTCAGATCACCTGAATAGATTCTATAAAATAATCTTCCTGTTCTACAGGTTTCTGGATTTCTGCCACTTTGTGTTTATCCCTACTTCATGGGTGATGTATCCTCCTCACACTACGTCCTCCTAGCTGTTCAGCAACACACTGAAGTTCCTTAAGGGTGTTTACAGTGGCCAAGGTTTGTGCAAATAATTCTCCTTTGATCACACAGTGTCAGATGTCGGAGTGGTTACGTGCTTGCGGCAAGAAGTCATGTTGAAATCTTTGTTGCCATATTTGGTCTCTTATCACTTAATGAGAAATTCTAATTCTGACAAGTAAACAATCTATCACTCTGAATGATAGGGGGAATGGTGAAGATGCCAGTTAGTAAAGCCAACGCACAGTGAATAGAGGTGAAGAAGTGAGTGCAGGTAAGATTGAGGGGGTTGAGGGCAGTGTCAGAATTAAGGATGCAAAGATTTTCAGTGGACGTGACCTCAATAGGCAGGGTGAGAAATGAGTATATCAGAGGGACAGCTCAGGTGGAGTGTTTTTGAGAGATAGTTTAGAAAGCAGGTGGTAGGGATATAATAAGATGGATAATCTGCTGTGGGGCCCCCCACACAGCTGAAAGAGGAAGTGCACATTCTAATGCGAAGGTGTTTTTTTGTTGTTGTTTTTAACTCGGCGAGGGAATCTTAAATCCAGAGAAAATCATGAATTACAGTTTTAAGGTAAGATCCTTTTCAGTAAACTCTTCTGACACAATCGAGACTGCTTGCCTCAAGCAGCTAATTGAGTAATACGAAGTAATTTACAGAAAGAAAAAATATATATGTAAAATTGTAAAGTTTTTCATTCAATATAATAAACATCCTTACTTTTCAGACTTTTAATTATCTGCATAAACCATATTCAAACATCTGCCACCATTGCTTTAATTGGGATACACAAAACAGAACTACTTAAACTGCAAACCATATTACAGTTGTGATGCTACTCATGGTTTCTTTTCAATACTGAGATCCAGCTTTGAGAAAACCAGTTACATGCACAGTAATCTCAAGAGAAGCAGTTCAAGTTCATCAGATGGAACCGCTGCATATTAGTAAAAGCACACAATATAAATGTGTTATCACTTGTTTATTTAAGTACTGTGACAAAGATGGGTACAATGGAGGTAAGAAAAGAACAAAACATACATTTGCTAGCCAGGAAAACAAAACGTGTATATATATTACAACCCACAAGAAACAACATGTGGGCTAATTTATTGGTCAAAATGTAATTCCTATGCAGAAAGTGCACAACTTACTTTGACTTTTCCCGCTTTCTTTTTAGGTCTTAGTGCATTTTAACATGTGTAACTTTACATGTTTTAAATTATCTTGATATTCTTTCTCATATCTATGAAAAAGTGAGTGTTTTGTAGCCTGTTTTAAATGTTTTTCATGCTCTGCCTGTGTTCTGTATCTCCAGAGGTCTTCCAGAGGCAGTTGGCTGGCATTTTTGTCTAAATCCAATAAGCAGAATATTCATATTACACCCACGTCAGGCACACTTGACATGGCAGTAACAAATGATGCTAATGTGCATTGTTTGTTATATGTACAAAATACTCCGATGGAGAAAACTCTGAATTTTAATTTCCATTTATACCACTTCACTACCAGTTTAGTAATATTTGTTACACTGAACACTTTGGACACATCATTCAGTAAATATCTGGTCTTTATGAGTCCTGATAGATGATTAAAGGTAAAGACAGTAGCAATCATCTGTGCTACGCATCTGACACAACTCCTCTAAATAAAATAAGGCTCAGTTGGCTGGTTTGTGAATATTTGTGAATACAGTTGCAGTACAGTTACAATCATTTAAGTCATTTAAGTTGCTTTGTAAGTTTTTGTTTTTTGTTGTTCCTGTGGTAATAACTACATTTTACTTTACTTGCCACAGTCTTTTGCAGCATCATAACTGGAAGGGAAGCAGGGGTCCCACTGTTGATAGGACAACACAGTTTGTAGAGCAACTTTTTGTTCACTTACTGTTTCGACTATGCTTTCTTGTTCTGTGAGGGATTATCACTGACGCTTTGGATGTCAAGGACACTCCTATTACAGTAGGTTAGTCAACTTGACTCAGTGGTTGGCCTGTTCGCGACCTGTCTGATAGTTTGACCTATCCTGTTTTATGCTCTGGTGACCGTAATCTTGGCGATTTTGCCATATTACCATATCTTAACCCTCTACAGCATGCCCTGAGGCAACAAACCACATTTTCATGCCTTACACTGGCCCTTCAAAAAAAAACCAAAAAAAACAACCCACTTTTTTTCCCCCCAAATAATGCTACCAGACACATCTCTTTCCAATAAAATGATGAGTTGAAGGTGGTGTGACTTTCATTTTTGGGGGGGAGGTCCCCTTTCTGCAAGCTGCACTACATGAGAGACATCCCCATTAGGAGGCAAGATATTTTATATTATATTATCACTATTTTACATGTTTATAGTGAAATAAATGTATATTAAAAATACTTGTATGTGCATGAATATGTTAAGAAGCATATTTGATTGTTTGTTCTACTTTTTAAAATTTATTTATACAGTAAAACTGTTAATTTTCATTCGTTGCCTCAAGGCAACACTGCAAAGTTAGCCCAATTTTTTTCAGGGAATATAATGCATTTGCATACGTGTGTAGAGATGTGTTTGTGTGCATTTATATGATCATAGTCAATGTTTTTTTACTTTACAATCTACTCATAATTACGGGACATGGATGTAATACCTTTTATGGAAGGAAACCAAGGGAATGTGCACTTCCTGTCCTCAGAAAGTGAGGACAGTGAGCTTTCAGGGAGTGACATTGAAGTAGAGGAGTGGATCCCTGAATGAGGTTTGCGGGACACTTAGGAGCTCGGGGGTCAGTTGGTAAAGTAACTGTGTCTGTGTGTGTGTTAGTGCCCACATAGCAAGCGGGTCTGGCCAAGATCTGGTATCAAGTCGGCACTGCTGGCTAACTTCTGGCATGATAAGATGTATGTCATCAGGCCTGGCATAGATGGCACTGTCTATGCGATGGCATGCCATATCTGGCTTGATTGTGGCTTGGTTTATGTGGCCCAGGCCTACAGAAAACAGGTCTGGCCCAGATCTGGCATCAAGCTGACACTTCTGACTGACTGGTGTTTTGGCAGAGTGTATGTCAACCAGATGTTTGCCAGGTCTGGCAATGACGCCACTGTTTATGCGATGGCATGTCATATCTCAGGTGGTAGAGCAGGTTACAAACTGATCGGAAGGTTAGTGGTTCAATCCCTGGCTCCTCCAGTCTGCATGTCAAGAGTGTGAATGTATATGAATGTAGTTAGGAAGCACTCAGTTAAGCGAAAGTGGGTGGACATGGCATTTTGAGTAATCTGGGAGAGTAGAAAAGCGCAATATAAAAATCAGTCCATTCACTGTCTGAACAGAGTTTCGGCATGTTACTTTTGCACTGTTTTGCATGTTCTGGCACATGTTGTTATTACATGGCTAGATTAAGGTACACATTAGGATGAAACCGTTCTGGGCCAGCACAGGGCCAGCAGTGTGTCTACAACTGGCCCGTGGCTGCACACCACCTGCAGATGGCCCACATACCGCAAAGAATGACGGCCCTTTGGTGGCCCAGACCTGGTTTGCCAGAGGTAATCCACACATGGGCCAGGACAGGACCACCAGTGTGTCTGAAACTGGCCTTGTGCTGGCCCATGTGTGGGCCACCTCTTGCAAACCAGGTCTGGGCCACCAAAGGGCCACCGTCATTCTTTGCGGTATGTGGGCCATGTGTAAGCACATTGTGTGGGCCTGATCCAGGCCATAACAATTTTGCTGTGTGTGTGTGTGTGTGGTCGTGTATTACTTATTGTTGTAGGGACACAAATTTGTTTACACAATCACATTGTGAGGTCTCACCTACTTTATGAGGACAAATTGCAAGGTAAATCATTCAATTTTAGGGTGAAGGCTTGAGTCAGGGTTAGGGTAAGGTTCAGGCAGGGACTTGTGATGGGTAGAGTCAGGATAAGTCTCCAGGAAATGAATGTAAGTTAATGTAATGTCCCCAAAAGTGATGGAAACACAATGTGTGTGTGTGTGTGTGTGCGCACGCATGGGGTTAGGGTCAAATGTTGGATATTTTGGTGCTTTATTGTTCTGTGAAATGTTTACATTGTTTATTTGTTGTGTATTTATTTGTTCATCCTTGTTGTACTAATACAACTTATTATAGAATAACTTGGCATTTTACTACCCTTGTCGCACAGTGTTGCCTTGAAGCAACAAACCAATATCTGTTTGGGGGGGGCATCAATCATAATAATATGATTGATATTATTATTAGTGACCCTAAAGCTCCCCCAAAATTGAGAAAAATATTTTTCCCCCAAAATTAAAAAGTCATGCAGTAGAGGGTTAAGAAATCTATTTCACTGGCTACAATGTTGTCATAACGATAGAAATGGCAGCCAAATTGTAAAAAATTAAAATGGAAAAAACAGAAACAATCTTAAATTAAATAAAATAATCCTCAGCTGGCCTCCCAATCACAGTTTTTCTGTGCCAAAGATCCAATCTGCTGACAGAGAGAGCGAAAGAGAGGAGGGAGGAGAGAGAGCAGTGGAGAAAGCAAATGTTGGAGAGACACGAGTCTCCTCAGTGGCGTCTGATCAGCTGATAAGGTAAGAGCTCTGCTGTTCTCTGATCTACAATTGTGAGCAGTCAGATTAGGTTTTTCAACTATGTGATTACTCTTTTTGTCTTATATCATATGGATTTGAAATTCTCACTTAAAAGACTTGGCTTTGCAACAGAATACCAGACAGTGAACTACTGTGGCAACTCTGAAAGGATACGTGTACATTACAGCAGTGCTGTGTATTTGATTGCATGTTATAATTATTGCATTATAATTAAAGGTGACCCTGTCACATTTTAGCAGGTTATCCATTTACATCTAAGTATGATACACAGAGAAAATTGGTGATATGTTCTGTTTGATATCCTTGCATTGTGTATTTCAAACATTTTGACCAAAAGATAAAAGAAAAAAAAAATAAACCGCTGAGCTTCCCTATGCTCTTAACAAATTATCAGCTAATTATCATTTAATGTTCAATGTTTTTTTTCACGTTGGAGCCATGCTGTCCTTTTGCCTTTGAGTCATTTTAAACACAGTTTTAACTATCTGTAGCGTCAAGTCGATAGACAAATCCCGTTTAGGCGATTTCAACAGAACACAGACCCAAAAACAAGCTTCAAACAAACAGTGACAGGTCACAGGTTACTATTTCTCTTTTTTAAATCAAAGTAGCTGTCAATAATATGTCCAGTTTGAAAAAGTTAACATTTTAAATAGGCGGATTTCCTAATGAGGGCCTGCATAGACACAAACTGAACATCAAGCACATTACAAATCCAAAGCCGCTCCATGACAGTTGGAGCACAAAATGGGAATTTAGGACAAATTTGAGATTAGGTGGACCTTTGGGAATAAAAATCCCTTGCAACACAAAACGCGACATGTTGCAGCTCTGTATCCAACCTCCTAAATAGGGTCAACATCCCTTTAAGAATTGCTCATTTTCATTCTCACTGATATTGGCAAAATTGGATTAATACCAAACCATATACTTTACTTTACTTTACTGGGAAATAAATGACAAGTTAAATTTGTGAGTTTCACCATCTTTCTGAGCAAGACTTTTTTCTCTTGGGACATTAACTTTGAGATTAAAATTCTTTCTGTTTATACAAATGAGAGGAAACTCAGTGCTTAAATACCTGAGCAGCTGGTACACTTTGTTTAAGCAATGCCAGTTTTAAAGTTAAATGCATTAATACCAGATATAAAACAACTTAGGTGAACATCTGCTAAGTGTAATAACAGAAACATGAAATCATCGTGTTTCACCAACTCTTCATCTATTTGCAAATGGTAGCTATCTGCTACTGTCCAGTGAAGCGAAGAGAGACACAATGGGTCCATTCTCAGAGGCTTATTCGGTTACTAGTCTCTGTCCAGTACAATCCCAGCCCACACCCCCCCCCTCTATATCGCTCTCTTACCATGACACCCTCAATAGTTACACTAGAATGCTGTAAAAGTATGTCTTTGTCTGTTTGCATTATGTAGATTCTGGTGTTTTTTACTCTTAACATTGCGAAAGAGTTAGAGCATGTGTGGATTAGAAGTTTTGTCAGTAACACTGTCCACAAAAAGTGACTCAATTTTTGGTTGCACACCTACTTTTAATCCCTAATTTAATACTTCTCTATGAAATCTCTAGCTAAGAATAACATTTTAAAACCTTTAACATGCAGGTGTTTAGTTTCTATGGCTCAAGCTGAAGGTGGCAGAGCCTTTCGATTCTAATAAGAATAATAAATGTTTGATATGTCCAGACTCAAGAAATGTAACAGTAGAGTGAGTGAAGTGCATCTGTGCACACTTACAAAGCCCAGATAAGAAGTCCAATTAACCAAAACAATCATAATCGCCCATGTGGTTTAAACATGGGTGTACAGGGCTTTTTTTTATTAGTTCATTAAACAAGATGGGAAATCAAAGAGAACAAACCTGTTGTTGGAGGGAGATTATAACCATTATCAACCATTTACAAGTTAACTTGTTAAAGGAAAAAATAATTCTTCACCATTTGTTGGGTGGCTTTTGTGAAACAGGCTCCAGGATTACAAAATAATAATAATAATGGATTGGATTTATATAGCGCTTTTCAAGGCACCCAAAGCGCTTTACAATTCCATTATTCATTTACTCTCACATTCACACACTGGTGGAGGCAAGCTACAGTTGTAGCCACAGCTGCCCTGGGGCAGAAGCAAGGCTGCCATATCGCACCATCGGCTCCTCTGGCCAACACCAGTAGGCGGTAGGGTAAAGTGTCTTGCCCAAGGACACAACGACCAGGACAGAGAGCCCGGGGATTGAACCGGCAACCTTCCGGTTACAGATGCGCTTCCCAACCCCCAGCGCCATGGTCGCCCCAGTCAGAGTTTGCTTGAAATAAACTAGTTCCCATGACACGTAGTCTCGCCATGTCTGAAATGTAAAAGTGCTCATAGCTGAGCAGTCACAGCTGAATGGAAGGTGAAATGGCAGATGTCCTTGAGACAAGAGACAGTAATCTTTCAAATGGAGATGAGCTTTCATACTTTCAGACAGCCTTTCTGCAAAGCCACTCTTGGTTTGCATTTGTTCATGCAAAACGTAATCAGAATCATTTCATAAAAAGGTTTCAGGAAAGTTCAATTTCTGCCTCCACACATGGCCAAGTGCTGCATGCACCATGTGTGGATGTCTGACCTCATTTGAAGTGCTCACACCTCGACAACAAGCTTTTGTTCCTGAGATGGAGACAATCATTATTTTCAATGCCTCGAGATAATACGTGTCCAGAAAACCTAAATTTCATCATTTTTATTTTTTTCATCATTTTTGAAAAAAACTGTTAAGGAATGAATAAAATTATATTAAGATTAGAACTCAGCTTTTGACACTTTAAATTTGAAACCATCAGTTTTTGTCCATTTTCAGCCCGGCTTGTGGCCAGTCAAACTCGCTGAAAGGCACAAGAATTACAACCAAGAGAGAACAGTCGAACAAGAGACAGAGACAAATGAGCGAGGGCAGAGAAAAGGGGATTGTTGTGATTAAAAGACAATTATCTGTGCACATCGACTTCCCAGTGTTGTGCGGTGTCAGGCTCGAGCTGAGCTTGTTCTGTCCCAGAAGGCTTTGGGAGACAATGGCTACTGTGTTAGGGGGAGGGAGGAGGTTTGTTTGCAAGTCTTGGGGCTTCATGACACGGTTACAGCACCATGCTACTGTCTAAACACTCGTAATTCCACATAGGCTTAATAATGCATTTTCTAGTAACAGCAAGGAAGGAGTAGTTGGCAGTTTTATAGGTCAGCTAGCATCACCATGCAGGTGTGCTTTCTAACTTGAAGCAACTTAAAGCAAGTTAACAGAAATGTGATGAACTGACTTTGGACAAAACTTAAGCAGCAATAAAATGCTAATGTCACAATTTAGTTACCCAGACTGTCTTTATGTTGCTGTTGCTTGTTATGTGTTAGGGTGGCTGAAAAGTTGCAAAGCAGAACTATTACACAGACTGCACAGGTAGAAAGGAAAATGAATGCGTTCAAAAACCACTGCACAGTGACCTCAGATCACTGTGTGGCCCTTCTAAAGGATATAGAGGAGGAGTCTGCTGTGTCCTTACTCACCAAGGCAGAGGAGATGGTTCTCACACGCAAATCATCAGCGTCAGCTCTATGGTAAGATGTAGGGGAAAAAAGCCAAGCCAAATAATTCTAGGGAAAATCAACCATACTTTAAACAACGTAGACGAGTTATGATGTCATAATTACTGTTTAATTGGCCCTAGTGGTAATTTCATGCCATATCAGGAGCATTGTAATTCCCAGTTTCCAACTTGTTAATTCTCTTTTTTTATTAATAATAATTATGTATATTTTCTTGATCCCCATGGGGAAATTGAACCCATTCACTCAGTGAAGCAGTGGGGAGCCACCAATCTAGCGCCCAGGGAGCAGTGTGTAGGGACAGTACCTTGCTCAGGGGTACCTCAGGTTAGCTGTTCAGTGGATTCGAACCCCTGACCTTCTGATCATGGGGCCACCACTGAGCTATCCCCATTCTTTTGTTAAGCTATTGCTTAACAAAACAGTAGCAGACCCTTTAACATCTAAATTGTCCTTATCTTAGACTCCATATATTCATTTTTGGACTTCATAGTTCAAAATAATCCTTGTGTTTCTTATACCCCCCTATGCACAGCCCCATAGGTCACAGCCCTTAGCTCATTTCTAGCTCATTTTTTTCTGACTGGCCGCCAACCAGCCACTCAAGCAAAAGGTTTGAACATCAAGTGGGTGGGGCTTCTGTACTTATAGCCAGCTGTGTGTGAAGACCATATTAGGGTATCGGTGATTGCTGACATCATACGCAATAGTAGGAAAAAACACTGTCTAAAACAGAGCCTGAATCCATAGCTTTTACCTCGTAGGGATTTCTTGTACATCCACTGATATTAGTGTTTGAAGCTTTGGCTCTGTGAAAAAGGAACATACACTATTCTAAGTGTATAGTTATTTATTCATGGGGTAAAGCATTCTTTATTTTTTCTAGCCTCTGATTCCTAGCGTTATTTGAGGTTTTTAGTCTCCATCAATGACAGGCTTTGAATGAGCCTCATAGGATTTCTTTTCACTCATACCCCTCTTATTCAGCCTCCCTCCCAAACTCATTTCCTGCCTTGTGCTACACTGACATCCAGAAAGAAGTGGATCGCCTCTCCATCAATCCAAAATGATCAAATATGCTCAGTTCCATCCAACCTAAACCAAGTCATCATGTTGGACAGAAAGGCCTTGGAGCTCAAAGTCTCACCCGTATTTGTCGGGGTGAGATGGAACAGAGTGGCCCTTTGTGGCCCCATGTGTATTTATGAATGGCTGAGCCTTGGGGCAAAGCTTGGGAACAATGCTGCTACACTGAAGGACTCATTTTGAGATGGGCGGGGGGGGTGGGGGGTGTTGTTGGTGATGATGGTTGTGATGGTGGTGGTGGTGGGCAGAGCACTTTATTCCCCACTGTTGGGGCTTGGTACAGAGGGTGGCGAGAGGTCTTGGTGGTGCGATGCTTTGCATGTGAGTGTGGCTGCTGAAGCTGCTCATACAGGAGCTATTGAACGTTTGGAGGTCGACTGTGGTCACCTACACAGGTGAGGAGCATTATTTGTGATTTTTATCCTCTTTTGAGGTTTTTATCTTTTCCTGAGAGAAAAAGCAACAGGATACAGATTTCTTCACATGGGGATTGAATTTTATTTAATCAGTCCATTAATCTGATTTTAACAATTTTGTTTTTTAAGGTCAAACACTTACGGACACGGTGAGTGAGCGCTTGCTTGCGTGAGTGTTCATAAATGATATGATGAGTGACCGAGGATGTGAAAAAAGTGAGATGTGCTGTATGAATCACAAGTTAGACCAAGTTAGGTAATGAGTAAGTGTGTGTCTATGCATGTGTACACCTCTATGAGCGCTTGCGTGATTGAACGTGTTTGTGATGATGTGTAAGCGTGCATGGATGAGTGAGTGTGTGTGTTTTGAACATTAGCGGGGGATGCTAAAAGCCCAGCCAATTATTACTGGACAGATTTTGCTGCCTGTGCCATTAGCACTGAGCTGTTCCTGCAAATGCCACAACATATTACGGTCTAATCAGACATGTGATGCCAGGTAGAAGATTCTTCGATTACACACCAAGCAAAACATTTTTACAAGTCATTTAACAGTAGTTTGGATGTATATGCTTTCTGTAATGAGACTGCGAGGAGCTGGAGTGATTCCTTGAATCTCAAAGAGGATGTTTTGTTTTTTATAGGGGAAAAGTGGAAACAATCATGTTTAACCAAATGTGTTTCTCATATAATTCAGAGTGCTGCTTCAGGAGTTGAGGAGAGCATAATGTTGGTTAATTATATACCAATTAGTGATTTTTAAAGAAGATCGCAGAGCCACAAAGAGATATTAATTTATGCTAAATCACACCGGCTGTCAAGAAACATTTGAATTTCTCACCTTAAACTTTGTGACACTTCTAGGTTTAATGGATATGTGAAGAAAATTTTGTCTTTCCAATTAAACTGTCGCGATTTAGAAATTTTCTGATTAATCTAAACTAGCCTCACATTTCAACAATGGGAATACCTCCTGTTTTTTTTTTACTAAATCCACACCTGGCATTTTATACACACTGTTTCAGGACATCAAGTCAAATGGAAGGTTTTAGGAAGCATTAAGATGGATCCACATATGCATTGTCTGTGTGGCTGAACAGGTGATGGCACTGTTTGTCGCCCCCTTTTGTTCAGAGCGGAAGGGAGAACGCTGTAAAGAGAGAAGGCCTGTGGCTTACCATCTGCACACAGGGTTGGGGATTGCCAGTAGTTGGTTTTGCCAGGTAGCTGAGAAATATAAGCTATTGGTGCTCCTGGTCTCTTAGTATGTTGGTGGTCTGCCAAATAAAGCTTGCTTTAATATCCTGTGGGTGTGTTTTGCTCTTGGTAAAAGCCTCCATTTATAATTGTAATCTATCTCTGTGTGTTGTTTGAGATGAAAGTGATGGTACACACCCACAAACTCATGCAAATACCGGGAAAAACACAGGCCATCTTTCTGTGGTTTCTCACTTTTGGGTATATGATACTGCCAGCAGAAGTTTCCTGCAAAAGACTTCAGATAAGAGTAAAGCATAGCTAAAATGTACCTAAACACTAAAATAAGTACATGCATGATGAGCCTTATGTATGAGCCATACATACGTCCAGTCTTTTACTTATGCCAACACTCTGCAGTACCTTGGACAGAATGTGTGACTGGATGTTGGCATATCTCAGTGTTTATGTTTGTATCTTGTGCACACTTGTGTGTGTGTGTGTGTGGTGCGCTGGGCTCATTGCAGCTCAGCGCGCCATGTGTGGGAGGGGGAGCAGCCATGTTTTAAGACCATCTGCTCTTCTGAGTATTTTAGTGGGAGCCTTAGCTTGTGGCGGATCAACGCGCGTCACAGGCAAGCAGCAAAGCACAAGCTGTGAGCGGGCCTGTTCCGGAAAAATTCCTTCAGTTTCTCACTTGGACAATGAGCAGTGTTCTGCATACAAGGTTCCCATTCTTTTTCTCTCTGTCCAAGAGCTCTGGTGATGCTCGTATAGATGTGGTGCAGATGATATTCACAATGAAAATGTTCTTCTTGGCAAAGCGCGGTGTTCGTGTAAACCTTTTGGTTTGTGTGAGCAATTTCAGTAATATAAAATGACTCATCAAAGGTGTCGTGGCCTGATTTAGCAGAACTGATTGTTTAGATAGCATCTGTATCCCCGAAGTGTGATGGGGAATAAATGATTACGGTGAAGTTTGATTGCCTCAGATATTAGAAAAGGACCTTTTGCACAAGGCATCACACAGATTAGATGAAGCTAAACATGTTTGATTACTCAGAGTTATCTTTTACATTTAAACTATTTTTAATTGCTTCTCTGTAAAGTTCCCTCTGCTTCTTTTTTTGAGATAAAGGACCAGAGAAGAAATGTGATACATTTTAATGTTACCCTTTGAGTCTTTAATGTGCATGCACTGTATAGGCAATGATACAGTGCATGAGTCCCAGCAGGACAATGGAGCATGCTCATCTTACAACCAGCACCAAGGGAAGCAGAGGAAGGTCGCATAGCTCCACACCCCACACTGTGGAGTGTGCTGGCATGCCTTATGCTGCATGTGTGTGTAGGGGTTATGGCATGCTGTGCATTCATTTGTACATAGCTCCATAACATCAATGCAACACTGTCTTCTTCAGACTCTCTCCAGTCTGTTTCTAGAGGGATTCCCTTGAGGTTATCCACAACTCCTTCAATGCCATGACTTGGCCTGTGGCCTAATGGCTCTTGAACAGTGACTCACTCTACATATAATAATAAGGGTGAGAAAAAAAACTTCCTTACTGGAGAGACAACTTGCCTTTGTTATATTTATACGTCAGCTAAGTAGACCTCTGAGTGGATCCATGCTTGTACTACTGCCTACTAACATTCCTCAGTAGGGAAAATATTACTGCAGATTTGCATAAGGCTGGAAAGATCAGTGATCATGCCCCGAGGACTCTTAATTTCAGAAATTTAAATTCATTTAGACATGGTTTTCACAAATCTAATTGTGCGCTTTAGACTATTACTCTATGCTTTCCCACACACATCTGGAAAACGGTTGCATTGATTATGCAGTCATGGTGAACACAAATGAACCCTAACATCACAGCGAAACTAACATCAAGTTTCATGTTTCATGTTCTCCCTAAAGTTTAAATGTTATTTTACTAAAACCAATAATGAGTCATCTTTCCTTCACCAAGCAGCTTTGGCCCTTGTGTCTCAGTCACAACAACAAGTCTGTGTGAACAAAGTTCAAGAAATGTCAAGAAGTCTCAGAGGTTGAAGCATAATGTAGGCTCAAAGTTCAGGGCATCAAGGCACATAGGACAGTGCATGGAAGTGGTGGAAAGTAAAGGAATGCTGAGTGGGCCTGCAGTACACATATTCAGATCTGCCCACAACACATGTAAACCAGAGCTCACACAGACTCCTCTCTTCCCCTTCCCCTTGTCTGCTTCAACATATCTTTTTATCTCCATTTTCTATCCTTTCCCACAGACAGTGGCATCTGGGAAGCAGGGCAAGAAAACCAACTCGGGGAGAGCAAAAACAAAGGAAAGACGAAGAAAAAGTCAAGGCTGGGAGGCAGCAGGAGCCTGGTGCTGAGGCTGTTATGAGGCAAGTGTTTTCTGTGTGCATTGCGTGAGTCGCGTATATAAAAGTGTGCACACGTATGCTGTGCTCTGTGCCAGCCATTTGTCTATCCCATCAATAAAGCCTTTGTTGGTAAGGTTGGTGGTGGTGTCAGTGGCCCTGCCCAGCTGCTGTGCTCTATTCTCTCCTATGTTGCTGATGCATGGCCTCTCACCCTGGACACACTTACTTAGCTCTTGGCTTTTTGTTGCAGTGCAGATGTCTGAGGTTGACGCAACGTTGGAGAAAAGTTTGAATTGTCCCAGCCAACAGTGTGACATTATTGGCCAAGAATTCAAAGTCTGACCCTTTCTACATATTTGGGTTTTTTGGTAGCTGAAATATTGATAAAAAAGGTCCTCTCACTTACTCAGAGTTTATAATTTGCTTGTGCAGTTCTGAGACTGTTTAGGTTCACTTTCATCACTCTCAATAGCACAGTTTTCAGTTGCAGCAGGCAGCTGTTGTTTTTTTTTGTTTTTGTTTTTTTGCTAAAAAAAAGGTTTAAAAATCCCTCAGCTTTACACCACACACAATTTGCATCAAGTTGGTTAGCATAGAAGTGTTTAGAAACTGAAGTGTTTAGAAACTGAAGTGTTTAGAAACTGAAGTGTTTAGAAACTGAAGTGTTTAGAAACTGAAGAGTAATTTCCCTCAGGACTAGAATAAAAAACATAGCTAAACAAGACACACCATTGGGATTACATTTACCAGGTGGCCAGAAAATCAAATTCAAATGATTATGCTAGTTTACCAGAAATGAAAATGATTAAATATTTGGTAACAACTTCATGATAATACTGTGTTCCCAACCTGAGTCCACTGCTTCCAGGTGCCCAAAATAACCAGATACGGTAGGTTTAAAGATCACAGGCAAATTTAAATATAAAGTGTAAAAATAAAATTACATCCTCATGCTCCTAGGAATTTGTGACTGTGACTGACTAGTTATTGGACTGCATGATAAGTGGCACATGCAGTGCTTCTTTCAGTGTAAAATCAACTGAATTTTCCCTTCTCTCTAACAACAAGGCTAATATTGGTCAAGGATTCTCTGGGGGATGTTGGGATGTGTTAATCACGAAGCTCTAAAACACAATCCACTCTCAGACCCGCCATCTGCACACACCGGCTGCTGCATCGTGAGGCTGAAATCCGCTGCTTCTCCTTCTACAGGCATTTATTCTACGTCCAAACTAACAGTCATCATGCTGGTGTACATCTCATTTGTATGCCACATTTAGACAAATAGATTTCTTTAGGAATAAGAAAACAACTGTGAACTCAAAGTAAATAATACAAATATAATGGCATTATATTGCACTTTGGATTGTAAATGAGTGAATTATGATAATTTCAGAGTACATTGCAAGCATATGAAAACTCCAGGCTTATGAGAAACTGGCTATTTATCATCTCAGAGAGGAGCAATATGCAGACATTATGGTGCATAATTTAATGTAAAAGCCTCAATAAGGGGGTCAGAGCACATGTCATTTTTACTGCATGGTATCTTCCTTCCCACTCTACTGTGCATCTCAACAGCATACTGGAAAATAAAGGCAAACATATCCAAAAATAACAGAGAAATAGTCCAACAAGCCTTTATTAACATATGTTATTACATGTCAACATGACTATTTCAGTTGAATTAGAAAGGGTAAGATTCAGTAATATGAGCTTTTTCTTGCAGTCTGTTTCTGCTGTTTGGTGGTGAATTTAAGGACAACACATTTTTTATTGCCTTCTGAGCACCACAGTAATGGGATGTATATTTGAATTCTGGCCCCAGTACTCTTGAAATGGCCATGATTTTATTAGGATATCAAACCTCAGCTATTTTTGCATTTACAGTGCAGGTATTGCCAATAAAATAAAATATGACAGATTGAATTTATATAGAAATATAATAATAATAATAATAATAATAATAATAATAATAATAATAATAATAATAATAATGTATACTTTATTGATCCCCATGGGGAAATTACTCTCTCTGCATTTGACCCATTCACTCAGTGAAGCAGTGGGAGCAGTGTGTAGGGACGGTACCTTGCTCAGGGGTACTTCAGGGTAGCTGTTCAGTGGTACTTTAATATTATTCATTAGAGCTCATAATAGATGTGATGAAAATTTATATGAACTGATTTATTTCAACCTGAGGGTTGATATTCGAGACTATAAAGTGAGCAAAGGAAGTAAACAACACAAACAGCTTGATTCTTCTGTGGTAATGTGCTTTTGTTTCTCACTTTCTTATTATCTCACTTGTTTTCATACGCTTTGATAAGTGAATATTGTCTACTCGGATTGATTTGTAGTACAGCACAGAAAGTACCAGTAATCCACTAATGACATGATGTGTGGTGACTGGAGTTTGGCTTTGTGTCAAAGCTCAGGAAACAGTGAGAGCCATTCACTGAATCGGCTTACGTATGGCAACCATAATGAGAGTGACTCTACTGAGGGGGAGCAAACAGGTGCTGACTGATGCTGTGTTTGTGTGACTTACTATTGGTCTGTGCAAGCGAGGGGGCTGCGAGTGCTGTAATCGCCTGGCAATGCTGATGTCACTGGTATTTTCTTTCTTTCTTTCCACAGAGACGGAGGCTGTCAAGCTGTCTGGGTGTGAGTGAACACCCTCTAGTGGAACTGCTGAAGAATTGTTCTCAGACGTTCCATTTGTTTTAACCATCCGTATTTCAAGGTAAAACCACAGTAGTTCAAAACAGTAAGACCTATTTTTACTTCTTGTATACGAGGTGCTTTTTCTTTCTAAGAATGTTCACACCACAACCCAATCTGATAAAAAGCCAAAACTCTCCATATGAGCAGTTTTCAACTTGTGGCTGAACCTTTGCAAGCAGCACTAACTGCACTTAATATACATATTCATAGACATAGCTCAAGTTAGTGTTAACTCTACATCTTTTAAATGTAGGACATGACAGAAAGGACGTTGACATTATTATATTTTTCTGTAGTATTTACAGTATAGCAAGAAGGAATGTATTATCTTTTTGGATTTTAATGACACTTTTCAGTCCGTATACTGTAATGTGTGGTTCATGTTGCACACTAAATATCGCAGAAATGTCATGTCATGTTTTGTACCGGACAAAAAAGTAAAACCTGTGGGACTTTGATACAACTGATACTCTGATCTTTGTTTTTCTTTGTTTTACTGAAAAGTTCCACATTGGGGTTTTTGATAGAGGATTGCTATGATATACTATAAAACCAAGAAACTGTGAAACATTAAGAACATCTTGAATTTGTTTTTTAGTGCGGCGTGTGAGTCATGCAGCAGCATCAGTGGTGGAAACGTGATATTTGTGTGTATGTGTATGTTTTTCTGTTGATGACTGACAGCATGGTGTCTGTTTCAGAGGTCTATGGTCCAGTATTGAGCAGAGACCATGTGGTGTTTAGAGCTGCTCCTACCACTGCTGTTGTTCATCAGTGGTAATAAATTCCTTTACTTCTATATTTTTATGATGATAGACAGGTAGTATTCCTATGTGTATCCTGTATGTTGAAGAGTCCACTGAGCCTCTGTCTCTTCCCCCAGATGCCAGTTGCCAGTGGAATGTTTGGTTACCTCGGGATATCTCAGCCATGACAAACTCCTGTGTGGTCATCCCCTGCACCTTTATGTATCCGTCTGGAATAAGGCCGAGCCGTGGCATTCATGGTATCTGGTATTTTGGGCAGCCCTACCCACAACTCTTCCCTCCTGTAGTCTTTAAATCACGTACAGACGTTGTGCACGAGAGCTACAAGGGCCGAACCAAGCTGCTGGGAGATCTGCACCAGAGGAACTGCACTCTGCTCATCAACAACATTGGCACCGAGCACACGGGGAGATACTACTTTCGTGCAGATCTCGGTGGAGCCAACATCTATACATACCCCGATTTCACTGAGCTCAAGGTTCTGGGTAAGTGACTGATGACAGGATGATCGGAAGTCGTTTTATAGCTGAAAATTTATAGCTATTAAAAAAAGCCATAACAATCATATTTTCCCTTTATATTTCTGTCTCCAGATCAGCCCAACATCGATGTACCAGAGGAGATTGTTAGTGACGAGAGCTTGGAGCTTACATGCTATGCTCCTGATAACTGCCCAGACATGACTCCAGAAATCCAGTGGATGTACACGGACTACCTGCCCGACCCAGAATTCAGCACTGACCTCGTGGAAGAAAGCAACACAGCAGTCCTCTCCAACACCCTCACCTTCACACCCAGGCCCATGCACAATGGGCAGCTTCTAGGTTGCAGGGTCTATTACCCCAACACAACACTAGCCTATGAGAGGCTCATTAATCTAGACGTCAAGTGTAAGTAAAAAAAATAAAAACATCAAACTGAAAGACTGAAAAGCATTCCACTATGTTAGTATGGCTTCAAACGGGATGTTGAGCCTGACAGTTTGCAGTGAAGTGAGTTGAAGTGGATCTTTTTCTCAGAGATCACAAAACTCAAGCATATCTTTATGTCAGAAAGTTGATTCTGGATTCAGTTTTCTGGGATTCCCTTACCTGGATGATTGAACATGCATTAAGAGATATCTTTATGGTTTAGAAAAAAATAACCGAAGAGCCTAAAATGAATTGTTAGTTAACACGGAGACATAGTACAGCTGATTTCAAAGGTGCTATGACAGTATTTAAGTAGTCACTGAGGATGACAAGAAATCAATAGCCTACAACTTTTTTTTCATCTAAATCTCATGTATGAAATGACCTCAGATCAAGACAGCATCTTTGCAGTTTCTGTTCTGTTCCTATCGTGATAGATGAATAAACCTTCTTAACGCTGATAAATCTGAAGTAGCAGTAATCCCACTATTATGAAACAGTACAAAATATTCCAGTTCAAATTACCAAAGTGTGAACTCATATTATAAACTATTGTTCACTTCACTTTCGTTTCACAAAAACCGATCTAAAAGTTGCTGAACCATTTCAGCTAACTGCTGACTAATATTGTCACTAGCATGGTTGAAAACAAAATCTGGTGCTTGTACAGTATTTAGTACAAAACATCAATCTGCATGTTTCACTTTTATTTAGATATAATTTGCTTTGAAGTCCCCTCAAGTTAAAGAGCTACCTTTCAACCTTTATTTGAGGGTGTAAATTTGTCGATTTCTTTTATTGAAAAGATTAAATCATTTTTTAGGAGACAGTTATTCTGTGAATTGCAGACATCATTCGAGTTCTTGGAAAATAAATTCCCTGTTATATTTTTCCTGACAGATGCTCCACGCTCTGTGTGGGTGAATGCCTCTTCAGAGGTGATGGAAGGCAGCTCTGTGACACTGCACTGTGAGGTAGACAGTAACCCTCCTGCCAGGATCGCCTGGATGTTTGGAGACCAAGAGCTGCTGTGGGACACAGCATCCAATGTTTCACTCATGCTAGATGATGTGACACCTGCAAATGAGGGAATTTACACCTGTGTTGGGGACAATGGCTATGGCATCATGAACACCTCACTCTACCTGGCTGTAAAGTGTAAGTTTTTGAGATAGCAAATGACTCCCAACCCCAGCATTTGTAAGCATAAGTGAAAATCTTTTGAATGTCAACCCCCCGTGTGGATTTATTAATACAGTTGATCTAAACAGGGACTCACAACAAGAATCTATAGATGCTCAATGATTTCCAAACTATTGCCACTTTACTGATAAGATTTCATTTAATAACCACCATTAAAACCCACAATAAAATGTCAATGTATCTGGTCCATAGAGCTTAAATGTTCTTTTTGTTTTGGTACAAACATTGGGTGAGACAAGGCAAAAATTCTGATATCACAATGTTTCAGCCAGTTCAACTTGCACTGCAATACTGCAGTAAATGAATGTACTACAAAAACCTGCTCAGAATCTGTATTGCATATTTTTAGATATATCAAAGTCACTGTTTATTCATTTAGGTCACTGTGTGTCCAAAAGAAAAAAAAAGATATTGTGGGTTTTATTTAATTCTGTGCCTTTGAAATGAAGAAGGATCTTATGTAAGAATTATAAGATAGAGGTTTTCTTATATGAATAGTAAACATAACAAATTCATTTTCTCTTCTTTGTTGCAGATCCTCCCCATGAGCCTATGGTAAATGACTCCATTACAGTAGTAGAGGGTACCACTCTGGCCCTGCACTGCAGCACACGGGGAAGCCCGGCACCCACCCTCACCTGGCTGAAGGATGGGCAACTGGTGGGCACCATCACTGCGGATGAGCTGTCAGTGCTGACGATTGCGGAAATCACGCCGCAGGGAGATGGACAGTACCGCTGCTTGGCAGAGAATGAGCATGGGAGAGCCAGCAGCTCCCTCAACATCACTGTCGAGTGTGAGTGCGTCACTTTTCTGTATTATATTTTTAAAGGGAGTCTAAAACTAGGTCAAAGAATAAAGCATGTTGGCAGCAAGTGATACGTTTGTGTAACCCTTCAATGTACGGTAATGTGCTATCTGTACGGTGAATTGCACTTTGTAGAATTCCACAAAACTTCTTATTTCCTTTGAGTAAAAACATACTTTAACTTCCTAGAACCTGGCGTCCACATATATGGACATCACATTTTGGGTTATTTAGACCAAAATACTCAATTTTGCTCTACAAGGGCTTGTTATCCACTTAGTTCAGGTCTTAGGAGGTTAAAGGAAATCTTGACCAAAGGAGTATAATTTGTTACTAGTCAACAGCTATCTGATGTAATCATCTCTTGCCCTCCCTCATTAGATGCCCCTGTGCTTCTGGAGGAGTCAAAGTGCACAGTGGTGAGGGAAGGTGTCCAGTGTGTCTGCATGGCCACAGGAAACCCTGAACCCACTATCGAGTTCTACCTGCCTGATCTGAACATCACCATCAACGAAACAGACGGCCGGTACAACTTCTACATGCACACAGACGGGCACACGTCCACAGGAATGATCAAGCTACGGGAGAAAGGTGAACGGGTCGACAACGGCAGCCCTGCTGTCAACGTCCACTGCAGCATCTCCAATGCATATGGAAGAGAGAGCATACTTCTGGAGCTGCAGCAAGAGAGTGAGTAGACAACTTTACTTAGTATTTAGTTTGACAATAAGTATTGTGGGATTGTGTCACTATTATCACATCCTATTTAAATTGATATGGCACTATAATAAAGATTTTAATACATGTCAGATGTTATTTTCTGACATTTATCTGTACTTTACGAGTCAGCAATGCCTGGTTATGACTATTTCCTGTTATGTGTCATGAAGCTTAAGGCAATGGAAATTTTTGTGCTTTTCTACTAATTACAATAAACTTAAACACCGTAGTCAATTTTCAATCAATTCCACTTACATTGACCCATTTCCATGAATTAAATGTTTATTGATTTGCTACAGAAAATGGATCCGAACAAAAAAAGCACAGTTTTCTCCTATTTGATTAGCAGTTAAAAATTCCACAATGGTCAGCAGTTTAAAAAAAAAAAGAGTCTCTTTTCTTCTTTTTATATCTTCTTCTATACCTAAATCCTCTAGACTATGCAATAAATACTCACAACATCCACTGCCTACTTTATTAGGTATAAATAATACAAGGTTGGACCACCTTTTGTCTTCAGACCAGCATTAATTCCCAGGAGTTGCTGGAAATATTCCTAAGTTTTGCTCCGTACTGACACGATAGCATCTCACATGAAACCTGTTTTAGATTATTTGAGCTTTGTGACATTATCCTGCTAGAAGCAGCCGTCAGAAGATGTGTACACTGTTCTCACATAGGAATGAACAGTCAGCAACAATACTCAGGTAGGCTGTGGCATTTAAACAATGTTCAGGAAGTCAGAGTGTGCCAAGAATATATCCCCCACACCATCGCACCACCGCCACAGCCTGAACTGCTGACACAGGGCAGATTCTGATCATAACATCCAAATGCCTTAGCAGAAATTGAGACTCATCAGACCAGACATTTTTCCAATTTCTTTGTGTATTGTAGCCTCAGTCGTGCTAGCTGATTGTGTGTTCTTGTGCTGCTGTAGTCTATCATCTTCAAGATAGTATGTTCAAAGGTGCTCTTCTACCTTGGTTGTAATGAGTGTTTTTTTTAGTTACTGTTGGCTTCCTATCAGCACAAAGCAGCCTGACTATCACACTCTGACATCTAGCATGAACAACACATTGTTTTTTCAGAGAATTGCTACTCACTGGATAATTTCTTTTCTTTTCTGACCTTTCTCTGTAAACCTTAAACATGGTTGTGTGGGAAAATCCCCATAGGTCAGGACTTTCTGAAATACTCTGAGTCACTGAAATACAAAATCACCTTTCTTCCCCATTCTGATGCTTTGTTTGAACTTGAGCAAGCTGACTCGAACATTTCTACATGGTCTTAAATTCACTGAATTGCTGGCATGTGATTGGCTGTTTAGACATCTGTGTAATGAGCAGTTGAACAGGTGTACCTAAAAGAGCTGCCAGTGAGTGTATATGGCTTGTTAGCTCGGTGGGCAGTTTCTCCATGTGTTACTCAATGAAGTTTACAGTAATTCACTCCCCTTCATTTTTGTTTTTACCACCTCTGTTTTCAGAAAAGTACATGATGGCAGTTATAGTCGGCACCATTGGAGGAGTGGCAGTCATAGCCTTCATCATTGCAGCAGTTAGATATGTTGGTCACAACAACAAGAAGTGAGTATAAATGACAAACTAATGGAGAAGCCGTTGCAAGGCAGGAGTAGTCAACTTCCTTACTAAGCATTTTCTGAAATCCAAGGAAACACTTAAGCCTAGTCATCCATTCTAAAACACATCGTTGCACACTGTATACGAGTGAATGTGGGACTGATGTGGACGTGAGAATTATTTCTCCTGAGCAATTTCAGTTCATTTGCAGTGACAAGTCCTTGTTGAAATCCTTGGAGATCTACACTGGCTGCCTTGTGGAGTTGGTTAGCAAGCTGGACTAACCTTATATTTTGCAGGCACGATTCCCTTCTCTGACACTGCTTCTGTATCCTTGACCTGCTATGCTAAATACAACTCGAGTAGCCCTCTTAACCAAAGTGCTTTATTTTAGCCTCAAGGCATATTTGGACCACCAAATTTGCAAGCTTTCTCTGGCCCTGAAGTGGGTGTGATCTCAGCGACTAAACCCATAAAATAACCACGTCACTCACAGCCACGGTTGGCCTCCAGCATAACCTTACAGAGCTTGTTGTTTTAAAATGGATGCCCAGGCTTGGCGTGTCGCCCTGCGTTAGTGGCAGTCGAGACCGAGTCTGATTATGTGACTCCGTCCCCCAGAGAGAATGGCAACCCTAGGCAGGACGTGGTCCTGGAGAACCCAGCTTTGTACTACAGCGCAGTCAAGAAGGACAAACAAAATCTGAGGAAGAAAGTGGTGAGACATGTTGATGTCAATGATTATGATTATGATTGAGGATGGGTTGGATTACCATTCTCAGATTGTTTGGGGTTAAAGTTTTGTGTAATGAAAAAGTCGTACAGTCATGATAAGACCCCGTGTTAACCTCTGAAATGAGGTACCAGAAAGAATCTGTCCCACTAGCAGTCTAGTAGCTCCAACCATGACCTTTCCAAACACTGTTTTTCTCTTGCTTTCATCGCTTCTCTGCGTTTTTCTGTGTGTTTTTCTCTCCCCTAACTCTTGCACAGCTTAAGACAGAGCTGTTGGGCTCAAAGTTTAACTCCATTCTAGAGGAGACTACGGTAAGGTTCCCCTACAAATCCCCATTAAACCAAAAAACCAAAAAACACAAGCCTCAGTGACAGATGCATCTCCTCGCATATCAGCTTCTGTGTTCTGTACACTGCCGTTTGTTTCCAATACTGCCTTCTGCATGGCTGCCTCATTGCTAACACAAACTGCCAGTCTAACAGGAAACATCTCAGACTCCCTCTCAGTATGTCGACCAGTAATCACTAACATCTTTTCTTTAGTGTCTGTCGCGCTCTTCTATCTGAGGTGTCACTGGCACCTTGCCGCTGATTTTTGCCGCTAAACTGTGTTTCTGTCTGCAGGGAGAAGACGGGGATTATCAATCTGTGGGCTCTATGGCAGGACTGGAGAGGCAAGAGCTGAATTACGCTTCCCTGGAGTTTATCGGGGCAAGGTCCAGGGAGGGGGCCTCAGGGAGGAGGGATGACGGCAGCAACTACACAGAAATCAAAGCCAAATGAATCGCGATCCTTCCCTGATCCCTCGGCTATGCGAGATGCAGTGGCAGCCCTATATTACACACATCATCTGCCCCGTAAACTGTGTAATAACCCCACCTCTTCTCCTGGATTTCACTCTGCATATGACTCTTTTGTTCCCCCCTCATTTTATCAAATTTATCACATGTAATCTGCTCTGTGGCAGTTTCCGCCGCTATGGACTGCCCCTCCTCCATGGGATCCCCCGTCACATACCACCATTAGAAAAAACTGGTATTTCTGGTGGTTTTGAGCAACACCAACTGGACAATGTAAAACACATGTTAATTTCAAGCCTAGTTCAAGTTGCAGTACATTGTCTCTACACACAGCGTTAAACGGTGGCCATATTTTTATTCTTTTCTCCTTTTGATTGCTGTTGTGTCTGTCTCACCGTTTGCTCTCCATCTATTCTTTTAACTGTCACTGTGTCTGCTGCCAGTCGAAGCATCAGGGCAAGGAGTAACTGCTTTTTGTTGTCTTATCTTTATGTGTCTGTGTACTGAGAGCGAACCCTCTCCTATCTTGTTGTGTCCTAAGAAGATAAGTGTAAGAAGTGAGAAAAGGAGATGCCTTTAGATTCTACATAATTGTATTTAATGTGTGCTGTGACACAGTAGCCTCTCATTTTAACTGGAAAAAGTCACCATCACTTCTGATAGTAAGTCTGTAAATTTAAGCGACACACTTTCCAGTTCTGAAAAAGATCAAACCTTGATTCTGGCATTTTTTGTGTAGGTGTAAGAATGAGATCTGAGGGGATTTCTTCCACTGTGGCCAACGCAAAGTGTCTCATTTTCTACTTCTTTTCCACAATGCACGTGTGTCTTCAAAATTATTCGAGTCAACTAGAAAATACAGACCTGAAGCACAACATACTTGCTTGTGAGTGGCCAAAGTGTTATCTCCTATAGACAATGTGTGTATGTATGAATGGGTGTGTGTATTCAAATTGTGCTGAAAGATCACTGGACACTGATTTCTGGGATCTTTGGGAAGTTTCAGCATCGCCTCACTAGAGGTCTGTGCTTTGTTCTCACAGGATTGCGTCAAATGTTTGAATGGCAAAAGGTGATGCTGACAAGCCATCTGGTTGTGCTACTCAATGACATTTGATGAACCTGTGGTGTATTATTAAAGCTCACTAATAGTCTAACTTGATAATGATGGTGTCAATAATATATTAATTTGATGTATATTGATGGTGACAGGGATTCTAGTTTGTACAGTAAACATCCTGCATGATTCTTTTGCCAGCAGGCACACATTCAAGTATTGAACAGCAGTGAAAAGCCAGACTGACAAATGAAAAGCAGTTTTGTCACACGTCACTCAGCCACTCTGACTGAACACTGTCTTAATAGAAGGTTAGAAAACAGTTCCCAACCTCTGACTACATGAATCTACATGAAGTTAAATCAAAGGCTGTGTTTTCTGTATTGTTTCCATTAATCATTAAAGGAGTACTTAGTATTTTAGCATTGCTTATCCATTGAATGTATTAACTCACAAGAGACAGGGTTTTTTCTTCTTTTTTTTAATAAATGGCCAAATTCACAGGAACCATGATGTCCAGAGTTTGGTCCCTGGTACTTGTTTAGTTCCAATTATAGTCATAAGTTACCCTTAATGCAAGCAATAGCTTAATGGAAGCAATCTTTACCTTTGAAGTACCATGCCTTCAGATTTTCTGAAGCTAGTTGAGAACATTGTATTGTGTAGCTTTTTACTTAGTACAGAGCAAACCTCATATCTGATCTAAACAAACCAAGAAGCCTACTACTTGTCAGTTTACACCATGTCTTATAGAGTCATCTCTCAGACTTGCACACACACTGTAGCCATAACTCCCTATACCCTATCATTTTGCATAAGAAACTATAGATATTGATTGTAATTTTGATTTAAATTGGTATTTATTGCACTTCAGATTGATTTTAACAATGTAACACAGAATAGCAAATATGCAATTTTTAATGTACATTGTTAAATGTATGTAAAGATGTTTATGGAAAAGTCAAGTGAAAAACAAAAGAAAAAAATGGAGAAATAATCTCTTTGTGAAGATTAAAATTTCTTTGGATATAAATATAACGACTAAAGGTTTATAAAATCCTATTATGAAATTCGGTTTGGTTTGTTTGGCTGTCTCATTTAAAATGATGGAGTAAGTTGACTGAAGCAGCAGAGTGTTTATGTGAGCTGTGTTTAAATGGTTTCATAATCAGCAGAGCAAAATCCACTATAGGCCTCAAACTACAGTAATTTTGTACAGGTACAGACATCTCTAGAGGGGAAAGGCATTGTGAAACAAAGAATGATACATTATAAGGAGCACTTCAGTTTTAACTGTTAAACTGAACTGAACCCAAATGAATCTCTCTGTCAAAATGAATAAACCGTGATGATGAAACTTCAGATTACGTTTGGTTTTAACTACAAGTGAAGACCTGACGTTTTTCTAACTGGATGCTCTTCCGTTCTGGTAATAATATGCAGGTATAATTTTTACCTGTAGCTTTATGATAAGAAATGAGACATTTTTTTTTATTAAATTTCACTGATTAAGACTTTTAATCAATGCTGGCCTTTTATTAAGACACTGTTCTCTTAAATTATAGATGAAGGGTTCCAAATATGCAAGCTAGCATTCCTAAATTGCCTGCCTGCACAGAGTCATTAACCATTCACTGTCTCCGATCTCCTCATATCCTTATTTATTTATTTTTAAAGCAGAAATATCACATATGTCTTATCTAATCTTTGCCACAGCGTGCTGTAAAGAAAATGTGTATGTCCAGTACTTTGTGGTGATCATAATAATTATTATGGAGTTTTTGTTTCTACATTTATGATTATATAATTTAGATCGGGGTTTGCAGTCTCTGCAAATAAGCACTGTTGTAATGACTGTAGGTTTGTCACCAATGATGTAGTTTGCTTGCTCTTTTATTTTAAAAAGTCCTTGATGCCTCCAGCAAATTCATTTGTCTTCAGTTTCCTGCAAATACAAATAAAACAAAGACAACACCGTATGGAAACAGCTGTTTATTGATAGAAAACAACTAGTTTCTGTCTGTTTATTATTCTGTTTTGGTGTTCTGAAATGCAAAAATGTATGCCACATATTGGTTTTATTTCTCGGATTAAGTTCTTTTAATGGCTAAAGAACTTTAGAAAATGAAAGAAACAAAAACATGATCAAACCCCACAAGTCAAGATTGTGTGTCACAAAAAATCTAAACACAGAGTCGAATACATTAAGCCTCCAGTGCTCATCCAGCCTGCAAGTGTGGTGTTTTGTTAATGTTTTAATCTGGAAACACACGATTCATTATTGCTTCTGTTCAGCCATTTAGTGGCCTGATAACATTAGAAGCAGATGCATCGGGGGTGGGACTTGGCACACAGATAATCTCAAGTATGTGTTATAATTGCATACTTTCCCAACTTCTAACAAGTATTTGTGCCCAAAGAAGATATATATATATATATATATATATATATATATATATATATATATATATATATATATATATATATATATATATATATATTTTTTTTTTTATTATTTTTTTTCTCCATGAATTTATGTTGAAATTACAGAGACCCACCGGTTCCAGTAAGAGGCTTCTCAAACATGCATGTCTAGAAAGAATAGCAAGGGGAGGAAGACCAGACCTTCCATTTTAAATCCATCCAGCTAATTCCCACCTACGGGTCTGGCATTAAAAGAAGCAAACCTGTCTCAGAGACTATCAGTGTGTGGCAGGATAGGCATAAGCAAATGATGAATGGGCATGTTTTTCAGCTATATAATAATACTGACATTACTGCAGAAGTGATCACAGGGTAATTAATTTTAGTGACAATACTGCGGTTCGAAAAAGAAACCAGTATGATATAACCAAACATCAAAGTCTAGATCACATTTAAAATTAAAGATTGCATCAGATGAAAAGAACAGGACTCCCGGAGCAATAATGTAATTAATGGAAGCTGTTCAAAGAGAGCTGAAAAAGGAAACTAAAGGAAGCAAGAGGGCAAGCCAGTCAACATGTTTGAACCCCCCCGAAACAATAACAACTATGGGATACATTCATACAAATACACTGAATTATTTTTGCAAACATGGTGATTCTGCTGAGTGTAATTGTATCACTGATTGTACAAATCTGTCTGCTATAGTATCACTTGACACAAACATAACTGATTCAAGTACTGCAGCCAAGGGTTTTTGAACAATATATTTTTAATATTAACAAAAAGCATAAACCTCAAAACTGCAAACTACAAACCTCTGCCAAGGCAGCTCACTTGCTGGAGAGTATTCACTTTTAAGGGAATAGTGGTGTAATTTGTATATGAAAATATGTATGAATATGTAATGCATAATATGTATTGATTTACAAGTAACTGGATATGAAATACTGCAGTATGTTTCTAACTCAACAGGCAGCTCATTTTCTTCCTCTTTGTAAAACATTCTTTAAATATAGAATACAACTGGGGCCAACTTTAAATAACAACAAATGTGAAATGTAAAAGTGAGATCAGAGGGGAAATGGGATGGGATATTTAGATGCAAACTACAGTCATATAACAGTGTATCATTTCCTAAATGGTCCCAATGCAAACAAAGGCAGCAGACTTTTTAGCATAGTTTTAAAGATAAAATGTGTTTTATGAAAGTCTGACATAATGAAACTTTGACCGTAATGAAGAAAGGGTCCAAATTAACACGATATTTAGAATTTCCATTTATCAATCTTTATATATGCCTATGTGTTGTCAGTACAAATAATTGCAGCAAAAATCTGGACATATATACCATTATTATCACTTTAACCTTTAGATCAATTTACAGAGCTTGAAGGAGAGGTTAGAGGTCAAACATAGCATGATGTTTTCAATTTTATACGGTCATTTCTATATGTTGACAATACACACCACACCTGTAAGAATAATAGTCTCTAACCTATGAGCCTTTTGGTCCATGTTCAACCATCTTCAATAAAATTGACCTTCAAGAAATTGGTGGATGTACATTTTAATGGATTATTAGCATGACTTCACTCTACACCCCTACAAAGTTTTATCAGAAAGCATTCAAAACTTTTCCAGCTTTTATATTTACAGACAGCATGACATGCAGACACTACAAAAAAAACCAACCTCCTTGCTGAAAGAAAATATATGCTAATGTAAAAACTGCTTTTAATCTTCTTTTGGGCTTTCTGCCTTTGTTGACAGCCTAGCAGTAAAGAGAAAACAGGGGAGGACACAAAGCAAGGAGAAACAGGACATTGCATTCCAGCCATAACACATATGAGTGTCTGCTAAACCAGTGAGCTAAACCACAAAGACCTGAACTGCTCCAGGTCTGTGTTCTGTATCTGTTTCTGAAATAGCCCGTATCCCACAAAAAATAGGAAGCATTACTGTTTTGAAGTCAGAGAATCAGACTGCTGTAACACAGACACACAGCTCACCTTTCAACTGAAAATCCACATCACCAACATTAGTTGTAAAATTCACAGACTCATGTGTGAAACAACTGTAGAGGAATCTTTGATTCTGAATTTTGAACATTTTACTATTTTATACTTTTTTCTATCTCGGTAAAAAAAACAAACGGTAAATTAGGGAAGCTCTGCAAGCGCGACTGTTGAGTTTATGGGGGTTTTCCTAGATGTGAAGGACATAATCTTGTATCACTCGTCATAATTAATGTTACACCACACAGGATCTGCCACATGTTTTGGTGTGGATGGTTGAGTATTTGTCAAATTTTGGTAATAAAAATGTGCAATGAACACAATAAATCATATTCCAAGTTATACACACAGACCTGGCTTGAGGTCAAATTACAGAGACCTGCTGGTTCCAGTACAAGACTTCTCACATGTTCGCATGATTGCATGAGAATAATAAGGGAAGGAAGATCTAACCGTCCCTTTTAAATTTATCCAGCTAATTCCCACCTACAGGTCCAACAATAAAAAAAAACATATCTGACTCAAAGACATGGACATGGATGCCTGGGACACATTTTCTTTCCATTAATGTGCATTTTCACTGAAATTATTACATTTTTCATGGACGTCTTTCAGAAAGTTGTGTTATTCCAGTTGACATCTGATTTTTTTGACTGACTACATTAGAGCACATTTGAGTGCACAACTGAACTTAAAAAAAAAAAAAAAAATCTAACAATATCTGCAATCCATATCTAGCCTCAAACTGTAGCTAGAAATTTGGACTGGTAGCAACTGTTTTATGCATTTAAAGAACCAGGGAGTTCTACTTTTATCAAGAATTCTGTTAATACTTCTGTTTTTTGTTAATTAGGTTGCAGCTAGCTGCTGTGCTTGCCACATTGTTCTTATGGCACACGTGTTCAGTTACACTGCTAATGTTACAAGTGCAAAAAGCTAAAAACTTATTTCGCCATATTGCATTAACAAAAGAAATTGCTGTTGTAGAAAACAGACAAATAATAAACTTTAACCATGTTTTGTAACATTTCTTTGTTATTAGGGCAATTTATGCTGAAACAAGTGTTAGAGTGGCTTTTGTGTTATCTGTTGAATCCAGCAGAGGGCAGTGTCTGACTTTCTAATGATAAAACTATGACGGTTCAGCTAGTATCTCTTCTCAGGTTAGACTGTATTATTTAGTATCATCTACAGTTTTTGGCTTATAATTACAATTGTGGTGTTTATGATAATATTAATGCCGAAAAATGTCGAGATATGCATTCTCTGGACCTACAGAGATATTTGAATATTCTACTTACACCTGTATGTATACAGCATATATGACAAATGTGCAGGAGTGAAAGTGTTCAGGACAACACTGACATCTACCTTTGTGTGTAATTAGACAGCATCACAGTGTGACAACATTCAAACCACTCCAGGAATAGTGGGAAGCAGCATAATCCACCATAACACTCAGTTTGAAAATATATGTGTTTCTGAAATGAAAGCCACCTTACCTATGAGTAGGGATGGGTATCGTTTAGGTTTTATCCGATACCGGTGCCAAACCGGTACTTTTGAAACGGTGCCGGTGCTTAAACGGTGCTCAAACGGTGCTCAAACCGGTGCTTAAAGAATGGAAAACACAAAAGTGGTCCAAAAACCTCTCATGTTCAGCTGTTTTTTTGTAAAAAGATAACAATGTTAGCCTTTTCTGCAGCTATGGGGCATATATGGTATCATTCTTGGCTGGAAGCAGTGCTTAAACAATGGAAAAAAACACAAACTTTGTCCAAAAACCTCTCATGTTTAACTGTTTTCCACTTTTTCTTTGGTCATTTTAGCCTTTTTGGCCAGGGTGAAGGGAGTATCTGCCATCAAACAAGAAGACAGCTGCATGTAGCTATGATGGTGTTTGCTGTTCACCTTACATGCATTAATGTAATAACGTGGTTAGCCTACTCAACGTAAATTACACACGAACAACATTAAGCTACTCACGCAGAGAAGAACGGCTGCTGCTGCCATCATCATCCGTCATCATTTCTGCTACACTGGCAGGGCTAGGGGCCAGGACTCTCCTCTTCGGGTTTTTGGGGGATGTTGCTAATTCCGGGTCCGATAACAGGCAACCCACAAGCAGTAGATGTGCTCGGTGTGAGGTCTCGCAGCAAGCTATCAAATACGGCGCATTTCTCGGCTTTAAAAAAAAACACTATGCGTCGCCAGGTGTTTCATCAGATTTGAGGTGTTACCTCCTTTGACAGTATCACAGTATCACCTTAAAGCACTTGTTGCAGCTGCTGAGTTTGCATCTTTTGCTGTGAAGTACAGCCAGACTTTTGACCGCTTCGCCTTGGACATTTTTAATTTGTAGCTCTGCTCTAAAAGAACGTATGTACCTGGACCCGCCTACTATTCTCGGAAACTTAAAATGATTGGCTAGAATCTAAAGTGTATCATTCCATACCAGTTGGTGGCGGTAATGCACCTTTCAGTTGTTTGCCAACCGCCAATACAAATGTAAGGAAGAAGAAAGTGTATCACAGCTCAGGAAAAAAAGCACCGAAATAAAGCACCGAAATGTGCGCTGCTTTTCGGTCTGGTTACTACCGTTTATGTCAGAACCGGTGCCATCATGGCACCGGATACCGGTACCCATCCCTACCTATGAGTATCCAGGATGGTCAGAGGCCCAAAATAGCTTAACTGTGTGGTGGAGCTCTACACTGAGGCCCTCTGTTCCTGTTCAATTTACACTAATCTTTATTACAAATTCTGTCTGCTACAGTATACATCACTATGCTGCTTTAATCGATTTTAGGTAATAAGTCAAAACATTTTCATCATAAAACATCTTGACCAAACACAGTGGCTGTAATGGAGAAAACCACTCAGTTACAACTACACATTTTTGCTTTGTCATGTTAGCAGTTTCAGCTGTGAACATGTGAGCTAATTTTAACTGACCGAGAGAGAATGTCAGCAGTGTGAGGAAACTCTGCAGTCTTTCAGAGTCGTATTTTAGTACATTTAAGTGAGAATGGGAAGTTGTCAGACGCTGTGTGTACAGTGATGCCACATATGTATATATGTGTATAAATATTTATAAACATCATTACAAAAGACAAACATCCATGTACTGAAATAGAGACATATGTTTCTTAATTTGCAACAATTTATGCACTTCTGAAACAGAAGTTGTATCTTTTCGTACATGGATGCATGAATATAAGATTACATGTAAAATGTATGTACTCAACTGTCAATACAGACTTTGTAATAATAAAATTAATACCTAAGTATACTTTACATGCAACATCTGTATTGCATCTAACATGAAATGTCATTGTTCATACTTTACCAAGCTGATATATGTTTAATAATGCAGTCAGTGCAGTATGAGCAGTCTTTATTTTTCATAAACTGCTGAGTTAATGAGAATCGATAAGTGATATCGATAATGGAATTAGAGTCTGACTGCTACAGCATCATCATCAATAATCAAGTCAGACATTTGGCAGAATTTCCTGATCCAACAAAGGACTAAAAATGACTAAAAATATCTGCTTATCGATTAATGATGAAAATGCTTTCCAGATGGTCTCAGTGTAGACACTGTTCAGCACAGCTTGTGCGTCATATCCACAGGTTATCACACTTATCACCAACTTCTGAGCACTAGTTTTCTTACTTGAGATTATAACGATTTCTGGCTATGAACTGTATGTTTAATATTTCACAGACTGCAAGATTAAGACCTCCCATATCCAACAATTCAGTTTTCTTAATCCCAGTCTATAACACTGTTCTGTCTATGAAACTTTATGAAAACTATTATAAAAAGAAGCTGGGACCTATTTAGTCACCCCAGACTTTGCTTAATTGCTTGATGATTTAACCAGATATTATTTGATATTATTCTTTGAAACTAAGGCTACACGTTAACCCAAAACAGGCCCAGTATCTTTTTAAACTTGCCTCTATAATGAAAGCTGTAAGACATGATGGGATTTTACATGCAAAGCTGGATTACAGATGATGTTTTAAATACAGAGAACTCAGCCATGTCTTATTCAGTGTTAAAATAAGAGTCCACAGCAATGGAACAAACCTTGAAAAAAACAGAAGTGTTATCAGACAAACTGTTGAAATGCTGAGACGGCTTGTCTTTCGAGTTCTGTAAGCTCTTTAATGCATTTAATTTAAATGAAATTAAACTTAATGTAATCTTTGTCGAGTAAAGTATTAGTAATGTTGGAGTAATGTAAAAGCAGCATAAATGTCATATACATGTCAGGTTTTCACTTTAATATTCTGGTCTTTAACTTGCTGTGTAAAGAGCCACTGACTGACATTTTGTGATAGAAATATAAAACATACATTGTGTGATATAAGATAATAATTGTATCTGTTGTAGTGCTTATGGGGGTGGTGACAAACTTTCTGAAATGTTGTTGCAAGAAAAAGGAAGAAACAGAAAAGAGAGGAAGAGAAACTTCAGCTCCAAAAAGGCGGCAGATATCAGTGTGTAGAGAAGACTGACGAAGAACAAGACGAAACACGTAAACTGTTTAATATATTTCAAAATATCTTTTTAAAATTTGAAATCTGAATGTAAGGTTTTCATATCTATAGCAGTGCTGGTAAAATTAAGAGATCTTATGCATTCATTAAATATGGTTGACAATATACATATATTTATGATATGAGTGGTATTTTTACTCAGTAAGGATCATTTTTTTCATTAATTAACCTCCTAGGACCTGGTGTCCACATATGTGGACATCAATTTTGCTTTACAAGGGCCTGATATCCACTTACGATGACATTATACTGCTACTGTTCTATCAAAATTTTAAACAAATATCCTCATATGTGGATCTTATTTTTCTTAAAAACAAAAATAAGGTAAAAAAATCTGGTAATTCTTTGTTTTTACATTCATCGGGCCCCAAAATGCCCAAATAAAATATCAATATCAAAGAGAAATTAAAAATGCATGCCGTGGAAGAGTTCGGGTTTTAGAAGGTTAATGTTTCAGAAATAGATATCACAAAGATTTTATAATGTATAATGTGTATGTGTTAGTCCCCATAGGGAAATTGCTCCTCTGCATTTAACCCATTCACCCAGTGAAGCAGTGGGCAGCCACCAATGCAGCGCCCGGGGAGCAGTGTGTAGGGACTGTACCTTGCTCAGGGGTACCTCGGGGTAGCCGTTCAGTGGAGTTGAACCCCCGACCTTCCGATCATGGGGCCACCACTCTACCTACTGAGCTATCCCTGCCCTTTTTTACCATAAAGATCTTTATGGTTAATTACTACATAACTAAGCATGTGACATCATTTACTGAGTTGTGAGAAGATGACTTTTCTTGTGTTTTAAATATTGTTTTAATTCCTTTATACTTCTTTAATTTGCTTTATCATCTTAATTAGTTATTCTGTGGAGGGAGAGACTGAACGTGTCGAGCATCGAATATCAAGGATGTTTGTTCTCATCTGGTCAACTCTGTTTTTCTCTGTAAGAGGCAGCAGTGCTGACAAAGGTTTGCATCTGATAATTTGTAAACCTGTATTTCTGCCAATATGATTTTTAGTAAATATCTCTATGTGAAACTATTTTCATGACATGAATCTAGATAATAAGCATTTAATCACACTCACACATAATTTAGTAGTGCCATTGCTATCAGTTGACTTGTATGTCATAAATAAATCTTTTGTTAACTGCACATATAATAGGATAAGAAATGTGAAACCTTTCATCTTTCCCTTTGCATTAACAGTTACCTCAGTCTGGGGACGACAACACTGTGTTGGAAGTTACTGTGTTACTCTCAGTGAGCGAGAACTAACAGCAGAGGCTGGACTCTGTGTTGTGATCCTGTGTTCTTTCACTACTGCTGCTAACTTTGCACCCAAACATATAGTTTGGTACAAATGTGAAGCATCTAAAAGATGTAGTGATGCTGACATAATATTTCACAGCAACAAGAACAATAAAAAGGTTCAGTCTGGGTTTAAAGGACGAGTGTCACGTTTGGAGCCTGATGTGAGTCACAAAAACTGCAGCATCATCATTAATGATCTCAAAGAGTCTGATTCTGGATTTTATCAGCTCAGAGTTACTGGTGAACTGAATGGAAAACAAGATGGAGTCACATTCAGTCAAAAAGTAACTGTTTCTGTTAAAGGTATGAAAAGTTATTCCAAGAACAATCATGTAGAAAAACGATGTTAAGTCATGTACAACAACATACTTTGTATTTTTTTTTTTTTGGTCTTAATTCATTCATTTTAGGAAATTGTTAACCTCTAGCTGGTAGCTAGTAGGAACTGCAGCAGTTCCTGGTAAAACCTGTGTTTGCCATTAACCATTTTACCAAATATTTTATTATCTGAGCCCAAATCCAAGTAGTTAAACTTCAGACAGTTTATGTGATTTCATTAATGGCCAGTATTTTCTTTAGGTATTGAACAGAAGCCCAAAGTAATGATTCCCACACTGACAGAGGGACAGCAGGCCACACTGACCTGCACTGCTCCTGGTCTCTGCTCTGGATCTGTTCCTCAAATCACCTGGACATGGAGAGGAGCAGGAGGGACTGAATCTTACATTACAGGAAACAGCACTGATTACAAGACTGAGAATCTAACTGATGTTACACAGAGACACATCTCAACTTTGACCTTTAACCCTTCAGCTGAACAGCACAACACCAATGTCACCTGTAAAATCCACTTCACAGGTGACGCGACTGCAGAAAAGACTTCAGGTTTGAATGTAAACTGTGAGTACTTTTACAACCTTAAGTTGACTTTCCCCCCCTAAAATCTAATTTATTTTACAGGATCATCTTTTCACTTGCAAGAATTTTGGAGTTATGGAAACTACATGATTGTGATTTATGTGTATTTGTTTCATAGATGTGAAGGAGGTTAACATCACTGGTGTTACAGTTGTCAGGGACGGTGAGGCTCTGAATCTGAGCTGCAATGTTCACAGTTTCCCTCCATCTCTGATTATTTGGTCTAAACTTGGTTCCAATGAAAAGCTTCACGCTGACACTGGATCAGCCAATCTTGTCATCACCAATGTAACAGCAGGAGATGCTGGACAGTACGTCTGCACAGCTAAATATATGAACAATACCCTGAAGGACAAAGTCAACGTCACAGTAATATGTGAGTACACAGCTGCTGTTTTTGGACGGAATATATTTCTAGCAGAAACACAAGCCTACATCTGGTTTTTGGAAGTATACTAAAATATATCCATTACAAAAAAGTGAGCTGAATAAAAAGGTTGATTAACGCTAATATCTACAGGTAGGATTAAAATTAGGAATGAAAAATGAAGGTGGAATGTTGGCAAAAAAGCTGTTTAAACATAACATTCAGACATTTTCATAGATGCTGATCTGAAAGTGTTGGCTAAGCCTGCAACTGATCAACTTGCCTGTTTTATGTTACTGGAAGTCGGCACAGCTGCCGTCCCCTCACCATCATCGTCACAGCTTTCATTTTTAATGTACTAAAGGAGTTATTAATGACTTTTCATACTGTTTTCTCTGCATCTAACATATTGGGAAAGAGGAAGGTCATCTAGTACAGTGCTAAGCTTGTTTACTTGCTGATTGTAGTGAAAGGTGAGTCAGTAGTAGCTTGCCTCACACAGTGGTGTCCCGGTTTACTGTGAAAGACCAGAGTTTTAGACCACAATACGTGTGTGAAAATCACCAGAATAAAGGCTTTTACATGCTGGATGTGCAAAATCTGGTTTCAATGGACTCAAATTTTCTTAAAGCGGCCATGCACACCCACTGCATACTTATGTAGGATGAATTTGCACAACAACTCAGGATGAGGATAGCTGTGGAGCTTCAGTGCGACATTGGGTGGGTTGATTGCAGTGTTTTTAAACTTGTGCTAATGCTAATGCTGCTCCTTGTTGTTTATAATGTGACAAAAGATTATTCTGTACAGTTTGTCTGTATAGCAAAATATTTGAACATGACTCTTACATTATATCTGAATGTGTCTGTGTCTTGTAAGTACGTTAACCTTAATTCTGAGGTTTATATGCACAGTAAAGGTTACGTCTGTATTTTTTTTTTAAACAAAGTTTGCTTATATTTAATAATTCTTTGAGTTGTTTTCTAATTTCTGATCTTAAACAAAATATTGTAATTTCTTCAACAGATAAAAGGATACCTCAAATCATTGGAAACACAACTATCAAGGAGGGAGATGTCCTGAATCTGACCTGCAGTGTTGAAAGTTTCCCTCCATCTCTTATTATGTGGTCTAAATTAAGTTCCAAGGCAAACCATCATAACGACACTGGATCTGCTACACTAGTCATCCCAAATGCAACAGCAGAACATTCTGGACAGTACATCTGTACAGCAAAATACATGGACAGTGTCCTGAAGAAAGACACCAATGTAACCGTGATATGTAAGTACACAACATCGTGCTTTCCAGCAGAAAAAGTATTCTTGGCACAGTTTCCCCCATCTGACAGCGGAAACTGGCAGTTTAGAGAAGCCCAGGTCTTTTGAATAACTTCTACAGTATCACTCTTTCAAATATGTGATGCCATCTCAACATTGTGCATTGTGCAGTGAAATTTGTAGACATTTTTAGATTGTTGGCCTTAAGTTGACTTTCCCCCCCTAAAATCTATTTTATTTTACAGGATCATCTTTTCACTTGCAAGAATTTTATGGAAACTACATGATTGTGAATTATGTGTATTTGTTTCATAGATGTGAAGGAGGTTAACATCACTGGTGTTACAATTGTCAGGGACGGTGAGTCTCTGAATCTGAGCTGCAATGTTCACAGTTTCCCTCCATCTCTGATTATTTGGTCTAAACTTGGTTCCAATGAAAAGCTTCACGCTGACACTGGATCAGCCAATCTTGTCATCACCAATGTAACAGCAGGAGATGCTGGACAGTACGTCTGCACAGCTAAATATATGAACAATACCCTGAAGGACAAAGTCAACGTCAGAGTAATATGTGAGTACACAGCTGCTGTTTTTGGACGGAATATATTTCTAGCAGAAACACACGCCTACATCTGGATTTTTTAAGTATACTAAAATATATCCATTACAAAAAAGTGAGCTGAATCAAAAAGTTGATGATTAGCGCTAATATCTACAGGTAGGATTAAAATTAGGAATGAAAAATGAAGGTGGAATGTTGGCAAAAAAGCTGTTTAAACATAACATTCAGACATTTTCATAGATGCTGATCTGAAGTTGTTGGATTAGCCTGAGTTTGATCAACTTGCCTGTTTTATTTTATCGGAAGTCAGCACAGCTGCTTGCCTCACACACTGTACTCATTGTTTACTGTGAAAAACCAGAGTTTTAGACCACAATACATATGCGAAAATTACCAGAATAAAGGCCTCTACATGCTGGACGTGCAAAATCAGTTCATTTCATGCATTTAATTTGATGGACACAAATATTCTCAAAGCAGCCATTCACACCCACTGCATACTTACATAGGATGAATTTGCAATATTTATTTATTCATTTTTCAGCTCCAGTTGAATTTTCCTGATGTTTTGGAGGGGAATAATTCTGACTAATTGCAGCACTATCTAATGGTGACACAATCAAACCATACTGTAACATGATGGAATATTTGATTGTCATTGAACATTGTCTTGTATGATAAAAAACACATTTTTTTTTAAGTTAATTATTACAAAAACAACTTAGGATGAGAATAGCTGCGGAGCTTCGGTGCAACAATGGTGGGTAAATTGGAGTGTTCTTAAATTTGTGTTTGATTACTTAGCAAGTCTTTTGAATAACTTCTCACTCTTTCAAATATGTGATACCATCTCAACATTGTGCATTTTGTCAATGAAATCTTTAGAAATCTTTAGATTGTTGGCCTTGACTGCTAGCACTAAAAACAAACAAACAACATTTATTGATTAAAATGGAGACAATGTATAATATACAATAAAACAGACATTCCTGGAAAACTACCTTAATAATAAAAAAACAATACAAATTTTTAATATGCATTTAGGAACCATTTTAAACCACTGATAGGATTCAACAATAAATAATAAACAGGGTTTTTTAAAGATCCAGGATGGCTCCGGATGTATGTTTCAGTCAGAGGTTTTGACCTGTGTGTGTATCAGTGAAGGGTTTCCTTTACCTGCAATCAAATGGCCGATCCTGAACATCCACACTGGGTACTTGGTTACTACTACTGTCTTTAACCACACAGTCAACAGCACTGTCTGTCTCCCTTCAAAAAAAAAAAACATGGCAACAGCACTGTTGAATGTGTCAGTAACAATGTACAAGGGAAACAAGAGAAAATCTACTCATCCGTAAAAGTTTCCCTGAAAAACATGGTATGGGCTACAGTTCTGACCCCTGCTTTCAATTTTTTATTAGCACATTTCTTATGATGACCAATGTTTTTAGACGATAATGAGTTCATGTTTTGCATGTACTTCGTATTATTCAAAAAATAACACGGACATTGACTTTTTCCTAACGTTTTTTCCTTTCAGTTCTGTGCAATTATGTTGTGGTTGTTGTAGGAGTAGATCAGTGCTGACAAGTTGTTGAGCCAACCCTTGCAATAACAGTGTAAATCATGTGATGTTATACTACATGTAATTTTGCACTTTCCTCTTCTTTCTTCCCAAATTTCAGTAACCAGCACAGACGTTGTAGAGCATAAAGAGATGTCAGGCAATATTAGTGTAAAATTTCTTGTATCCATTGCTGCTGTATCTATCCTTGTCAGTGTCATCTTTATAATCTACTTTGTGCATTTTCGGTGAGTTAGTGCACTTAATTTCATATTTTAAAGGGTCTGTTGACGCATTGGGTATTTTTTTTTAAGACCCAGTCTTTTTACTTTCTCACACAGGAACTCAAGAAAAAAGATGAAACCAAAGGAGGAAGAGCAAACATACATGTCCCTGCAGAAAACAGACGGATTATCAGAATATGATGTTATTTGCCAGTCTCTGATTTAGTAAGTGTCACAGAGTGAAGATACTTACATAAAGTATAAAAGGCTCCTACTGGAAATCAAACTGGACTGGACTAAAAATACCAACCTTTTCTACAGGAACAGACATTCCATGCTTTACTTCCTGAAAAGGTTGACAACATCAACGATGATACAGATGTTTTAATATCCAGTGGCTGCTAGCATGCTTGCCCATGCTGTAGTCTGCTGGGGGAGCAGTATCAACAAGGGGGAAATACATTGGCTGATTACAATAATTTTGTCATAGTTAACAGCAGCAAATTATTGATGTAATTTTGGCTGCTGTTTCTAATCATAACCCCTGCCCCAAATTCATTTTTTATTCATTTATTCACTTTTTAGCTTTCGGTTTAACTGTCTTTGGTAACTGTATATCCCCACCAGCCATAAAGTTCCTTAAAGGTGTGTGGAAGCTGTTTTTCTAGGTATCACAAAGTATTTAATAGAACATCTTTGGTTGTTTGTTGGTTTTCAGTAACATCCAGAAGGACAATCTTCTTTTTTTGAAAGATTTACTTTTGCTTTTATAAGATTTACTTTTTATTCAACATGTCCACAAATCAGTAACTTAGAGCATAAACTCATCAGGAAAGTGTTTACAGAGGTCAAGTTTGTCCCATAAACTACTGCAAGACTAGAAGTCATGCATCACCCCCGGGTGGCCATTTAAAAGAATGCATGTTTGAGGACTTCTACAAAGACCTGAACTGCTCCAGGTCTGTGTTCTGGATTTGTTTCTGAAATTAATTTATATGTAATTAATGTTACACCACACAGGATCTGCCACATGTTTTGGTGTGGATGGTTGAGTATTTGTCAAATTTTGGTAATAAAAATGTGCAATGAACACAATAAATCATATTCCAAGTTATACACACAGACCTGGCTTGAGGTCAAATTACAGAGACCTGCTGGTGCCAGTACAAGACTTCTCACATGTTCGCATGATTGCATGAGAATAATAAAGGAAGGAAAATAAATTTATCCAACTAATTCCCACCTACAGGTCCAACAATAAAAAAAAAAACATATCTGTCTCAAAGACATGGACATGGATGCCTGGGAGACCTTTTCTTTCCATTAATGTGCATTTTCACTGAAATTATTACATTTTTCATGGACGTCTTTCAGAAAGTTGTGTTATTCCAGTTGACATGTGATATTTTTTTGACGGACTACATTAGAGCACATTTGAGTGCACAACTGAACTTTGTATATAAAAAAAAATCTAACAACATCTGCAATCCATATCTAGCCTCAAACTGTAGCTAGAAATTTGGACTGGTAGCAACTGTTTTATGCATTTAAAGAACCAGGGAGTTCTACTTTTATCAAGAATTCTGTTAATACTTCTGTTTTTTGTTAATTAGGTTGCAGCTAGCTGCTGTGCTTGCCACATTGTTCTTATGGCACACGTGTTCAGTTACACTGCTAATGTTACAAGTGCAAAAAGCTAAAAACTTATTTCGCCATATTGCATTAACAAAAGAAATTGCTGTTGTAGAAAACAGACAAATAATAAACTTTAACCATGTTTTGTGACATTTCTTTGTTATTAGGGCAATTTATGCTGAAACAGGTGTTAGAGTGGCTTATGTGTTATCTGTTGAATCCAGCAGAGGGCAGTGTTTGACTTTCTAATGATAAAACTATGACGGTTCAGCTAGTATCTCTTCTCAGGTTAGACTGTATTATTTAGTATCATCTACAGTTTTTGGCTTATAATTACAATTGTGGTGTTTATGATAATATTAATGCCGAGATATGTCGAGATATGCATTCTCTGGACCTACAGAGATATTTGAATATCCTAGTTACACCTGTATGTATACAGCATATATGAGAATGTGCAGGAGTGAAAGTGTTTAGGACAACACTGACATCTACCTTTGTGTGTAATTAGACAGCATCACAGTGTAACAACATTCAAACCACTCCAGGAATAGTGGGAAGCAGCATAATCCACCATAACACTCAGTTTGAAAATATATGTGTTTCTGAAATAAAAGCCACCTTACCTATGAGTATCCAGGATGGTCAGAGGCCCAAAATAGCTTAACTGTGTGGTGGAGCTCTACACTGAGGCCCTCTGTTCCTGTTCAATTTACACTAATCTTTATTACAAATTCTGTCTGCTACAGTATACATCACTATGCTGCTTTAATCGATTTTAGGTAATAAGTCAAAACATTTTCATCATAAAACATCTTGACCAAACACAGTGGCTGTAATGGAGAAAACCACTCAGTTACAACTACACATTTTTGCTTTCTGTCATGTTAGCAGTTTCAGCTGTGAACATGTGAGCTAATTTTAACTGACCGAGAGAGAATGTCAGCTTTGTGAGGAAACTCTGCAGTCTTTCAGAGTCGTATTTTAGTACATTTAAGTGAGAATGGGAAGTTGTCAGACGCTGTGTGTACAGTGATGCCACATATGTATATATGTGTATAAATATTTATAGACATCATCACAAAAGACAAACGTCCATGTACTGAAATAGAGACATATGTTTCTTAATTTGCAACAATTTATGCACTTCTGTAACAGAAGTTGTATCTTTTCGTACATGGATGCATGAATATAAGATTACATGTAAAATGTATGTACTCAACTGTCAATACAGACTTTGTAATAATAAAATTAATACCTAAGTATACTTTACATGCAACATCTGTATTGCATCTAACATGAAATGTCATTGTTCATACTTTACCAAGCTGATATATGTTTAATAATGCAGTCAGTGCAGTATGAGCAGTCTTTATTTTTCATAAACTGCTGAGTTAATCAGAATCACTACGTGACATCGATAATGGAATCAGAGTCTGACTGCTACAGCAGCATCATCAATGATCTCAAAAAGTCAGACATTTGGCAGAATTTCCTGATACTTTTCCAACAAAGGACTAAAAATGACTAAAATATCTGCTTATCGATTAATGATGAAAATGCTTTCCAGATGGTCTCAGTGTAGACACTGTTCAGCACAGCTTGTGCGTCATATCCACAGGTTATCACACTTATCACCAACTTCTGAGCACTAGTTTTCTTACTTGAGATTATAACAATTTCTGGCTATGAACTGTATGTTTAATATTTCACAGACTGCAAGATTAAGACCTCCCATATCCAACAATTCAGTTTTCTTAATCCCAGTCTATAACACTGTTCTGTCTATGAAACTTTATGAAAACTATTATAAAAAGAAGCTAGGACCTATTTAGTCACTCCAGACTTTGCTTAATTGCTTGATGATTTAACCAGATATTATTTGATATTATTCTTTGAAACTAAGGCTACACGTTAACCCAAAACAGGCCCAGTATCTTTTTAAACTTGCCTCTATAATGAAAGCTGTAAGACATGATGGGATTTTACATGCAAAGCTGGATTACAGATGATGTTTTTTCTGCCTTTTCTGTTCTTTCTGAGACATAAACAGTTGGATGTCGACTCTTTAAATGATATCACTTGTTTCTATCAAGTATGACTCAGCAGGTTAAGGCCAATAATACTGCCTCAGCTATCAGTACTTGAGCTCCATTAGGCTCTTTCATCTTGTCTTTACTCAAGTTTTCACAGAATTATATATTTAAATGCTCAGACCACTCTGCTAAATTAAGCTTACGCTTTAATGCAAGATTCAGATTAAGAAGAAAAGCAGTTTGTTGACCTGCATGACACCAAAAAGCTATTTTGAAATCTAAAAAAAAAGACTGAAGTTATGTTTAATCCACATAATGTTGGCGATCTGTGGATCCAGCTTTGTAGAGTCACCGTTAACAAACTGCTGCATGATTCATAGGTTAAAATCTTGCATGTTCTCTGTTTTCATAAATACAGAGAACTCAGCCATGTCTTATTCAGTGTTAAAATAAGAGTCCACAGCAATGGAACAAACCTTGAAAAAAACAGAAGTGTTATCAGACAAACTGTTGAAATGCTGAGAGGGCTTGTCTTTCGAGTTCTGTAAGCTCTTTAAAGCATTTAATTTAAATGAAATTAAACTTAATGTAATCTTTGTCGAGTAAAGTATTAGTAATGTTGGAGTAATGTAAAAACAGCCTAAATGTCATATACATGACAGGTGGTGACAAACTTTCTGAAATGTTGTTGCAAGAAAAAGGAAGAAACAGAAAAGAGAGGAAGAGAAACTTCAGCTCCAAAAAGGCGGCAGATATCAGTGTGTAGAGAAGACTGACGAAGAACAAGACGAAACACGTAAACTGTTTAATATATTTCAAAATATCTTTTTAAAATTTGAAATCTGAATGTAAGGTTTTCATATCTATAGCAGTGCTGGCAAAATTAAGAGATCTTATGCATTCATTAAATATGGTTGACAATATACATATATTTATGATATGAGTGGTATTTTTACTCTGTAAGGATCATTTTTTTCATTAATTAACCTCCTAGGACCTGGCGTCCACATATGTGGAAATCACATTTTGGACATCAATTTTGCTTTACAAGGGCCCGATATCCACTTACGATGACATTATACTGCTACTGTTCTATCAAAATTTTAAACAAATATCCTCATATGTGGATCTTATTTTTCTTAAAAACAAAAATAAGGTAAAAAAAAATCTGGTAATTCTTTGTTTTTACATTCATCGGGCCCCAAAATGCCCAAATAAAATATCAATATCAAAGAGAAATTAAAAATGCATGCCGTGGAAGAGTTCGGGTTTTAGGAGGTTAATGTTTCAGAAATAGATATCACAAAGATTTTTACCATAAAGATCTTTATGGTTAATTACTACATAACTAAGCATGTGACATCATTTACTGAGTTGTGAGAAAATGACTTTTCTTGTGTTTTAAATTTTGTTTTAATTCCTTTATTCCTTTAATTTGCTTTATCATCTTGATTAGTTATTCTGTGGAGGGAGAGACTGAACGTGTCGAGCATCGAATATCAAGGATGTTCGTTTTCATCTGGTCAACTCTGTTGTTCTCTGTAAGAGGCAGCAGTGCTGACAAAGGTTTGCATCTGATAATTTGTAATTTGTATTTCTGCAAATATGATAGTATAGTATATTTAGCATATATCTGTATGTGAAACTGTTTTCCTGACATGAATCTGGATAATAAGCATTTATTCACACTCACACATAATTTAATAGTGCCATTGCTATCAGTTGAATTGCATGTGATAAATAAATCTTTTGTTAACTGCACATATAATAGGATAAGAAATGTGAAACCTTTCATCTTTCCCTTTGCATTAACAGTTACCTCAGTCTGGGGACGACAACACTGTAGAGGCAAAGGATACTGTGTTACTCTCAGTGAGCGAGAACTAACAGCAGAGGCTGGACTCTGTGTTGTGATCCCGTGTTCTTTCACTACTGCTGCTAACTTTGCACCCAAACATACAGTTTGGTACAAATGCAAAGCGTCTAAAAACTGTAGTGATGCTGACATAATATTTCACAGCAACAAGAACAACAAAAAAGTTCAGTCTGGGTTTAAAGGACGAGTGTCACGTTTGGAGCCTGATGTGAGTCACAAAAACTGCAGCATCATCATTAATGATCTCAAAGAGTCTGATTCAGGATCATGTCAGCTCAGAGTTACTGGTGTACTGAATGGAAAACAAGATGGAGTCACATTCAGTCAAAAAGTAACTGTTTCTGTTAAAGGTATGAAAAGTTATTCCAAGAACAATCATGTAGAAAAACGATGTTAAGTCATATACAACAACATACTTTGTATTTTTTTTTTTTTTGGTCTTAATGAAGTATTCATTCATTTTAGGAAATTGTTAACCTCTAGCTGGTAGCTAGTAGGAACTGCAGCAGTTCCTGGTAAAACCTGTGTTTGCCATTAACCATTTTACCAAATATTTTATTATCTGAGCCCAAATCCAAGTAGTTAAACTTCAGACAGTTTATGTGATTTCATTAATGGCCAGTATTTTCTTTAGGTATTGAACAGAAGCCCAAAGTAATGATTCCCACACTGACAGAGGGACAGCAGGCCACACTGACCTGCACTGCTCCTGGTCTCTGCTCTGGATCTGTTCCTCAAATCACCTGGACATGGAGAGGAGCAGGAGGGACTGAATCTTACATTACAGGAAACAGCACTGATTACAAGACTGAGAATCTAACTGATGTTACACAGAGACACATCTCAACTTTGACCTTTAACCCTTCAGCTGAACACCACAACACCAATGTCACCTGTAAAATCCACTTCACAGGTGACGCGACTGCAGAAAAGACTTCAGGTTTGAATGTAAACTGTGAGTACTTTTATAACCTTAAGTTGACTTTCCCCTCTAAAATCTATTTTATTTTACAGGATCATCTTTTCACTTGCAAGAATTTTGGAGTTATGGAAACTACATGATTGTGATTTATGTGTATTTGTTTCATAGATGTGAAGGAGGTTAACATCACTGGTGTTACAATTGTCAGGGACGGTGAGGCTCTGAATCTGACCTGCAATGTTCACAGTTTCCCTCCATCTGTGATTATTTGGTCTAAACTTGGTTCCAATGAAAAGCTTCACGCTGACACTGGATCAGCCAATCTTGTCATCACCAATGTAACAGCAGGAGATGCTGGACAGTACGTCTGCACAGCTAAATATATGAACAATACCCTGAAGGACAAAGTCAACGTCATAGTAATATGTGAGTACACAGCTGCTGTTTTTGGACGGAATATATTTCTAGCAGAAACACAAGCCTACATCTGGTTTTTGGAAGTATACTAAAATATATCCATTACAAAAAAGTGAGCTGAATTAAAAAGTTGATGATTAGCGTTAATATCTACAGGTAGGATTAAAATTAGGAATGAAAAATGAAGGTGGAATGTTGGCAAAAAAGCTGTTTAAACATAACATTCAGACATTTTCATAGATGCTGATCTGAAAGTGTTGGCTAAGCCTGCAACTGATCAACTTGCCTGTTTTATGTTACTGGAAGTCGGCACAGCTGCCGTCCCCTCACCATCATCGTCACAGCTTTCATTTTTAATGTACTAAAGGAGTTATTAATGACTTTTCATACTGTTTTCTCTGCATCTAACATATTGGGAAAGAGGAAGGTCATCTAGTACAGTGCTAATCTTGTTTACTTGCTGATTGTAGTGAAAGGTGAGTCAGTAGTAGCTTGCCTCACACAGTGGTCTCCCGGTTTACTGCGAAAGACCAGAGTTTTAGACCACAATACGTGTGTGAAAATCACCAGAATAAAGGCTTTTACATGCTGGATGTGCAAAATCTGGTTTCAATGGACTCAAATTTTCTTAAAGCGGCCATGCACACCCACTGCATACTTATGTAGGATGAATTTGCACAACAACTCAGGATGAGGATAGCTGTGGAGCTTCAGTGCGACAATGGGTGGGTTAATTGCAGTGTTTTCAAACTTGTGCTAATGCTAATGCTGCTCCTTGTTGTTTATAATGTGACAAAAGATTATTCTGTACAGTTTGTCTGTATAGCAAAATATTTGAACATGACTCTTACATTATATCTGAATGTGTCTGTGTCTTGTAAGTACGTTAACTTTAATTCTGAGGTTTATATGCACAGTAACAAATGCTCATTTGCTCAGTCAGCAAGTGACAGTATCCTCGTACACAGGGGGAATAAACTGCCATTAAACAAAACAGAAGAAGAAGAGAACATCTGCACATGCACGGTACGGATCGGGGAGTCCTGATCCGTAACTATCTTTTGATTTTTTGTTTTTGTCTACATCATATTGAAATGTTTCATTATTGCTGACATTTTCCCTTGTGGGACAATTAAAGGATTATTCTATTCTATTCTATTCTATTCTATTCTATTCTATTCTATTCTATTCTAACATTTTAAGAGATACGTATTATTGTTAACATCTTAACAGATACTCTGACCTGTAACTATAATAAAATGCTTTGAGCGGAAGTAGACACCTTTCGCACATGCGTGGTACTGATCGGGTTTCCGGTACGGATCGGGTAGTGACAGTTCACAGATAGGGCAGTGGCTCATACTAATGACATCATAAACCCCTGACTTAGGTTGCCTTAAAAAAACACCACACAATTATGACTGTTATAACGGGAATGCAAAATTCACAGAGAAACCCCCGGATTATTTTGTGCTTCTTATTATTGTTCTAGCATCAACACACTACTTTTCTTACATGTTCATGTCTACACAGCTGTGCAGGGTATCATTACACATTTCCATAGTATAATGTTTGTATGACAGTGTTCTTTGAATGAACCACTTAAATGTGGTTTTTAGATACAAGGAACCTTCACATCATTGGGAATACAACTGTGAAGGAGGGAGATGTTCTGAGTCTGACCTGCACGTTTGAAAGTTTCCCCTCAGCTGTTATTGTGTGGAAAAAAACATAGTTCCAACACAGACATTCATAGTGGAACCTACATTGAATTGCACAGTGACACTGGATCTGCTACACTTGTTGTTTATAATTCTGTTTATAACATGTTTATAACATTCTGGACAGTACATCTGTACAGCAGAATATTTATACACGACTCTTAGATCTTATCTCAATGTCACTGTGTCTTGTGAGTAGTTTAACCTTGAATCTGAAGTTTATATTTTGGGTTAACTTTCCCTTGTTTTATGATTCTGATCATGTGTTTACAGGGTTTTCAAAGATACAGACGGGCTCTGGATGTGTGCTTCAGTCAGAGGTTTTGACCTGTGTGTGTATCAGTGAAGGGTTTCCTTTACCTACTATCAATTGGCCGCTACTGAAGAACCACACTGAGTACTCTGTCATTACTACTGTGTCAAACCACACAGTCAACAGCACTATCCGTCTAACTGTAAAAAGCCATGGCAACAGCACTGTTGAATGTGTGAGTAACAACGGAAATGGAGAAGAAAGAGAAATCCTCCTTATCCATCAAAACTTGTCTGAACAACATGGTATGTGTTTTTCAAATTATCGCCACTACCACTTTCTATATCAAATAATATCAATATCTTTGTAATCAGACATTGATTAGTTAGTTTTTTTCATTTACTCTATGTAATATAAAGAAAATGTATTAAGCTTTTTTATGTTGTTTCCTTTGGTTATAGAACAATCATCTGGTGTCAGGCTGGCATACCTGAAAGTCACCATTGCCTTTTTGACTGGGGTACTTTTTTCAGCAGTCCTTTGCTGTTTGGCCACACATTGCTACAGGTACAGCATTTACTTTTATAACTATTATTAGGATGGATGGATGGATAGATGGATAGACAGGTAATTACTTACTATAAAATTACTCTTTTCTCCAGAAACAAACAAAAGACTTCCAGAAGTTTGGAGATGAGGACACATCAAGATGATAAACTGGTATTTATGTTCATTTGGCTTTTTTAAAAAAATATACTTGCTTTTTAGTTAGTTAATATGTATGCTCTCATTTGTCATCAGTCAAGATTTTATTTTGTAAAGACACTTCCTGTTATGTTGCTGAGAATAAGCGAGAGTTTATTAAAAGTCTTCTTCATGCTCTCCATTAATGCAGTTTCTGCTGACCTGTCTGCTAATGTAGACACTAAAATTACAAAGGAATAGATGAACAAAGTTTTAACAAAACAAATATTCTTTGTACACTAAAATATCATCCAGTCCCGCGATGCAACTGTCCCACAACCCAGGACCAATGTTCCTTATGTGTTTACAACCAGGAGAGAAATTGCCCTTCCACAGTGGGGACCACGTCCCAGGTGGATGAGGAGATCCCTCCTATCCTCATCTTGCCCCTCCACTATGCTAGTCACACCACAGCTCAGCTCGCACTCTGCACTTGAGTCTGTCACTCGATTCCACTGCGGCTTCCCTCGTGGCATTGCTCTTAAAAACGGACAAATCAGAATGAAATCATGCAAATAAAAACCACACACAAATAAACAATAAAAATCTATTATAAAAGACAAATACAAATTTCCACTGTGTGACACTAACACCTGTTAAAATATGTTTTTCACATCCTGATCCAAGGTTCTACAATGTTACAGTAAAATAATTGGGTCAGATTCATGGCACAATTATTTGGTTCCATTTATAAGATCAGCCTTCATTTTCTTGTTGAGTTTAATTCAGTTCAGAGAGGGAGGTTTTGGATAATTTCGCTAAAAGACAAAATCTACTGAAAACAGTTGTTTTAGTAGGAGAATAAAAGTATGAGCATAAGTTCATGTATCTTACTTGATGTTTGAAAGTTTTTTATACTTTAGTCAGTTTCAGTATATACTATTGGAGAATGTTGCTGTGTTTTAGGTATGATAATATATCTATATATATTATATATTCATTCTCTCTCTCCACCATACCTCTCCGATTTAGTACAGATGTACTTCCCATCCCGGTGCCTCAGATCTTCATCTTCTCTTTCTCTCTCCGTTCCTTCCGCTCGTCTGATCACAATGGGGGGCAGGGCTTTTAGTTGCTCTGCCCCTCGACTTTGGAATTCCTTACCCCCTGACCTCAGAAACATTACTTCATTCCCTCTTTTTAAGTCCACCCTCAAAACTCATCTGTTTAAAATTGCTTATGTTTAAACCACTGTATGTTCTTAACTTTTATCTGTTATTTTTATTATTGTGTATATTTTCAGTTTTTGTGTTTTTATCTGTTGTACAGTGTCCTTGGGTGCTTTGAAAGGCGCTATTTTTAAATAAAATGTATTATTATTATTATTATTATAATATAGTTTTGTTTGTTTACCAATTCCATTGGAAGCTGGGAATTCACCACAATACAAAATGCAAATATAATTAACTGGCACAAAACGATCTGCTCTTTGGAGGGGCTTCCAGTGTCTGAGAAGGAATAACTCTGCTAAAGAATTATTCCCTTTTAAACACACCGCAGGCACATATAGACATTAAAGCTCTGTTTAATCAACAATGCCAAAAAGACACAAAAAGAACAAAACAAGCAAACATAAAATGCTGAGTACATTGTGAAAGATTACAACCAGTACCTGTCAGTAACTAAAGGTTCAATTCTTACACCAAACTGATAAAGAAAAAAAAGTAAAAGAAGAATTTTGTTCTGTATGTAGCAAAATGTAAAAATACCAGACAGACGCAAGTGACTGACTCTTTACTTTGTACCTAACAGGTCTATGACAGCCAAGCATTACAGGACAATCTGACTCTTAACTCAAACAGCGGGCCAAAAGAAGGGGAGTATGCTGACATTAATTTTTCCTTGTTGAAAAGAAATGGTGCCAGAGAGGCAGCAAGGAGGCAAGAGAGCACAAACACAGTATATGCTAAAATTAAGAAAGCAGTCGAAGAACGGGAAGATGATGCTGAAGAGGAAGGTGAAATGCTGGAGGCCAAAGAGGATGAGATGGTAGTGGAGATGGAGATGAAATACCGTGAACCAGAAAAGGAGTTAGAAATGGGAAAGGAGAGAGTGTACGCCACTGTAAATGATGTTACTGATGAAATTTGAGGAATGTTTTATTGTGGAGTTGATTGGGATGAAGAATCTCTCATCACACGAACATCACGCCTTTGCATACAACAACAGCAACTATGCAAACATTAATTTACCGAAGTATGTGTGTGTATAAAATAACCTTTCTACATATAACCATTTCACCTAAGAACCGCATGATTCTGGTACATAAAGAGTGCACAGTAATTGCTATTAATAGTAGAGATACTGCACAACAAAATAGGAACAAAAAAAGCTTAAATATACAGAAGTGTTCGCAGACAAGCTCTATGCAGATGAAATGACGAAATGCCAAAAGAGGGTTTTTTTCTTTTCTTCTTTAAGCTCATTAATGCATTTGATCTTTCTAAGGAACTTCCTTCTTTATTTATATTACTGTTTACTAATATATGCGCATATGAACCATTAGGAAAGCAATTAATTAATGGCAATACAATGAGCCAGTAAGTCCTGAATGCTGTTGAAGTGATGTGAAGACAAATGGTGTGTATTTGTTATGTTTTCTGTCTGATATTGTAGGCTCTTTATTTGACAATGGAAAGACTGTTGAAGTGATTGAAATACAATAAAACTGAAATTAATGCATAAATTGTAATGAATTCATTTTACTGAAATTTCTGTTTGTTAAGATAATAAGAGTTTTCAGGACTAGGTCTGCACTGTAATGTTCCTCAATGGCTTTTTAGATCCTGCTTTCTATTGAGCTTAGCTATTTAGTTTAGGTAACAGCTCCTTCTGCTGAGGTTGTCTCTCTGAGTTGCCATTCATAAAAGATAACAGTTCTTGGATTAGCTTGATTGCTTTTTCTGCCTCTTTTAGTTTCTCTTCTGGTATTTTAATGAGCATCCACCTACTCTTATTGGCAACAGTTTCATCGTCTTCCGCTGTGTACTTACAGAGCTCCACCATTCCATCCCAGTTTATCTGGCAAATCGTGGCTCAATATAGAGGAAGCTTCAGATCCACCTCAGTTTTATTGCAGTTCTTATTTTGTTTTTTCTCCGGGTTAAAAAGTAATCTCTCCACACAGCAGAGCATCACCAGTGAATCATCCTGTACAGTGCAGTTGACTCTCAGTTTATATAGTGCAAAATCCCAATAGTCACCTCAAGGTGTTTTATGTTGTAAAGTAAAGATCTTACAAAAATCGAGAGGAAATCCCAACAATCAAATATTTGGTGACAAGCACTGAGCAGGACACCACAATGCAGGACAGCACACTAACCTGCATTGCTCCAGGTCTGTGTTCGGGATCTGTTTCTGAAGTCACATGGACATAAATCTTATGGGACACATCTCTCTTTTGACATCAGAGAATCTGACTGGTGTAACTTAGATATATGACTCAGCTTTGATCTTTAACCTTTAAGCTGAAAACCACATCACCAACATTACCTGTATAATCAGCTTCACAGGTGAAACATCTGGAGAGATACCTTGAATTTTCAATTTTGTAAAATCTTACTGATATCTTTTTTCTGTCCATGTGAAAAATCAATTAGAGAAGATATTAGATTGCTGAATTTTTCAGGGTTTTTTTCCGTAAAACTGCTGAGGATACAAGTGTGAGCGACGGTGAGAATGGCTGCAGTTTCAAAGTTCCACTGCATTTCTGATTGTTCTAACACAAACCTGCACAATGAGACTGGGCCACGGACAGTTGTCATGACTAATGCTACATCAGCCATAATTAACACTTTGTTTGTCATGGCACCACACGTATTCATCACAAAAGGCTGTTTTTAAAGATGGACAGTCTTCAATCTTAACAGTCAGTCTTAACTAATGACTAAAAATTATTAAAATGATTAAAATAATCATTTTATTACATAATGATAAAAATGCTTATTAATTGAAGGTCTCGTTTAGCACAGGTTGTTCAGTCAAAAAGTCAATCTTCACATTTATTACCAACTGCAGAGCACATCAAGAGTACTATTCTCCATACTTAAGATCTTTATCCTTTGCAATCTGTAACCAACTATTAGCAATATGTTAAAGGGTATTTTTGGGTCACACATAATGTTTCTGATCACAGCCTTTCTCTCTCTCTCTCTCTCTCTCTCTCTCTCTCTCTCTCTCTCTCTCTCACACACACACACACACACACACACACACACACACACAGTGATATATCCTTACCGTTCTTAGGTTAAAATCTTGCACCTCATTTGCAAACACTTGGTTTGCACAATACAGAGAGAACAGCTGTGCTTTACACAATGTTAAAATAATAACAGATATTGCACAATATAAATAGAAACAAAACAGCTTAAATATGCAGAAGTATTTGTAGAGAGGCTGTATGCTGACGTGGGGAAATTCTGAGGGAAAAAGAAAATTTTGTTTTAATTTTAGAAAGGTGCATTGGTTTAGTGCCCCTCGCTCATGTATATGTTGTGTACTTCAGTTCTATTGTGTTCACAGTGAACTGTCAGATTATTTGTACTTTATCAACCTATTATATGTCTAACAATGCAAAAAATGCAGTCTGAGTTATCTTACTTGATCAACATTATTTTTACAAACTCAACTTCATTTGTCCTTTTTTTAGTTCTTTCCTTTTTCTAGTTTTAGGTGTGAAGATGAGTGATCCATTCTGTGCAAAGAACACATACAATATCACTCTAAATAAAATACATATAACAGCTGAGTCTGGAGTATGTGTTTTTTTAACCATGTTATTTTACTACAGAAGCTAGTTTAATATCAAAAGTAAAAATTTGACCTTTAACCCCCCTGCTAGAGTCTGACCTGAAAATGAGGAATGGTACCATCATCATCATCATCCTCAATGACCTCATCAAGTCAGACTGGATAATATCAAATCAGAGTTTCTGTTACCAAGAAGAGGAACTAATAACTAAAGGACTTATGACAGCTGTTAACCCGTTAAAGCCTGGACCATGAAATAAATGGCAGAAAAATAAAAACAGTAAAATATATATAAAATTCCCCGCTCGCCCCTGCAGGCGGTCTATCCTTCAAGCTCAGGCCTGGAGCTTGAGGGTCCTGTGCGGTATCTTAGCTGTTCCTAGGACTGCGCTCTTCTGGACAGAGATCTCTGATGTTGTTTCTGCACCGCACCGTGCTCCGATTACCCCTGGGACCGCTGTTATCTTCACCCTCCACATTTTCTCAAGCTCTTCTCTGAGCCCTTGGTATTTCTTGGTAATGGTGGCTGTAGGTATCGTCCGTAGTGCTGCGTTAACATCATCTAGTTGACCTTCTGAGGGTACTTCACGTAGTCTTGATAACCGGCTATGTGACATACAGGTGTCACGCTTGGCCATGATCCTATCTTTAAGGTCAGTTTCTAATGCACTCAACGATCCTTCTATCGCACTTGGGGCTTGGTACCCAATCTCGGGTGGGAATGACATATGTATTTAATTTGATATTAATATCTGTTGCACTTCTTCTTCCTATTGACCTCTCACTTCCTAAACGTGATGACCTCTCATCACATTTAGGAAGTGAGATATCCTTCAGCATCAGTCAGTGAGATACATTTCCTGGTCTCTATTCCAGGAAGCATGTTCATCAAACTGAGTGTAAAAATAAACTATGACTTTATTAACTCTGAGATCAGCAACTCAGAGTTTCAGAGTTTCGTTTCAGATCAGAGTTTCGTGTTCAAGAACAGTTAACAATCGTAAGTTCAATAAAGTTCAGTTCAGTTTAAAAAATAAAAATAAAATCAGTTTTTGTTACAGACTGGTTGAGACTGGTTCCTGGCCCGCACCATGTGTTGAGGTGCACCTGACTTTATCTAGTAGTCATATCTTAAACCTTACACTCAAACATCATCTCCACCAGAGAAGTGATGTTTCATATCCCAGTTGTCAGCCTTGATATTCAGACATCAGACCACCAAGAACTAAGGCCTTTGCTGGCCTTGATACACACTGCACCCAACCTCTATAGCATCTCCTTTGGGTAGTGACAGTGAGCGAGAGAAAAAAATTAATTTAGTTTTTTTCACTACTGGCTAAAAATGCTTCATGAGATTTGCAGAATCTAATCTAATCTTAGCCTTCACTGATAGATAATAGCAACCTTACCAGGAATGTTTTGCTGACTGATTGGCAATCGTTACACTTTGTTTCACAAGCCAGCTTTCCAAATCTATAATGACTCTGAAGTTTTATTGGTAACGGTAAACATTTTATAGGAAATGCCACAGCTTTTATAGATTTTAAAGATTTGAGTCTAATTTTTGGAGAATGAGTTACTTTAAATAAAGAATACAGGTTGTGCTTGGGAAAAAGTATGAGGCGTTATGAATGAATCTGGACAGGATGAACTCCAACCTGGACCTGGGCATCTATGGACTAAATCTGTGATCCTGATCTATTTTGGATCCATCCAGTCAAAGAAAGAGAAAGAAAAGTATAATCCCCTGTTTGAGATTTTTTTTTTAATGGCGGCCAGTATTCTGTCATCACCGTCATTATTTTGTAGAAGAGCACTTGTTTTCTCACTTGAGATTTTTCTGTAATCTGGCTATTAACAATATGTTAAATGTTTCACAAACTGCAAGATTAAAACCTGTATCTATCCATCCATCCATCCATTCGCTTCCGCTTATCCTTTTCAGGGTCGCGGGGGGCGCTGGAGCCTATCCCAGCTGTCATAGGGTGAGAGGCGGGGTTGCCAGTCTGTCGCAGGGCCACCTGTGTCTAATGATTCAGTTTTCTTCATCTCAATCTGTCTGAAGGACCAAAAAAAGGTATTTTTAAAAAATTCTTATTTGTATGACACAAACAACTTTATTGTAAATGTGCAAACGACTGAGGTTGCTGTTGATGCAAATAATGTTGCTGATCATGTGAAAATTATATTGCTGTATTATTACTCATTATGCATTATGAGTCACTTCCTCTATCTCTGTCTTTCTCTCTCTTTCTTTCTTACAAAAAATTGTTACACAGTAAAAATGAACCAATGGTTAAATTAAGGATAGATAAAAATTTTGCACCTCAAGTGAAAAACAAGAGCTTTGAATGATACAGAGAGCAGACCAGTGCCTTACACAATATTAAAGTAATATTGCAACACTTTCCAATAATAGTACAGATATTGCACAATATAAATAGAAACAAAAAACCCCTAATACTTCCTATGCAGAAGTATTTGCAGAGAATGGGAATAAAATGGAGAAATGCTAAGAGAGAAAGTTAATTTCTTTAAAATTATTTGAGTTCTTTAATGCACTTAACCTTTCTCAAGGAACTTTTTTTTTCAAATATCATTGTTCACTCTTTTAATATATGCAGATATGAGGCAGTAGGAAAGCCCTTGAATGGCATTCCAATTATGCTGTACATGTTTTGGGGTGTTGGAATGATGTAATGATGCTTAATGACATGCGCAGCTCATATTTTCTCTTTAATATTGTACAGTCTTTACAGTGTAAAGACAACAAAATTGAAAAAAATGAATGGAATGTCTGGAATGTCAATTTCCCAAGATAATAATAAGATTTTTCAGGGAATAAGAATTAGTCAGTGATTAACATTTTGTGTTAAAATATACAACATACACTGTGTGATATGAGATGAGAGATAACTTTATTGGGCAAAGAATAGTATTTGGTCACTTAAATGGACATCAAAACTGGCCTCCCTGTGACTCACTGTGAGGTTGTTGAACCACATGAATTTCTCCAAGCTAATCAGCAAAGATCAGATTATATGAAAGGTAAAGTGACATTATTGCGTCTGCCTGGTAATGACCCAGAGGATGTCAAAATTCAGTATTCTTCCTGAATTCAAGAAATCTGGCTTTTCATACCCCCACACTTGTGGTCATAACATTAAAACTAACAGTTATAAGATGATGAAACCCACAGATTGTGTAGTTTAATAACTGTTTAAAATTTTCTGAAAATATACACTAATCTAGAACCACAGTTAATACAATGTTGGATGCTGTCACAGCTTTTCATAACACTATGCAATGATCCAGCAAGAAAATAAAACTTTTATAGACATTTTCAAAGTAAAAATGCTGAAATATATGATTTATTATTTTTTTCTTTTGTCCTTGTGGCAGATTTTTATATAACTAAATTGCATATATTTGTTTTGATTTATACTGTCTTTTTCTGGTAAAATGAATTTAGTAATACAATGTTGGTCATTACTTAATGTGATCAAATGTATATATATATATATATATATATATATATATATATATATAAGGGGTTAAAAAGTTGTTATAACGCTGTTTCTGTTTTCAGTAGATTTAAACTTTTCCTTCAAATTGGGCTACATGCTGACCAATAAGTGTACTCACTGTTTTTTTTTTTTCTGGATCAATCTATTTGGTGTCCTGGTGAATAACACCGGTGTGTTTATGAAACGGACCCAAAACGCAGACACAGGAGAAATGAACTGGTGTTTAAACAAAAAATGAACCTTTACTGCGGGTGATACAAAAAACGGAAAACAAGGGAGAAAGAAAACTGAAACCTGAACTGGGAAAAACTATGACTATCTATGAAACCTAAGACATGGGACATGAAAATGGAACTGAACAGGAACATGCAAACATAGCGAGAAAAAGTCTAAACATGAACATGAACCTGGTAACAGGTAACAGAGGACTTAAAGAAGCAGAAAGGTAATGAGGGAAGTGGAAACACCTGGGGAAACACAGGTGACACAAATGAACATGTCGCCACAGGGGGAAGTAAAACAAAACAAAGTGAACATGGAAACACTACAATCTTCAAAATAAAACAGAAAATATGGAGAGACGTAGACATGACACACGAGCTTAACAACGTGGACACAACACAGACATGAAACACATGACAGACTGGACAGGAAACATGACACATAACCAAGGAAACATGGATTAAAAAACAAAATCCAGAATAAAGCTCAGCTAAATCCTAACTAATAATAACACAAGAAGTTATTATCACCAACTTAACATGAGAAAATCAAAAATACAAAATAATCTGAAAACACTGGGTCACAGACCCCGCCCCTGACATTTGGTTGCTTAATGGAAGACAGCCCATCAATTATCATACCACAGCATAGCACAACACACAGTAGATTGTATACACATGCTAAATATGGTGAATTAACTTAAGTGAATTGTATTCTGTGAAAAAAGTTTAAATGCTTTCTCACATTATCTTACTTACCATCATTAACAACTTACAGGAGCAAGTACTGCATTTGTGTAGTATTTGTGAAGTGTGTATCAAGAAAAATGTTCATAAAAAATGTTCCTTTAAGTTTATGTGTGCTTTTCCCATAGTTTTTATATACTATACATACCATATGTAAAAATGTATACTTCAGTGACATTGATTGACATCCTAAAAATAAAACATTTTGAAATATCACACAAGTAAAAAAAAAGTCCTTTCGCACACTCTAGTTACACTCTAGGGTTGAAATTTTGAATGTCTGTGTTTTGCAATGATTGCCCTATAAAAGGCTGGAAAGCCAGTTGGTAAAGTTCATTGGTGTGACGAGAAACTTCCTGAAATTGTGCTACAAAAAGAGGGAAAAAAACAGAAAAGAGAGAGGCGAGAACAGAAACTTACATTTAAGTAGTCAGCGGACATCAGTGAGGAGAGAGAACAAGGCAAAACAGGTAAGAAATTTTTTTATGTGTTTTAAAATATCCTTTTAAATACAAAAAAGAAGATCTATTTTTGTTTTTACATCAATAGCAGTTCTGGTAAAATAAAAATACCATTATGCATAGATTACACGGATGATATAATGCTGCCCTGTTATATGGCAGGTATTTTACATTTATTGCATAAGTGTCGCTGAAGCACTGTAAGAACATTTTTATTCATCAAGTAATGTTTCAGGATGGATGACACAAAGATTATTACTTTTTAAGGTAGTGGTGTAATCACAGGTGTGGGTAACATATAGATACACAGGAGCAAATAACTGATCACATTTAATCGATCTGAATTGTTGAATTTGATTTTTGTTTTTATTCCTGCATGTTTACGGCATCATCTATATTAGTTATTCTAAGAAGAGAGAGACTGAATCTGTTGAGCATCGGGCATCAAGGATGTTTGTTCTCATCTGGGCAACTCTGCTTTTCAGCAGTGCTGAAACAGGTTTGTGTCTACTTTGTTATCAACCTGTAATTCAGCCAACATATATATTTCTTTCATAAATTTGCAAGTGAAACTGTTTTTCTAACATACAAATCATTATTTATTCTACCAAGACTTTATCATAAGTTAGTAGTGTTACTGTTATCTGTTGACCTTTATGCCATTTTATATAAATCTTTGTAACAAAACTTACTACAGGCTAAGGGATATGTAAAATTCTGATTGTTGTATATACTATACACAAACAAGCAACATATGTAAAACAGGAAAGCTATTGAAGTATATTTATTAAAAATCATATTTATTGCTATAAACTAAACATTCTCTGTCACTTTGTGTATCTCCCTGTTTGTGCCTCAGCCTGGGGACGACAACACTGTGTTGGAAGATACTGTGTGACTCTCAGTGAGCAAGAACTAACAGCAGAGGCTGGACTCTGTGTTGTGATCCCGTGTTCTTTCACTACTGCTGATGAGTTTACACCCAAACATACAGTTTGGTACAAATGTGAAGCATCTCAACACAGCTGCAGCGATGATGACATAATATTTCACAGCAACAAAAACACAGACAAAAAAGCTCAGTCTGCGTTTGAAGGACGAGTGTCACGTTTGGAGCCTGATGTGAGGCAAAAGAACTGCAGCATCATCATTAACGATCTCAAAGAGTCTGATTCAGGATCATATCAGCTCAGAGTTACTGGTGAACTGAATGGAAAACAAGATGGATTCACATTCATTCCAAGAGTAACTATCTCTGTTAAAGGTATGAAAGCTATTCCAAGAAGAAGAATACTGATTTTAGATACTCAGTCTTGTGAAACCTCATATTTAGTATTTTTAAAATCTTAAATGAAGTATTATTTCATTTTGTGAATTGGTTGATCCTCTGTGGAAATCTAATAGGAACTGCAGTAGATCCAACTAGTGGCCAGCAAAATATTCCGTTCATCAAGGCTAAATTTGATTCCACTAATGCCCAATACTTCTATTAGGTCTTAATCAGAAGCCCACAGTAATGATTCCCACACTGACAGAGGGACAGCAGGCCACACTGACCTGCACTGCTCCTGGTCTCTGCTCTGGATCTGTTCCTCAAATCACCTGGACATGGAGAGGAGCAGGAGGGACTGAATCTTACATTACAGGAAACAGCACTGATTACAAGACTGAGAGTCTGACTCCTTTCACACAAAGACATGCGTCAACTTTGACCTTTAACCCTTCAGCTGAAAACCACAACACCAATGTGACCTGTAAAGTACACTTCATTGGCAAAATAATGAAAGAAGAGACTTTGGGTTTGAATGTGAACTGTAAGTACTTTTATAGTATTAAACTAGCTTTTTTTTTTTTCTTTTTTCTGAAATCTGTTGAGTTTTGCAGTGTCAGCTGCATTCTTCTAGCAAGAAAGTCAGAACGTTAGGGAAACTACATGATTGTGTAATTTATATGTTTTGTCTCATAGATATGAAAAAAGTTCAAATCACTGGCATCACAACTGTTAAAGAGGGAGACAATGTGAATCTGACCTGCAGTGTTGAAAGTTTCCCTCCATCTCTGATTTTATGGTCTAAACTTGGTTCTGTCACAAACCTGCACAATGACACTGGATCAGCCAAACTTGCCATCGAGAATGTGACAACAGAAAATTCTGGACAGTACATCTGTACAGCAACACATCTGGACACAACTATGACTTCTTATGTCAATGTGACTGTGACTTGTAAGTAGGCATTATCGGTTTTTATTAATGTCTTGATGCATGCTCAATCATGCATTGTTCACTGAAGGAACAATGGGCTGGGTGGTCAGTTCCTTGATCAAAAATGCAAATTCTCATTAATTATCAAGGAACTGACCTCCCAGCCCATTGTTCCTTCAGTGGTGCTAGTTTCCGTCATTATGCAAATGTACTGTTTATAAAATTGGGGAAACCTGAAGCCAGCTGAGACTGAAGAAGTCACTTGGATGAGTGATGAAACGTTTCTCCCACTGAAAACGCTACATCCAAATGAACGAAATCAACTTTTGGGGACTCTTTATTAATTTTGTATTTGACAGCCATTCTAAACTTCTTTTGACATTCTACAGAAACCAATTTGCTGAATTTTGGCACTTTGCTCAGGGAATATATATAATGTTACACATGTAACACATCAACCTACCTTAGCAGCTTTTACTGCAGAACTGCATATTGTGTCTTATCACCATGATCTATGCAGTGTTAATTTCTCCATATTTAAAAGATTTAAACACACTCCACAGATAAAAGGAAACCTCAGATCATCGGGAATACAACAATCAGGGAGGGAGATGTTCTGAATTTGACCTGCAGTGTTGAAAGTTTCCCTCCATCTCTGGTCATGTGGTCTAAACCTACTTCTAACCCAAGCCGACACAATGAAACCTACACTGACGCGCACAATGACACTGGATCATCTACAGTTGTCATCCCAAATGTGACAGCAGAACAGTCTGGACAGTATATCTGTACAGCAACACATCTGGACACAACTGTGACCTCTTATGTCAATGTGACTGTGACTTGTAAGTAGACATTACCAGTCTCATTAATCTCAAGATATAATAATAATAATAATATTGATTCTTAAAATGAATTAAACATCATGGAGATGAAACATCATTCTTCCTTCTCTGGTGATTTGATGATTAGAGTGGTGAGCACTGGTGGGGGAAATAAAACTAAAACATGCCAACCAGTTAAATACCTGCACAACATTGTACAAATTTTTCAAATCCCTGACTGTCCTGTGTGGACCACGTTTCCATTATTTTCTTATGTTGTTTTTTTTGTGTTTGGTTCGTTCTTAATAATTCTTTGAGCTGTTTCCTCTCCTGAATAAAATGCTGGTGTGCTCCACAGACACAAGGAAACCACAGATCATTGGAAACGCAACTGTGAAGGAGGCAGATGTCCTGAATCTGACCTGCAGTGTTGAAAGTTTCCCTCCATCCCTGGTTGTGTGGTCTAAACTTGGTTCCAACACAAACCTGCACAGTGACACTGGATCAGCCAAACTTGTTGTCCTGAATGTGACAACAGAAGATTCTGGACAGTACATCTGTACAGCTAAATATATGAACACTACCCTTAAGGATAAATTCAGCATAACAGTGATATGTAAGTACAAAACCTTATGTTTTTGGACAGAATATTTATAGTACTGTTCATTTCTTTCTTCCTATCAGGTAACTGAAATTGTGAATCACAAGCAGAACAAACAATGCAGTCACTATGCAAATGTGCATCTTGTTTCTTTCAGTTTAAGGAAGCACAACAATTGTTGCATGTGTATAATTGTATTTCAAGTGCAGCTAGAGTTTGGCACTTTGCTCAGTGAATATACATAATGTTACACATGTCAAACATTAACCTATTTTAGCAGCTTTCACTGCAAAAATGCAGTAGCAGTTTCTAATCACCATGATCTGTGGCAGTGTTAATTTCTCCCTCTTTAAAAGATTTAAATACACTCCACAGATAAAAGGAAACCTCAGATCATCGGGAATACAACAATCAGGGAGGGAGATGTTCTGAATTTGACCTGTAGTGTTGAAAGTTTCCCTCCATCTCTGGTCATGTGGTCTAAACCTACTTCTAACCCAAGCCAACACAATGAAACCTACACTGAAGCGCACAATGACACTGGATCAGCTACACTTGTTATCGCAAATGTAACAACAAAACAGTCTGGACAGTACATCTGTACAGCAACACATCTGGACACAACTGTGACTTCTAATGTCAATGTGACTGTGACTTGTAAGTAGACATCTCCAGTTTTATTAATCTCAAGATGTATGTATATGATACAAAAAGCTAATTGTGGAAAAACAAAACAAAATGTCTTATTATGAGGCTGGATCACTACAGCTACAGTCCATTTTAATATTGATTCTTAAAAAACAATAGAAACATGGCAGCCAGTTAAATGCCTGCACAGCATCACAGAATTATTATTATTGTTCTGTGTGATCAAAGAACATAAGAACTTTATTTTCTTATGTTTTTGTTTGTTTGTTTGTTTGTTTGGTTGGTTCATTCATAATAATTCTTTTAGTTGTTTTCTCTCTCATTATCCTGAATAAAATGCTGGTGTGCTCCACAGATACAAGAAAACCTCAGATCATTGGAAACACAAGTGTGAAGGAGGGAGATGTCCTGAATCTGACCTGCAGTGTTGAAAGTGTCCCTCCATCCCTGGTTGTGTGGTCTAAACTTGGTTCCAACACAAACCTGCACAATGACACTGGATCAGCTAAATTTATCATCTCAAATGCAACAGCAGAACATTCTGGACAGTACATCTGTACAACTAACTATATGGACTATTCCTTGAAGGACAAAGTCAATGTAACAGTGATTTGTAAGTACACAACCTTTTGTTATAAGACAGAACATTTATAATACAGCACAGTTGTATTTTCACCGATCTGGTAACTGAAATTGTGACTGCTAGCATAAAAAATACATAAAGAATAAAATGGAGATGATGTGTACATGTGTTCTTTGTAGGTACAGAGTAACAAAAAACAAACAAATGAAAACACAATGCTATGAAATAATATGCAGAACACAAGGAATATTGTGGGGAAAACAACTTTGCAGAGTTTAGAAAACCACAGCAAATGTTGCACGTGTATTTGAGAGCCAGTTGAAACCGCAAATGACATCTGCAAAAATCAAGATGTATTTTCAATGCTGCTGAAATCTGTTTCACTTTGCACTGTGCATGTAATATTATACACGCAGTGTCAGATCAGTTTGTGAATAATATTATCAGTGCCAGTATCAAAAATCTTATTTCTTTTCTTTTCAAAATCTCATTACAAATTTTCACAGAAGGGTTATCTGCTAGTGTTCCTTTCATGGTGCTTATTTAAGTTACTGAAATGTGCTTTACAGATAAAAGGAAACCTCAGATCATCGGGAATACAACAGTCAAGGAGGGAGATATTCTGAATTTGACCTGCAGTGTTGAAAGTTTCCCTCCATCACTTATTATGTGGAAAAAACGTAATTCCACCACAATTCTTCAGACCAGTGACACTGGATCAGCTACACTTGTCATCCAGAATGTGACAACAGAACATTCTGGACAATACATCTGTACAGCAACACATCTGGACACAACTATGACTTCTTACGTCAATGTGGCTGTGACTTGTAAGTAAACTTTACCAGTCTCCAGGTGTCTATAATGTATGTACATAATTGTTTTTATGTCATTGGTAGTCAGATATTTTGGTCTTTACATTTTACTAGCCATAATGATGTGAGGAAATATTTTTTTAAGGATGCAGTATAAATGGTTATCAAATTGCATTACATGAAGATACAACCTGCTGGTTAAAGTAAAGGAAACATTAAAAACCAAAAAGTGTTGTATTCTCACAGTGGTCCAACACATGTTGTTGTAACAGGCATTGATTCTGCAAGTCTCTTAAAATCTGCTTGAGGGATCAAATATAGTGTATAGTGACTGTAGTGGGGAGCAGTACAGCAGTGATAGGTAAAACCCTGGGATACTGTTGTCACCCTCCATATCTTAAATAAACAACTGAGCTGTGCTCCACAGATACAAGAAAACCTCAGATCACTGGGAACACAATTATCAAGGAGGGAGACGATCTGAATCTGACCTGCAGTGTTGAAAGTCTCCCTCCATCTCTCATTATATGGTCTAAATTGACTTCTGTCACAAACCTGCACAACGACACTGGATCAGCTACGCTTGTCATCCCTAATGCAACCGCAGAAGATTCTGGACAGTACATCTGTACAGCTAAATATATGAGAAACACTCTAAAAGAGGAAGTCCATGTAACAGTGATATGTATGTATACAACCTTTTGCTTTTACAATATGTTTAAATGTGTGATGCCATCTAAACATCTTTGCATATCGACTATTTAGGCAGATTCTCTTGTTGGTAATCATTAAAAAAAAACTGTTGTCCCACAGATAAAAGAAAACCTCAGATTATCGGGACTACAACTGTTAAGAAGGGAGATGTTCTGAATTTGACCTGCAGTGCTGAGAGTTTCCCTCCAGCTCTTATCATGTGGAAAAAACGTAGCTCAAACACAAACCTTCTGAGTGGAAATTACACTGACCTGCACAATACACTTGTCATTCATAATGTGACAGCAGAAAATTCTGGACAATATGTCTGCACAGCTAAATATCTGGACACAGCCATTACTATACATGCCAGTGTGACCGTGACTTGTAAGTGGAACACAATGATCTTGAATATGAAGTTTATATTCAGAGTAAATGTACACCTTCCTTTGTTTTATGATTCTAATCATGTGCTTGCAGGGTTTTCAGAGACCCAGGATGGCTCTGGATGTGTGCTTCAGTCAGAGGTTTTGACCTGTGTGTGTATCAGTGAAGGGTTTCCTTTACCTACCATCAAATGGCCGCTCCTAAAGAACCACACTGAGTATTCTGTCATTACTACGGTCTCTAAACACACAGTCAACAGCACTGTCAGTGTAACTGTAAACAAACATAGCAACAGCACTGTCGAATGTGTGAGTAACAATGGAAATGGAGAGAATAGAGAAAACCTACTGATCCACCAAAACTTGCCTGAAAAACATGGTATGTGTTTTCCATCTAAACACCTTTCACTGCCACTTTCACTTTTTACATACCACATTTTTTTAATGCAGCCTTGCTAATTAGGCTCTCATTTGTAGTTTGTATTTGCTTTATCTAATTCAAAACAACCTGTGATTGAACCTGTGTTCAATAATTGCTTTTATGTTGTTATTTTCTGGAGTGCAGAGCAATCGTCTAATTTAAGGGTGGGATACATGAAAGTCATCATTGGCATTTTGGCTGCAGTACTTCTTTCAGCAATCATTTGCTGTTTTACCAAAGATTGGTACAGGTAAAGCACTTGCTTTTATAATTATTATTAATATTAGTTAGTTGTTGTTGTTTTTTCTGTAGATAAATTTGAACATAAATGGACTTCTCTAAAAATACCCCTTTCTATAGAAAAAATCAGAAGACCTCAAGAAATTCAGATGAGACTTTGGAGATGGAGAAACATCAAGATGATAAACTGGTATTTATGTTCATTTGACTTTTTTGGTATGATTTTCTACACAAATGCTCAGAATACTCAAGTGTCCATACTCTTACTATGCATTCACATATAAAGTGGCCCATCCTGCTCCAAGTTTCTACAAAAGAAAAAGAAATTCGGTCTGAGTCAAAACACAATTAGTTGGATGTTTTTACATACACACCCTTTATCTTTCTACTGAGTTTAACGCAATTCAGAGAAGTAGGTTTTGTAGAATTGTCCTGAAACACAGACTAACTGCACAATGATGTGTTAGAAAAGGAGTATGTTATCATGATGCAATTTTGAAGTAAGTCTGAGAAGCAATGACTCTGTTTAGGCATCAATGCCCTCGAAACACCAAACAGACAGAATACACAGACATTTAGTTGCTGTTTAATCAATGATACTAAAAAAACACAAAAAGAAGTAGGTTGGTATAAGAGTGACAAAAGTGACACAATACTATACACAATAAACACAATAATATGAATAAACAACATAGGTTATTCGTTTTGCCATAAAGAGTTGATGAACAGGTCACTGATGTTTAAGCATGAATGTAGCTTCTAAGTTGGTTTACTCAGTGCAAATACTTGCAACATGCTGACAGTTAATTTTTCCCTGTTGAAAAGCAGCAGTGCCAGGAAAGCAGCAAAGAGGCAAGAGAGGACGAAGATGGAGTATGCTGAAATCAAAAAAGCAGTAAAAGCAGAACATGTAGAAGATGCTCAAGAAGGAAAGTGAAATGTTGGAGGCCAAAGAGGAGAAGGAGATGGAGTTGGAGATGAAACATTGTCAACCAGAAAAAGAGGAAGGAGAAGATGAAGCTGTGAATGATCCCAGTTATTCTACGGTCACTGTGTCTTTTTTCTTTAAATAACCCAAATAAAGTTCTCTGCAGGTAGTTAGACACTTCATTAAGACACTGAAGTGTATATGTAAGATCCCAAGAACCACCTCAATGATCTGTGCCCTAAGATATAATGCGGTTTTCTTTTACATGTTTTATTTGAAAAGAACAAATCTATACTTAAAATGTCCATCTAGTCAGAAAAAATAACTTTGTAGGGCTAATATGATTCCTTTTTAGAAATGTTATTTAAGACTTAGCCTACAGTAAACATCTAGATTTTTTTTTTATATTACAAAATCTTGATATATATGTTGGTGACAATACAGTGTCCAGCCAAAGACCATATACTTAAGATTATAAGTGTCTGTAAACAACCACGGCAGACCCGGGTGCAAATTCATGCTTTGCAGCATACTTTATTCACTCTCACGGTTGCTGTTCACAATGTTCACAGAGCTGCAGCTCTCCCGCTGCCCGCTCAACATTATCACCACAACAACAACCCCAACCACAGGACCCAGTACAATATTTAATTCGGCGAGGCGTGATTGCGGATGCCGTACAGGTGCGCCCGCCTCCTCTGCGCGGCACCGCAGGCCACGCCCTGCCACAGTGTCTTTATCCAAAAAAAAAAAAAAATCAATTAAAAACATTCTAGAAAAGTGTGACCTGTACTTTTGGTGGTTTGGGTTGATTTTTAATGGTCTCTGCTCATTTTCATTTATTACTCTTTGTTTGTTTTGTTAAAAAAAGAAGACCTTTTTGCTTTCTTTGGCCATTCATTGTGCTCACCAGAAAGTGGCAGAGTAAACCCATTACCCATGTGAAATTATAAGTCTGTTATCACGGGTGCTGCCTGGCTGCAGATTTTGTATTTTGCCTGGTCTTGTATGATGCATTAATAAAAGTGAGTATTTTATACATCTCTAATTCTGCCCAATGCTCTGAATGTTGTATCACAAGCAGGTTTCTATATCATAACATGAAATAGAGCTTTAATTTCAACCTTGAAAATTTCAGCATATTTTCATCATTGTTTAGACACTGGGTTAAAATAAAATTCCCACTTATGGTATCTACAATTGTGAATTATTAACACAACAACAACAACAAAAAATCACACTGTAAAGCACATCTTAGCATGATCTGGTCAGATACGGTGTTTCAGATTTGTAATTAAGTTATAGAAATTGATTCATAATCAATAGCAGTACGCTCACACACCAAAAATTAGGGCATTAGAGTACCTTACATTTTTGGCGATACTGGCCCTCTACTTACTTGGTTACAAAATTTTAAAATGTCACACAACATGACAATGAGCAGTTGTTAAAATTGAAAAAAATGTGATGCAAACAGGAAGCAGAGAAAAAAAAAAATTACATTCAAAGCAAAGGTTGTGGCTTACAGCAAAAACCAAGATGTAATGAATGGTCACCATTTCACACTTTTCACAGTTTCAACACCTCTCAGCAAGTAGAAAGTGTTCACCTATAATTTGGTGTCTTCCATACAAGCTATGGCTGAAGTTGTCAGCCTCTGCTAGCAACCAAAGTAACCACAGTGAGGTTATCAGAGCAGCAATATCTGTGAACAGTTTCACTTAGTGATGGAAATATCAACCATATCAGACAACATGACCCAGAGTCATAAAACTACAGTAAAGCCGGGGGAAAAGCCCCAAGAAGGAAAAGTGATGCTGTGTTACAGTTTTAAGGCAGAGGAGGGTGAGAATGGTAAAATGCAATAAAAAGCTCACCCTGGACTTCCCACTGCGAGCACTTACATGAAACCTTGTATTGGATGAATTTCATCTTGACTGTTGTTCATTTTTCTTAATTTGTATTCTGACATAGCACAATGTTGATAATTTGTTGAGCTGACCCTCTGAAATGAGATAATAGTGTAACTTATATGTTATTATACTAGATGAAACTTTGCACTTTCCTTTCCTTTATTCATACTTTTCATTAGACAACACAGCAGTAGCTGAACATACAAAGATACACTGTCAATTTGAATTGGAATCTTATGGCAAATGGAGTGCTTCTCTTGACCAATGTATTTATGTGTGTGAATGTCATCTTTATATATTCCATCAATATTTTGTGTTTTAAAGGTTCTATAGTGGCTCCTTTGAAGACCCAGGCTTTCTTTTTCTTGCTCAAGAATCCCAAGGCCAAAGAGGGAACACAAGCATCTGTTGTAGCTGAAACAGAGTTTTATACCAGTTTGGAAAACTGAAACTGAGTTTAATCAAATTCAAATTAAATCAGATTTCTTTTTGGATTTTGATTTATTTGATTTTCGATGACAAGAAAAACACGTTTGCTGTCAGATGTGCTTCAGAGATGAGAGCCAGTTCACCCAGAGCACATCTGACAGACATGAAAGGGTCTTGAAAAGCCGTGAAGAATGTTATATTGTACCTGTAACATTTTTCAGCCTGTCCGGTTTGGCAGTGGTTTCATGCAGTTAGATTATGCAGGAGGATGAAGGAATTGATACTACTGACGTGCCCACCAAGCTCTCCTAACCTAAATCCAACAGAACACCGTCGGGACATTACGTTTTGGTCCATCCAATGCCACCAAATTGCACCTCACACTGTCCAGGAAATCAGAGATGCCCTGCTCCAGTTTTGGGAGGACACCCCCCAGCGTCATCTCATTAGGAGCATGCCCTGACATGGTCAGGCAAGCATACAAACATGTCAAGTCCATACAAACTACTAAGTACCATTTGAAGTTGCTCTAATGAAATTTTGTCAGATTAGCCTGTTGCATAATTTTTTCACTTTGATTTTCAGGTGTCTGTGAATTCAACCCTCCATAAGTTAAAAATTTTCATTTCCATCAACTGATGTGGCATCCTTTCATTCCTAACACATTACCCTAGGATTACTACAGAAACTCATACAGGACACTAGCCTGTAAAAATAATTTTCTTTCTATGGTCTCGGTAGATTGAGGGAGCCTTGTTGCATTCTGTTAGGACAGTTCTCACTTTCTAGAAGGTGTCATTCTACCCTCCCCATCAAATACATCAGATCATTTGTTAATCTGACAGACTGCCCAGTCTTAAAGAATCTGTCTCAACTTACTGAACTGGCCATAACCAGGAATCAGTAATTTCCAGGTCTGAAGTTATTTGAATCATGCTTATAACACAGATATGCTGAAGAATGTTTCCATGTCAGAATGTTTTGGGTGTTAATGTCGCCTTCAGACATGAGCATCTCTGTCTGATCTGTGGTAAATTAGTCAACCTTGTATAAATTTGGTTTTTGATAGTTACATTCAGTTATTATTGTGTCTGGTTTACTTCCTAGTTAGCTTCCTGCCATTCCTCCCACACTGCCTTAGAAAGCCATGATTCCTTCTGGAGTCTAAGTGCTGTACTAGCACATCAACAGCAGTCAGGTTTTGGGATTCTCTTTGAAAAAAAAAACTTATGGGAAACTCACCTGCCTGCCTACTGTTTTTTGATTCATACGGTTTATGAGAAATTGGAGTTTGCTAGACCTGAAAAATAAAAGACACTAAAAAAAGAGAGAAAAAAGAGAAAGACTGATGCAAAATATGGAGGTTTATAGAAGACCTGAAAATTTAAGTATTTGTTCACTGAAGTAAGAGTTAAAGCACCACACACCACACAATGTTGCAACTCAAGTAGACTGCAAACGAGAGGTTTCCATAGAGACAGAAGGCACAACAGTGCCTTAGTAAGAATAGTAAAGATACCACAGAATATAAATAGATAAAGAAAAAAATCTAAACGTGCAGAAGTGTTGCAGAGAGGCTGTATGTGGCTGAAAAACGGAAATGCTGTGGGAGTTTATTTTAAATCCTTTAAGCTGTTTAATGTCTTCAATGTGCCTCAAGAATAATTTCTAATGTGACTTTTTCATTTTAATACATGCAGCCATTAACAAAGCTTGTTTATTGCTGTACGTGTTGTACTATGTTGAAGTGACGTAAAAATGAGCAAAATGTCTCATGAAAAACTTAATTAAGTACTTCTGCTGGTGTGTCAAATTCTCAAGTTAAGATAGGGGTTTTTACCAAAAATAAATAAATAATAATAATGAACATATATAAGATATTTAGTGTAACAGACGATGCTATATTAGATTAGAAAAAATTAGAATTAGAAAAACTGAAACAAGTGTCTGTTGATATCACATCTGTTTTTCTTTGATTCATTTGTTAAACTCATTTCTTTCCAGGATATTTTTGTGGTTGTCTTTTGTTTGATTGATATAGGAACATAGGCATCTTTTTCAGTTAAATCATTTTGTAATAAAGCTGAAAAAATAAATTAACAAATCTTTCTTTCTTCTGGACTTATTACCCCCTCATCTATTAGCCATTTTCAAAACTAAGAACCAGACAGGCACTTATTGCCAAATGTTGCAACCATAATAATTAACTCTGCAAATCTCCAGAGATCAATCTGGCTGTTTAGTATTCGCTGGGACTGCTGAGTCAAAGACTAGAATTAAAAACTAAAAATTAGGTGTAGATACATAGAAATCTGAGCTTTCCAATGACTGAACAATGGATCTGGCCAGCCAACTAATAAAGCAGTAAAATATTTGTTAGGGCTTCCTCACCCACCCTGTTGAGCCATGACTTATACAGCAGCAGCAAGGGCACATCCAGGTAACCTTATTAATTTCCATTTTCATGTGCGACCTAGCACAGCTAATATCGAGGCACAATTAGCAGCACTTAGCTGGGAACTGGCAGGATCGGCCCAAGGCTAGCCTGGGTTCTCCAGCACTTCTGTTTAGCTGCCACGACGACCCACATCCATCGGTCCCTAGAGCAATGTCTTCTGGTGACCTCACATTGTTGGATGATGTTATTGCACATTTCATGGATACTGAAGCATTTTTCAGAGCAATGTGTGTCCAGCAGAGGGCAGTGTTTAACTAATGACATAAATATTTAGCTATTTATTTTCAAGTCAGATTGTATTATCTGCTGGTATCCACATTTTTTTTGTTTTTATAATTCTAATTGTAGTATTTTTGTGATTTTCTAAAGTGTGCAGTAACAGAGAGAAATTGTACTACAGTGTCTCTTACTTCTAACTGGACAGTATTTTATTCAGGCAGCACCACACCACTTTCAAGACACGCTGGGCAACAGCATAATTCACTAACACTTATATTTGAGATTTTTCTCACTTATAATACAACATGCACATCAGTCAGATATGCATGTTTCTTGGCTTTTTACAGTTGTGAAGTGATTTCTCAACCATTCTGCTGTGCTGAAACTGATTCACAGCTTAACAAATTAATTTCATCTACTTTGCCTTAAAGTTTAAGTTTAGTTTAGTTTCAGTGGTGTTGGATTTTCAGTGGCTCTTTCTGTGTCTTTTAAAACACATCCTGCCAGCTCACTCCCGGTGGCTACTTGGCGGGGCCTGGCGCCTGCTGCTCGGTCAGGCCTTTTCCGGGGCGCGGGGGGCCCTCGGGCCTCCGGCCTCTGTGCCTGCGGCTCGGTTCACTCTGGCACAGCTGGCTGCCGGCGGAGCCGGCGGGCACGCCGGTGCAGCCCCCTCTAGCTTCTGCCCGGTGGCTACTGGGTGACCCCTCGTCTGGGGATCCTCAGCCCTTCCCATGAAGGTGGCACGGATGCCCCTCCGGTGGTCCTCCTTGGGCTCTTGCACTCTGGGGCCTCTGGATGTCTGGGGCCTGGATCTCCTCCATGCCTGCTTCATGCCCTGGGGGACAGGGCTATGGCTCTCTACATCCTCTAGCAGACCATTACATGGGGAAACCATTTGAATACAAGCGCGCCGATCCACACAGGTGTGCACATGGGTGTTCACTGTTCGTAGTCTTAAATCACACCTTTCTTGGCTGCTACTTCAAAGCACATTGTGCGCTGTCTGTGCTGCACAACAACATTCAATATTTAGTATTTACTGCTGTTTACACTTAGCTAGATTAATGCGATGGTGTTGTGTATAGTATGTTGCTTTGTTTTGTTTTTTTTGCTTGTTTTCTATTCTTTTTCTCTCAACAGGTGATCCCGGAGATATTTTTTCTTCCCCCCTTTTCTCACTGTCCCTCTCCCCTTCTGTTTTTCTTTTCCTTCCTCTTTCTTTCTCCCTTTCCGATCCCTCACTCATGTCTGTCCCGTCTGTAACAACTGAAAATAAAATAAATAATAAAAACAAAGGTCGATCAAATGGACCAATACGGCAATGCCATGATGATCCATTTGGCAAAATAAATCCATTGGGTATCCTTGTTGGTCTTCAGACAACAATTCTGACGGCTAAAGAACCAAATGGGACAGGCGGAAAAAAAAAAAAAAAAACACATCCTGCATTTCTGAAATGAAATGAATGTATAACTCTAATAGAGTATAGAACGAGTGTAGAGTGTAGAAATTTCACTTCACCTGGTAATATTGCAAAATTAGCAGAATTGTTGATGAAAATGAGCAATAAAATTAGGGCAAGGGTTTTGTGTTTAATGATCAAAATGTCTCAGTGTGTCACTTGCAGGTGAAGAACAGACCCGGATCAATTTTCCACGTGCAGCAGTCGGAAGAAAATTATAGGTTAACACCATTAGAAACACTCAAGCCAAGTTTTTGGCTGAATTGTTTTACAGCTTAACTTCCATGTGATTGTCACCCTGAGAACACAAGCTCCAAGAATCTCTCCCTGAAGACAAGAAATGCAGTTTCAGAACAACGAGATGGATCTCGAGAGCTCACAGCAGCATCCTGAGCAGTGAAGAAAAGGTCCAGCAGCAGCAACAGCTGTGCAGGACAGCGACAGCAAGGAGAAAAAATGGCATCATCATGACTGGATGGATGGATGTGCATTTCCAACGAGCTGCACCTTCACTGTGTGTGAATGGACTTTTGAAAAGACTGCTTGAGTTGGACATTTGCCACTTTTGGAGCAAAAATGGCAAAATGAGACAGTGGAAAACACAGGACAAAGCTGAAAGACAACTGACTCTCACTGGACTGCTGCAAGGGGGAGAGATGAGATGAGACCACAGTCAAAGGAGAAGGGGACAACATGGAGGAATGCTGTTGTAGTGTGGGAATGAAATTTGGGTTTAGGAAACTGGGAAGGAAAAAACGACTGCCTTGCGTGGAGAATTGAAAAGTGTCTGGAGCACCGCAAAGAGGAGAGGTACACAAAAAATAACACAAACAGAAAAATGCATTAATCCTACTAACACAAACACACATGCAATGAAGCTCATGAAGACCAAATAGCATTTTAAGCATGCATTTCTGTTACCGTCATCTTGTCCGGTTCACTTAGTGGGTTAAGCAGTGATACATAGACTAGTGAACTAGTATTATTTTTGGGGAAGGATGATTGAATCAGCGGTGAACAGAATGCTGCGGGAGGGTCAGATGAGTGGGGACTAATAGATTATTGAGTTTCTGGTTTCTGATGTGTGAGGGAGGTCTTATCATGACACACATCTGGGTACATGGGGAAAACAAAACTCATTTTCTAATAGAATATTGCTGTTGTGTGAGGTGTGTGTGACTGGTGGATGAAAGTTTTGGAGATTTACGTGGCTGATGCATTTTCTTTTGGTACCACTTTGAACCTGCCAATTAGTTGTTTTGATCTATCATTCTAAGGGAGTACGCTTAGACAACTTCTAAAAGAGGCCTTCATATTTTTTTGATTTTTAACAGTGCACTGAGATTTTTGTTTGGCAATTTTCTCTTTTTCAAGCAGGCCTGCAAGATCGGAATCAAAAGCGCTATACAACATGTTGAACAATCGCAAGTGAGCTTCTCCAAAATTAAAATGGGCTCAGGAGAAAGCCACTTATTTGGGACAATCAGAAAACAAGTCCCTGGCAAAAAGGATTCAGCGAGGTAATCCAGTCTAAATTCTTTTTTTTTCCTTTTTTGAAATGACGTCATTGCTGGCAGTAGAAACTTATTGCGACACAAGAGGTTCTGCTATCAGCAATAAACACGGGGATTGATTGACAATAATGTTGATGTGATATACAGAATGTCAGGAAAGAAATTCTGGTTTTAATGTGATTCTTGATTTTAGAATCAAAGGGTGGGATTGTATAGGAATTTCTTTTACCTAGGTATTTAATCGCACTATGTTATTGTATTAACATGTCTGACACTCATACTTAAGACAAATGGTAGGGGGTGTAGCAAAGATGTTGGGGAAACAGGAACTCCAGAGGACCAGTCTTTTGTCTCTTGAGGACTCTGGGAAGTAGCAAGGGAGTGTGAACTTTAAGGTGTGAAACAGCTGTGTACTGCTTTTGTTCCTGGAGAAGGTATTTAACTGAGAGCTATGCTAGGCTCAGTGAGACTCTGCTGACCGTCGGTCCCGCGGCCATGGGGGCTCCACAAGCTTGGTTGTCTGTGTGTGCATGAATTAAAGAATGTTAGCTACCACTCACTGCTCGTCTGCAGGCTTTATTTAAGTGGGAAAACTTCCACAACACTTCCCACCCGATTTCACCTGGATGATCAGCTAATCCTGTGGATACTGGACTTTTTGACCAACAGGACTCAGAAAGTTGGGGTCTTTCCGGTCTCTTTTCCACCTCCACTGGCTCCCCCCAGGGCTGTGTGCTCTCCCCCCTGCTCTTCATCCTCTACACCGATGACTGCAGAGACGCACAGCCCAACTGTCACCTGGTTAAATATGCTGACAAAACATTTCCCCTGTCACTGCTGTCAGGCCCCTCACAACACCACAGGCTCACTCTTCAGGAGTTTGTAGAGTGGTGTGACAGCTCCAGACTTGAATTGAACGTAAGCAAAACCAAAGAGATGGTGGTGACTTTCTCCAGCAGAGGGATCTGGCTGCTCCAGTCACCACCACCATCCACAGGAAGCCAGTGGAGGTAGTTGAGGAGTACAAATACCTGGGAACCATCTTCAACAACCTCCTGAAATTCTCTGCCAACAGGCTATACCTCCTTAGGAAACTCAACTCCTTTGGAGTCAGCACAGCCATCATGATGACTTTTTACTATGCCTTCCTGGAAAGCATCATGACCTTCTCCATCACCTGCTGGTTCCACTCCCTCAGCCTTCAGAACAGGAACAGACTGCAGCACACTCCATCAGTGTGCTCTAAAATCATTGGACTGCCTGTCAGAACTCTGGCACAGGTTTTCAGCCAACACGCCCTTAGACAGGCAGCCAAAATCATCGACGACCACTCTCACATTCTTCACCCAGCATCTGCGGCTGCATTTCCTGCAGGACTGAGAGAGGGAGAGCCACCTTTGTCCTCAAAGCCATTCTGCTCCAGCCGATAAAAACATTTCCCACACCAGAAATATAAACTACATTCTTCTTACACTACTGACACTTTATTCTCTTTTAGTCACTTGCGGTTATTTATTCACCTTCAGTCACTTTAATTTTAAAACTGTGTAATTTTAAAACTGTATATTCTGTATATTCTGTGTATTTATTATTTCACTCCTATTGCCTGTTCTTATTGTCCTTATCTTCCACGTATGCTGCTCAGTTGTTTGTTAATTGCCCCTTGGAGATAAATAAAGTCTCCTGATCCCGATTCTGATTCTGATATGAATATATAAAACTTGTTGGAGCATCATTATTTGAATGTTAAAATAAGATAACATTATGTTTTAAAAAGGTAAATTATTTAATAAGCAATGTTATAATTACATATAGCATACAGAGGAACTTGAATGTCAGTCTGTAAAGTTGAGTGGTTTACTGAGAAACTTCCTGAAATCATTTTGCAAGAAGGAGGAAGAAAAAAAAAAGAGAGATGAGGATGACAAACTTCAGTTTAGAGAGTCACCAGTCATCAGTGAGAAGAGAAGTTTTGAAGAACAAAGCAAAACAGGTAAAAAAATTTTTTAATGTGGCTCAAAAAAGCTTTTAAAAGAAGAAATGTAAAGACTTTTTCACCTCTGTAGCAGTGATGGTGAGTAAGACCATTATTTATTAATCAAATATTATGAGTGACCTAATGCTGTCCTCTTATTTGGCATTTAATATACATTTATATTCTATTATATATATTATACATCTTTTATTGAGCTGTGTGATGTGAACTGTTGGCTTTTTCTTTATTGTATTTTTTGTTTTGATTTCTTTTTGCTTCATCTGCTGGATAAGTTATTCTGTGGAGGGAGAGACTGAACGTCTCGAGCAACAAACATGTTTGTTCTCATCTGGTCGGCTCTGTTTGTCTCTGTAAAAGGCAGCATTGCTGACACAGGTTTGTATCTTCTCCTTTACTGCAATTCTGCTATATTTGTATTTTAATTTTTTTATATTTGTATGCAACACTCTTTTTCTGAAATTTGTCCAGATAATAAGCATTTATTATTACCCACAGTTCATCGTAAATTTGTGCCTTTGCTATCATCTGTTGACTTGTGTGCCATTTTAATTTAATCTTTTGTTAAACATGTCTTGACATATGGCCTGGATATAATAGCCTATGAAATGTGAAAACCATAGTAGTTGTGTAGGCTACAGCACAAACTAGAAGATTGTGAAAACACAAAAGTTCCTGTGGTATCTTTAATTAGACATCATGTTTATTGTTGTAAACTAAATATTCTTTATCACTATATTTATCTTTTCCTTTGCATTAACAGGTGCTTCAGCCTGGGGACAACAACACTGTGTTGGAAGATACTGTGTTACTCTGAGTGAGCAAGAACTAACAGCAGAGGCTGGACTCTGTGTTGTGATCCCGTGTTCTTTCACTACTGCTGATGAGTTTACACCCAAACATATAGTTTGGTACAAACGTGAAGAGTCTAAAACAAGTAGTGATGCTCACATAATATTTCACAGCAATAAGAACAACAAAGAAGTTCAGTCTGGGTTTAAAGGACGAGTCTCACATTTAGAGCCTGATGTGAATCAGAAAAACTGCAGCATCATCATTAATGATCTGGAAGAGTCTGATTCTGGATCATATCAGCTCAGAGTTACTGGTGAACTGAATGGACAACAAGATGGATTCACATTCATTCCAAGAGTAACTGTCTCTGTTAAAGGTGAAAAAAGCTATTTCAAGGACAATCATGTTGAAAAAGAAGATATTTGTTCATGTACAATAACATATTTAGTATTTTTAAGGCCTTAATGGAGTATTCATAATTTGAGGGAATTATTGACCTCTATGGTAGCTGGTAGGAACTGCAGCAGTTCCTGTTAAAACTTGTGATTGCCATTAACCATTTTCATTAAATATCTTATTTGAAAAAACAGATTGATTTAATAGATGAACTTCAGATAGTTGATGTGTTTCTATAAATGCATTTTTTTCCCCATTAGGTCTTAATCTGAAGCCCAGAGTAATGATTCCCACACTGACAGAGGGACAGCAGGCCACACTGACCTGTGTTGCTCCTGGTCTCTGCTCTGGATCTGTTCCTGAAATCACCTGGACATGGAGAGGAGCAGGAGGGACTGAATCTTACATTACAGGAAACAGCACTAATTTCAAGACTGAGAATCTGGCAGATTTCACACAAAGACACATCTCAACTTTGACCTTTAACGCTTCATCTGAACACCACAACACCAGTATCACTTGCAAGATCAACTTCACATGTGGAAAAACTACAGAGGAGACTTTGACTGTAAATGTGAAATGTGAGTACTTCGTAACCTATTGTTTATATCTATTTATTTATTTGAAATCTATTGGATGATCAGTAGAGTCTGAAAAGGAAACAACATGATTGTAAAATGTATATTTTTATCTAACAGATAAGAAAGAAATTGCAATCAGTGGTGTTACAACCGTTAAGGAGGGAGATTTTCTGAATCTGACCTGCAGTGCTGAAAGCTTTCCTCCATCTGTGATTGTGTGGTCTAAACTTAGTTCTAACACAAAGCTGCACAAAGACACTGGATCAGCTGCACTTGTCGTCCATAATGTGACATTAGAACATTCAGGGCAGTACATCTGTACAGTAAGACATCTGGACACAACTCTGAAATCATATGTTGATGTAACTGTGACTTGTAAGTAGATGGCATGTATTTTTAACCTGAAGTTCATATTAACATTATAGCTTGCAGCATGTCCTGTTTTATGATTCTGATTACATGTTTACAGGGCATACAAAGATACAGAATGGCTCAGGATGTGTGCTTCAGTCTGAGAGTTTGACCTGTGTGTGCATCAGTGAAGGCTTTCCTTTACCTAACATCACATGGCCTCTGTTGAATCACCACACTGAGTACTCTGTCATTACTAGTGTATCAAACCACACAGTCAACAGCACTGTCAGTGTAACTGTAAAAACCCATGGCAACAGTGCTGTTAAATGTGTTGGCAACAATGCAAATGGAGAAGAAAGAGAGAACCTGCTAGTCCATAAAAACCTGTCTAAAAAACATGGTTTGTGCTTTTCATCTAAACACTTTCCACTTTAACATTTTCAGATTTTTTAGTCCTGTATTTTTAACACAACCTCTGTATTTGCATGTACTACTTATAATTCAGAAACCACGGATATTAACCTTTTTATTTTTCCTTTCCATTTTATTTCCCTCGAGTGCAGAGCAACTGTCTAGTTTTAGGCTGGAATTCCTTAAAGTCATTAAAAGTCATCATCACAGTCATCATTGGTCAGGAATTGCTATAGGTGCAGCATTAACTTTAGTAATTATTATCAGGTTTTCTCCATAGATAAATTTTAATATTTTCTTGTTGACTTGGGTGAATAATAACCACAATTTTTTTTTCAATAGAATTTATAGTTTTTAATATCGATTTTTACCAAATGGTTTAAATATAACTTAATGGTTTACTTGTATGTAACAATGTAAATAGAACTACAGTAGATAATACAGCTGAAATAAAAAAAAAACCAACCTGATTTTTATTCCAGCAAAGGAAAATATTGTATCAAACAACAAAAAACGTGCATTTCAGATTATTATTTTTTTTTTTTATCTTGACTGCATCTGCACTTTAACTGCAGCAGCAGAAAAGTCTCACATTCAGGACAATGGTAATTGTATCACACGCTGCAAAATCATTTGTCCTTTCAAAAACAAAAAAAGAAAAAATAGCCCAAACAAAGGAAATATTTGCAATAAACATTTCTGAATCAGCATTTCTCAACAACATTCTACAGACTGTTGTATCAGTTAACGTGACGAAATATGTGCAGTATGTTCACAACTGTATAGATGTAGAGCAACCAGCAGCTCACTGGACACATGTGGCTGTTTAGCCTCTCAGCTGTGGCTCCTGGAAACGCTAAAATTACAAAAAAAAGCTAAAGTTACATCTGTCATCTGTCTGTGCCCCCACAGCATTTTAGCCCCCACGTGTGTGTGTGTGTACATATATAAGATACATAAAATATGTGTGTGCATGTGCACTGTTCTGTCTTACAGCAGCTCGTGTGAAACATTGTGGTTCTTACAGTACACTTCTTCCCTGGATTGTTGCTGGTCTATCTCTCACTTTGAATACCTTCTGCATAACCTACATATGGTTCCTTTGGTATGTTTCTCCACATGTATTTTTATGTTTTTTTGACTCTTTGAATGCAGTCAAGAGTTTTAGACAATAATTGGCTTCTGTTTCTTCTTATTAAAGGAATTCAAGAAAAAAGGTGAACCTACATCAGGAGGAGAGAACCTACATGTCACTGCAAAAAGCAGATGTATCATCAGATTATGATGTTATTGCACACCATATAAACTGAAAAGTCAGGTTTCAGATAGCTGTGTGATTGTAATGGCAGCCTGTTGTCAATACTTTGGTGATGTACTTAATTTAGTTTCATTGTCTTGATTAAAGCAGATACTATGGTATTACAAATTTAATTTAAATTAGCTGTTAAATTAAAGTTTAATATTTGTTATTTTTTTTACATTGCATTGTAAATAAATGAGATTGTTTTATATGTAACAAATTACACTTTCTATTTCAATTTATACATAGAGTTTAATAAAATTGTTCACCTGTCTACAGCTGCAAATTGAGCTTTTTTTGTTCTTTTCTTTTATCTTTGTAAGTTCAGCAGGTTGTAGCTAACAAGGCTACAACTATTCTACCTCTTTATCGATCAGATCAGTTCACTAGCTCTCTGGGGTCAGTCAGTTATAGCACAGTTTTGTTCCTCTTTGCCATTGTTGTGGAGGAAGTGTTAGTTGAAAGCAGAGACACTCTATAACAAGACACAAGGATGCCCACACAAACACGCATCAACACGGACACACTGAGAGTGAAGCAGAGGACAGAGACACAAGGACACATAATAAACAAGAAACTAAAGAAGGAATAGAAGAAACTCAAAACGGACTAACTTTAAACTAATTAATAACCTAAAACCTAAACCGTTATACAAAATATCACTAAAACACATGAAACTCAAAAAGCTGGATCAAAAGGATCCAGAGCCATGGCACATATCATCACCCATGAACTAACTTCACAGCTGGTCAGAGGTTTCTGTGCTGATTTTTGAGTCAGAATAAGTTGTTTGGCCTTGGTAGAGAAGATTTGGCAAGTTATTCATAGACACAATCTATACACTCAACTCTGCTCCTTGGCCTACAAATGTTTGGGGAAATATAGTCAGAAAGCCTGTTTATAAGATTTACTGCCAAGCATTGTTACAACAAAGAAAACATCAACCAAACACAAATTTCCTCATTTTTTGTGCAACGTACCCAAATTTATGTGGCTGATAAACACAAAAACACAGCTCAGTTAACGGTCATCATAATACCATAACCCAGTACCACCTGTAAAATTAGCTAAACTTGTGAAACAAATGAAGAAAAAATGTATGTGAACTGTGACTGCTTTTACTATTTAATATTTTTTTCTATCTTGATGAAAAAATGAGAAAGTTATGGAAGTTATGTGATTGTCAGTTTGTCCCTTTTTTCTCTCATAGGTCTGCTCATAAAGCTCACTGGCATTATAAGTCTGAGGAAGGGTGAGACTCTGAATCTGAGCTGCTCTGTTAAAAGTTTTCCTCCATCTCAGATTGTGTGGTCTAAACGTAGTTATAACCAAGGGCGTAGATTTGGCATGCACGGAAGGGACATGTCCCCACCAATATCCTGTGATTATTGAATTGTCCCCACCAATAATTTGATCTCTTCGAGTAAAGAAAAACAAAACCGATTGAAAGAAAAAAAATGATCTGTCAAAATTTTATTCACCTAACGGAGCAGAAAGAGTTAAATTACATTCTCTACTGGAGTCCTACCTCATGTGACAAATATGGCCAATGTGATTGGCTGTGCCTTTCGGGGGGCTCTGTTTAGTTTTAGTAGCGGCAAGCCTGCGCTGCGAGGACCCGCAAGGAGGAGAGGACGATGGCAGCAAAAAGGAAGAACCTGGAAGAAACCTGTAAGTCACTTAAAGTCAAGTTCACTCATAAAATGTGTCCGTCATAATAACATTACAGGCTATGCTAGGCCATACGTGCCAACCCTCCTGATTTATCCGGGATAATCCCGAATTTCAGTGCCCCTCCCAAACATCTTCAGGACCCACGATTCTCCCCAATTTCTCCCGATTTTCCACCTGGACAACAAAATTGAAAAACCATATCCAAGATTGGCCCAGCCAATTCCAGTTTCCAACAATGGCTGCTACTACTGCAGCTACTTAGTTTTAATATTACTCTTATCACTCTTTCTGGGTCGCAAAATAAACTTTTAACATATTTTCAGGCGAGAATGTAGCTGTGTAAACTTCAAATATCTGAGGCGATGAGAACAGCAAACTCCGGGCACATCGTTTTCAAACGATGGCCTGGGTCTGCCCCAGGGCCTCCTCCCAGTGGAACACCTCACCCAGGAAGCATCTTTGTTAGATGCCTGAACCACCTACTCTACTGTGAGCCCCTCCCGGATGGCCGTACTTCTCACCCTATCTCTAAGGGAGAGGGTAGCCACCCTTTGGACGAAGCCCATTTCTGTGCATAATTTTATAGTGTTGTTAATAATAAATTAATTAAAACAACAAAACAACCTGAAGAGCCGGTTGGGAGCCGAAAGAGCCGGCTCTTTTTAGTGAGTCGAGCCGAAAGAGCCAGTTCTCTAAAAAGAGCCGGAAATCCCATAACTAGTGGCAATGTGTCCTTCACAGTGCTATGTGTCTCCTTCTCTGGGCGGAATCTGACCTTGACTCTCCTCTGGAGAAACTACTCTTCACACAACTACTCTTCACCTGATCGTCAGCTAACCAGTGTTAGTTCGTACCTATTACCATCCCAGCTACAGCTACAGCTTGTTCACTAACTCACCCAGACCTCCACAGTCTAGCTCCCTCCTTTCATGTACCTCCGCCTGCAAACAAGTAAGATGTTAAATGTTACCTGTTTGGATCAGTCACATCAACCCCTTCTCATTTTGCTCTCCCTCTGTGGGTTTGTTCTCCGGCTCACTTACCCCTGTTCCCTCGTCATATCCAATATCCTCTCTGGCTCCAAGCTCTAGATTTGGAGACCACTTTACATCATGTTCATGGTTATCTGTCCCTAAGTTATGTTCATAGTCAATGTATATTGTATATAGCGCTTAGCTCACGTTCACAGAATCTAGCTCTACCTGATTTTTGGCTCTAGTTCATGTTCATTGTTTTGCACCTAACCACGTACTTCTATATAGCCCCATCCATGTTATTGTTAATCACTGTTACATTTGTTCTTGTAAATAACTTTATTCACGTCAATTTGAGTCATGGTCTGAATCTGCATTTGGCTCCAACTCGGGTTCTAGCTTTTCCAGCTGTGACACCATGCCTATGTAAATTAATTAATGGTAATTATGTAATTTATCAGATCCCTTTTATCTCAGGGGATAGTACAGCAGATTGATCAGCATATTTGGTGCAGCCTCCTCCATTTATTTGAGCTCAGAACAAGGCTGTTCGTGAGACCCGGGAAACATTTTCATACAGTATTAAGAAGTATTAATAAGTGTACCTGAAAGAGTTATGGTAAATGGTAAATGGCCTGTATTTATATAGCGCCTTACTAGTCCCTAAGGACCCCAAAGCGCTTTACATATCCAGTCATCCACCCATTCACACACTGGTGATGGCAAGCTACATTGTAGCCACAGCCACCCTGGGGCGCACTGACAGAGGCGAGGCTGCCGGACACTGGCGCCACCGGGCCCTCTGACCACCACCAGTAGGCAACGGGTGAAGTGTCTTGCCCAAGGACACAACGACCGAGACTGTCCAAGCCGGGGCTCGAACCGGCAACCTTCCGATTACAAGGCGAACTCCCAACTCTTGAGCCACGATCGGTTGGTATAAAATGTTTACATTTAAGTGTAAGCTCCTGACCTGCAGTTGAGCAATGTGAGAAAACTACTTCACACTGATCACAAAGACTACAGAGTACAGTAGAGGTTCATAAGAAAGAGGAAGTGTCAGTTGAAAGCAGAGAAATTCTGTATCATTGTAAAAAAAAAAAAAACACATTTTAATGATTATATTAAATATTACATATAAAATATAAACTTAAATCTTAACAGGAAAACATTTTTCTGCTTCCAACAAAATGATCAGTGTTTTAAACACACATCGTCCTTTTATTTTAACTTTAGCTCAAAGCTAATTGTGGTTTATCACCTTTTCTTATATTTGGCATTTGCAGAGAGGCTGCAACACTTCTGCACATGTGGACATGAAATATGCAGAAGTGAATATTCATAAGCTCTTTAATGCATTCAATGTTTTAATTCAATCATTTAATCTTTTACACTGAGTAAATAAGAAAGTACTTTGATAGCAATATAATCACGCTGTATGGGTTGTATAAAGCTGAGGTAATATAAAAATAAGCTATGTCCTATACGAGTCTTTTTTCACTCTAATATTGAATTGAATATTGATTTATTGATTCGCATTCAAATATCTCTGTGAATATAGAATAAAGATCTACCACAAAGCACGAAAGCAAAAGACAAGGCTAATCAAAAGGTATCGGCTGAAGCATATTCTTATTACGCATATTGAGGGTGTAAAGTGCCTTGAGGTGAATGATGAGGACTTGATGCTATATGAACATATAAAACTTGTTTGAGCATCATTACTGGAAAATATCAAATCTCAAGATAACACAGTGGGTTTTAAAAAAAAAGGTAAATTATTTAATAAACAATGAACATTTTATAATTATACCAGAGGAACAAGAATGTGAGTCTTTAAAGTTGAGTGGTTTACTGACAGACTTCCTTGTTGCAAGAATGAGGAAGAAAAAGAGAAGAGATGCGACGATGAAAAACTTTAGTCAGCAGACATCAGTGAGAAGAGAAGCATAAAGAACAAAGCAAAGCAGGTAAAATAAGGTTTAAAGTCTTTTTATCTTTTTTAAAAAAAGAAATGTAAAGCCTTTTTCACATATGTAGAAGCGCTGGTGAATAAGACCATGATTTATTAATTAAATTGTATGATTGACCCAATGCTGTCCTCTTATTTGGCAGTTAATATAGATTTATTTATTATTACAAGTGATTATTATTGTATTATATTATTGTATTGGTGTTATTGCTGCACTGTGAGGATAATTTTTATTTTTAAACAATATTTAGAAACAGATGTCACAAAGGTCTTTTTCATAAAGAATGCTGGAGTATTGGTATATATGTGTCACAGTTTGTAAAGGACACATCGCTTTGTCTCAAAGCTAAGCACGCAACATCTTTTATTGAGCTGTGATTTGAATTGTTGACTTTTTCTTTCTTTGTTTTGATTTCTGCATGTTTGCTTCATCTGCTGGATAAGTTATTCTGTGGAGGGAGAGACTGAACGTCTCGAGCATCGAAAATGTTTGTTCTCATCTGGTCTGCTCTGTTTGTCTCTGTAAAAGGCAGCATTGCTGACACGGGTTTGTATCTTCTCCTTTACTGTAATTCTGCTATATTTGTATTTGACTTTTTAAAATATTTGCATGTAACACTCTTTTTCTGAAATGTATCCAGATGATAAGAATTTTTTATTACCCACAGTTCATCATAAATTTGTGCCTTTACTATCATCTGTTGGCTAATGTTTTGTTAAACGTGTTCCGAGATATTGTTGATGCACATCCAGGGAGATTCCATAGCCTGGATATAATAAGCTGTGAAATGAGAACATTATAGTAGTTGTGGAGTACAGCACAAACAAGCAGCCCGTGTAAAAGATAAAAGTTCAATATCTTTAATTAGACATCATGTTTATTGTTGTAAACTAAATATTCTTTATCACTATATTTATCTTTCCCTTTGCATTAACAGGTGCCTCAGCCTGGGCATAACAACACTGTTACGACGAAGGATACTGTATTAATCTCACTAGGCGGGAACTAACAGCAGAAGCTGGACTCTGTGTTGTGATCCCGTGTTCTTTCACTACTGCTGATGAGTTTACACCCAAACATATAGTTTGGTACAAATGTGAAGCATCTCAAAAATTTTGCAGTGATGCTGACATAATATTTCACAGCAACAAAAACACAGACAAAAAAGCTCAGTCTGGGTTTGAAGGACGAGTCTCACGCTTGGAGCCTGATGTGAGTCAGAACAACTGCAGCATCATCATTAATGATCTCAAAGAGTCTGATTCTGGATCATATCGGCTTGGAGTTACTGGTGAACTGAATGGACGACAAGATCGATTCACATTCATTCCAAGAGTAAATGTTTCAGTTAAAGGTATGAAAATCTATTCCAAGGACAATCATGTAGAAAAAAAAACATTCAGTCATTTACAATAGCATATTTTGTATTTTATGGTCTTAATGAAGTATTCATTCTTTTGGGGAATTCTTGACCTCTATGGTAGCTGGTAGGAAATGCAGAAGTTCCAGAAAAAACCTGTGCTTCCTATTAACCATTTTCATTTAATATTTTAATATTTGAGCCCAGATTAATGTGATAGATCAGACCTTCCCAAAGTGTGGGGCCCGCCCCCTAGGAGGGGCACAGAGCCATTGCAGGGGGGGCTTGGCATGAAAAGGGGAACAAAACAAAACAACACTTGGACACTGCTAGCACGGGGCCTATACACAAACGCAAAGCAGGAGATGAAGCATAGCTTAATATGTTTCCAAACCAACTTCATTCTAAGCCAAAGACTAGAAAATATGGTGAAGAAGGGCCAAGGTAGGTCTCCCCTGCAAAATTGGTTTTCCCTTCGTCTGGAGCATCGCTGGGCTGTTCAAATCATGGACAAACAGTATCCCACATTCTTGATTTTTAGTTCACAAACACTTCTTGTGATGACTAACTACTCCTGACATTTTGGAGATGTTAGCTCTTTATACAGTAAAGCTACAGTGGGATACAAATAACATCAGGCTGATCCTGCCACGATTTGTTCCCCGGTTAAAATCACGGACAAACAGGATCCTACAGCTGTTTATGTTTTTAAACCCATTTTGCACATAGAGACATTTTTTGAAAAATGTATTGATAGCAATGTTGAATATTATTACACAGGAAAAAAACAACTACATGTAAAATAATCACACCGTGAGCTTCTGCCTTTCTAAATAGAGGGACAGTAACTGCGTGTGTAAATGTAAGCGTGTAAAACCTAAAGATAGAGACAAAATACTGTTAATCTGACTATCTGCCAGTCTGCAATTCATCTCATGTAAACAATAACGTGGCGCACAGCTGACGTGAAAAAAGGCGCATACCTTTGACGTTGAGTGACGAACTCTGTATTACTCGTCCACACGTAAACGCAAAAAATGAGTTTAAAAAAATCTCAGTTTTCGGTGATTCCAAACGCCGTTTACGTGTGGACGAAACAGCTGCGTTTTCAAAAATACCCGTGTAGGTGCGGACGTAGCGTAAAAGAGTTAGTAGTTTATTTCCTTACTACCTGCAGATTACTTGTATTTGCTTAATTGTTTACTAAATGTTTGAGGTGTGAAATAAACCACAATTGAGCAAAATATGGGTGCGAACATTTTTCTTGTAAAACAAAGGGGGGCCCAGCGGAAAAAGTTTGGGAACCACTGTGATAGATTAACCTCAGGTAGTTAATTTGGTTTCATTAATTCAGTTCATTTCCACCAGTTCTTAATCAGAAGCCCAGAGTAATGATTCCCACACTGACAGAGGGACAGCAGGTCACACTGACCTGCACTGCTCCTGGTCTCTGCTCTGGATCTGTTCCTGAAATCACCTGGACATGGAGAGGAGCAGGAGGGTCTGAATCTTACATTACAGGAAACGGCGTGGATTTCAAGACTGAGAATCTGACTGATGCAACACAGAGACACATCTCAACTTTAACCTTTAATCCTTCAGCTGAACAACACAACACCACTGTTACCTGTAAAATCCACTTCACATGTGGAACAACTACAGAAGAGGCTTCAACTTTGAAAGTAAACTGTGAGTTCTTTTACAGTCTCATTGTTTTTGTTTTTTAAATCTACTGAAGTTTACAGCTCCATGCGAGCTTTGCAAGAAAGTCAGAAGTTAAGGAAAGTACATGATTATGTACTTTATATTTTTTGTCTGACAGATATGAAGGACGTTGAAGTCATTGGGGTGACAAGTGTGAGGGAGGGAAATGTTCTGAATCTGACCTGCAGTGTTGAAAGTTTCCCGCCAGCTCATATTGTGTGGAAAAAAGTTCCTCCCAACACAAACCTTCAGACTGAAAACACTGACCTGCACAATGATACTGGATCTGCTACACTTGTCAGCCCGAATGTGACAGCAGAAAATTCTGGGCAGTACATCTGTATGGCAAAACATCTGGACAAAACACTGACTTCCTATGTCAATGTGACTCTGACATGTAAGTGGATGATATGAATATTGAATCTGAAGTTCATATTTGCATGAAAATGACCTTACCTTGCTTCATGATTCTGGTTACATGTTTATAGGGCATACAAAGATACAGGATGGCTCTGTATGTGTGCTTCAGTCAGAGGTTTTGACCTGTGTGTGTATCAGTGAAGGGTTTCCTTTACCTAACATCAAATGGCTGCTCCTAGAAAACCACACTCAGTATACTCTCATTACTATTGTTTCAAACCACACAGTCAACAGCACTGTCAGTCTCACTGTAAAAAACCATGGCAACAGCACTGTTGGATTTCTTAGCAACACTGGGCATGTAGAAGAAAGAGAGAATCTAATTTCAGTACTGGATTTTTAATACAATCTCTGGTTTGCATGTGCTGCACATAATTCAAAACAACATAAACAACAACACTTTTTCCTTTCCATATCATTTCCTTTAAGTGCAGAGCAATTATCTAGTTTTATTTTAGGATTCCTGAAAGTCTTCATTGCCTTTTTGACTGGGGTACCTTTTTCAGTAATCGTGCGCTGTTTGGTCAAAAATTCCTACAGGTACAACATTAACTTTAATACTTATTATTAGGTTTTCTCTGAAGATAGATTTTTGCATATATTTGTAAACATATTCTATAAAACCTGAAATTTCTCCATGAAAAAAAAAGACCTCCAGAAATTCTGATGAGACTTTGGATATGGATTTTTGTTTGTTTGTTTGGATACTTATAGACTTGGATGACTAATTACCACAATCTGTTTTTGTTTTCTATAGATCTTATAGTTTTTTAATATTGATCTCTACCAAATGGTTGAGATATCATTAATTAATTAATGGTTTACTTATATGTTATGTAAATACAAGTACAGTAGATAATACAGTTGCAATAAATTAAATAAAATACGAAAATTATATTGAAATCAATAACAAAAAACTATCCAGAGCATTTATTTCTGCCACTAGAGCTCATTTATTTCTAGTAGTATGCCACAGAACATCATTCCAGCAAAGGAAAATATTGTATCAAACAACAAAATAGTGCATTTCTAATTTTTTAACATTATATGCATCTCTGTTAAACTGCAGCAGCAGAAAAGTCTCACATTCTGAACAATGGTAATTGTATCACACGCTGCAAAATCATGTGTACTTTCAAAAACAAAAACAAACAAACATCCAAAACAAAAATTTGAGTGAAGCTTTAAACATTTCTCAGCACCTTTCTACACACTAAGTATCAGTTAACGTGACAGAAATATGTGCAGTATGTACACAACCGTATACATGTAGAGCAGAGGTTGGCAACCAGCAGCTCACTGGACACGTGGTTGTTTAGCCTCTCAGCTGTGGCTCCTGGAAACATTCAAATAAAAAAAAAATTAAAAAAAAATGTGTGTGTGTTTACATATATAAAATATGTGTGTGCATGTGCTCTCTTCTGTCTTACAGCAGCTCGTGTGAAACATTGTGGTTCTTACAGTACACTTCTTCCCTGGATTGTTGCTGGTGTATCTCTCACTTTGAATGCCTTCTGCATAACCTACATATGGTTCCTTTGGTATGTTTCTCCACATGTATTTTTGTGTTTTTTTGACTCTTTGAATGCAGTCAAGACTTTTAGACAATAATTGGCTTCTGTTTCTTCTTATTAAAGGAATTCAAGAAAAAGGGTGAACCTACATCAGGAGGAGAGAACCGACATGTCACTGCAAAAAGCAGATGTATCATCAGATTATGATGTTATTGCACACCATATAAACTGAAAAGTCAGGTTTCAGATAGCTGTGTGATTGTAATGGCAGCCTGTAGTCAATACTTTGGTGATGTAATTAATTCAGTTTCATTGTCTTGATTAAAGCAGATACTATGGTATTACAAATTTTAATTTAAATTAGCTATTACATTAAAGCTTAATATTTGTTAATTTTTTACATTGCATTGTAAATAAATGAGATTGTTTTATATGTAACAAATTACACTTTCTATTTCAATTTATACATAGAGTTTATTAAAATTGTTCACCTGTCTACAGCTGCAAATTGAGCTTTTTTTGTTCTTTTCTTTTATCTTTGTAAGTTCAGCAGGTTGTAGCTAACAAGGCTACAACTATTCTACCTCTTTATCGATCAGATCAGTTCACTAGCTCTCTGGGGTCAGTCAGTTATAGCACAGTTTTTCTACTGTTCCTCTTTGCCATTGTTGTAAAATGTGGCATGGTGGAATAACTGACAGAATCTCCCATGAAACATTAGGTGAGGAATATTTTCCTGTTCAATTATTGGACGCTTTTGTTTGTGTTTGTGTAAGATATAAGCCACACGAATGTGGGAGTGGAGATTTCAGTCTAGTCCAGCTGCCAGCTATTTTGAGTTGAGTACTGGGAATAGTTGATTGGTCTAGCTTGTGGCCCTTCTCTATAAAAGGAGGAGTGTGGAAGAGAAAGCAGGAAGGAGAGAGATGGTACTAGTGATGGGTAGATGAGGCCTTGTGAAGCGTTTCAGCACATTCCCCAAACTGTATCGATACTGAGTCGACACAGTGTTGCTGTTTTGCTCCATACTGTCACCTGTTGGACCTTAAATATTATTGCAGGCAACTTACTTGAGACTCACAACAGGCACTGATTCAATGACCTAGTCATACTTGTATACACTGTAAGGTATTGTACTTTTCATGGAATCATTTTATATTTTTTACATTGCAAATATTGTAGACATCTTTAAAATATATTGTGAATGACATTAAGTGAAAATTAAAATGAAGGTATTGTGAATGTAACATTACCCATTTAAATGTATTTGACTCAGAGTTTATTATAAATTTCTATTCAGAAAAATAAGTTTATCCAATGTTTTTGCATTCAGTCCATTGCGTTTTTGACACCATTTCCTCAGCTTTGGAAAACACACGCTCATAGGGCACAGATGAAGCTGGGGTACACAAAAACTGTAATGCCAGGTGGAAAAGGTTCGGATAAGATGTCTTCCTATTCCCCCGGTACGTTAAAGGCTCCTCTGATCTTGGGATGTTTCTCTCCAACACTCTCCACAAGACTAAGGGATTGTCTTTTATAAAAAAAAAAAAAAAAAAAAAAATCAGGACTGCCTGGTCAAAAACAGTCTTCCTAGATGCTTGATTTCAAAGTAATAAAACATATATTAATGAAAAAAAATGATGATAATGCTGCTCAATGTCTATATAGGCCTACCTGTGTTCATTCTCGGTGTGTTTGTTTCCTCATTTTCATGTTTGGCTCTGTAATGCCTAAACATTGAGGATGTGCTTTTGTTTGTGTAAGAAAGCGCCGCAGAACAGATGCAACATTTAACCTGCATAAAATGAAATAAATATTTTACACTGCAGGTCACATTGCTGTTTTTCCTATTCTGATAGATTACACTGAAACAAAGACAGACAAACAGTTACCTTATTTGCAGTTAAAAGATCGAAATGATCCCACACAGCAGAAACTTTTCTTTTTCTTTTGGGCTCTATTATCTGTTTCTTTGTGAGAGTAATTTTGTTTTTGTTTTTTTGGTGGTGACTCATTCCATTGACAGATGCAGATGTGGTACCTTTTAAACACAGTTTAGAGATACAGCGATACAGCAGCTGTATTGATCACGTAATTCTTTTTAAAAGCCACACACACCCATTACAGGTTTGGCTCTGTGAGCTTGATATATGCGCCGGTGCGTCAGTGTTGCTGGACCCATCACTAGGTGTTGCTGGACAGTTGCATCTGGTTGCAGCAGCAGACTCCAGTGAGAGAGAGGAATATTTTAAAGGAAAATGGATATAACGTGGCCCGAATGGTTTTGCTTTTATAATAATTCAATTTTACCAGAAGAAGGATTCAGTTTAATTAGGATTATTGTGGATTTGTTTTGATAGCACAGAATAGGAACTTGTTAGTTTGCTGGACCTGTGTATTATGGAAGTTTAAGGAGGAAAGCTTACTCTGTAATTAGGAGTTAACCAACCAGATGACACTATTCAAGACCTAGAGAGGAAGAGTTTGAGAGTTGAATTTCCAGGATCTGGTGTGGAAACACAATCCCTACTAATGCAAGACCTATTAAGGTGGGTGAAAATGTCATGTGAAGGCTGTGTGCAGGGAGGAGTGGTGGTAAGGAGGACGCAAAGTGCAGACACTCAGAAGCAAAATGTGAAATCAAAACCAGCTTTAATGCTGAACTAAAAAGTAACAAAACTGAAAATTACAAAATAAACTCACTTAGGCACACAGAACACACAGTATAAGATGAGGGTAAATCGCAACACAGACAAACGAAAACACGGGGCTTAAATACACAGAGGAGCAATCAGGGAATGGGAAACAGGAGGGAAACAGCTGGGGCGCATCAGGGCTGACGAGACAAAGGAAGCAAAACCAGACATGCTAACATGAGACACGGACTTTCAAAACAAAACAGGAAACACAGACTGAACTTACAGACAGACTCATAAGCAGACACTGCAACAGAGTAGTGATGGGATTTCCGGCTCTTTTTAGAGAACTGGCTCTTTCGGCTCCCAACCGGCTCTTCGGGTTGTTTTGTTGCTTTAATTAATTTATTATTAACAACAATATAAAATTATGCACAAAAGGAATTATTAATGTAAAAAAATAAACCGTGGTTTTATTTATATATGTTTACGGTGGCCCCTAGAGACAAAGCACGTACAAACTCCAAAACACATTTCTAGCGTTAACTGAACTTCCCTGAGTATTTTTTTAAGTAACAATGTTACTTAAATTTTATAGGAAGGGAAACTTGCGTGTGTGTCTTGCCAAACACAGCCACAGCATTGAAGCACAGTTGGACAAAATATGTGACTTACAATCATTTTGCCAACATGAAAACCAGTGGCAAGCTGTTTCTCTGAACTACTTGGTGGTTAAAAGAAACAGCTAAACGCACACAACTGTCTATTCAACACTTTTTCTCTTTCAGCTTAAAAGAGGATGTGAAAACACCCTTTGTCTTGACCATTAAATTTACTGTACATGTTGCTAGTTTTAGTTATTTTTGGCTTATTGAATATTGATATTAAAATAAAATGGTAACATAGACATTGTGAGATTTCCTTTTAAATACAACTTATTTTGAGGCACGTAAAAATATTACTTATGTGAACTCTGCAATATGAATGCGTGTATGAAACTTTGAAATCTGCTAAATCCCCAAGAATGTCAAAGTATGTGATGTGTGCCAGGCAGGATGAAGAACCCAAAAGCAGGACTCATACACAAAGGAATAAACTCAAAACGGCAGCTTTATTGCTGTAGAAAAACTTGAAAATAAAATACAAGAAAACTAAACTAGAAACTCAAAACGTGTAGCTCAAACTAGAAAACCAGGAAACAGAGAACCAGAACATTACCAGGAGCATGGAAGAAAAACACAGCACAAAGAACGAAGGAAGACACATTAAATACACAAAGGATTAACGAGGGAAAGAGAAACAGGAGGGAAACATGTTTCTTATGTTTCTTGAATTTACACACCACTGTTGCTTGTGAAGCTTTCACTCACATGTGCTGTACCAGTGTGCCAGTAATGTGATTTCAGATAATTTGCGGCCTACAGTCGGGTAGTTGCCTTTGGATTTGTTGCTACTTATGTTTTGAATGTATACATACAGTGAGACATTAAATGCAAGTGACAGCAAAAGATCAGCAAAGTACACAAAAAAGAAACTTTATGCCACAGCCAAAACTTGCGGCCACGACTGTGCATGTATCACACACTGTCAGTAACATGAGGTTTCTTCACCAGTTCCAATTCCTTAATTTTTACCAGCTTCAAGTTATCGAGAGAAGAAAAAAGAAAACTCTCTATGCAGAGATTCAGCAGTAGAGGGTCTTTTTTAAGCAAATAAAACAGCTGCATTTCTCAGTGCTTAAGTGAGAAATACATTTACATAGTGTGATATAAGATGGTGCTTTTACTGAAGCCAGTCTTGCTCAGTAACATTTAAATGTGTGTTGAGAAACTTCCTGAAATCTTGGTGCAAAAACAAGGAAGAAACAGAAAATAGAGACGACGAGGGCAGTCAACTGAGATCACTGTGGAGAGAAGACTGAATGAGAAACACAGGAAAAAGGTAAAAAATAAATATAATTCCACCTTTTCTTCTATATGGCACTGCTGACAAAAGTTACTTGTGCTGGACAAAAAAAAACTGGTGGACTGTTTCTACATTTGTTTCTGTTGTTGTATTAATTAAATGATACAGCTATGTATTAAGACCGAGTTAATACATATGACTGCTAACAAATTATGTGACATCCTTTAACATATATTATGTAAAATGTGGACAATCCCTTGTTTTAGTTTTGCATCTTTACATCATCTGCGTTCAAGTTTCTCTGTGGAGGGATAAACTGAACGTGTCACACATCGAACATTTGTTCTCATCTGGGGTATTCTGCTTTTCTCTGAGAGCAGCAATGCTAAAAAACATTTTGACTCTTCTGTATTCTTGTAATTAGGTTGCAAAACTGGTGGAAGACAGCAGTCTCAAGAATACTGTGTTATCCTTTGTGAACAAAAACTAACAGCAGAGGCTGCTCCTCTGCTGGACAAGTTATTCTGTGGAGGGAGAGACTGAACGTCTCGAGCATCGAACATGTTTGTGCTCATCTGGGCAAATCTATTTTTCTCTGTTAAAGGCAGCATTGTTGACACAGGTTTGTATCTTCTCGTTTCATGTAATTCTGCTATATTTGTATTTGAATCTTTTTTTCCTGAAATTTATCCAGATGATAAAATTTTATTAACACTCACAATTCATCATAAATTTGTGCCTTTACTATCATCTGTTGGCTTGTGTGTCAATTTTTAACAATTAATTTAATCTTTTGTGAAACATGTCTTGAGATACTGTTAACTAATATCCAGGCAGATTTCATAACCTGGATATAATACGCTATGAAATGTGAAAACTATAGTTGCTGTATATAGCACAAACAAGCACCTTGTGTAAAAAATACAAGTTACTGTGATATATCATTATATTTATATTTCCCTTTGCATTAACAGGTGCTTCAACCTGGGGACGACAACACTGTGTTGGAAGATACTGTGTTACTCTCAGTGAGCGAGAACTAACAGCAGAGGCTGGACTCTGTGTTGTGATCCCGTGTTCTTTCACTACTGCTGATGAGTTTACACCCAAACATACAGTTTGGTATAAATGTGAAGCATCTCAACACAGTTGCAGCAGTGATGATGAAATAATATTTCACAGCAACAAAAACACAGACAAAAAAGCTCAGGCTGGGTTTGAAGGACGAGTCTCACGTTTGGAGCTGGATGTGAGTCAGAACAACTGCAGCATCATCATTAATGATCTGGAAGAGTCTGATTCTGGATCATATCAGGTCAGAGTTACTGGTGAACTGAATGGGAAAGAAGATGGATTCACATTCATTCCAAGAGTAACTGTCTCTGTTAAAGGTATGAAAAGCTATTCCAAGGCCAATCATGTAGAAAAAAGTCATATACAATAACATATTTAGGATTTTTATGGTCTTAATGAAGTATTAACTCTTCTGGGGAATTGTTGACCTCTATGGTAGCTGGTAGGAACTGCAGCAGTTCCTGGCAAAACTACCATTTTCACTAAATAGCTTATTATTTGAACCCAGATTAACGCGCTAGATGAACTTCCGGTAGTTAATTTGGGTTCATTAATGCAATTTATTTCCATTAGGTCTTAATCAGAAGCCTACAGTAATGATTCCCACACTGACTGAGGGACAGCAGGCCACACTGACCTGTGTTGCTCCTGGTCTCTGCTCTGGATCTGTTCCTGAAATCACCTGGACATGGAGAGGAGCAGGAGGGACTGAATCTTACATTACAGGAAACAGGACTGATTTCAACACTGACAATCTGACGTCTTTCACACAGAGACACATCTCAACTTTGACCTTTAATCCTTCAGCTGAACACCATAACACCAGTGTCACTTGCAAGATCAACTTCACAGGTAGAAAATCTACAGAGGAGACTTTGACTGTACATGTAAACCGTGAGTACTTTGCAACCTCCTATTTATTGTTTGCATTTTTTAAAAATCTATTGAGTCATAAGCAGATTCTGAAAAGGAAACAACATGATTGTAAAATGTGTATTTTTTATCTCACAGATATGAAAGAAATTACAATCAGTGGTGTTACAACTGTTAGGGAGGGAGATGTTCTGAATCTGACCTGCAGTGTTGAAAGTTTCCCTCCATCCATGATTGTGTGGTCTAAACTTGGTTCTGACACAAACCTGCACAGTTATTCTGGATCAGCCAGGCTTGTCATTGAGAATGTGAAACCAGAACATTCTGGACAGTACATCTGTGCAGTTACATATATGAACAATACCCTGAAAAAGGATGTCAATATCACAGTGATATGTAAGTACAAAACTTTGTGCTTTTAAGCAGAACATTTTTCGCAGTGGTATTATTCGTTTCATCTGGTATCTGAAATGGTGAGTTTAGATTAGTGCTATTCTTTTGAATAACTCTTACAGCCACACCTCGTTAAATATGTAATATCATCTCAATATCTGTGTATATTGGCTTTGAAATGTTTAGATAGTGATACCACTGACGACTTGTATTTTTCATAAATGTCAAAAATGTCATTTAAAATAATTTTGAAAAGTTGAAGACGATGTTGTCATGCGGTGTAGTAGGACTCAGGCGCAGAGCAGAGTTCAGGGGAAAACAACGTTTATTTACACAATCACCATTTGCAGATATATACAGTCAGGGGAACGGTGGTCCTAGGTCCGAAAGGGACGTCCGGGATTGGGGTCACACACACGCTAGCTCTTCTTTACAGTGGTTGAAACAACAGGTTAGTTAAGGGTCCGGGGAAAACTGTGCACAGGAGAAAATAAGGTTACACAGAGATCGCAGCAAGTTTACAAAGCTTAAGGATTCGAGGCAGAGGTTCACTGACGTGTCTGCATCCCGGCCTTAAGAGTCCAACCCGTAATCAGAGCCTGACGAGATGCATGTGTGTGCCAAGGACGGGAGTCTGCAGTGAGCTCCGCCCTGGCGGGGAGGAGAGAGGAGAATATACACCAAACACATGTGGCCTTGTGGAGCTGGCCGGGCAGACACGGGGACCATGACAGAAGTGTATATCTTTTATTTATAGATGTAGAGTAAAACTTTGTTTAGAAAGAGGAACACTGTAGACTGCACTATACAGGGGAAGTAAGAGGAAATGTATTAAGAGCCTTTTGAAAACTATTATGATATTGTACAGTGACCAAATTGTAATTTGCATTTTATTGACGTTTGTGGCATTTTACACTTTGCATTAATTAAACACACGTTGTTATCATTCTTATCCTGCAAGTTAACATCTACACAGCTTTGAAAGATGTGATTTTTTTTTTTGGTGTTTTTTGGGGGGCGTTCGGGCATTTTTCTGATTGAACAGAAAATGGCAGTGCAACTTGCCCTCTCCTTAAATATACCACTGAACTCAGTGAAATGTATTTTGCAGATAACAGGACACATCAGATCATTGGGAATACAACTGTTAGGGAGGGAGATGTTCTGAATCTGACCTGCAGTGTTGAAAGTTTCCCTCCATCCATGATTGTGTGGTCTAAACTTGGTTCTGACACAAACCTGCACAGTTATTCTGGATCAGCCAGGCTTGTCATTGAGAATGTGAAACCAGAACATTCTGGACAGTACTTCTGTGCAGTTACATATATGAACAATACCCTGAAGAAGGATGTCAATATCACAGTGATATGTAAGTACACAACTTTGTGCTTTTAAGCAGAACATTTTTAGCAGTGGTCATATTTGTTTCATCTGGTACCTGAAATGGTGCATTTAAATTAGTGTAATTCTTTTGAACAACTCTTACAGCCACACCTCGTTAAATATGTGATATCATCTCAACATCTGTGTATATTGGCTTTGAAATGTTTAGACAGTGATACCACTAACGACTTGTACTTTTCAAAAATGTCATTTAAAATAATTTTGATAAGTTGAAGACGATGTACGATCTTTTATTTATAGATGTAGAGTAAAACTTTGTTTAGAAAGAGGAACACTGCCGACTGCACTATACAGGGGAAGTAAGAGGAAATATATTAGGAGCCTTTTGAAAACTATTATGATGTTGTACGGTGACCAAATTGTAATTTGCATTTTATTGACATTTGTGGCATTTTACACTTTGCATTAATTAAACTCGCGTTGTTATCATTCTTATCCTTCATTTTTCTGGTTGAATTATTACATGTCGGTGTAACTTGCCCTCTCATAAATATAACACTGAAATCACTGAAATGTATTTTACAGATAACAGGGCTGCTCAGATCATTGGGAATACAACTGTTAAGGAGGGAGATGTTCTGAATCTGACCTGCAGTGTTGAAAGTTTCCCTCCATCCATGATTGTGTGGTCTAAACTTGGTTCTGACACAAACCTGCACAATGACACTGGATCAGCTACAATTTTCATTCAAAATGTGAAACCGGATCATTCTGGACAGTACATCTGTACAGTTAAATATATGAACAATACCCTAAAGGAAAACGTCACCATAACAGTAATATGTAAGTACCACACATTGTCACATTACTCTGATAACATCACCAGTGATGTCATCAGCAGCCTTATCATCTTCCAGGTTAATTTTGCAGTTGAAGCTGTGAAGAATGATTACATGCCAGTGTTGTGTCCGAACTCCTTAAATAAACCACCTAAATATTCTCCACAGATAACAGGGCTGCTCAGATCATTGGGAATACAACTGTGAGGAAGGGAGATGTTCTGAATCTGACCTGCAGTGCTGAAAGCTTTCCTCCATCTGTGATTGTGTGGTCTAAACTTAGTTCTAACACAAAGCTGCACAATGACACTGGATCAGCTACACTTGTCGTCCATAATGTAACATCAGAACATTCAGGGCAGTACATCTGTACAGTAAAACATCTGGACACAACTCTGAAATCATATGTTGATGTAACTGTGACTTGTAAGTAGATGCCATGTATTTTTAACCTGAAGTTCATTAACATTATAGCTTGCAGCTTCCCTTGTTTTATGATTCTGACTACATGTTTACAGGGCATACAAAGATACAGAATGGCTCAGGATGTGTACTTCAGTCTGAGGGTTTGACCTGTGTGTGCATCAGTGAAGGCTTTCCTTTACCTAACATCACATGGCCTCTGTTGAATCACCACACTGAGTACTCTGTCTTTACTAGTGTATCAAACCACACAGTCAACAGCACTGTCAGTCTCACTGTAAAAAACCATGGCAACAGCACTGTTGAATGTGTTAGCAACAATGGAAATGGAGAAGAAAGAGAGAACCTGCTGATCAATAACAACTTGTCCAAAAAAGATGGTAAGTTTTGTTTGGTTGTTGCTGTTGTTTTAAATTAAAACCCTTTCTGTAACACTTTTAACCACTTGACATTTTTACTACCATTTTTTAACCCATGTAATCTATGACCTATGTAATTAAGACAATCATTAGACTAGCCATTAGGTGTGCTGTATATAATTCAATATGTGAGTTAACAGGTTTTTCATGTTGTTTTCTTTGATTGTAGAGCAGTCATCGGGTCTTAGGTGGCAATTTCTGGAAATTATCATTGCATTTTTGATTGGTGCAGTTCTTTCATCAGGTGTTTGCTTTTTGGCAAAAAAGTGTTACAGGTACAGAATTATTTTTGTAGTTATTACAAAGGTTTCTCTGTAGATTCAATTTAACATTCATTTCAACATCGTTTCTATAAATATGCCCTTTTCTACAGGAAAGAAATGACGAGTTCTGGACATTTGAATGACACTTTCGTGATGCTGACACGTCCAGATGACCCACTGGTATTTATGTTAATTCGTCTTTTTTGATATAACTTAAAATAATAAAATGGGTTTCTGCACAAATATTTTGCATACATTTGGAAGAAGTCTTACTGCTGATGGTAATCCACACTGGATTCAGTGGATTAACAGCAGCTAGTAGTTGCACATAACCTGATAAAACTCATCATTTCAAGGCATCAAAATAAAAATCTTTCACATCTCTGTGCTACATAAAGGCAGATGTACATGCATAGTATGTAGATAGGAATCTCTCTCTCTCACACACACACACACACACTTAACCATCTGTTATATTAAAACAACCCCCCCCCCCCACACACACACACACAAAACGAACCACTCACTGCACAGCACTATCAGGTGAAACAATAATAAGTCAGCTCAGTCCACCAGGACTACACTAAACAACAACACACAAGACAGTGTCAGGAAAGATGATTGTTTTCCAGAAATGAAAAGCCAATCCTTTAATGAACACTACACATTATACAACTTTAGATAGGTGCATCATTGAAAACATGGGCTGACAACAAGGCATAGCTGTAATGGTAGGCAGAGGCTTCAGAATAAAGTGAAGCTGCCTTTATTCTGCAAGGTGGCGTTTAACACTGCCTAGCAATTTACAGGTGCACCCCTAACACCAGCACAATGCAGGTATAGGGACAGATGGAGAGAGAAACCAAACAAAAAGGATAGCTTGACTTAGAATATGGCGCAGAACTCACACCCTTTGAAGCATGAAAGAATACACACTAGATAAATGGATAGTTTGCACAATGTTTGGCTGCCTGTAGCTGATAACTGACTGAAACAATTTACTTTGTACCTAACAGATATATGATGGTGAAGCATTACAAAACAACCAGACCCTGAACTCAAACAGTGGGACAAAAGAAGTGGAATATGCCAACATTGATTTTTCCCTGTTAAAAACAAAGCCAGCAAGGACGCAAGAAAGCACAAAGACAGAGTACGCTGAAATCAAGAGGATAATAAAAAAAGAACAAGAAAATGATGGTGGAGACGACGGTAAAATGTTGGAGGGGGAGATGAAACACTGTGAACCAGAAAAGAAGGACGAGGAAGATGAGGCAGTGTACTCCACTGTGAATGACATAATAGATGATATTTGAGGAATTCTTTTGTATAGTTGCTAAGGATAAATATTGATCTCTTCAGATGTAATCGATGGATTGATGGATGGATGGATTTCCATTTTGTGTTTGAATGACAACCTTTTGAACAATTTTCTCTAAGTTGTAAACTTCACAAATATTAACAAATCAAATCTTACAGGGATGAAAATGTTACCTCTGAATATAATGCTCTGCAATAGTTTAATGATTACACATATTAGAAAAATGTCATGGTTAAGCAATTTTTAGATGTCTATACTTCTTTACTATAAAATCTTGCCCAATGACATTTAGCTGTAGTAGTAAATATAGTGGCTTATCTTTTTTTTTTACTTTATTCTTGATGTATTTTGCAGATTTTTAACGGTTCAAGTTTCCAGGTGGCAGATGGCCAACACTGACATTGTCTGGCCACATATATTTGAAAGTGTACAGCCAAATGACCTTTGGAGTTTCCTTTTAGTGCTTTCACAAAATTACCCTTTAAACCATGTTTTTTGTGCTTTGTATTCTTGCTGAAAAATGTACGTCTTTTTGCTTAGTAAATCTATTTTTTCCCTGTCTTGCATAAGATCATTTATTTTCTTTTTGAGTTTTTATCCGACACGTTCATCAAGTCAGAATGTTTATTTTGACCAAAGCATTTGTTCTATACCAAACAATCTAATTCAAGCTAATGATATAACTAGCTTCAGTGGTTCTAATGCTAATGTCAAAAGTCCCCGAACACTCCTTAAGTACACAATAACAATGCACGTGTAAGGGTTCCTAAAAACAATATACAAATGTCTTTACAGCTTAAAATTACAAGCAGTGTGCTTGCTCATTTTCAACAAGCACACTACAGTTTACATATTATTTGGGGCTGTTTTTAAGTTGCTTGCTCAAACAACAGTTTTCTCATTCCAGCAGTCAAAATCAGGTTATGACAGTAATGATGAAATTCCCATGATGTATTTCCCTACAAAACAAAGCGTGCAACATTTTCTTCAGGAAAGGCATATCAGTTCTAAGACATGGCCCACAAGTGCTTAAAGTGCAAAGAATAATTCTTTAATATTGTTTAATAAACAATTTTTGATTTTATGGCTACAAAATATCAACACTCTTTATATATTCATATACTATTTATTTTCCTTTACTTGCCTCTAACAAGGTTTTGTATTCATCCTGAGCAGTATGCGCCATCTAGTGGCATCTTTGAGTAACATAAGTACAACCAAACCCAGCATCTGCACTTAAAGACACAACAAAATTTAAAAAACTCATCCTGCTTTTAACTCAATGATCTTGTACAAAATTATCTGTGATTTTTACATGATCATAACCATAATTTTTTTTTATAGCTATGTTTTTAATTTATCCATCTTGTACACATATTATTAACCCTTAACACACTCTGTACGCATGATTTTAACCCTTAGCGTTATATTCCCGGTGTGTCATGGTTCCTTTATACTTTACAGATAAGCGGACCACCTCTGCATCCTCACTAAGGGTGTCTCTTTTATGTTTGTTTCAGTTTTCAGCCCCTGAAGTTGCTGCTTAATCTTTGCTTATAGCTCCTTCTGCATTCCCATCTCCTCCAGATGTATTTTAGGAACTAGGAATTCCTTTAATGCAACACACTGAGATAAATTTCCAAATTACAGGCAGAAGGATGGAGAAGAAAGAAATGGAAGCATAAAATGTGAGAGAAATGAGAAAAGCCCACACTCTCAATAACATCCATCTCCAGATTTAAATGTCATGAAAATGTTATTCATGCTTTTGTTTTCTCTAAGCTACTGTAGATGACTTCAGCTCTTTTCAGCAGCACATTTTCTCATTGGTATTAGAAAATAGACCAACATACTGCAATCCTGGCTATTGACTTGGAATTGTCACTCATTCTTTTTAAAGCATGTGGTGTCTTGGCTCCAAGTTAAAAGCAGCACACGTGTTGACCCTATAGCAATCTTACATTCTCCCCTCAAGTGTTGTTTTTAGGGCTATTCCAAAATAAAAGCCTAAACAATGTTTTTGCCGTTAGGTCTCCTAACTTTGGAATAACCTGGACATAACATTTTGTCGCTACCCCAGTTTTCCTCTTTTTAGTCCTTCTGTTTAGTTTTATTCTTTTTTTTTATTGTTTTATTTCTTTTTTACTTATCTTATTTTAATTGTACTTGTCGGTCTTTGACTTTCCAAGTAGCAGTAGCACAACTCTGATATTTGATATTTTTTGTGCCCAAGCAAATAATAGGCTGTTCCAGTAATTTTGTATTTTCTTCTTGTTCCTTTCTAACTTTCAGTTGTTAACATGATAACTGTGTATCATAAAGAGAATGCTTACATTGTCAGTTTGAACTGCAGGTTATCATCGGACAAATACTGTCATTGTCTTGACCTACGACAGATGCAGGAAGACCGATACAAAAACTGTGCTATCCTTCCTGAACTGAATATAATCTTCATAATCTACATTATGTTTCTTTGGTGAGATATTACATCTTCGTTAATTATTTTAAAGGCTTTTTTTCATGCATGTGATATCACTCACTTTCCTATTTTCTTATACAGGAACTCAAGAAAAAAGTTCAACTCAAAAAAGGAAAGGAAGCAAACTCTGGCCTTTCTGTTCCAGAAGGAGAGTTCATTTAAACCCTGAGTCAGTCACTGGGGTACTTTAGATCATCTGAAATTGTCCAACGATTCACATACATTTCATCTGAGATTTTAGAAGCTGCCTTCTGGAAAAAGTACCAGAGCATCCAGGCCCTCACTATGAAACTACGGAAAAGTTTCTTCCCCCCAAGCTGTCAGACTCCTGAACAGTCAGGGACTGGAATGACACACACACACACACTTGAATTGTTACATTATTCTTACAATGTTACACCTCAAGTTTAACAAGAGGTTTCCATAGATACAGCGAGCACGTCAGTGCCTTATATGGTGTTAAAATACACAGTACAGCTGTCACACAGCTGAAGTATTTGCAGAGATGTTGTATGCAGCTGAAATGGGCATTCTTTATTTTATTTTGGGCATTTTACTCCATTTAACCTACCATTTTAATACATGCAGATGTTAGTTTTTGACAAAGCCCATTAATGGCAATACAGTTGTTCTATTTGTGTGTTACTCTGTTGAAGTCACGTAAAAAAACCAAAAAACAAAACAAAACACAAAAATCACAATGATATGGTTTTACTGGTATTTAAATTCCTCAAATATATTTTTCCTACTAAACACTAATTATTCAATCAATGAAATGAAACACATGTATATCATACAGAGTGTGATGTAAAGTTCAGTGTTATGCTGATAAACATCTGGAAATCCTGTTGCAAAACAAAGGAAGAAATAGAAAAAAGTGAGGAACAGAAACTTTGAATTAAAACGTCAGCACAGATCAGTTTGGACAGAAGAGAGAACAAGAACAAGACAAAAATAGGTAAAGATGGTTTTCAAGTATATACTTTAAACTGCAGATGAACCATATTTTGTTATATTATTTAACCTGTTTTTATCTTAATTATTTTATACTAAAATATTATTGATCTTACTGCTGTAATAACTATGAGTTAACTGTGTGTAATACATTGATACAGATAACATAAAACTGTCCTGTTAAGTGCTTAACTATATAAAGATTAAGTCTTTGGAGCAGCCGTAGTCCTCGGTAAAGGATGTACACATCATAATTACAACATAAATAAGCATGTGACATGAGATCTGACTTTCATGAGATGTGTGACTGTAGCTGGAGTCTTTCCTTTGATGTAATTTCTGAATATTTATTTTTAGCATTAATACAAATTTGTCCAGTGGAGGAAGGTGTCGACACTGAACGTGTCGAGCATCGAATATCAAGCATGTCTGTCCTCATCTTGGCCGCTCTGCTTTCCTCTGTGACATGTAGCAGTGCTGACATAAGTTTGTATCTTCTTCTAAGTAACCTCCTAATTCAGCTGATATTCAATAATCTTTTAACATTTGCATATAAAACTGTTTCATAACATGTATCCAGATTATAAATTATCTATTATCAACCAGAATTTATCATAATTTAGTATTACTACTGTTTCAAGTAGTAATGTATCAAGGATCAGACACAATCTTTTACTGTTTGAAACTAAAAACTGTCTATTTTTTTTTTATATTTCCCTTGCATTAATAGGTGCCTCAGCCTGGGGACAACAACACTGTGTCAGTGGATACTGTGTCACTCTCAATGAGGGAGAAGTAACAGTAGAGGCTGGGCTCTGTGTTGTGATCCCGTGTTCTTTTAGGACTGGTGATGGCTTTACACCTAAACATATAGCTTGGTATAAATGCGAAGTATCTGAACCAAGATGTGGTAATCCTGTCATGATATTTCACACCAATAACAGCATTAAAGTTCAGTCTGGGTTTAAAGCACGAGTGTCCTTTTTGGAGCCTGAGCTGAGCCAGAACAACTGCAGCATCTTCATTAATAAGCTAAAACAGTCAGATTCTGGATCATATCACCTCAGAGTTATTGGTGAACTGAATGGAAAACCTGATGGATTTTCATTCTCTCCAAGAGTGACTGTTTATGTAAAAGGTATGAAAATGTAGACTAAAACAAAAACATGCTTGAAGTCTTAAACACCCAAAATGTATAACCAAAACTTAAAAATGTATTGTTTCCCCATTAGGTTTTAAGCTGAAGCCCACAGTAATGATTCCCACACTGACAGAGGGACAGCAGGCCACACTGACCTGCACTGCTCCTGGTCTCTGCTCTGGATCTGTTCCTCAAATCACCTGGACATGGAGAGGAGCAGGAGGGACTGAATCTTACATTACAGGAAACAGCACTGATTACAAGACTGAGAATCTGACTGATGTAACACAGAGTCCTGTCTCAACTTTGACCTTTAACCCATCAGCTAAACATCACAACACAAACGTCACCTGTAAGATCAGTTTTACAGGTGAAACAATTACAGAAGAGACTTCAACCTTGAATGTTAACTGTGAGTATTTGCTACAAACATAAAATGTTGTGAACCTTGTTGAATTGTAATGTAAAAAGTTATTTTTTGTCTTTTTGACTCATAGACTTGAAAGAAGTTAAAATAAGTGGTGTTACAAAGGTGAAGGAGCATGAATCACTGAATCTGACCTGCAGTGTTGAAAGTTTCCCTCTATCTCTGATTAGGTGGTCCAGACTTAGTTCTGACACAAACCTGCAAAGTGATTCGAGATCAGCAACATTTATAATCCTAAATGCAACAGAAAAACATGCTGGACAGTATGTTTGTACGGCTCAATATATGAACAATACTCTGAAGGAGAAAGTCACTGTAAGGGTGATGTGTAAGTTCACAATTTTGTGCTTTTAAAGAAAAAAATATATATATTTTTTTAAACGGTCTTCTGAAAAAGAGACAGCACTACTTTCATAAAGAACATTCCTGGAAAATGAATGTAGTCATAGAAATGGAAACATTGTAAATATTGTGTGTATATTAAAGAGAAAACCTCCAGTGAGATTCTACAATAATCAAATTGTCCTTTAAATGCTGATTGATAGAAAATAACTGTGCACATGTTAAAGACACTGTATCAGTTTAGTTTGTTGTTAACATTAGCATCTACAATTTAGTGCAGAAGCTCACTCATATTTTTGTGGTAAATGGTTATATGGTATTGTCTCCTTCCTTAAATAAACCAAGTAAATGTGCTGCACAGATTACAGGAAACCTCAGATCACTGGGAGAACGGTCGTTAAAGAGGGAGATGTTCTGAATCTAACCTGCGGTATTGAAAGTTTTCCTCCAGCTCTTATTTTTTGGAATACGTTGACTTCCAATATAAATCCTTACAATGGAACAAATACTGACCTGTACAATGACACTGGATCAGCTACACTTGTTATCCAGAATGTGGCAGCAGAACATTCTGGACAATATGTCTGTGCAGCAAAACATCTGGATACAGTTCTAACTGTAAATGTCAACGTAACTGTTACTTGTAAGTAGACGGTAATAATCTTCTCAAATCTGCAGTTCACTAATACACATACGTTTATAAACCTGACAGGTAGTCAGCTTCGGTATTGTTTCTGATAGATGAAAGACCATTCTTCCAAAAATTCTACCTCTTTTTGGTGTTTCAGTGACTATAGTGGAGAGCACTATTAGAGAAAAATAAAGCCAAAACAGAAAATTTCCCTCAGTGTGAAAAATATTGGATCCCATCACTGTATGGATCAAAGGTTATTTTTTTTATGTTTTATGTTTTTTAGTATTACATTTATTGTTTCATCCCACTTTACTTGTGTGTCCCACAGATAAAAGGAAACTTCAGATCACTGGCAATACAACTGTAGAAGAAGAAAATGTTCTGAATATGACCTGCAGTATTGAAAGTTTCCCTCCAGCTCTTATTGTGTGGAAAGAAATGAGTACGAACACAAACCTTCATAGTGGGACTTACCTGTATAATGACACTGGATCAGCTACACTTACCATTCCAAATGTGACAGCACAGCATTCTGGACAGTACATCTGTACAGCAAAACATCTGAATACCACCGTGACGTCTTATGTTAGTGTAACTGTGACTTGTAAGTAGACAGTACTAATCTTCTAGTAAAGTTTAGAATTTCACATAATTGTATAAACATGATAGGTAGCCAAAAACCTTGATCTGTATTGTTACAGTAAGCCTGTTTTAAATGTCATGACATAAAGATAAAGGTGGGTAAGAAAATAGAAATACATTTTCAAAAATAAAATAATAGTTATCAGGCCACAATGCACTGCCAGAGCAGCTACTGTACAATTTGGCATTGTTTCTCTGGAAAACTACTGGAGCAATGGAACAGTTTTTTGAAAGACATTCCCTCTTTTTGTGTTAAATTTATATTAAAATATTTTTGTTTTAGCCATTTCATCCTTTCTTAACTTAAACAAATTACCAAAATGTGTTTCACAGATTCAAGGCAACCTCTGATCATTGGGAATAAAACTGTTAAAGAGGGAGATGTTCTGAATTTGACCTGCAGTGTGGACAGTATCCCTCCAGCTCTTATTGTGTGGAAAGAACCTAGCTCCAACACAAACCTTCATATTGGAACTTACACTGACCTGCACAATAACACTGGATCAGCTACACTTGTCATTCAGAATATGACAGCAGAACATTCTGGACAGTACATCTGTACAGCAAAACATCTGGACACAACTCTGATTTCTTACATCAATGTGACTGTGACTTGTAAGTAGACAGCACTAATATTTCACTATAATATATTGGAAAAGTAGCCATAATTTTATTTAAAGGTATAATAAAGTGTTCCAAAATTTAGAGTGTGATGTCCCTTCAACTTCTGAATTGTTAAAAGAGAAATAGAGGTGAATTGGTAAATTGAAAGAGAGATAACATAGATGATCTTATTATGACCCTTCATCAATACAAAATGTCATATCATCAAAAGTCCACATTAATTAAAACACTTCCTAAAATATTTAGACCAAATTATGACTACCTTACCAACATATGTAAGTACTAAACACTACCCCAAGGAAACTTATTATCGATTGATTTGCCACTGTATTAAACAATGGATTTCAATTGCATTAATGTTATTAATGACATTATTAACTATTATTCCCAAGGATATTCCCTCTTTTAGTGTTTTGATGTGAATGATACTGAGCAGTATGAGGAACAAGGAAACTTAAACCATGCCAACAAAAACATGCTCCCTATTATACTTGAGAATAGTCAGATATCATCTTATGAAAAGATATTCCCACTTTCTGTGTTTAGGTATCTTGAATAATTATTTTGTTTCCCTCCATACTGTAAATAACGAGGACACTGGTGTCCCTCACTGCATCATCAAGGCAAAAATAAAGCCAAAACATGCTAGCCAAAATGCCCCCTACATGGAAAAAGTATTGTACAAAATCACTGTCTGGGTCAAAGGTTTTGTCATCCATTAGAATATTCAAATATTTTTTTGTTTTAGCCATTTCATCCTTCTTTATCTTAAATAAATTACTAAAATCTATTCCACAGATTTAAGGAAACCTCTGATTATTGGGAATACAACTGTTAAAGAGGGAGATGTTCTGAATTTAACCTGCAGTATGGAAAGTATCCCTCCAGCTCATATTGTGTGGAAAAAACCTAGCTCCAACACAAACCTTCATACTGGAACTTACACTGATCTGCACAATAACACTGGATCAGCTACACTTGTCATCCAGAATGTGACAGCAGAAGATTCTGGACAGTACATCTGTACAGCAAAACATCTGGACACAACTCTGACCTTATATGTTGATGTGACGGTGACTTGTAAGTAGACAGTACCAATCTTCTACTATATTTAGTTCAGCTCTGTTCTCACCTGTTTCCATTCACCGTCAGTATCTAGTGTATTTAAGCCCTCAGTTTCTTGTCTCGTCATTGCCTATTCCTTATGTGTGTTGTCAGTTCAGTCCACTTAATCAGTTTAGTTTACCTTCCATGTTCTGGAACTCTCCACCATTTGACCTTAGAATTGAAGAAGCTTCTCGGATGAGAGGTGAAACGTCTTCAAGCAACTTAAAGAAGTCCAGACACTTTTCTTTGCAAGCTCCTTTGACTACGATGACCTGGATGACTGAGAACCTTCACAGACATATCTTCCATGTTCTGTTCATCCCATCTTTATAATAAACACCATGCCCATAGTCAGTCAGTATGTGCGTCCTGCATTTGGGTACTCTCTTTCCATTCCCAAACACCTGACTTTCAAGAAAGAGTTCCATAGCACAGAGTGTGATTTGCCTTCAATGTTTCAATTGGGAAAAGAGAAATACAAGTGAATTGAAATCTAATTATGGATGAGATACCAATATTACTTCTATTCCCAAGGATATTCCCTCTTTTAGTGTTGGGATATGAATCATGGAGAGCAGTATGAGGAACGAGGAAACTTAGTCTTTCATGATTCTTTAAAGGTTATCTTGAATAATTCTTTTTTCACCCTCCATATTATAAATTGCTGAATTCTGTTCCACAGATAAAAGGAGACCACTGATAACTGGGAATACAACTGTTAATGAGGGAGAGGTTCTGAATTTGACCTGCAGTGTTGAAAGTATCCCTCCAGCTCTTATTGTGTGGAAGAAAGTTAGTGACAACACAAATCTTCAGAGTGGAATTCACACTCATTTGCACAATGACACTGGATCAGCAACACTTTTCATCCCAAATGTGACAGCAAAAGATTCTGGACAGTACATCTGTGCTGCAAAACATCTGGACACAATTGTGACCGTAAATGTCAGTGTGACTGTGACTTGTAAGTAGACAGCACTAATCTTGAATCGGAAATTCATATTCATACCAAACTCACAATTTACTTTGTTTTATGATCTGGCATTTCTTTTTACAGGGCTATCAAATATTCAAAATGGTTCAGGATGTGTGCTTCAGTCACACGTCTTGACCTGTGTGTGTATCATTGAAGGGTTTCCTTTACCTACCATCCAGTGGTTGCCCCTCAAGAACAACACTGAGTACTCTGTCATTACTGCTGTGTCAAATGACACAGTCAACAGCACTGTCAGCCTAAATGTAGAAAAGCATGGCAACACCACTCTTGAATGTGTCAGCAACAATGGAAATGAAGACGCTAAAGAAAAATTCACAATCCACAACAACTCTAAAAAATATGGTATATGTTTTCAAATAAACACTTTTTGACCACTACAATTAGATTTTTGTAGTAACACATAAGAAAACATTTAACTTGTGCAAAATATAATAAAGTAAAAATATGCTTTTTTTCCATGTTGTTCCTTTGAGTGCAGAGCAACCGTTAGATTTAAGCAAGGGATACCTAAAAGTCATCATTGCCTTTTTGATTGGGACACTTCTTACAGCAATTGTTTGCTTTTTGGCCAAAAAGTATTACAGGTACAGCATTTACTTTTCTAATTATTATTAGGTTTTCTCTGTAAATAAGGCTGAACATGAATTTGCTTCTTAAAAAATATAATTCTCAGAAAAAAACAGAAGAGCTCTGGAAACCTTCATGAGACTTTGGAGATGGACAGACGTCAAGATGATCCACAGGTAGTGATGTTCATCTGGCATTTTTTATATAACTGGTAAAATATGAGTTTTTGCTCACATGTCTAGAATGCTGAAGTGGCCATATTTACCCTTTATTAATTAATATTTCGTAATTGTTTTTTGTACTACTAAAAGTCTGCAAAGTTGCAAAGATCCAAAGCTTTTGAAATTAAAAACATCAAAACCAATTTGAAACCATTAAACAAGTACTGCATGTGGATTATAGTGAAGTTTCAACTTTTTAAGCATTGAAAGAAGTTTCATTTAAACTGTAAAAAAAGGTTTCTACAATTTGAAAGGAAATTCCACAATGAACTGATTTCTTTTACATACCCACCATTTGTCTGTCCGCCAAGTTTAGTTCAAATTGAGAAAGTTAATTTGTGCATAATCTCACTAACAGATTAACTGAAAACATATGCGTTAGAAGAGAAACAACTGCTCATAATGCCAGTTATTTTGCAAGTGTTAAAGCCTGAAAACATTTTTATGAATTGTGTTGGGATTCAGTTTGAAATGTGTATGGTCAAACTATAACGTTTTGTTACCCATACTCATAGAGTTATGACTACAGATACAGTACAATCAAGATTGTGTGCCAACCAGACACATTCACTAATCATATCAGACTGGACTTGCAGACTAAGCAGGAAAAGAGATGCTTTATAACACTGAAACCTGCACACTTATTCTGGTGAACCAAAATCTAATCATGAACCTATAAATGAGCAAACATGCATCTTTAACAGCCATGATCAAAAACAACAAATACAAAAACTGCAAAGCATGACAGTAATTCAAGATTCAACGTTGCATCAAGTTGATTGTCAGGCCAAAAAAAAAAGTCACAACAATTTAATAACAAAAGAATGTAAAGATACCAGATAGAAAGTAAATAATATTAGTTGTTCATTTCTATCTAACAGGTATATGATGGTTCCCTATTAGAAGAAAATCAGACTCTCAACTTAAACCGTGGACCAAAAGAAGTGGAGTATGCTGACACTAATTTATCCCTTTGAAAAGAAATAGTGCCAGGGAAGCATTAAGGAGGAAAGCAATAAATGATGCTCAAATTAAGAAAGTAGTACAAGAAGAAGGTGGAGATGATGGTGGAGAAGAAGGTGAAAGTGGAGGAGGTGGTGGTACTGGAGATAAAAGACTGTTTTCCAGAAAAGGAGGACGACATAAGGATAAGTATTTGTTTTAAATGTCCATCTGGTCAAAAAAAAGTGCTTGTGGCCAATATGGTTCTCAGTTTCAGAAAATATTAAATAATTAAATGTTCCAGTGTCATCTTGTCTCTCAAATTATCTGAAATAGCATGATAATTTAGAAAATGTCATGGTTGATACAAGTTTTAGATATGTCTTTATTATATTAAAATCTCCAGTTCAATGTTAGTCTTAAATCTGTATGTTGTGGAATGATTTTTCCTGTTTTATTGTTGACATGGCAAATGCCCACCCTGAGATTGTCTTGTCAGAAACATTGAAAAGATATAATTAAGTGTGTACATTTATTTACGAATAAAAGTTGCCCTTTTTTACCATACAGCTACTTAATATTTTGTTCTCAGTATTTTGCTCTCAGTAATGTATTTTTCCCAGTTACCAAACTTCATATCTAAGGTCATGTATTTTCTTTTCTCTGAAAACCTCCAGCTTGTAAGAAATTTCCTTATGTTATTTTGGCATGGGTATCCACCATATTGTTCCAGTGGCATTTAAAATTGAATGACATAAATTTAATTTATACAGAGCCAAATCACAGTTGCCTCAAGGCATTTAATATTGTAGGGTAAAAAAACCTAACATATAAAACTGGAAAAAAAAAACAAAACTGAGATTTGACACTTTTGTTTATAGTGAGTTTTTTTCTCTCTACCCTTCACACCATTCACCAATAGGGGGCAGTGTAAACCAGCAGCGGTACACGACAACTCAGATACTGTGGAGTTGTGATCCTGGTGCTGCTGCACCATGTCTGATGATTTAATCAAAGTCAGAACACCTATTCATGCTGTAGCAGTCTGAATTGTGTAACACAAGCAAATACAGGACCACATGTCATAGGTATGTAGTGGAGAGGAGGGCCCAAATCTCACAGATAGACAGAGTGAAACAAACACGCCGTTTATTTAGGCTGATGACCAAAATACAAAAAAGGTGAAACACAAAATACAAAAGGGAACTGAAAACCTCTACTCACAGAAATCGGAGAATAAACACTATGGAAAGAGAGCACTGGAGCTGGAGAAAGTGAACTGACAAAGGACAAAGGGAAAGATAGCAGACTTACCAAAATAAAACAGGAAGGGAGATAACTGAAAGGGGAAAACAGTCACATGAAAAGACTAGTGCACCGGGCTTGAGACAAAGGGGGGAATAAAACCAAGGCAGCTGCTAAGAGGGTAACTACATTGAGTAAGAGGGACAAATACAAGAGTCAACATAAACATTAGGCAAGCCAGGAATTTATAATACTTAAATAAACTAAACTGGAAAACAAACCCAGGACCATTTCATTGCAATCAGTTTCTGATTTTATGCTTGTTTGCACTGCAGACTGTTTCAACATGCAGGTCTAAAAATCACGGGGGGGATAAAATAATTTAGCAGAAAGCAGGGACATGCAAACTGACTCTGACTGAAACCTAAAACTATATTAAAAAAAACCAAATAATTTCCAGAGAAATAATGAAAAGCTGAACCGCTTGCTAAGAATTCAAAACCACAAACCCAAAGAGACATAACCGAACAGAGAATATTTAATAATAAACATAAATTCAAAGTTGAAAAACTGTTTCAGTCATGGATGATCTTGCCTTTGTTTTTAAAAAGAAAATAAAAGTTTGGGGTTTTTTTTGTAATTATGAGTTGATGATGACTATTTTATTATATAATATGGAGCATATATAGTGTTATATACAGGGCTGCATTCGCTGTCAAAATAAAAGACGCGCACTAGATAAGAAGTTGCAACGTGCGTTTGCGTACATATAAAAGGCACTGTTTTTGTCTGCTGGGATTTTCACGGCATATTCTGCACCACATCTCTGTGCGTTCATCATTTGTTTGAAGCCAGCTCACCTCCTGCAACCACTTTTCCTAGAATATGCGCTTCTTTTGCGGTTCGGGCTCCTTCTGACATTTCTTTGGAGGTGGAGGAACACCAAAGTAATTGCTTAAAGGAGCTTGCTTCTTTAAGAGTTCTAAACAAATGTCTGTCCTCCACCAGAAAATCCTATTTACACAAACGCGCTTTCTTATCTGGTGCGCGTCTTTTATTGTGACAGCGATTGCGCACCTGCGGACCACTTATGTGCACATAAGATAACTTCATAAAAGTGAATGTGTCATAATCAAGTTTGAATGTATCATACACTTCCTGACATCTTGCTGTAAAAATACGGAAGAAAGGAAAAAGAGAAGCTTGAAGATTAAAAGTCAGCAGAGTTTCACTGTGGATAGAAGAGTGAAGAAGAAATAGACAAAAGAGGTAAAAAAAAACAAAACAACAACATTCATTTAATGTTTTTTTCCAAAATATCTTTAACACACTAAACAATATTGTATAAAGGTGTTGACTGTGCTGGTCAAAAAATGTGTTAGTTTGAGAATCCACTGTTCACAGTTCTCCAATTCATTAAATCATGCAGATGATCTAAAGTTAAATAAAATACAGTAGTAACAGTTTTTATTGTATTAGTGATCTTGTTGAGCTGTAAAAAATATTTTGCTTTGATCATTTATCTTTTGAGAACAGATCTTTGTTTACCAGAAAAACTTGGTAATGATGTAGGCATACATAACTACGGAATAATCAAGTGTGCAACATCCTCTATTGCAATGTGTGATGTAAGATGTTGAATTCCCTTAATATCTCTTTACTTCATTTGCTCCAATAGAGTTTCTCACTGCAGGGAGAAACTGAACGTGCTGAGAACCAAGTCAGGATGTTTGTTCTGATCTGGGCATCTTTCTTTTTGTGTATAAGAGTCAGCAACGCTGAAACAGGTTTGATTCTTCCTCTTTATAATCTTGTAATTCTGCTTTATCATTGCTTTGTTTTATAAGGTTATATGTGCAGGTGTGTGTGTGTGTGTGTGTGTGTGTGTGTGTGTGTGTGTGTGCATATTAAAAGTGTTTTTTTGAAACGCATTCAGATTATAAGTATTCATTCTTGAAGTAGAATTCATCATAAATTAACCCAACTATTCAAATGAACCAAACATTATTTTTCTCTTTTTTACCTCCTCCTTTGTATTAACAGGCACATCACAACAATGCATTGGAGAATACTGCATCACACTTAGTGAGACAGTAACAGCAGAGGCTGGACTCTGTGTTGTGATCCAGTGTTCTTTCACTACTGCTGATGAGTTTACACCCAAACATATAGTTTGGTACAAATGTAAACATACAAGATGTGACTATGATGATGAAATAATATTTCACAGCAAAAACAATATCCGCGTTCAGTATGGCTTTGAAGGACGTGTGTCACTCGTAGAGCCTGATATAAGACAGAACAACTGCAGCATCATCATTAATGATCTCAAAGAGTCGGATTCTGGATCGTATCGGATCAGAGTTAATGGTGAGCTGAATTGGAGAGAAGATGGATTTCCATCTATTCAAAGGACAACTGTCTCAGTTGAAGGTACAAACAGTGCATCAAAAAAGGGATGTTGAGAATAAATCTTGGTTTTTGTGCTACTTTATTTATTAATTTTTTGTCTCAAGTATGAAGTGATTTTGCACATTTATTTACCCCTGTGTGCTGTTAGAACGAAATACAACGCTTTATGTTCCACATCTACCTGTTTAACATAATTTCCTATAATTTAAGCCATAACATAAGTAGTTAATGAACTTCAGGCAGTTAACCAGATTATTCTTACGTTCTATGTTTCCACTAGGTCTTAGTCAGAAACCCAGAGTTAAGATTCCCACACTGACAGAGGGACAGCAGGCCACACTGACCTGTGTTGCTCCTGGTCTCTGCTCTGGATCTGTTCCTGAAATCACCTGGACATGGAGAGGAGCAGGAGGGTCTGAATCTTACATTACAGGAAACATCACTTCTTTCAGGACTAAAAATCTAACTGCTTTCACACAAAGATACATTTCAACTCTGACTTTCAACTCCTCTGCTGAACACCACAACACCAATGTCACCTGTAAAACCCGCTTCACTGGGGAAAAAATTACCGAGGGGGGTTCAACTTTAAAAGTAAACTGTGAGTATTTTTACTATTTAATTTTGCATGCTGAAATCTTTTGAAAGCAGTGTGCTCTCTTAGTCAGATGGTCTTACAGGAAAGAGAAAAAGAGAAGTTTTATTAATATGTCATTTTTATTTTTGTGTAACAGATGTGAAGGAAGTTAACATCACTGGGGGCACAAATGTGAAGGAGGGTGAAACTCTGAACCTGACCTGCAGTGTTGAAAGTTTTCCTCCATCTCTGATTGTGTGGTCTAAACTTGGTTCTGATATAACCCTGCACAATGACACTGGATCAGCCACATTCTCCATAATTAATGCTACAACTGAACATTGTGGACAGTACGTCTGTACAGCAAAACATATGAACAATGCCCTGCAGGAAAACATCGATATAACAGTGATGTGTAAGTAAACTGCTTTTTTCAGTCAGGTAAGCAGCAACACTGCATCCACTAATGGTGGATGGCTTTTTCTGTCCTAACACTTAACTGATGTTACACATTAATAAAGTACAAATAAGTAGTAATATTTATCTTTCCAACTAGCAAGGGCAACATTCATTTATAGAGTTGACAAATAGACATTTTTCACCTAGCCATATATATATATATATATATATATATATATATACTAAGTATTTGAGATATTTTTCCTCCTTAATAAACCAAATGTGTGTCACAGATAAACGGAAACTTTAGCTCAATGGGAATATAAGTGTTAATGAGGGCAAAACACTGTCTCAGCTACACTTGTGATCCAGAATGTGACAGTACATCGTACCAATGTTGAATGTGAAGTTAATATTTTCACTAAAAATCCTATTTTACCTTGGTTATTACGTTGTTTATATTTCTGATCATGTGTTTTCAGAGTTTTCAAAGATCCAAACTGTGCAAATCAAAGGAAACATTTGCAATAAACAAAATATCACAACAACATTCTGCACAGAGATATCTACAGTAGCTACACAACAGTATAAATTTAGAACAGAGGTTGGCAACCTGCAGGGAGATGTTTAGCTTCTCAGCTGTGGCTCCAGGAAACATAATTTATATATATCAATATATAATCATATACATTTTTATTATATCTATCTTTGTGTGTTTGGTGTGTATGTGTGTTTGCATGTGTTCTCTTCTGTCTTACAGCAGCTTGTGTGAAACACTGTGGTTCTTACAGTACACTTCTTCCCTGGATTGTTGCTGGTGTATCTGTCACTTTGAATGCCTTCTGCATAACCTACATATGGTTCCTCTGGTATGTTTCTCCACATGTATGTTTATGTTTTTGTTTGACTCTTTAAATGCAGTCAAGACTTTTAGACAATAATGAGGTTCTGTTTCTTCTCATCAAAGGAATTCAAGAAAAAAGGTGAACCTACATCAGGAGGAGAGAACCTACATGTCACTGCAAAAAGCGGATGTGTCACCAGATTATGATGTTATTGCACAACATATAAACTGAGAAGTCAGGCGTCAGATTTCCAGTCACAAGTTTCAGAAAGCTGTGCTGTTGTAGTGGCAGTCTGTTATTTTTTTTGTTAATTATTTTTTACATTGCATTGTAGGGAATGTTTTATATGTAATAAACTACTCTTTTTATTTCAACTTATACATAGAGTCCATTAAAATTGTAAACAAAGGAGTCTGAAAGGCAGAACAACAGAAGACCACTAAGATTTATAGCACACAAAATGGATGCTGATTGGCTCAGAGAAGGCCGGCGTGATCATCCAATGATGTCAGCACTGAGTTTGACAGCATGACAAGGTAGAAATTATGAAAAGAAAAGACTAGCAGCCAAATATCCAGAAAGTCAGGCAGAGGAATAATTACAGAGATGAATATATCACCTGGAAAATGACACAAAAAAAGTTTACTACTCTACCTTGAACTTTTCCTAAGAAATCATCCACAGGTACAAATTAGAGGCAACAATCATTTTAAATTAGGGGTCTCAAACTTGAGCTGTGGGCCACTGCTGGTACTCATTGGATTACCACTTAATGTTTAAGTAATACAAAAAAACCCAAACAAACAAACAAGAAAACACCTGCCAAACTTTTTGAAAATGTGGTGTTTTGTTTGCTTTTCTAAAAAAAAAAATATTATACTTTATTTAAAAAGCAAAAATAGTTTTTTAACCTCATGTGCCAAATTGCATCATACTGCTTCAGGCCAATTAAAGGTGATGTGGGCAAGTGGCCCCCACTCCGCACGTTTGAGACCCCTGGTTAACATGGACTAATCACAGAGCATGCCTGTTTTATGATTATGATATGCTGCATACACAGTTTGTTATTGATATCAAGAGAAAACTGTCATTACACAATAAATAAATCTCTTTACACTATGTGTCCAGTATGTTAAAGTGGAGCTAAAAGCAGACTCAGTGGAGAGAATAATAAAGATTTTAGTGAAAGTAGCTGGGTGAGCATCTGGCTGAATAGCAGGGTGTGTAAAGGAAAGGTTCCGACCTTATATTTCCAGTGATCCAGTGGAGAGCAGGGCCATAGGCATGTGAGAGTGGTGAGTTTGCAGGCTGACTTGGTGAGTTTTGACAGCAGCGACCAGCATCTAGGTGATTGTACTGCAGGTGAGTTGAATCAGAGTCTTTGGCAAGAGAACTGAGGCACAAAGAGACAAAAGTAAGCACGAGGCAAAACACATGAATTCAATTCAATTCAATTCAATTTTATTTATATAGCGCCAAATCACAACAAAAGTCGCCTCAAGGCGCTTCATAGATACAGAGAAAAACCCAACAATCATATGACCCCCTATGAGCAAGCATTTTGGCGAGGCGAACAACAACTAGCATGAAAGCCTGGGTACCACCGTGAGGTAGCTGACAACAGAGTGAAGGGCTGAGCTTGTCTTAAATGTCATTCTGCTGATTGCCATTGATGGATCACTGGCTGCAGAAGACCACTGAGAAAGGCTGCAGCAGATGGCCCCGCCCCTCCCTGAGCCTGGTTCTGCCGGAGGTTTCTTCCTGTTAAAAGGGAGTTTTTCCTTCATACTGTCGCCGAAGTGCTTGCTCATAGGGGGTCATATGATTGTTTGGGTTTTTTTCTCTGTATGTATTATTGTAGGGTCTACTATACAATATAAAGCTCCTTGAGGCGACTGTTGTTGTGATTTGGAGCTGTATGAATAAAATTGAATTGAACTGAATTGGTGGGAGAAGCAGGTGAGAAAATAGGGCTACACCCTCATAGATGGTCACAGGAAAACACAGTTTTCTCTTGTTCCTTCCTTACCATTGCTAACTAACATATTAAGTGTATTGCCAAGCAAACACTTGCAAATTAATGTCAGAGTTTCACCTCTGATACTGCTGGATAAACAGAAACTTACTCAGGAACGAGGTCACACAGAGCTCTGGTTTACACACTCCACGAGGGAAGCAGTTGTCTCCAACCCACTTCGACTTGCTTCCCCCTGCAGGTTGTTTTTATTGTTTACATACATGAATATTCATAAAGCTTGTTGCTGTGTTAACTAAGACAAATAACTATATATGTTGACAAAGTGTGTTGTGCAAGCGTGGTTATACGATGTGAGTGGTTATATGATGTGAGTGCAACCCTACCAGGATGTTGTTGTTACCTTGTCCCGCCAGGTGGCTTCCTTCATTGAGTGGAGTCTGTTCTTCTCAAGGCAGATTTTTCTCATTATGAAGGTCGTGCACATACTCATATGCGTGGGTTACATAGGGAGCAAACAAAAGCATTCTAGCTTTTTAAATGACAACCTACAACACATTAACCCTAACATTTATAGTCCTCTATTCTTACTACAGCTCATCATTTGTCAGTGCTTCTCTTTACATTTCTGTCCTCATAATTCTATCTATGAAGCGCCTTGAGGCGACATTTGTTGTGATTGAATAATTGAATAATTGTGCTCATTTTCATTTATGTTGCGTTTGTCTGGTAAGTTTGTATGCTTATTACATATAACTGATGTGTAATTTCTCTTTAACACCCTTTAAATTGAAAAGCTAGATTAAAAATGAGCACTTAAAAAGTATGTTTTTCTTATCTTAATGGGGGGTTTTGCACATTTGTCGACCTCTGTGGGCAGCTAGAAAAATTGCATTTCTTTACAATGTTGTGAAACCTGTTGAACTTTACAGCTTTTTGTACAAGTGTCAGGCAGTTATGCGCTATTCCTTAAGATATGTGCAAACACAGACTCACAGACTCTCACATTTAGAAGGGGTTTCTTCAGGGGGCGTATGTGATGTTTGATATGGCAGATTTTTACACCGGATACCCTTGCTGACACAACCCTAAAGGGATGTGTGTTTTCTCTTTCAAAGCAAACACTGCTCCTTGCTTGTAGTACAGGCTATTCTTTTGTAAAAAAAAAAAAAAAAAATCGGTGTAATTCAAACACATCAAAGTCATCAGATTTATGTGGTCACAGAGCAAGGTCATGATAAAAATAATAATAATGCTGATGGGAAATCAGAAACGGAAACAGTAAACAGTGACGAGATTACAGTTGCAGTATTTTGTTGTCCTTAAGGGCACATCCTGCTTCAAGGTTCTGTAATTTTAAAGAAAGAGGGCCACTTGTATGTCAAAATTCATTTGCTCCTTTAATATGCACATCCTAGCTGAAAGCTAGTTCAGTGAAATTCAGTAAAAGAATTTTTGCATAATCTTCACAAAAGACAAACTTACTGAAAACAGATGAATTAGAAGAGGAATAAACAAGTAATGTTTAAAAGATTAATACACTGCTTAATACATGAACTGCGGCTCACATGTGTATGATTAAACTATAAGCTGTTAGAGAAGAAGTGCTGCAGCAATGTACATTTTTAAAAATCCATGTTTTTTTTTAACTACATTACAGCTTTTTAACTTATTCTAGTTATCCAAAATCTAATAATGAACCAGCAAATGAGCAAAATGCAGACACCTAAAATCGCTTTAAGTATTCCCTTTACATAAACAACAACACATCTTTCTTTGTTTTTATATTAGAATAGAATTTTAGTAATGCAGATTTTTACAAAATGCTAATGTATTTTAATTGGCACAAAAGAAATTCTGTTCTTTGAAGGAAATATGATTGAGTCTGTGATGCAACAACCCTGCCAGGAGGAGAGTTTCTTCCTAAAACACAGACACTAGTATACATTAAGTAGAAATTTAGTATTTGTTTGATCAAAAAAGACAAAAGTACAAAAGAAGGAGGGTAGCAATAATAATGATGAGAAAACTTGTTCTAAAGGCTTCTTAGTAAAACTGAATTGTTGTCAAAAAGTTGATACACAGATCCCTAATGTTGAAACATGAAAGAAGCAACCATGTTGGTCAACTCATGGTAGTGCAAATCCATGCAATATTCATTTTATGTATAAACATCTCATAAAGTAGTGAAGGTAAGATTACAGATGAGGCTGTCGCATTCAGTCATCATGACTTTAAGAAGAAATTTTTGAAGGATTATTGTGATTTCAAAGTTCAGTTCTTGTTCTTCTCAATTGGTCCACACTACCCTACAAGTATAGCACATGTAAAATACTTTTTAATGATATCTGCCCAGTTTAATTTATATTAACACATATTTATTGTGTAGTTCTCTTCACGACAACACAGACACAGGTTGGTTCTTTGAAACAGGCGTTTATTACTTGGGCTTTCTCTCCTCCTTAGCTTCACCATCGCCAGTACACCAGTACGCCAGTACGCAGTGAGAACTGGTCAAGAGTGAACAGTACAAACCAATTAGCAACTTTACAGTACAAGTATTAAGTCCAAACACAAATAAAAACATTTCTCAAATGACAAATACCTCGTTGACTGCTTGTCTTGTATAGTTTTAATGTTTTATTTGGGAATAGAAAAGTCTCGTGTGCTCTCGTTAAGGGTGTTCTCACAAAAAACTAGCTCTTACACTTTACACATGTACATTTCAAATAAAGACATTTTTAACACTAAATATATATTCATGAAATTATGTAACCCATTATAAATCATTCACACACATCATGAACTCTACACAGAACGTTCTTTAACAGCATTTACATAATATAATATGTTCTTTTTCTTTCTCTGCATATTTATCATTGCTAAGTAATGCAAAAGTAATGTAGCAAGTAGTATAACAAATTACTTTTTCTGACAAGTAGTTAACTAATGTGCTGCATTACTTTTAATAAATGTAACAAGTAATGTGCAATAAATTACTTTTACAACCCCAACATTGAAGACACAGTATAAGAGGATAGTGGGGAAGCTTGGACAAACTCACACACTATCAAACGGAAGCCAAAATTAAAAAAAAAAAAAAAAGCAACAACAGGAGCTAATTGACTAAGAAAGACCTGATACAAGTTGAAAATACAAAACTGCTTGAATATTAAGAACAGAATCAACTAGAAAATACAAAAAACTAAAAAACAAAATAACTATATACACTATCTGCACTAAACATAACTTTCACTTAGAGTCTTAAGCACATGGTTTATTAAGGTGGTACAGTAACAGGGCAGTTAATGTAAGGGGAGAGTTCTCCTGAATAGCTCACTCTCCAACTCCGGTAACTACACACTCAACATTTTTCATGCAGCACAGCCAAAACAGTAACACTGTAACAGAGATCTTGAACACTTCATGATAAAATATCATATGATATAATCACACACACACACACACGCTGTAAACCTACAATAAAGTGTTTTTATATATGAGAATCACCATGTTATGCATGTAACCTATTGTATAAGATAAGATTGTGCCATTTGCTGTGTAAGATATAATAATTAGGATTAATGTGCGATGTTTGACCGTGTCATGACCTATTGTGATAAGAAAAAGCCAAAGGGTCCTGACTGGCCTCTGGACGATTCAGGACGAGTGGGAAAGTTACCCAGCAGCAGGGGGCGGGAATACTGGTCACTATATATTAGGGGACCAGATGACACCCCAGCACCTTCTTCCTGCTGCTTCTTTCTGTCCATCTCTGTGTTGCTCTGCTGTCTGTGCTTGAGGCTGTACACCCCAGGGTTTTGCGTTGCTTGCTTTCTGCTATGTAATTCTCTTGCTAAATGTCTGCATGTATTTTTCCTGCTGTTCATGTGATTCAATGTATTAAACTCAGTTCCAAGAATTCTACTTTTTTCCAGGGCATCTTTTTGAGTGCTTGATTTTAATTGGATCTAAAAAAAAAAGTTGAATCTCCACATCGTTGGTGGGATAAGGTTATCAGGATAGCTTCAAAATTTGCGACCACAGCTTGTCTGATTAGGTAGAGGATCAATAGGGTGTCCATAAAACAGGGGGACACTCCCATAGGGTTTGAAGTCTTGGACTCTCCACCATTTGCTCTTAGAACTGGAAAGTCTTCTCGGATGAGAGGTGAAACATCTTCAAAAAGCTAAAGAAGTCCAGACGCCTTTCTTTCCAAGCTCCTTAGACTAGAATGCCCTGGATGACTGAGAACCTTCACAGACAAAATAAACAGAAGGCAAATCAAAAGAGAACATGAACCCAAAACCATTAAAATAGTTATTGTTATATAAGTATTGAAGACATAAACAATCACACTAGCAACCAAACCAAACCAATGAAACCAAAATCTAAGGACCATAACCAAATAGAGTATTTCATGAATTTAACATTCAAAAAATACTTCTGTCAATGTATCTAACAAACCTGGAAATAAATCTACTCAACTTTTCCCAGTGCTCAGCAACAACCTATCTTTATAAAGTTTCAGTCATGGAGCATCTTTTTGTTGTTTTTATAAAGGTTTTTTTTTTTTCATTACTTGATGAGTATTTTATTAGAGCATATATAGTGCGATATAAAATAATAACTTCATAAAAGTGGGTCTGCCCTAATTCAATTTGAACATGTACTCACACTTCCTGAAATCCTGTTGTAAAAAGAAGGAAGAAAGAAAAAAGAGAAGTGAGGAAGAGAAACTTCAAGGATAAAGGTCAGCTGAGATCACGGTGGAGAGAGGAGTGGTGAAAGACCAGACAAAAGAGGTAAAAAAACAAACATTTAATGTTTTTTGTGGAAAATATATTTTAAAACACTAAATGAGCCGCAGGATTATATAAAAGTGTGAACTGTACTGGTCAAAAAACTTGCTAGACGGAAGCCACTTATTGAATTCATGAAATGATTCAGATGACCTAAAGTTACATGGAATACGACAGAGAATATGCAGTTCTAACAGTTTGTATTGTAATAGTGCTTTTGTTGACCTTTTTAATCTTTTGAGAACAGATCTTTGTGTGTGTTTACCATAAAAACTTTAGGGTAGTGGTGTTGGCACAGTCGGTAAAACTGGTACATAACTATGGAATAACCAAGCATGCAACATCCTGTATTGCGATGTGTGACGTAAAATGTTGCATTTCCTTTGTTCTAATCTCTCTTTACTTCATTTGCTGCAATACAGTTTGTCTCTGGAGGGAGAGACTGAACGTGCCGAGAATCAAGTCAGGATGTTTGTTCTGATCTGGGTGACTTTCCTTTTGTGTGTGTGTGCTGAAACAGGTTTGATTCTTCTTCTTTATATTCCTCTAATCCTGCTTTATTAGTGTTTTGTTTTATGCGGTTATGTGTGCGTGTGTGTGTGTGTGTGTGTGTGTGTGTGTGTGTGTGTGTGTGTAGAGTAAAAGTGTTTTTTTGACATGCAATCAAATTATAAGTATAAATTCATGTAACAGAATTTAGAGTTCACATAAATTAATAAGATCATTGTCACCTGACTTGTGCAATATATAACTATTCAGATGAACCAAATATTCTTTTCCTCTTTTTTTTTACCTCCTCCTTTGTATTAACAGGCACATCACAACAATGCACTGGAGAATACTGCATCACACTTAGTGAGACAGTAACAGCAGAGGCTGGACTCTGTGTTGTGATCCCGTGTTCTTTCACTACTGGTTTTGGATTTACACCAAAACATATAGTTTGGTACAAATGTGAAGCATATTCAAGATGTGACTATAATGATGAAATAATATTTCACAGCAAAAACAATATCCGCGTTCAGTATGGCTTTAGAGGACGTGTGTCACTCTTAGAGCCTGATATAAGACAGAAAAACTGCAGCATCATCATTAATGATCTCAAAGAGTCGGATTCTGGATCGTATCGGATCAGAGTTAATGGTGAACGGAAACGGACAGAAGATGGATTTGCATCTATTCAAAGGACAACTGTATCAGTTGAAGGTACAAACAGTGCATCAAAAAAGGGATGTTGAGAATAAATCTTGGTTGTTGTGCTACTTTATTTATTAATTTTTTGTCTCAAGTATGAAGTGATTTTGCACATTTATTTACCCCTGTGTGCTGTTAGAACGAAATACAACGCTTTATGTTCCACATCTACCTGTTTAACATCATTTCCTATAATTTAAGCCAAAATATATCTAGTTGATGAACTTCAGGCAGTTAACCAGATTATTCTTACGTTCTATGTTTCCACTAGGTCTTAGTCAGAAACCCAGAGTTAAGATTCCCACACTGACAGAGAGACAGCAGGCCACACTGACCTGTGTTGCTCCTGGTCTCTGCTCTGGATCTGTTCCTGAAATCACCTGGACATGGAGAGGAGCAGGAGGGTCTGAATCTTACATTACAGGAAACATCACTTCTTTCAGGACTAAAAATCTAACTGCTTTCACACAAAGATACATTTCAACTCTGACTTTCAACTCCTCTGCTGAACACCACAACACCAATGTCACCTGTAAAACCCGCTTCACTGGGGAAAAAATTACCGAGGGGGGTTCAACTTTAAAAGTAAACTGTGAGTATTTTTACTATATAACTTTGTATGCTGAATTCTTTTGAAAGCAGTGTGCTCTCTTAGTCAACTGGTCTTGCTGAAAGAGAAGTTTCATTATTGTGTAATTTGTATTTTTGTGTAACAGATGTGAAGGAAGTTAACATCACAGGGGGCACAAATGTGAAGGAGGGTGAAACTCTGAACCTGACCTGCAGTGTTGAAAGTTTTCCTCCATCTCTGATTATGTGGTCTAAACTTGGTTCTGATATAACCCTTCACAATGACACTGGATCAGCCACACTCTACATAATTAATGCTACAACTGGACATTCTGGACAGTACGTCTGTACAGCGAAACACATGAACAATACCCTAAAGGAAAACATCAACATAACAGTGATGTGTGAGTAAGCAATTTTATCCTTTAGACAGAGCTTTTTTTCACTCAGTTAAATAAAAAATATCAGTTTAAAGAAATTAAACAACTGTATTCAGACACTTTTAAATATGCTAAGCTGCCTCAACATCTATGTATTAAAGAGCCATTGGAAACCATTTCTTATTATTTAAAATAACTTTATAATAATAATTTAATAATAATAATAATTTTCTTCATTCTGAAAAAAACTACTGCAATGTGCTCCACAGATATAAGGACACCTCAAATCACTGGGAATACAATCATAAAGGAGGGAGATGTTCTGAATCTGACCTGCAGTGTTGAAAGTTTCCCTCCAGCCCTTATCATGTGGAGAGACCTTAGCTCTAAAACAAACAGCAAAGATAGTGGAGCTTACACTGCCCTGCATAATGACAGTGGCTCAGAAAACAGTGGCTCAGCTACACTTGTCATCCAGAATGTGACAGCAAAAGATTCTGGACAGTACACCTGCACAGCAACACATCCAGACACAACTGTAACATCATCTGTCAGTGTGATTGTGTCTTGTAAGTAGATAGTACGGTTGTTTGATGTGAAGTTCATATTTACACTTAAAATCATACCTTACCTTGTTTTTTATTTCTGGTCATGTGTTTTCAGGGTTTTCAAAGATCCAGGATGGCTCTGGATGTGTGCTTCAAGCAGAGGTTTTGACCTGTGTGTGTATCAGTGAAGGGTTTCCTTTACCTACCATCAAATGGCCACTCCTAGGAAACCACAAAGAGTACGCTATCAAAATGACTGTGTCAAACCACACAGTCAACAGCACTGTCAGTCTAACTGTAAAAAACTATGGCAACAGCACTGTTGAATGTGTGAGCAACAATGAAAAGGGAGAAGCAAAAAAAAATCTAATGATCCGAAGTGTGTCCGATACAGCAGGTATGTATTTTAATTTTCATAAGTGAGACCTTTGCATTTATAAAAACATTAGGAAAATCAATTAATTGGACTGTGTATAATTGAAAGCATCTTTGAAATAACCTTTTTCATGTTGTTCCATTTGAGTACAGCTCAGTCATCGGTTTTGAACGTGGGATATTTGGAAATCATCATTGCCTTTTTGATTGGAGTAGTTCTTTCTGCAGTTGTTTGCTGTTTGATTAAAAAATGTTCAAGGTACGACACTTATTTTTATTATATTTTCAGTTTTTTTAAATAGATGTATTTACACTTGACTTTAATAATGTAAAACCCCTTTATTCAGAAAAAAAACAAAGAATTCTGGAAATTTGGATGAGACTTTGGAGATGGTAACAAGTCAAGACGATCCACAGGTATTTATGTTCATTTGGCTTTTTTTTTTTTTTTTTTTTTACATAATTATAAAGTATTTAATTGTGCACAAATATCCTCAATACTGAAATATACATATTTAGTCTTTTGGTTTTCTATATAGTTTTAACGTACTAAAAGATCTGCAAGGATAAACAAGTACTGGAGGTAGGTTACTGTGTATTCATGATGCCTTTGAACTACAGTCCAACCTCTATCAGTCTGTTTCATCAGCATTTGCTTAAGGAAAATATATCAAATAAAAGAGGACAGAGAAAAAGAAAACTCATCTTGCTTCAAAGTTTTGCAACTTTAAAGAAACAGGGACAGATCAATACAAAAATTTAATTGGTTCTTTTCATAAGCCCACCCTTCATTTCTCCACCAAGTTTCATGATACCCAAAAGGGTAAGTTTTGCATAATCCTCCTAAATCACTGAAAACAGATAAATCAACATAATCCCAGTTATTCTCATTAAGATTATTTCATGAAAACACTGTGGACTATAACATAGGAATGCTGAACTACATATTAGGGGTGCAACGATACACAAAATTCACGGTTCGGTTCGGTTCGATACTTTGGTGTCACGGTTCGATATTTTTTCGATACAAAAAAATGTTCATGCCTTTTTATTAATTTGTCATTTATTAAATTTTCACAGCACATTCTGCACCACATCTCTGTGCGTTCATCATTTGTTTGAAGCCAGCTCACCTCCTGCAACCACTTGTCCGAGAATACGGGCTTCTTTTGTGGTTTGAACTCCTTCTGACATTTCTTTGGAGGTGGAGGAACACCAAAGTAACTGCTTAAAGGAGCTTCTTCGACATCTTTAAGAGTTCTAAATAAATGTCTGTCCTCCTCCAGAAAATCTTATGTATGCAAACAGGCGTTGTAACTTCTTATCTTGTGCGCGTTTTTTATTTTGACAGCGAATACGCACCTGCGGACCACTTATGTGCAGCCCTGGTTATTTAGCTCATCATATTGCAGCCACAGAAATTCTTTTGTCCATGAAACCATAAAGCTGCACTTTCTTTTTGCCTTATAGTCTGATTTGTCATAACGTTTCTGTTTTGTGGTAAGCTTTTCTTTGGCTGTCACTTCTTCACCCTGACCTGTCTTATTTGGCTCAGCAGAACTAAAATATATATCCTGCTGCTTTTACACACGCACTCACACAAAGCTCAGCGACTCTCTGCGCGATCAACCTCTCACATGTTTAAGCTTGCTGCGGGAGATTTCACTTGTCATGTTTGCATAGTAAGCTAACGACTGATAAGATGATGTCAGAGGAATTGGTGCGCAAATTATCATCACTCACCAATCAGTGCTGTAGCTCTCTATACACAGTTCGAGTGATTGCAAAGTGAAAGCAAAAAAATTCATTTCAATATGTCACATATTCACAGTGGCCCACCGCTGCCAATGACATAATTACCCAGCTACATTTCCGAAAGAATGCAAAAGCATTGACATATATTTTTCCTTCCTATGATAGGCCGACGAGCAGAGCAGGGCAGCCCGACTGGAAAAATCGCTAGCCCCGGGACGTCGGGCTAGCGATTTTGCGAGCCCTGTATCTGATTGAGGAATCACTCATCTTTGGAAAAGAGAGTTTATTACAGAGGAATGGCTCTTTCCAAAATAAAAGCTATAATATACGCTTCTTCTGGGCTATATTCTCAGCAGCATATTAAACATATCAGGTCCCCATAAGGAGAGTCATGTGCTAACCGCTGACTCCGGTAAAGTTTGTAGCATGCCTGCTTGTTGTTTTTCTCTGCTTCCACTTGTCATTGCACTAGGATGATGTCGGCGTAAATGTGCAGTCATATTCGTTGTGTTCCCACTAGTGTTGTCAGCGTTAATAACGAGCTACCGCGGATTGCCCCTTGCATGGGGCTGGACAGCCAACACGTTAACGAGCTAACTGCGCTAACACACTAGTTCCCACCCATGTAATTGAGCATTGCCTGGCACATCCAACATACTGTTTTACTTTAGTCCATGACATGCTTACCTTCAGGGTCATACATCACATGAAAACCAAAATAGTTCCAAACGCCACATCTGAATGAGGGTGGGGGAGGTTCAATTTGCCATGTTGCAAGGAGAGCTTAACTTCTGTCTCGCTAGCTTGCCCTGCGCTCAGTGAATCTGTGTTCGACTACTCCGCCTAGGCTGCACTGTCGAGCGCAGATCCACTGAGCGCTCAACACAGACAGCACCGTCAGAAGGAAAGTTGATAAAATAAATTAAAAATGCTGTATTGTTCGATACATATGCGTACCGAACCCAAAGCACTGTATCGAACGGTTCAATATCGATACGAGTATCGTTGCACCCCTACTACATATGGGTCCATAATTTGTTGGATAAACACAGAATTTCTGTAGTTTTGCCTCTGTACACAGCCACATTGGATTTTTAATCAAACAATCAATGTAATTGAAGGACAGACTTTCAGCTTTAATTAGGAGTTTTACCAAAAATGCATAAATTGAAGTTTCTGTTAGATAGTATGTCTTATAGTACAGTCAGCACTGTGACTTCTTTCTTTCTTGCTGCTATTTCAAACACCACGAATTAAACTTAATGGAAAAATGTAAGGAATGTGTAAGCATTGTGAAAAATTTAAGTTTGAATCAACCTGATTTTCAACCCACAGAAAAAAGAACTGCATGACATGATTTTGACATATTGTATTGCAGATTACCCAGATAGACACAATCTAATGTGCAATACTGGGTTTTTGGAGGCTGGTAATTGACTTGTATCATTTACGTTGTACCTAGCACATATATGATGGTCAAGAAACACAAGACAATCAGTCCGACCCACAAGAAGAAGTTGAAGATGAAAGTGTGGCAGCAGAGAAAGACGTGCCTGAAATCAGCGGTGCTCCACAAGAAGTGGAGTATGCAGACATTGATTTTTCCCTGTTGAAAAAAAACAACAAGTCAGAGAGAAAGCAAGAAAGCACAAAGACGGAGTATGCTGAAATTAAGAAAGCAATAAAAGACAAACAGGAAGGTGAAATGGTGAAGGGCGAGGAGGAGGAGATGATGACAGAGATGGACCTGAAACAGTCTGAACCAGAAAAGGAGAAAGAGGAAGACGAGCCAGTGTACTCCACTGTGAATGATATAATCAACAAAATTTGAGTTTCATTGTGGGTTTCCCTCGGATGAATGTTCTTTGATCTGGTGGTTTTGTGTATGAATAATTCCACTTTGAACCATTTTTCTCACACTGTCATCTCCACACATCTGTGTCTTAAAGTAGGGGCTCTGCAAAATAAGGACTGGAACTTGGACATAATTTCCTAATCCCTCTGTTATTTTGCTGTCATGTTTTTGGTTTAATAACCTTTTCAGGTAACATTTTAAATGTTTTATTGTGCAAGGGTAAGTGTGCGTCTTTGGACTGAACACATTTGCCTAACATGTAAAAGGTCCCCAGTCAGGACCAAGAGAAGATAGCAGGCACAAAAGCAAGCCTCAGGGCATCACAGCTAGTATACTCCTAGTTTCCATCCCAGTCCCCATTAAATAGGAGTGTTATGCCTCAAAAATCATCAGGCATAAAATCTTAGCCAAATCATATCAGTTGTGGCAATAGTAACTTACCTAGATTGTTTAAGGATAAATACTTGCTTTAAACGTCCAACAGGTGAGCACTTTTCAATGGCCAATATTGTTCTCATTCTGGGAAAATGTTACTCAACAAATTCTTCCCGGGATGCTTTTCTCTCTGGACATTCTCATAGCTTAATGAGATTAATAATTTTGAGTATAAAACATGTCCACTGTAGGTTAAATGCCCTCTGCACATTTGTTACACTCACCAGCAGAGGGCAGAGTTAACCCTTAAGTCAGACTGTATCTTGTGGTCTGTCATGAGACTGTGAACCTGGTGCTTCTGCACTGACAGCTTGTATATTTTGCCTGTTCCTGCTTGGTGAGGTAAAAAAAAAACAAAATAAAAAAAATGTTAGATTTTCTACACCTCTGTTTCTGTATTTAAATTGTGTAAAACAAGCACACTGTAAACTGTTAAAACTGGTCCATATTTTACTCACCTGTTTCATATCATTTGTATTTTTTCTGTGTGTCACTGTGTGGTGTAAATGTCTTCAACTTTTTTAATTTAAATAATTAATATCTAATTTAATTAGTAAATAATTAGTAAGCATGCAAAAATCACACTTTGTATTTGTTTGATTCCTTATGTTAAATTATGCTGGACTAATTCCTGATAGTGTCTGCAGAACACTCCACCAAGGACCAACTGTTCAACTGTCACTGTGATCCACTGGTCTAAGCAAAAGTAGTAAAGACACAAATACCATTACAAATTCTAATACTACAAATTATTGCAATCATATTGCCTGCTGACTGTGGGTTAGTGGTAGTGATGGGCAAAGCGAGGCTTTGCAGAACTCTGAATCCTTTGACGCATTTATGCAGGACTTAAAAATAATCTGACACCCATCTCCACAGTGACACACCTTCACCCACTCTTTTACTAATCATCACATTTTGATAAAAGCTATCTGTGGCACAGACAAGCACTGCACACAGACACACACACACACACACACACACACACACACACACACAAAACGGCGCATACTCATTATTACCACATGTTTGGGTGGATGGATTTTTTTCCGTTCCGTTCATTCACAGTAGCAATACTCCTGCACATGGGAGTTAGAGCTGAAAATTTGTGCCTGTTTAAGTTTTCTCCCTGAAAGCAGAGGCAGTTTCTCTTGAGATAATTTAATCAATTTTCAGCACAATGCATTACTCTTTCTTTCTGTGCTTGTGGAAGTCATTGGAGTCAGCGGGGGAGCTGGTCCCAGGAAGGGACTACTTTCTTGTCCCCACCCCAGGGAAAAGGGTAACATCTCCTGGGTCTAGGAGCCGATTGTCTGTCCGGGGTTGAGGGTATCTAGACCTGGGGTATAGAGTATGTTTGGGGAGTGTGAGTGTGTGTAAGGTGTCGATTTCTGTTTGTCTCCACGTTGGGTGAGTGCTGAGTATTTGTATATGTGTTCATGAGGGTGGGAATGCATGTTTGTGTCTGTGTCTATATCTATGTCTAAATCCTGTGGTAAATCCTGTTGCTTTATTTTTTCATTTTTTCATTTTTCTTTTTTTTTTTTTTTAGCGGAAATTAAGTCCTGTTTGATTATGGAATGATATGAGGCCTGAGTGAGGCAGGAAGATATTTTACTCAGAATTGTGGAAGTTGAGTCATACTTAGAGCTGTCAGCAAATGACCACCAGATATTAGAGCAAGAAGATGAAAGTTCAGTCAAAGGAAAAAGCAGCTTTTGAGGAGCCTGAGAAGTCCATTATGGATAAAAGGAATTGCGTAAGCTAGCGCTCTGAAGTTATGGGATTTGGTTTGTAAAGCCCATACAGGACACCGGCCTGTGAAGGGAATCTTTTCATGGCAGCTTTGTTGAAATCTATTTAGGAGAGCTCTCACTTTCCAAAGGGCTTTATTATTTCCCCCCTTATCACAGATGTCAAGATCATTTGTTACTTTGACAGGCTGCCAAATGCTGAAGAATCTGTCTCAACTTATTGACCTGTTATAACCAGGAACCATTAAATTTTAATCTACTGATGAATGTTTCAGTTCCAAAATGTTTTCAGTTTTAATGTTGCTTTCAGAAATGAACATCTCATCTCTTGTTTGTGTGCTCATTCATTTTTTGTTTTTTTCTAAAACCTTGTTGCTTGTTTTATGTTTGAGATCAGAGGTTCACTTATTTGATGGTCGTGGGCCGCATTTCCTGTTTTCCTGTTTTATAAAATGAATAAATAAATAAATAAAATTTCAGGTCATTTGAAGACTGGCATTAATGCTACTTTCCCTTCAGAGGGTGGTGCCCATTTCTGGTTTGTGTGCTCTGATATTTTTTTTTCTAAAACCTGGCTGCCTGTTTTCTGTGTGGTGTAATCAGACGACTACATGTTGGTGGTTGTGGTTGTGGGCAGCAGTGTCCTCTTTTCATTTTTCAACTAAAACAAATCAATAAAAAAACAACCCGATTTCAGTATGTTGAAATTGAATTAATAAAGACAGGAGAAGTAGAATTTAATGTACTTTAGCATATATATTTTGTGTGTGTGTGTGTGTGTGTAAATTCAACTAAAAATTTTTTTATTTCTTCTAAATATTGTAATGCCCAAAAGTTTCAGAGCCTAATAAACAACAACATGAAGTATGGACGATGGCTGAAAATGTGAGGTAGATGAGTAAATGTTTTGTTTTGGAAGAGGTGAAATAACTGTACACTTATGAGATCCCACTAAATGAAAATTAAGACTCTTTTTGAAAAGAAAGCCCATGTGGCACAAATGTGACCTCAATAGAAAAAGTAATGGTGGTTGACGTAGTGTTCTCAGACTCATGTCTCTGACAGAGAAGAAAAATTAGTTGCTTGGTATTAAGAGAAAATAGGGTGACGTTAATAAAGTTATTGATACTCCGACAACTTGAATTAAAGTTTCACACAATGACATAATGTGACAAGAAGTTTTAGCTCTGCATCTAGTACCAAACCAAGAAAAAATAATCTCCAACAGAGTACAAAAAAAACCTTCCTGGGAACAAGTTGAAGTGCAAAGAGAGGTAACAAAAGAGGAGGAGGAAGAGAAGAAGAGTCAGTTCAAAGCAGACACGCTGCAGAGATCAGTGTGTGGAAACAGGAGCAGGAGATTCACACAGAGTGAGGGTAAAACACTTTTATCCCATTTTAAATTTCATTTCTTTGTAGTATTCTCTCTTCAGTACTACCATAAAAAAGTATTTCAGAATGAAATACTTATTTTCCTGGATGATTGAGAATGCATCAAGACATTTCAGAATGAGCGGTGGATACTTAACTTCCAAGTCCAGAGCTGGCAGACTTTTATTTAGGAATTTTTAGCCTCTCCACACTCCAGATATGACGAAGTGCTTTAAATTTTGATATTTCCAGCCAAGTTTATTGATTATATGTAACTACAGAAATAATACATATATCATTGTAATAACTTGGATTTATTTTATCATCCAGTGAACTTTCTGTGTGTTTGTGCTTTGAAAAGACCAAAAATGTATCCTGTGGAGAGAAGCTGTGCTGTCTAAATTCAATTCAATTCAATTCAATTTTATTTATATAGCGCCAAATCACAACAAATGTCGCCTCAAGGCACTTCATAGATACAGAGAAAAGCCCAACAATCATATGACCCCCTATGAGCAAGCACTTTGGCGACAGTGGGAAGGAAAAACTCCCTTTTAACAGGAAGAAACCTCCGGCAGAACCAGGCTCAGGGAGGGGCGGCCATCTGCTGCGACCGGTTGGGGTGAGAGAAGGAAGACAGGATAAAAGACATGCTGTGGAAGAGAGACAGAGATTAATAACAGATACGATTCAATACAGAGAGGTCTGTTAACACATAGTGAGTGAGAAAGGTGACTGGAAAGGAAAAACTCAATGCATCATGGGAATCCCCCAGCAGCCTACATCTATTGCAGCATAACTAAGGGAGGATTCAGGGTCACCTGGTCCAGCCCTAACTATATGCTTTAGCAAAAAGGAAAGTTTTAAGCCTAATCTTAAAAGTAGAGATAGTGTCTGTCTCCCGAATCCAAACTGGAAGCTGGTTCCACAGAAGAGGGGCCTGAAAACTGAAGGCTCTCCCTCCCATTCTACTTTAAATACTCTAGGAACAACAAGTAGGCCTGCAGAGCGGGAGCGAAGTGCTCTAATAGGGTGATATGGTACTACAAGGTCATTAAGATAAGATGGGGCCTGATTATTTAAGACCTTGTATGTGAGGAGCAAGATTTTGAATTCAATTCTGGATTTAACAGGAAGCCAATGAAGGGAAGCCAAAACAGGAGAAATATGCTCTCTCTTTCTAGTCCCTGTCAGTACTCTTGCTGCAGCATTTTGGATTAACTGAAGGCTTTTCAGTGAGTTTTTTGGACATCCTGATAATAATGAATTGCAGTAGTCCAGCCTGGAAGTAATAAATGCATGAACTAGTTTTTCAGCGTCACTCTGAGACAGGATATTTCTAATTTTAGAGATGTTGCGCAAATGGAAGAACGCAGTCTTACATATTTGTTTAATATGTGCGTTGAAGGACATATCCTGGTCAAAAATGACTCCAAGGTTCCTCACAGTGTTACTGGAGGCCAAGGTAATGCCATCCAGAGTAAGAATCTGGTTAGATACCATATTTCTAAGCTTTTCAGCGCCGAGTACAATGACCTCAGTTTTATCTGAGTTAAGAAGCAGAAAGTTAGTGGCCATCCAAGTCTTTATGTCTTTAAGACATTCCTGCAGTTTAACTAATTGGTGTGTGTTATCTGGCTTCATGGACAGATAGAGCTGGGTGTCATCTGCATAGCAGTGAAAATGTATGCTATGTCTTCTAATGATGCTGCCTAGGGGAAGCATGTATAATGTAAACAGAATTGGTCCTAACACTGAACCCTGTGCAACTCCATAATTAACCTCAGTGTGTGAAGAGGACTCTCCATTTACATGCACAAATTGGAGTCTATTAGATAGATATTATACAAACCACTGCAGTGCAATACCTGTAATACCTACAGCATGTTCTAATCGCTCTAATAGGATATTATGGTCAACAGTATTGAATGCTGCACTAAGGTCAAGAAGGACAAGCACAGAGATGAGTCCACTGTCAGAGGCCATAAGAAGATCATTTGTAACCTTCACTAAAGCTGTTTCTGTGCTGTGATGAACTCTGAAACCTGACTGAAACTCTTCAAATAAACCATTCCTCTGCAGATGATCTGTTAGCTGTTTGACAACTACTCTTTCAAGGATTTTTGATATGAAAGGAAGGTTGGAGATTGGCCTATAATTAGCTAAGACTGCTGGGTCTAGAGATGGCTTTTTGAGTAAAGGTTTAACTGCAGCCACCTTGAAGGCCTGTGGTACATAGCCGAATATTAGAGATAGGTTGATCATATATAAGATCGAAGAATTAATCAATGGCAGGACTTCTTTGAGCAGTTTTGTAGGAATGGGGTCTAAAAGACACGTTGATGGTTTGGAGGAAGTAATTATTGAAGTTAACTCAGAAAGATCGATTGGAAAAAAAAGAGTCTAACTTAACATCAATGGAACTAAGAGTAGCTGTAGATAATATTACATCTGTGGGATGATTATTGGTAATTTTTTCTCTAATGATAAAAATTTTATTTGTGAAGAAGTTCATGAAGTCATCACTAGTTAACGTTAAAGGGATGGTTGGCTCAAAAGAGCTCTGACTTTTTGTCAGCCTGGCTACAGTGCTGAAGAGAAACCTGGGGTTGTTCTTATTTTCTTCAATCAGTGATGAGTAGTAAGCTGTTCTGGCTTTGCGGAGGGCTTTCTTATAAAGCAACAAACTATTTCTCCAGGCTAAATGATGATCCTCTAAATTTGTGACACGCCATTTCCTCTCCAGATTACGAGTCATCTGCTTTAGGGTACGTGTTTGAGAATTATACCATGGGGTCAGGTACTTCTGATTAGAGACCTTAGTTTTCATTGGAGCTACAGTATCCAGAGTCGTACGTAGTGAGGAGGTGAAATTATTAACAAGATAATCGACCTCTGTTGGGGTAGCGTTCAGATAGCTGCTCTGCTCTGTGTTGGTACAGGGTATTGACGATGATAACAGTGGCTGGATTATATTCTTAAACTTTCAGAAAGACATCTACTTTGATAAAGTCCACTCTCCACTGCTGCGTAATCAATTATTGTAAATGTAAATGTTATGAAGAAATGATCAGCCAGGAGAGGGTTTTCAGGAAACACTGTTAAATGTTCAGTTTCTATGCCATATGTTAAAACAAGATCTAGAGTGTGATTAAAGTGGTGGGTGGGTTCTTTTACATTTTGAGAGAAACCAATTGAGTCTAACAACAGATTAAATGCCATGTTGAGGCTGTCATTTTTAGCATCAACATGGATGTTAAAATCACCCACAATAATTATTTTATCTGAGCTCAGAACTAAATTAGATATAAAGTCTGAGAAATCAGACAGAAACTCAGTGTAAGGCCCAGGTGGACGATAGATGATAACAAGTAAGACTGGTTTCTGAGTTTCACAGCTGGGGTGGACAATGCTAAGCATCAGGCTTTCAAATGAATTAACAGTCTGTCTTGGTCTTTCATTAATTAATAGACTGGTGTGAAAAATTGCTGCCACACCGCCCCCTCGACCTGTGCTTCGAGATTTCTGGGAGTTAGAATGACTCGGGGGTGTTGATTCATTTAAACTAACATAATCATCCTGCTGCAACCAGGTTTCTGTAAGGCAGAGTAAATCAATTTGTTGATCAATTATTAAGTCATGTACTAACAGAGACTTGGAGGAGAGAGACCTAATATTTAATAATCCACATTTCACTGTTTTACTCTTTGGTTCAGATGTGGATACTGTATTGTTCTTTCTTTGTAAATGTTTAAGTTGTTTGTTGCTGGTTTTTAGTTTGTTTTTTGTCTTTTTGGAAGCAGACACAGTCTCTATGGAGATGGGTTTTTGGGGGGGTAGCAGGAGGAGAGAAGCTGCAGAGAGGCGTGTAAGACTGCAACTCTGCTTCCTGGTCCCAACTCTGGATAGTCATGTTTTGAGGGGTTTAATAAATTTGTCGATATTTCTAGAAATGAGAGCTGCTCCATCCAAAGTGGGATGGATGCCATCTCTCCTAACAAGACCAGGTTTCCTCCAGAAGGTTTGCCAATTATCTATGAAGCCCACATCGTTTCTGGGACACCACTCAGACAGCCAGCAATTTAAGGAGAACATGCGGCTAAACATGTCACTCCTGGTCTGATTGGGGAGGGGACCAGAGAAAACTACAGAGTCCGACATTGTTTTGGCAAAGTTGCACACCGATTCAATATTGATTTTAGTGACCTCCGATTGGCGGATTGCCTGGAAGACAATTGACTATGGTTGCCGGTGTCTCTAGCTTCACATGTCTGAGAACAGAATCACCAATTACCAGAGTTTGACCCCCAGCGGGTGTGTCACCGAGTGGGGAAAAACGGTTAGACACATGAACGGGTTGGTGGTATACCTGGGGCTTCTGTTTAGGACTACGCTTCCTCCTCACCGTTACCCAGCCGTCTTTCCCCAGCTGCTTGGGGTCTGCCGGGGAACAGCTAGCGGGGCCTACGCTATCTTCGGCTGCACCAGCTACAGGGGCCTGGCTAGCTAAGGGTGAGAGCAGGGTGCAAAGCCGAGTCTCCAGTTCAGTAATTCTGGCCTCCAGAGCTGCAAATATGCTACATTTGTTACAGATATCATTACTGCTAAAGGAGGCCGAGGAGTAACTAAACATCTGACACAATGAGCAAGAAAGTGCAGAAGGGACAGGTGAAGTAGCCATGGTGCTAACGGGTCGGCTACGAGCTAAGCTAGCGAAACAGTACAGAGACAGTGAGTGAATACTTTGGCTATAAATTAGGTAGTGAGTACACAGAAAGTGTGCTTCGGATGAAGCACGTGAAGATTATACTGTGAAAAAAGAATGTATTTAAAAGTTGTTAATTAAACTGCTAAGCAAATAAGCTACTCAGAAACACCACTGTGTTTGAGCAGGAACAGGAAGCGATACTATACCACAGAGCGAGCGAACACCAAGTGACAGCGCCACCCAAATTGTCAAATCAGAATGTTAACTGTCATCTGAGTGATTCTGCTGTTCGCTGACAAAGTTATAGAAGGAAATTTTATTTAAATCTGAATTTACAAAGTGTAAAAAAAGGAAAGTAATGGTAATATGTCTTTCAACTTCTTTTTATTGCATTGGCTATCTAAATAATACTGTCCATATATTACTCCAAATATCAATAACAATGGCAGTGAACTGCAGGCATTTGATTTTTCACAAACTCAGCAGACTCTCTCCTTGTTCGTCTCTTTTATTTTTGCATTTTCAGGTTTGACTAGGAGCACTCCTTCAGTCTGTACAAAGAGCAAAGACAATGTCACGTTGAGTAAAATAAATATAACAACAGAGGCTGGACTATATGCAATGCTACCATGTTCTTTTACTACAGAAGATGGGTTTGATGCCAAAAGAATAACTTTGTACAAACATGGTAAAACAATATTTGACTCCAGTGATGATAAAAAAAAACAACTCTGAGTTTCATAGGCAGGTCTCACAACTGGAGTCTGACCTGAAGATGAAGAACTGCAGCATCATCATTAATGACCTCACCGAAACAGACGCTGGATCATATCAAGTCAGAGTGTCTGATAACAAGACGGAGAATGGCTGCACACTGAACTTCACAGTCACAGTTACAGGTATCAAATCTTACAGCAAATTCCTAATAGCGATAGCTTCACTAAATTATAGAAAGGTATATCAACCACATCTGTGTCACGTCATGAGGACATTTTTGTTTTATAGTAGGTGCTTCTATATTTAAATATGAAACTGAAATGGTTCTTAACCTCCTAGGACAGGGGTGGGCAACTCCAGGCCTTGAGGGTCGGTGTCCCTGCAGGTTTTAAATGTGTCCTTGAACCAACACAGCTGATTTAAATGGCTAAATGAGCTCCTCAACATGTCCTGAGGTTCTCCAGAGGCCTGGTAACGAACTAATCATGTGATTCAGGTGTGTTGACCCCAGGTGAGATCTAAAACCTGCAGGACACCGGCCCTCGAGGCCTGGAATTGCCCACCCCTGTCCTAGGACCTGGCGTCCACATATGTGGACATCACATTTTGGGTTATTTAGACCAAAATACTAAATCTTGCTCAACAAGGGCCTGATATCCACTTACGAGGACATTATACTGCAACTGCTCTGTCGAAATTTCAAATGAATATCCATAAAAATTAGATAAAAAAAAGAGAAAAATCTGGTAATTCTTTGTTTTTATATTCATCAGGTCCCAATCAGCCCAAATATCAAAAAGAAATTTAAAAATGCATGCCGTGGAAGAGTTCGGGTCTTAGGAGGTTAAATCATTACCACACAAAAAATGTTTTTTGTGAAAAAGATGCAGATTAAGCACGAAGGAAAGACCCTGTTTTCTCTTTTTGGACAGTTCTAATAAAAAACTATGTACTAACGTAAAACACAAATGGTAACTGTTGAATCTGCTTTTTGTCAGGTATGAACTCATGTCTTAGTATACCTCGGTGGGGAGAGAGCTTATATTTGTCACAGAAAATCTTGTACTTAATACGACCACTTTTATTCTAAATCTCAGGGGCCTCTTACATGCTGTGCTAGAATCCCATCTAGGGAACCCTAAATCAGATTCTGACTTGTTTAAGTCATCATTCATTTGTTTGTTCATTTTTCTGGCACTTTTTTTTTTAGATCTTCAGGAACTAAAAATCAGTGGAAGTACAGTTGTGAAGAAGGGTGCTTCACTTAGTCTAACTTGCAGTGCTGGCAGTTTCACTGCATCTTTTATCAACTGGATTAAATCTGACACCAACAAAGACTTGACCAAAAAAAATGAAATTAAAACCACAAAAGGCAAGGGGTCAGCCTCTCTTACCATTTCTAATATGACACCAGAGCTTTCTGGACAGTACAAGTGTATAGCAACAAACAAGAACAAAATCATTATGGAAACCATTCATGTAAAATGTGAGTACATTTTTTCATATTTATTAATAATGAATAAAATCCTGTCTTCCTTACTGTTACACATATGGAGGACATTTCTGTTCATGTGAGTTTACTGTGGATTTGACCTAATGTTGAGATTCATTTTCAGTATTTGCAGCTGGTCCAAGAATTTTGAATAGTGTGAGGTTCAATCAGAGGTTCTGTGCTGTATGTGCAACAGTGAGGAGTTTCCTCCGGCCACCATAAAATGGCCACATTTGAAAAGCCATATTTTCATAAAGTTTTAACTCATCTTATATAAAAACACATAAAGGCAAGATTCCTAACTAATCAGGACAACATACATAAATAAAGCATTTTTTAAAATTACATGTAAGAATCAATATATTTTTTGTCTTTGAGGAACCAAAGTTATCACAGAAAACACCCAAATTATGTGAACTTCTGGGCTTTGGTGGGGTCTTCAGTAATTTTCATTTCTATTGTCATCCAGGGGAAGACGGATGCTATTTTACTTTGCTGTGTTTTAATGTGAAGTGTGTTTATTTATTTTTTATATTGCATGTTTTGTATCTTGTGAAGTGTTTTTATTTATGTCGCATGTTTTGCTTGCATCAGTCAACTCGTCCTGGAGAGACTCCACCCTTTTCCCCCTTTCCGTTAATTTGACACACCTGAGAGAATGGCAGTAGTAATTGACAGAGTGTGCAGGGATACATAAAGCTGGTGGAGCTTAGCGTCAAGACGGAAGGAAGACACAGCGCCGGCAATCGAGAGACGCAGAGCGAGTGGCCGATTGCTACAGCAGCGCGAGACCGGAGTATGCGGCTGTGGAGAATTGGAGGCGACGAGACGGGCCGCAGAACGTGGGAAGGAAGGCGAGGACGCCGCCGGGTTCCCCTCCTGCACCGCTCCGCTGGATTTTTTTAACTTTTTAGTGACTTTTATATTGTGGCGGACGCCACCGGATTTTAATGTTGTGTCTTATTTATTTTTATTGTGTTGTTCCCTGGCCAGGGTTGTTTTAATTCATTTTATACTTTTAACTATTTAAATATAATAAATTATATTTTAATTATACAGTTTTAAAGTTGTGTGTTTTCCCTTGGCGGCTCCACTGCTCTATCCGTTTTGGAGGCAGGTTTCCCCCTCCTTTAAACGAACACTGAAAAAAAAAAAAAGACATCACCCCCGGCTCCGTGTTACATAATTGGCGTTGTCGACAGGATACGGAGCCAAGAGCAGTTGGGTAGTCAAGGGAACAGCAAAAATGATGATGCCTGTGTATCCCGGAGCCCCGTGGCTGCCGAAATTTAAAGGGCCGGAGCAGGATGTGCAGTATCAGGATTGGAAGGAGCAGATGCGGGGGCTGCTGGGATCACAGGATTTGCCTGAAGCCAGGAAAGTTGCCATTGTGTTGGGAGCGCTAGCAGGTGAGGCTAAACGTCAGGTTAGTGTTCTTGAAACCAGTGAAAGAGATCAAGTACAAAAAATCTTTTCCTTTTTAGACTCTTTATATGGTGATCGTGTCCCCACCCCAGTTCTTAGGTCACAGTTTTTTAGTTGCACTCAGAACCCAAGTGATACCGTATCTTCCTTTATTTTGCGGTTGAGAGAATTATACTGTAGGTTGCGAAAGCATGACCCAGATAATGTCCCCTCTGATACAGCCCTGCGAGATCAATTGTTGTTAGGATTGCGGGAGGGCCCTGTAAGTCAGGCACTGAAGGTCTATGTGCGGCGTAACCCAGATCAAGATTTTGCTGCCATACGCCAGGAGGCACTGTTGCTAGATTCAGAACATGTACAGCCCCAGTCTGAGGTAACCTGCCTGTCTGTAAATAAGTCTCCTGCTCCTTTTAAAGTTGAACAGAAAGAAGATTGGAGAGAGGTGTTAAAGCAGGAGATACTGGAGGATGTCAAGGCACAAATGAAGGGATTGGCACAAGAGCTAGTAAGAGAAATTAGAGGCTCCACTCAGCCAGCTGTAGCTACTCTTCCGCCTGCACCTCAGTTCAGGAGAAGGCTGCGACAATCAAATGCTAGCTGGGATGCGCAAGGTCGGCCTATCTGTCGGAGGTGTAACCAAGCAGGACATATAGCTAGGTTTTGCCAGACCTCCATGGCTTCCCAGCCAAGTTTAAACTAGATGACCCTGCTGCTGAGGTCCGAGGGGCGGGGACTTTTGGTTCACCTAAGGAATTAAGGGCCACAGAAACATTTATTGGGCAGTGTCCAACAGTGAAGATAGTGATCGAGGGGGTGGAGCTTCAAGGCTTGTTGGATACAGGATCACAAGTGACTTTGATCCAGGAGAGTTTGTTTAATGAGCATTTTTCCCAGGCTAAGCTTGAGAAAACTCCAACCGCCTTTAAGCTGAGAGCCGCCAATGGTCTGGAAATTCCCTATACCACCTATGCTGTCCTGGACATGGAAATAGAAGGTTTTAAGGTTCCTGGACGCGGGGTTGTGGTGGTAAAAGATGACCATTGTACACACCCACTGATTGTTGGTATGAATGTTGTGACTGCCTGTTGGAATGTATTTAAGTGGCCGGAAAAGACTGCTCCTGTCCCACAGCAATTAACGAATCAACAGGCCTGGAGGACTGCCTTCGCAACATGCAGACGGATAGAAGCAAGTACAGTGGAGGACGGAATGGTGGGGTATGTACGGCTAGCTGGCCGACGCAAAATTAGAGTTCCCTCGAGGAGTGAAATAATGGTGTGGGGCCGGGCTCAGACGGGTCCGCAAGGAACGGATTATTGTGCCCTGGTGGAGGCACTGCCTGAAACCCCTGATGTGGGGGTGGCGAGAACCCTTGTCATGGTAAGGGCCGGGAGAGTGCCAGTGAGGATTTGTAACCCACACCCCTATCCTCTTTTTATAGGTCGCTACCAGAAACTGGGAAAGCTATCCTACATGGATGAGGCCGACGTACATGGCTCGCAGGACCTGAGCCTGTCCCTTGGGATGGATGGTGTGGTGGAGGTGGCTCTGGTCGACAGTGGTGCCCCCACGGAGGAGGAGAGATTACCTGAGGAGATGAGTAAACTGATTGAACGACCTGACCTGTCTGAACTGCAACAGGGCGAGCTACGTGCTTTATTGCTTAAATGGGAGAAGGTGTTCTCTAAAGATGACGAAGATTTTGGGAGGACTGACCTGGTGCATCATTGTATCCCCACAGGTGATGCAGCTCCCATTAGAGAGAGGTATCGTCCTTTGCCCCCTACAATGTATAAAGAAATGAGGAGTCTCTTGGCAGATATGATGGAAAAGGGAGTTATCCGGGAAAGCTGTAGCCCGTGGGCCGCACCCATTGTTTTGGTGAGAAAAAAAGATGGCACCTGGCGGTTCTGTGTGGACTACAGAAAATTGAATGCGGTGACACATAAAGACGCTTTCCCTCTGCCACGAATAGAAGAGACATTGACAAGCCTTACTCGAGCGCAGTGGTTTTCCACCCTGGACTTAGCCAGCGGATACTGGCAGGTCCAAATGGACCCGACGGACAGGGAAAAGACTGCTTTTACTACCCCAGTCGGGTTGTTTGAGTTCGAGCGGATGCCGTTTGGTCTGTGCAATGCACCCGCTACATTTCAACGGCTGATGCAGCACTGTTTGAGTGGACAGATTGCAGAGTCTTTATTGGTGTACTTAGATGACATTATCATTTATTCACCTGACTTTTCGTCTCATTTACAGCATCTAGATGAAGTGTTTCAGAGGCTGTGGCGCCATGGGTTGAAGTTACAGCCGAACAAGTGCAAGTTCCTGCAACAGGAGGTGAAATTTCTGGGGCATGTAGTGGATAAGTGTGGTGTAAGACCAGACCCTGATAAAATTTCTGCAGTTATGGAGTGGCCGGTCCCTGATACCGTCAGACAAGTCAGATCTTTTTTGGGCCTGGCTGGCTACTACAGACGTTTTGTGTCCGGCTTTGCTAAAATCGCACGCCCTTTAAATGCATTATTGACAGGGGTCCCTGTGAACAAGAAAACAGACCGTCGCAAAGTGCAGTGGTCCCCAGAATGTCAAACGGCATTTGAGGCCCTCCAAGCAGCTTTAACGCAAGCACCTGTTTTAGCATACGCAGATTACTCTCTGCCATTTATTGTGTATACTGATGCCAGTAATCGCGGGCTGGGAGCTGTTCTGGCCCAGGTTCAAGAGGGCCAAGAAAGGGTAATAGCGTACGCCAGCAGAAGCTTACACCACACGGAACGGAATGACGCCAACTATAGTTCCTTCAAGTTGGAGCTGTTAGCCCTTAAGTGGGCAGTTACCGAAAAGTTTAAAGACTATCTGACTGGGGCACGATTCGTTGTGTACACTGATAATAACCCTGTGGCCCATTTACAGACTGCTCGTTTGGGCGCAGTAGAACAACGTTGGGTTGCCCAGCTGGCCTCTTTCGACTACGAGGTCAAGTACCGTTCGGGTAAGAGCAATATTAATGCTGATGCCCTTTCTCAATTCCCCACTGTCCCAGCAGAGCACCTGGAGGGGGCTGGATCAGAGCCTGGAGTCACTTCAGCAGCCATTGAACTGACTTGTGAGGTAGAGGGGAGTGACTGGGCAGAAGCACAATCTCGTGATCCAGATATTCAAGTGGTAAAGCAACTTCTGGAAGCCCAGGTCGCACCCACAAAGCTAGAACGTCAGACATTGTCATATGGTGTGCGACGACTCCTACAGCAACAAAAAAGACTTTTAATTAAAGACGGGGTACTGTGCCGTAAAGTGTTGGACGAATATACCCAGGAGACTCGTTATCAAGTTGTGTGTCCTAGTTCCAGGTGCCATGAAGTGTGGCGGAAGATCCATGAGGCTGCTGCCCATGCGGGGGTAGATCGAACCCTCTCTCGGATACGGCAGCGGTTCTACTGGGTTAACATGGAAGCGCAGGTACGTCAGTTTCATCTGGGTTGTGTCCCCTGTAGTCTACAAAAGGAGAGGGTAGAACCTAGGGCCCCACTACACCCTATTTCAGTTTCATACCCTTTGGAGGTTGTAGGCATGGATTTTCTGTCCTTAGGCCGGCCCACTGACACTTATCAAAACATACTTGTGGTTACTGATCTGTTTACACGGTTCGCTTGGGCTATCCCTACAATAAACCAAACAGCAGAGACTACAGTAAAGGCTTTGTGGAAGTATGTGATACAGCCGTTCGGTTGCCCAGGCCGACTCCACTCTGACCGTGGGTCTAATTTCGAATCTGCATTAATGAAACAGCTCTGTGATACCTATGGTATAACTAAAAGCCGCACGACACCTTACCACCCTGCAGGGAATGATAGTGTAGAACGTTTCAATCAGACCCTATTAAACATGCTTCGCTCACTAGAATCCGTAAGACAGAGTCAGTGGGTAGGAAACCTGACAGAACTTGTCCACGCTTATAACAATACTATCCATAGTTCCACAGGTTATGCGCCTGCCTATTTGATGTTTGGTCGACACTTGAGACTTCCCGTGGACGTGGTATTAGGCGTGGCCCCCCAGCAGGCGAGGCAGGATGTAAGTGAGTGGGTGTGTTCTCATCAACAGAAGCTCTCCCTAGCTTACCGTTTGGCTGGGCAGAGGATGTATAGTGCGGCCTCCCAACACAAAAGCCAGTATGAGAAGAGGGGTTGTACCCTCCCACTGTTGCCCGGGGAGAGAGTCTGGGTACGTGATCGAAACAGACAGGGCAGAGGAAAACTGTGTTCCTGGTGGTCTCCTGAGCCGTATGTGGTGCTGGAACAGGTGGGAGATACGGGCTTAGTGTATAAGGTCAAACCAGAAAAGGGGGGTAATATACAAACTTTACATAGGAATGCCTTAAAAGTGTGCATTGCTCCTCAACCAGACTTTACCCCTCCTACGGAGGAGCCGACCACAGGCCCTTCGGATTTCCCAGTGCCAGTGTTTTATGGGTTTTTACCCCCTACTGACTGTGTGTCATCTCACCAGAGTGACTCAGGTATGTCCTTTAGGCGGTCCACTAGGACCACGCGTGGGATTCCACCAGAGCGTTATAGGGAGATGGAGCATTAGCAGGGACTGCTAATATTTCAGTGTGGGGGGATGTCATCCAGGGGAAGACGGATGCTATTTTACTTTGCTGTGTTTTAATGTGAAGTGTGTTTATTTATTTTTTATATTGCGTGTTTTGTATCTTGTGAAGTGTTTTTATTTATGTCGCATGTTTTGCTTGCATCAGTCAACTCGTCCTGGAGAGACTCCACCCTTTTCCCCCTTTCCGTTAATTTGACACACCTGAGAGAATGGCAGTAGTAATTGACAGAGTGTGCAGGGATACATAAAGCTGGTGGAGCTTAGCGTCAAGACGGAAGGAAGACACAGTGCCGGCAATCGAGAGACGCAGAGCGAGTGGCCGATTGCTACAGCAGCGCGAGACCGGAGTATGCGGCTGTGGAGAATTGGAGGCGACGAGACGGGCCGCAGAACGTGGGAAGGAAGGCGAGGACGCCGCCGGGTTCCCCTCCTGCACCGCTCCGCTGGATTTTTTTTTACTTTTTAGTGACTTTTATATTGTGGCGGACGCCACCGGATTTTAATGTTGTGTCTTATTTATTTTTATTGTGTTGTTCCCTGGCCAGGGTTGTTTTAATTCATTTTATACTTTTAACTATTTAAATATAATAAATTATATTTTAATTATACAGTTTTAAAGTTGTGTGTTTTCCCTTGGCGGCTCCACTGCTCTATCCGTTTTGGAGGCAGGTTTCCCCCTCCTTTAAACGAACACTGAAAAAAAAAAAAAGACATCACCCCCCGCTCCGTGTTACACTATTAATTAATTTCATTCCAGAAAAAAAAAGACAGAAGAGCTCTGAAAACCTATCTGAAGACCTGGATATGGTGACCATTGAAGCTGTTCCATTGGTAATGTAATGTAACCATAACAGGTGGACAATGCCAGAAGGCTGGCAGAGAAGCTGGGACTGATTGGTGTGATCAGTCCTGCTATTTCAGTTGACAGCAAGGACCAGAGAAAGGAAGGCTGCGCTAGGAACACGTCAGCTGAACAGCTGCACAGAGCAATTTAAAAAAAACTTGCAAATGAAACGTAACCAGCCCTTGAACAGCATGTACATGTGGGTCCTTTGTATCACAGATTATTCTTATTATTTTATTTTGGTTTTGCTTTGCTGCTGCTAAATTGCTTTAATAAAATATTCTATTTAAATTGTGGACATTCTCTTTTTAACCCTTTGTGAAACAATAAAGGTAAAATCCTGAGTATCAATCCATTCTAGTGTGAATAGCTCTTACAGGTTACTTTAGCCCTTTGAAATAACAGACTCTTGAGGCCTTATGTCCAGGCCCCTAAATTTAAGTACACCAGTCTAGAAGGGAGCTGCCATTAACGGATATGGCTGGTGGAGGTTGGGCCTACAAGGCTATTCCTGTCCCTGGTTTTTATCTGTGACAACTGGGGTAGAAATTGTGATCATTTTGAGGTAGTTAGAGCTGGGCGAATCGCCTCATCCACATTTGTTCTATCTAAGCTCTGTACAGACTGTTGGGTAACACTCATATGTCAGAGGGTAGGACTCTTTTAGCAGTGAGACAATTCAGGCTTCCTGTGTTGGGTGCTGGTTCCACCAGATCGACATCACCTCTTATGTTTCACTATATCTGTACTATGTCTATAAAGTCTCCTTGTTCTGTTTTGCATTTTCAAAAATACACTCACAATATCCTCATAAACAAAACTTTCTTTATCAGACAAGTTTTTAGATAGCATCGGAGAGTGGTCAGAAGTCATATCAGGTAACTTCATAAAGCTATAAAGGAGCAAAAGCAGCCTTATTTTATACATGCACATAGGTATGAAGTCTTTACTACTGATGAGGACAAACTGTATTTAGATTGAAACAACTGTGACCTTAAAATAGTAAAGTGTCAACAGGAACTTAGAGTGAATAAAATTATACTATATGGGGCAACATACTAATCATAATAATTGTCCAGAAACCTTTTAGAATACAGTGTAAATCCCAAAAAGCTGATTCTTTTTAGCTGGATGTTTTCAGTGGGAGAAAAATTTCATCACTCACCTAAATGACATTTTGAAACCCAGACACAAGTTCTTTCAAATATCTGTGGGAGTTTCTCTTTTCATATTAATAAAAATCACAATTAAATATGTGTCTATTATTTTCTTTATTTAAGTTGCACCAAAAACATTATTCACATAGATGCATATATCACAGTGATATCAGATGACTGAGTCAAACTAAATCTGCAGAACTCCCTGAATCTTCCAAATATTTCAAAGTTTCACACTTGATACTAAAAATAATCCCTGATTTCATTGCTGTTAAAATGTCACATTAATGGTGGTTTTAGCTCTAAGTGTGGCTGCAGTCTAAGAGGAAATAATGGCGGACAGAGTATAGAAGAACTTCCTGGAAACATGTTAAAGATGCAAAGAGAAGTAAATTGAATAAATAACAGCACAGGCTGGACTGTGTTGTTTTGTCACGTTCTGTTATTACAGAAGATGGTTCTGATGTCATTTGACACAAACATCATGGAAGCTCTAAGAAAGCAGTATTTAAGTTCAGTCAGTGCTGAAGTCAGATCTGAAAAAAAGCTTCAATGACCTCGACGAGTCAGACTCTGGATCATATCGAGTTATTATTGTTAGTAAGATGAAGAATGTCTGTATGTTGATTTCTGATGCAAACGTCACAGTTACAGGTATCAAAAACCTACAGCAATACTCCCACAAAGTTGATTCTGAGAAACGTTTGATCACCCATCCAAGTGACTTCTTTAGTCTCAGCTGACTGCAGTGTGGACTGGTGGTCATGGCAATTTGCACATTAATGATCAAGAGACTGACCTCATATTTAGCAATGAGACGCTAAATGTTTTCTCTTATGTCTGTGTCATTCTAACTCGCTCTCTTCACGTCCAGATGATTTCAGGAGAATTTCCGGAGCAGTGACCAGGAGCAGTTGAGGTATTGTTTCAAACTGTTTAAATATCTGTAGATTTAAAGACAAAGCTTCTACATAAATGCAGTTTCATTTTTGATCTGTATATTGTGGTATGAATTAGTATAATCTGCAGTTACTGTTCTCGCGAGAACTAAAGTATATATTTATGTACTTCCTAAATAGACATCAGTATAGTTTCAGTCTGGCCAAACATGTTCTCAGAGTTTACCACAGTAAGACACTATAACAGTCATCTGCAAATTCACACAATTTTTCTGTAGGTTGCAAAAGAAAACTGAAAGAAACTAAAACTACTGCAAGCACCTCTCCAGGGTTCTGTTTTTGTGGAGATGAGAAATAGCCTGAAGGACTGAGCTGGACTTTTGCAATAGCAGGATTTCCAGGTGTCCAGCAGAACACAGGCATCCCTCGACTGAGAGGCACCAAATCTAGAAATAGCTGAAATTTTCTGTGGCCTCAAAGTACACAGCATGTTTACTAGTGTGGACAGAACATGGAGAAAGGAAACAGTGTTAAGAGATGAACAACACTCAACATATGGAGCAAGTCCTGAGCCTTGACCTTGACAGCTTCTGAAACTTGAAAACAAAAACAGTGAAGGTGTTCTCGCTCACTGCAGCACAGACAGATGTGGCAAAAGTACAGAAATTCTGTAATTAGTAATATTACAGAATAGAATATTAGTAAATGAGAAAACAAATTAATCTAAATTTTAATTACAACTCTAATGAATGTACTCAGACTTAATCTGTTATTTAAAATATACATTTTCTGTTGCGTGCATGATGTTGGGTGGCTTTGCCTCCACACCAAAAAACAGAAAAAAACAGTCAGTGGTTAAAGTGACATTTGGCAAGTGGGGGAACAGTAAGATCTGTTTTAGCAGCTCAGTGTGGGTAAAATACTCACAATAATTTCTAATGTGAGCTCCAGTAGATTTTCTAAATGTCCTGTTCTCACAGTTTACCACAGTAGTACAGACTATAACAGTTATCTGTGAATTCACAAGATTGTAAGCCATAAAAGAAAACTGAACAACAGCTATTACAAGCATAATAATTATCACATTTACTTTGAACTTAGATTTGAATTTTATTGAAGTGATAAAACAAAAACTGTTACATGAAGCTACTGATTTTACCTGATACAGACATATGTGAAATGTACAGATGCTTTTTTGCACACAAGAACGTCTCCACAAAGATTCACATGGTTTCACTTTGGTTATGCTTTTGTTGAAGTTGGAGTTTATAAGTAGATTTTTTACATTATTTACACAGTATAGTTGGCACCTCAAAGTTTCCTTGTGTTAAATGAAGTGGAGTAGCATAGCATACACTAAGGACTGCCACTTACAAGAAGCCATCACATGAGCGTGTGTTTTATGAAAACCTCTTTGCAAGGATGTACATCTATATTAGAAACCCTGTTATTGTTTTATTTAGACTGCATAAAAACCACAGCCTAATATCTGAATGATTTTTCTTTTTTGTAAGTGCTGCAACAACACATGATCATCATTGTCCCTTTTTCTGTCTTTATTTCAACATATTCTGTTTCTCCTCTCTGTCCTGGTTTTTACTGCAAGACGTCATTGTCAACGTTGTCCACCTCTTTGGTGCAATGTCATCATCGTCACCAGCGATGCGTTCTCACATGACTAAGTTTCTCCTACAGCTGTCTCTCGCTCATGGATCCCATGATTTACTGTTGCTTGATCAGCATCCAGCTATCAGACACATTGCAGGATAATTTTTCAGCTAATAAAAGTTAAACATCTGTATAATTAACCTACATGACAGAAGGCTAACTAATGATATACATTACCATTGGAACTGCTTCAGTGGTCACAGTCTCCAGGTTTTCAGACCTCCTCCATTTTTTTCTGAGAACAAATCAATTAATATGAATCCTTCTTGCAGAAGGTCCCACAGCAGCTCGCAGCAACAGCAGGGCATTTACAAAAACTGAATTTTTTCTGTGATCACAGTTTTTTTTGTTTTGTTTTGTTTTGCTTTTTTCATTTTTCGAGGGAACAAATTATATCTTGAACCATAAATTCCAATTTATCCTTTTATGTAAATATGATATGTGCATTACTTATGTATACTGGTCCCATTGGCTAGGAATTACAGGGTATTGGAAATGACAGATTGTCAAACTAACTATACATGATTAGCCCAAACATTATGACCAAATGAAGGATATAAACATTATGCTAACAATGGTGAAATCAAAAATCGGCATATATTAGAAAATGTGTGACTGACAGATGTCATCCATAACTGGTGGAACACTGTGTGATATTTTAAAACCTGTTTCATGTAGCTGCAAGCTAAGAACAGCATATAAAGCAATAAAAAGCAGCAACTGTCAAAATGTTTTGTCTCATCAGGTTTGTTATTATATTGTTTTAAAATAAACCAATGTGTGGATGTTTATCGCTAACAAAACTGCATTGTGATACAATGAAAGAGGTGATTTGCATCAAATATATAGGAACATTTCTTTTTTGTAATATAATAGGATTGATGTTAGAAGTAGATTAAATTCTTAGATTAAAATAATCTATATATATTTACAAAAATAAAAAAAATAATCTTCGCATTCCAAAATTAAACTCTGAAATGTAACTGTACCTGTTGGATTTTGTTACCAAAAAAGCAACGACTGCTGAAAGAATTATCCCAATAAGACAAATCAGAAAGCCCCTCAATGTTGCAGCAATAACTTTCGGGTCTTGTTTGTAAAGATCTGAAATCACAAGGTTGAAAAATGTTTTTAGCTTATGTTATATAAAACATGTAAAAACAGGAAGTGAATGTCTTACATTTTTTGATAGCTCTAGTATAGAAGAGATATTTCACTTGTAAATATTTACTAACTCCGTTTAACTTCTTTAATGTAATGCTGTGATTTAGTTGTCCAATACTATTACTGCTTACACATTCAATAGTGGAGTTGTCTTAAATTTGAGTATAGGGGAGATGTTTCACTCGTAGATACTTACTACTATTTTTTTCTTCAGATGGTGATGAATTAGAATTGAACTCATTTATTATAAGGCTGACACTTGATGAGGTATTTCCAATACTATTACTGCTGACACATTCAATAGTGGTGTTGTGATAGTGATCTTGGGACACAGTGATGGTGCTGGTGACTCTGGTGTTTGACACATTGGTTGCTACAGAGTACTCAGTGTGGCCCTCCAAGTGTGGCCATTTGATGGTGGGTGAAGGAAACTCCTCACTGATACACACACAGGTCAAAACCTTTGACTGAGCGACACATTTAGAGTCATTCAAGATTCTTGGTGCATCTGCAAAAACAGAATAAGAAGCTCAGCATCAAAATTACAGTAAACTCATAGGAACATAAATAGTCTTAACACATTGCTTCAATATAAGAATATCTGATACTGAAGAACACAACAATGTAATTAATATTACATTTACTTTCCAGATTTGAATGAAAACTGCTTTTTTTTAAGTAAAAAATGCAAATAATAAGAGCAGACAAAATATAATGTCAGTTATGAAAGTTTTACACTTACAGTAATTACAACATTATTATAATTACTGCTTCTACTACTAATACTGTAATAATGATAAAATATACTTTTGCCAAGAGTAATACTCACACTTGACATTAAGAGTTTTTGTCTCATTTGTTTTGACATTTTTGAAGGTGACCTTACAGGTGACCTGACCACCGTTGTGTTTTGTTGAAGCGTTAAAGGTCAGAGTTGACTTGAAGGCAGTCATACTCTCAGACTTGAATTCAGTGTTGGTTTCTTTGATTTCATAGAGCTTTTGTCCTGATCCACTCCATATCCAGGTGATATTAGGAGTGGATCCAGAGCAGAGACCAAGAGCGCTGCAGGTCAGTGTAGTCTGCTCTCCCTCTGTTATTTCAGGAATCTCCAGTGTGGGCTTTTCACTCAGCTCTAATAGGAAAGTAAATGAAACAAGACATTATAATCAGCATAAAAACCACTGCTAATTTAAAGTAGACATATGATCACTTTGTTAAGTAACTTAAATTGTAAAAAGTACAAGATAAGGCTGAAAAGTTCCAAGACAGATGCAAGCTTTGTGAGGTATACCCAAACATCAGTTTATGTCTGACCAAAGGAATAGACTAAAGGACATTCAGCAGTTTCTGTTTTTGTTTTTCACTTTAGCTGACATATATGATGAATGGAGACACAGGACCTGCATTACAGGAAGATGTTGTGCCTTTGTGTTAATCTGAGCATTATGTTTATTCACAAAACTCTTTGGAGTGGTATTGATTTAACAACTCTTAAACTCACGTTAAACAAACACATACTAGTGCCATAATGCAGCTGTAGTTAATACAGCTCATTGTAATTTAGTCGAGCTAACTCATTTAAATCAAACATGATAACGTGGTCACTGTGCATGGAGTATTTTTGGTAGGTTTTGATACCTGTAACTGTGACTGTGATGTTTGCAATCAGTGTGCAGCGAGTCTTTGTCTTAGCGACAGCGTGATATGATCCAGAGTCCGACTTGGTGAGGTCATTGATAATGATGCCGTAGTTCTTATTTTTCAGGTCAGCCTCCAACAGTGACACCCTCCTTTTAAACTCAGAGTCAGTTTTCGTATTGTTACTGGAGCCAAATATTGTTTTAGTTATGTTTCCATCATGTTTATACCAAGTTATATTTTCAACATCCTCATCCTCTGTAGTAAAAGAACATTCTAGAACAACACACAGTCCAGCCTGTGCTGATACATTTTCATCACTTTGCGTGATTATGCTGTTGCTCTTTGGACACTCAGGAGTCCGAGAACCTGGACATGCAAAAACAAAAGAGACAAACCAGAAGAGAAGAAGCTGAGTTCATGAAAATCAAAAACGATGGTAAACAACACCATCAGTTTACATCGATTACAGTGTTTATATTTAAAGATGCCTCTTTTACTTTACTTCTGCTGTTAACTGATATGACTTATATAAGCGGTGCAGTTCACAGCTGTTGCTTCCCATTTTTAATTTAGTAAATGACATTTTCAAACACGGCTGTCTTTGAAACTGCAGTTTTCCTTCTTTTTGTAGTTTCCTTAAATTCATATATTGATGAAGATTTAAATAAAATTTCTTTCTGTACCTGTGTCAGCGAAGAGCAGAATCACCCAGATGAGAGGTAACATTCTGATTTGAATGACAGCACAGCTTCTCTCCACAGGATAGACGCTTTCTTTTCAAAGCACAAACACACAAAAGGTGCATTAAAAATATAGAAAGTTCAGTGGCTGATAGAATCACATACAGGATATTACACTTACACATTTACTGTTTTAATATATTTTTTCATGTGACCAATAAACTTGGCTGAGATCTTGAAATATCACAGTTTCAAGCATTTCTTGATATCTGTGCCACCGAGAAGCTAAAAATTATGAATGGAAATCTCTCAGCCTCAGACTTCTTCAGTTAAGTATACACCAATCATTTACAATCATTTTTATGAAATTACTGAAGCAAGAATACTACAGAGAAAAATGGATGAAAGTGTTTTACCCTCACTCTGTGTGAATCTCCAGCTTTTGTTTCCACACACTGATCTCTGCAGACTGTCTGCTTTCAACTGACTCTTCTTCCTCCTCCTCCTCCTTTGTTACTTCTCTTTGCTCTTCAGAAAGTTTCGCTAAGTTTAGCTTTACTCTGCTGGCCATTATTTCCTCTTAGACTGCCACCACACTTACAGCTAAAACCTCCTATCACATTATGATGTTAATGTGAAACTTTAACAGCAGTGAAATCAGAAATAATCTTGAACATGAGGTGCTAAGCTTTCAAATATTTGGAGGTTTAAAACGGTTCAACTGTTTTAAAAACAATCGTCTGACAATTATGCATTGTAATGCATTGTAATATATAGATGCATGTTAATGCTCCGCTTTAAGGTGTCACTTTGATCTTTGAAATAACTTCTGTATTTGCAAGAGGAAGATTTGCTGCTTTGTAAAATGTTTGTACTAAAGAAGATGAGTGATGAAATGTTTCTCCTACTGAAAACTGAAGAAGCTGAACAGAATAAACTCTCTGGGGTTTACGCATTCTTATTAACATTATTAATATTGTCCCATATGGTAGCACTTCATTCTCTCCGAGTTCCTGTTTACACTGTAGTATTTTAATATTACAATTATTTCTGTGTAAATACAATTTGTCCTAATCAGTCATTGACAGCACTAACTAATGTAACCTTTAGACAGCACCACAGTGTGACAGAGAAGAACGATGTTGTAACTGACATGTCCCTCAAACATGCTTTCTGTTTTAAAGAGTGACACATTGCTTACTCTGACACTGTAAGTCAAGAATATTCATACAGTACATTTCTGAAAGAGGAAGTAATCCCTGACATACAGAAAAACAGCAGAGCAGTGCCGAAACCTTGCAGCAGGCTCTGGATGCTGGGGCTTAGACAGAGCAGGGTTCACAGGGGGCCCTAGCCACCTTCAAAACTGGAACGAATGCAGAGGAATGCAGGGTCTGAACCGCCCTGGGAGCAGGAGCAGGTGCGGGAAGAGAGACAGGTTCTCGGATGATCACAAGAGGAGAAAAAAAATTATTTTCAGGAACATAAAAGTCCTTGATGAGTACGGAACAATTGTTATGGAAGCAGGTTGATAATGAACCTTCTTCTGATAGTCCAGCACGGGTTCACAATAAACAGTATTAGATTTTTCTGGGCTGCGAACAGCAGTCTTTGCGTTCCACGGAGACGGTGGGAGCATGCATTGAACAATACAACTCTTATTTAAATTTGTTTGATGATCTGAATCATTTGAGTGTGACAAAAATGCAGATAAAATTGGAAACCAGGAAAGTGGCAAACACTTTTTCACACCACTATACTTGGACATTCACCTGAACGATGGACTGGAGGAACAAAAATGATGCCGTGTATAAGCAGGGAATGAGCAGATTCTACTTTCTAATGAAGCTCAGATGCTTTAATGTGCCCAGCAATTGTTGGAGCTCTTCCATGCCATCTTCCTCTGCTTGTCCACCACTACCATGTCTGATTGGTTGATGTCATCCATGTAGAAGAGGTGGTTGATGATTGCTCTATTCCGTTATTGCTGTGAAATGTGTTTCCTTTCCGTTCCTGTTATAAACAGCTTTATGTTTTCCACAATTTACATACAATATACTTATTAATTGTGCACAATATTTGACTTTTTTGTCAAATGGCATTTAAGAGTGGTCAGAAGCCATATTAGTTCATTACAAAGTGAAAAAGCAGCAAAAGCTTTTTGTTCAATACATTCGCACAGGTATGGCACCTATGTTTTTAAAATGGTATCTTCTTTATTTTCCTGTATATTACTCTTTGTTTATATTACTTATTAGCTGCTATTTTGTTTCGTATGTACATTCTTCCACTCACCTGTAGGGGGCAGAGTAAACCATCTACAGCACAGTAGTCATATGGTGTGGTCCGAGCCTGGAGCCTCTGCACAGACAGGTTGTATACTATTATACAACCTTATGTAATACAATTACAAAAGTTAATACTATGCATAAATGAACCCATGCACCCATATTGGCAATGAGTGAGAAAAATTATACTTGTGTGTTAAAATAGACAATTTATCGTTGTCAAAATGTTCGCTTAATTTTCAATATCAGAGGCTGACAAATTCTACCCAATTAAACATGATGACACCAGATCATATAGTACATTAAGCTATTCACACATTTACTAGAGGTTGCAAAACTTCACCACTGCATAGGTCAAAGGTAGCTGCTTGCACGAATGATCTGTCGGGTTATTTTTTAGGTGCAGGCTTGTACAACCTGCCAAAGCTAATACATGAGCTGGAGAAGCTGAGGGACTATATTTTTCAAAGTTAGGCTTTCCATCTTCCTATTTTTTTCTTTATTACAGTGGAAAGATGAGGTGATATGCAAATTTAATGATGAAAAAAACCCACTTCACTTCATAGTTTATAGTATTTAGTGATATTTATTTTGCATAATAAATGTTTTAGGTTGAGTTTGCCTTTATGATTCTGTTAAAGTTGTTCTATATGTCAGAGGTTACTTCCCCTTTTAGAAATGTGCTGCATGAATACTCTTGACATACAGTATCACAGTGAGCAATATGTCACTCTTTGAAACAGAAAGCATGTTTGAAGGACATGTTAGTTACAACATCTTTCTTACCTCTGTCACACTGTGGTGCTGTCTAAAGGTTTCATTAGTTTGTGCTGTCAGTAACTGACAAGGACAAATTGTATTTAGACAGAAATTATTGTAACCTTAAAGCAGTAAAGTCTAAACAGGAACTCGGAGAGAATAAAGTGATTATTATTAACATTATTAATAATGTTAATAAGAATGCGTAAATCCCAGAGAGTTTATTCTGTTCAGCTTCTTCAGTTTTCAGTAGGAGAAACATTTCATCACCCATCTAAATGACTTCTTTAGTACAAACCTTTGGCAAAGCAGCAAATCTTCCTCTTGCAAATACAGAAGTTATTTCAAAGATCAAAGTGACACCTTAAAGCGGAGCATTAACATGCATCTATATATTACAATGCATTACAATGCATAATTGTCAGACGATTGTTTTTAAAACAATTGAACCATTGTGAACATCCAAATATTTGAAAGCTTAGCACCTCATGTTCAAGATTATATCTGATTTCACTGCTGTTAAAGTTTCACATTAACATCATAATGTGATAGGAGGTTTTAGCTGCACGTGTGGTGGCAGTCTAAGAGGAAATAATGGCCAGCAGAGTAAAGCTAAACTTCCTGTAAACTTGCTGAAGTGCAAAGAGAAGTAACAAAGGAGGAGGAAGAAGAGTCAGTTGAAAGCAGACAGTCTGCAGAGATCAGTGTGTGGAAACAAAAGCTGGAGATTCACACAGAGTGAGGGTAAAACACTTTCATCCATTTTTCTCTGTAGTATTCTTGCTTCAGTAATTTCATAAAAATGATTGTAAATGATTGGTGTATACTTAACTGAAGAAGTCTGAGGCTGAGAGATTTCCATTCATAATTTTTAGCTTCTCGATGGCACAGATATCAAGAAATGCTTGAAACTGTGATATTTCAAGATCTCAGCCAAGTTTATTGGTCACATGAAAAAATATATTAAAACAGTAAATGTGTAAGTTTAATATCCTGTATGTGATTCTATCAGCCACTGAACTTTCTATATTTTTAGTGCACATTTTGTGTGTTTGTGCTTTGAAAAGAAAGCGTCTATCCTGTGGAGAGAAGCCGTGCTGTCATTTAAATCAGAATGTTACCTCTCATCTGGGTGATTCTGCTCTTCGCTGACACAGGTACAGAAAGAAATTTTATTTCAATCTTCATCAATATATGAATTTAAGGAAACTACAAAAAGAAGGAAAACTGCAGTTTCAAATACAGCCGTGTTTGAAAATGTCATTTACTAAATTAAAAATGGGAAGCGACAGCTGTGAACTGCATCACTTATATAAGTCATATCAGTTAACAGCAGAAGTAAAGTAAAAGAGGCATCTTTAAATATAAACATTGTAAACGATGTAAACTGATGGTGTTGGTTACCATTGTTTTTGATTTTCATGAACTCAGCATCTTCTCTTCTGGTTTGTCTCTTTTGGTTTTGCATGTTCAGGTTCTGGGACTCCTGAGTGTCCAAAGAGCAACAGCAGAAACACACTAAGTGGTAAAAATGTATCAGCACAGGCTGGACTGTGTGTTGTTCTAGAATGTTCTTTTACTACAAAGGATGAGGATGTTGAAAATATAATTTGGTATAAACATGATGGAAACATAACTAAAACAATATTTGGCTCCAGTAACAATACGAAAACTGACTCTGAGTTTAAAAGGAGGGTGTCACTGTTGGAGGCTGACCTGAAAAATAAGAACTGCAGTATCATCATCAATGACCTCACCAAGTTGGACTCTGGATCATATCACGCTGTCGCTAAGACAAAGACTGACTCCACACTGATTGCAAACATCACAGTCACAGTTACAGGTATCAAAGCCTACCACAAATACTCCATGCATACCTCACAGAGCTTGCATCTGTCTTGGAACTTTTCAGCCTTATCTTGTACTTTTTACAATTTAAGTTACTTAACAAAGTGATCATACATCTACTTTAAATTAGCAGTGGTTTCTATGCTCATTATAATGTCTTGTTTCATTTACTTTCCTATTAGAGCTGAGTGAAAAGCCCACACTGGAGATTCCTGAAATAACAGAGGGAGAGCAGACTACACTGACCTGCAGCGCTCCTGGTCTCTGCTCTGGATCCACTCCTAATATCACCTGGATATGGAGTGGATCAGGACAAAAGCTCTATGAAATCAAGGTCACCTTCAAAAATGTCAAAACAAATGAGACAAAAACTTTTAATGTCAAGTGTGAGTATTACTCTTGGCAAAAGTATATTTTATCATTATTACAGTATTAGCAGCAGTAATTATAATAATGTTGTAATTACTGTAAGTGTAAAACTTTCATAACTGACATTATATTTTGTCTGCTCTTATTATTTGCATTTTTTACTTAAAAAAAGCAGTTTTCATTAAAATCTGGAAAGTAAATGTAATATTAATTACATTGTTGTGTTCTTCAGAATCAGATATTCTTATATTGAAGCAATGTGTTAAGACTATTTATGTTCCTATGAGTTTACTGTAATGTTGATGCTTAGCTTCTTATTCTGTTTTTGCAGATGCACCAAGAATCTTGAATGACTCTAAATGTGTCGCTCAGTCAAAGGTTTTGACCTGTGTGTGTATCAGTGAGGGGTTTCCTTCACCCACCATCAAATGGCCACACTTGGAGAGCCACACTGAGTTCTCTGTAACAACCAATGTGTCAAACACCAGAGTCACCAGCACCATCACTGTGTCCCAAGATCACTATCACAACTCCACTATTGAATGTGTCAGCAGTAATGGTATTGGAAATACCTCATCAAGTGTCAGCCTTATAATAAATGAGTCCAATGCTAATTCATCATCATCAAACGATACAGAAAATAACTGTAAGTATCTACGAGTTAAATATTTCCCCTATACTCAAATTTAAGACATTTCAATACCTGTTTTCAGCTTTAGGTAATCAGCACGGTTTATCTCATTTGATTTCAGATATATTCACACAGTTTTTAACGATTATTCTAGAGAAGAAAGTCTACATTGCAGTGTTGACAGGGTTTGTGATTGGGATAATCCTTTCAACAGTCATTGCTTGTTTGGTAACAAAATGTCGCAGGTAATATTACATTTATATGTTATTCTCTATTTTTGACATCAGTGTTTTTGTATATTTTATTTTATAAAAAGGAATATTATATTTTCTGAATTGTTCATAGTAATGCTCACCATTTTCCTGGTATACTCGACGATTTCTGTTTGCACACATGTAAATTTCTATTAGGTCATTTTTATATAAAGTTTATTATATACTGTTAGAGGTTCTAAATGGTGACTTAAGTTTTTATACCAGAACCTTCCACATATAAATACCATTATATATGGGAAAGAACTGAAACACATATTGTAAAATATCAAAATTGTCAGATATTGTTTTGTCACCATTATCATGCTGCAATCAGTATTTACTTTTTGTGAGTTTTCATAAAGTTTTGGCTTATCTTACATCATCAGACACATGCCATCATATTTATATGTAAAGATAAAGTGCATTTTTTGATCCAAGATATTTTTTCGGCTTTTAACATGAGAAAAACCAGATTGAGCACAGAAAAAAAATCAGATTATGTGAACTATTTGGGGGGAGGGGGGGGGGTTGCCACGACACAACACTTCTGGTCTGCTGTGAGACCTTCACTAAGCTTCATTTCTATTAATTAATTTCTTCCCAGAAAAAAGTGGAAGAGGTCAGAAAATCTGTCTGAAAACCTGGAGATGGTGACTACTGAAGCTGGTCCAACGGTAACTTAAATAAGTACTTAGCCTTTGGTAACATGTCTGAATATGATATTTATTTTATGATATTAGTTTGATTTTAATTATATTGTTGGTCAAATATTAAGCTATTTTGGTTTCTGTCATGTTATTACATCATTATTGTTTTTTATAAGCTGTCAAATTACCTGTAATTGCTGCCTTGTGTTTGACAGATGGATACTGATCAAGCAGCAACATATGATGGGATCCGTGAGCCAGAGGAAGCTGAAGGAGAAGCTGAGTCTGTTGCACAATTACCATCCAATGGAAACTGCACAAAAGAGGTGGAGTACTCCGACATTAACTTCTCTGCACTAAGACCGAAGAACCCTGAAGAGGCAGCAAACACACAGGATGCCAGAGACACAGAGTATGCTGAAATTAAAAGAGAAGAAGTGAGACAAGAAGACGCCCAAGAGGACAGTGAAATGTTGGAGGGCAATGAAGAGAATGAGTTCATGAGTAAAAAGGACAATGAGGAAGGTGAGGATGTGGCGCTGTATTCCAGTGTGGAGGAATTAATGGGTTAATTATGAGAGCTGTGAGATCTATCACATTTGGAGAAATTAACTGTGAAGCATCACACAACCATTACAAACAGAAGATACATGCATGCTGCAATCAACGTATGCATTGAGAATTGTGTGTGCTTTGTTAGATGAGATGGAATTTCTGGGATTTTTCAATTACGAAAAATATAAGCATGTATGTAATATAAAAGGATAAACGTGTTTCCACAGGACTTACAAAAATGGTAAAAATATCAGATGTGGTGTTTAATGTGGTCTAAACAGAAAAATAGTGGGTCGACTAATCAGATCCAGGTACTGACAAAAAGGTTTTTATCAAATATCCTCTCATGTTATAACTTCTTTCTTTGGTATGTAAGTGGCAGTCGTTAGTGGGGACTCCACTTATTTAATACGAGGAAATATTCAGGTGTCAGCCATACTATGTAAATATTGTAACAAATCTTCTTATTTACTTCACCTTCGAAAGACTGTTCCACAAGAACATAAGGTGAAACTGTTTAAATTAGGGGTGTCAAACTCCAGTCCTCAAGGGCCGGTGTCCTGAAACGTTTCCATGTGTCCCTGCTGCAACACACCTAGATAACCTTAGTATGTCATTTGCAAAATTCTGTAGAGTTTGACTGTCTGCTGAGATGGCAACCCCTAACCCGAGTCAAGTAAATTTAAATAAATGAAGTGGAAAATGTACGTGTAAAAGTACTTTTATTGCACTGTGTTCATTCACTTATGAGCTGCTGTGAATCAAATGGCTGAATTCCCCATCTCAGCATGCTAATGACCCACTAATGTTATTCAGGTGTGTAGCAGCAGGGACGACCCTCGAAGACTGGAGTTTGACACCTGTGGTTTAAATCATGAATATAAATGTTAAATCTTTCTGAAAAAGTTTTTGTATGCAAACAATATTCTTTACATTTTGCATATCTCTGTATGATACATCAGGTAGAATTAGCAGCTTCATGTAACAGTCAAACATTTCATCATGTTAATAAAATTCAGTCATAAATAAGGTGAATGCAACTGAAATCAAATTCAAGCTCAGAGTGAGAATTTATTCAGTTGCATTATTGAGTTTGTGGAGGAGGGGAGAGAACAGCTTTGCTTTGTTAAAAAAAACCATAAAAAGCTAAAGGAAAGCACACCCTGGTAAAGCTTTTGTACAAATTCAGACCACGCATGGCATTTTCTAGTTTGACGCCTCTCAGACGAGGGTTGTCTTTGTTCTGCTGAACTGCTGTAAATAGTGCAATTGCAAAAGTCCAGCTCCACCTTTCAGGCTACTTCCCAACTCCACAAACACTGGACTAAGGGGGTCGTAATATTTAGATTTCAGGTTTCTTTTACAGCTTAAAATTGACCGTTATAGTATCTTACTGTGTCAAAATGTGAGAACAGGAAGATTAGACCCACCGATAATAGAGTGATGCCTAATAAGGAAGTATATATATATATATATATTCGTCTGTGACTCTTGTGAGAACAATAACTAGTTCATGAATACTGTACATAGATGACAGGTGTTAGTAGATGAATGCTCAATCTTTGTGTTTGAATCTGCGGGTATTTAAAGCATCTTTTAAATAATATTGTTTTAATCATATATTTTTTAATATGGTTTTCATATATCAGTAATCGCACACCATCATACTTTAAACAGTATGCACTGTGTCAGCTATTTCACAGTTTAAAGTGCTGATGCAAAGTTAAGATAAGGTTGTTGGTGGTTGGTTGGTTAGCATGACAACAATTTGTTTCTCCTGTTTTTAGCAACTGTTGTGTACTTCCTTTTTTTATGATTTATGTCACTTATAGTCATTGCTACAATGAAAATACCTTTTTGTGCTCTTTGTTACATTTATTTTTAGCTTACTGTGATAGCCTGAGATTGAGGAATTACTGTAGTGTGAGGAGAAGAGCAGTTATACTTTGCAGTAAATGTTTGTGCAGGTTTTGTTTTGTTTTGTTTGTTTGAATAAATGGAAGTAAATGCTCATGAGTTTTTTCAGACCTGCCGTTAAACATGTTTTGGGTTTGGGGGGGGTCCAAAATTGATTCCCAGGGGGACTGCGGTAGTAAAATGTAGTCACATCAGTATGGAAAATATGAATTTGCAACATCCTGTAGTGACATCTGTGTTAAACCTGTTTCCTGTGCAGTTTGCTTCCTGTACATTTCTTGAGCATTCTTCTGTTAATAAAACTATTGAATTTTTAAAGAAAAAAAAAACCTGCCTCTTGTCTTTCCTGAGAAGATTTCTCAACATCCGGATGAGCCTGCTCTTTAAAATTAGGCGCAACAAACAACACAGTAACTGAGTTTATGTTGTGGGTCCTCACTCACAAAGTTTATTTCTCTTTCAGTACAATTTTGACCTCATCAGCACTGTTTTCAGAAATATGTAACACACTAAAATTTCTTAAAAATTGCAGTGGTTATTTTCTTTTTCCTGTTTTTTCTATTAACTATAGCACTTTAATTAACTGCTATTTAGTATAGCGGTTCATTAAAGTGCAACACTTTCCTCTTTAGCATGTGTAAGAATGACATACTTCTTAAACACTGCTGCAAATAGCATTTCCTCTTTCAGGGCTTAGGTAGAAGCCTTGCAAACTTAGATTTGAAGAAGTCTGTCTTCAATAGTAAATACATTTCATGATATATTAATAACATTTTCAAGTCTTCTGTCCCTAAGGTATCCTTCTTCTTGAACATTGGCCTTTTTTGTTGAGATTTGGTGTTGAGTTCAGTGCATGGCTTCTCTGGAGGCAGCAGTGTGCAGTGTTGTTGAACTGCATTATGATATTACTGGCCACATCATGAAGTACACGTTGCTTTTGCACCTTGGATCAAGCTTTTGATTTTAAAGTGTTGTACATTCAGAGATGTTCTTTTGCATTCCTGGGTATAAAGAGCAGTTATTTGAGCCTCTGTTGCCTTTCTATTAGCTCAAAAGAGCGCGATCATTGAGCTCTGACATCAGGCAAGGACGTTTTTAGCCACTTTCTGGATATTTTCTCTTTTTGAGACCAATTTCATAGATCTTTCTGTAAACATTAAAGACTATAAATAGTACAATTCAATCAGGACCGTCCTTTAAAAAATGCAGAATAAGTAAATTATAAAGATAGATAACTTTGTAGTGGTGTAGGGTGGGGTTATGTTAACCATAAATTAAAATTTGTCTTCAACATGGATGAAAATTGATAACAAGCCTCATAACTAGAAAACTATGATTCTTACAACTGTCTTAACGCTATCTTTATGTTTCTGTTTACAAGGAGTAAAAGCCAAACTCGTGGAGGAAACCTGTCAGCGAGCACGTTTAGTTCACAGTTCCACCCCAATAAGTGACTCAGAAGTTTGCTCTATTTCTGCATCAGAAAACCCACAGTTACCTTATTTCACAGTTAACAAACTCAGTTTGACCTAAACGTGCTTTTTGGAACAACAGGTCTGACTTTTAATGGCTTTGACACAACACAAATGGCACTCAAACAAAAGTAGTCTGGACTGTGCATCTGCCAGCAAAACATAATATTTTCCATCATGTAGCCTTAGCGTCGCATTTAAATATACAAGTTACTTTTACTTTAAATAAATAATATTGTGGTCACCTATTCTGCTCCACATATTTATTCTCGCAGTCTATTAGCAGGAATCATACTATAACATAATCACTGTTTGTCATATAATGAGCTTTGATGCAGTGTTTGGAGCTAACATTTTCAGCTCCTTTCCCTTTAAGACTACCTGCCATTTACCGTAACCTTTTCATCAACAACAGCTTTTAATAGTACGTCAGGACTCTTAGCAACAGAGCTGTGTGCCTTGCGCACAGCTCTGTTACATTTATATCATTATATATGATCAAGACTAGAGAAAAAAACAAATGTGTGTTTAGAGAAGGGTAAAGCCTGACATTTTGGCTCACAAGGATTGCTTGCAGATAAGCTGACCTCATTATTTAATATTGATCATGTCTGATATCTATTTTGAACATTCACCATTGTGAGTCATTCTACATGACCAAAAACAAGGAAAAGGATCACAGGTCTGCTTTTGAGGTTTTATTTCCTTCTTTGGTTTCAAGCTGTGTTTAACAATTTTATCTGATCTGTTACAAGCCCACTGAAAGCAGCCAGGGTGTTTACGTAACATTATGTAAAAGTAAAATTTTCAAAGCAGAAAAAACTGTTTTTCAAATTCATATAATTCAAAATATTGCATTAGAGATATGCAGTAAGAGTAAAGACTATGAACAAGGATGATTTCAAATGGAGATAAAACTGACTGGAAGAATGAAACCTCAGCAGTCACTCCTGCACAACATACGTAGCTCTAAAGCAATATATCACAACCCAGATCTATGCATGGAAATGTCTCTTGAAAGGAGACTTATGGCTACCTCCGCCGTTGATGTTGTGATTCAGCGTGTTTGCACTGCGACGAAAGATTCTGCAAAGGCCTGACCTTTTTCATCAAAATGCCACTATTAAGGAACTGCACTAAAATCTGCTGTCATTTCTGTCCATGAACCACGAGGTCAACAGCACCGTCACCCTTACTGTAAAAGATTAAAGCAGAACTTCTGCTGCATGTGTGAGTGGAAATGAAAAAGGGAGAAATAAAAGGGAACCTCACCACTAAAAAGTAGAAGAAGGCGGTCCCTCATCATCATTTCTAATTATATCTTCTTCTTCTTTTTTGTTACCACCACTGTTTCTTGACATTAGTTTGACAGTTTTTAAAATCTATATCTTTATAGAGAAACAAACCTATTGTATGTAAAAGGAGAAGCAGTTCAAACGAAGAGGAAGAAGTTGATTAAAAAAGGGTTCCGTAAGTCAAGTTTGACAATAATTAAGAAATGTTACATCTATGTTGTATTTTAACAGTTGTTGCTATAGTGTAGCTTAATAAAGGAATGAACTGCAAAGACAGAAATAAACAAACAACAAACTGATGACTTATGTGTTCATTCACTTATGAGCTGCTGTGAATCAAATGGCTGAAGATTGACTAGTATTCTAGTTTGTGCAGCACAATGTGTTCCGTGTTATTAAAGGCTGCTGTGGTATTTTACTCTATGTTGACATCTAGTGGTTTTATTAGGAAACTGTTGTAAACAGCAGTGCAGGAGCCTATGTGAGGGGTTTTAAATGTATCAGGTGTACCGTACAGGTGATGAATGGCTCACTATTTGTCACCTATTTGTGAACGGCTGATTCAAATGAGAGGTGAATGAACAAATCATTTGCGGACTTCTCAAAAAGTGAGTCTCCTTGTTGATAAGCAAAGCAGCAAAAGAAAAGAGGAAAAAGAAAATGGGCCAAAGAGAAGGACAATGGTGAAATTTAGAAAAGAGGTGGAAAAGAGACCAGAAGGAGATGGTGAAGAGGAGATCACAGGTGAGGATGACAAAGTATTAAGTGAGGTGAGGACAAAGTTAGTCACCTCAATTCAAATGACTGGGATAGTTATAAAGCTTTAAATTTCAAATCTCATTCTGTTTCTGCCTACACAGTTTACACAGTTTGGTCACACTCTATCAGGGTCTATATTAAAAAAAACACACAAAGTCCATATTAAATGTCTTAAACATGAATTATTTCAAATGGGCAACAGGGGGCGACTTGTGTGGTTGCAAAAGAGAAAGTGTCCAGCTATTTAAAAGTCTATTTTCAGAAAAAAATTAATTTAAATGGAGAAGACATCAGTCAGCAATCCATTTTCTTCTACTTCCACATCTATGACCAATTTTGAACCATCAATTAACCTAAAGCCCTGCATGACTTTGGACTGTAGGAGGAAGTCAGAATGTTCAGAGGGAACCAGCAGAGAATGTGCAAACACCACACAGAAAGGCCCCAGGCTGGTTTCAAACCTAGGACGTTTTTGCTGGGCGACAACGGTGCTACTGACAGCACCACCCTGTACGTCTTTTTGATCAAGTAAAGACAATAAAAAGCTGTGAATATATAATGTAGAATTTCATTTTGCTGCATATTTGCAGTTCTGATTTTTGCATTAAGATGGACTAGTGTATACTGTACAGGGCTGCATGAGCTGGCATATCATGTGAAGAAATAAGTAGCATGTGCAACTAGCTAAGATCATACTGTGGCTTTAACCCTTTCACGCATAGTGGTTTGTATTCCAGCACACTTGCACATAGATCACTACACTGGACACTGATGTGTCACTCCCTACCCTGCCACCCAGTCAGAACATATGTTGTCCACCTAAGTGGACATGAAGAAAACTAAATGTTTAAAAAAATGAAGTTCAAAAATCTTGTTTGCATGCATAAAGATGAATAAAAATACTTAAAAAAAAAACTGATTGAGGTTGTCATATGCATGCATGAAAGCGTTAAAAAGACTTTAAGCTTGACTAAGAAATGTATGTTTAATTAAAGTGAACATCAAAGTTCATGTTCGTGCACTATTCGTGCGGTGGGCTATTTTGAGAACTTTGCTTTTAATAGATAAGATCAATACCACAGACACAGGCTCGCAGCTTACATGTGGTATTGCAAAGACAAAAGCTACTGCTCTGTCTGTCTGCCCAAAGTTCAGGACTATAACCATACGTTTTGTTTTTTTAATCCACACAGAAACAGACATGTAAAAAACAAAAAAACAAACTGTAACACATTAACTACATCTTGCCCACAGGTTTCCTAGCAACTTGGTTCTAATGTCAAGTTGTCACCCAGCTGTGACAGTAAGTTATGGTTGAGAAAATCTGGTATAGAAGTAAAACAATAGTCCCCTGCTGTCAAATAGATGAGGAGTTACTCACAGATGGAACCTAAAATAACATCTGACGCTTAGCAGGTGCTAGTTATTTTGCATACAGGGTTTCTCTAAAAATAAGAAGGGGGAAACTCTGTATCATTTTTCATGACTTTTGAACATGCAGTACTGCATAGCTCTAACAGTTTTAACGGTTGTTCCTCTTTATTAGTAATGCCAAAAAAGAATTTAATAAATGAAAGAAAAACAAAACTGTCAGGATGCTCTTTCACTGTGTCAACACTGATAAAGAAAGAAGCAGAGGTACAGAAACAGATGCTGAACTGTAGCACTACCATGAGGACATCTCCATATCATTCAGTGTTGTTCTATATACCCTAAATAAATCTGCTGGTTTAGGGCTTAACCTCAAGTGTAATTTCCAGTCAGATCTTATAATCTGAATTATAGACAGCTATCGGGGAATATTCATAATCTTTATTATTAGTTTATTAAGTGTAGGTTCAAACCTTGGTTTGTATAATGATGATTTACTTTAGTCAAGGTCATAAACCCAGTTACAGTGCAAAAGATACAATCCCAATACAAATATATAGTTAGGTTGTAAATTGAAGCTTCTCATTTTAAAATTTATGGCAATCACTGACCTTTTGGTGGTATAATGTCATCCTATTTTTTGCCTGACATAGGATTATAGCTGCTCAACAGTGCTGGGTCTTCTTTGCCATATATATATATTCATATTATGATGCACAACTGTGCAACATGTTTGCAGCTGGTGAAACATCTGGACTGTAGGCAGAGTCTTTAGTAGATTAGCATTGTCTTGCTACAATATGCACAGCTTTCCCTGAACAAAACATTACATACATGGGAGCATTTATTGCTCTAAAACCTGTGTATACATTTCAGCACTGGCGGTACCTTTCTAGATGTACAAGCTGCCAATTCCGCAGGCACTGATGTACCGCCATACCACTAATGGCTATGAGCACTAATAACAAGGTTGATTGTCCTCTTTAGTATGCAGAAAGTTTTATCTGTTTTTTTTTAAAGAATTCTGAAATAGTTCCTATATATATATATAGATACACATGTATAAAATATTAAGATGTAATTCTTGGCCCGATAACAGTAACTATTTGTGACATTTTGCTTATTTTGAAAAAGTATATATTACACCTTAAATAAAATGCTATTACAAAGTAAGTTCTACAGCTGTATCTTATTTATATTCTGGCAAATGCCTTTGCCTTCTAGTGGCTAACATATGTTAGCCACTAACTTCGCACATTCTGTTTAATCATGTATGTGCTTAAAGTGATTTTGGATTAGGGCTGAGTTTATAGGATTAGAACTTTCCACTAGCTGGATGGAGCCTTAAATAGATCAACCTGAAGCTGTCAGTGCTTCAGAGCTGTGGGAGAATCACTGTTTGACAGCAAAATATTTCAGCGATAGGACCATTTCTGTTCCAGACGTGCAGGTAGGTGTAGTATTGTTGACTGGAATTAACAGCAATGTATTTTTAACATTTCAGCATTTATCTTCATCAATTTTATTCTGTTAAGTCTTTATCTTTTATTTTTTTTTGCCTCTGTGGGCTTCAAACTATCTATGAAAACAGATGAGAATATTAGAGAGGACATTTCTGTCAGTGAAAAGATTTCCTGCATGTTTGTATATTGAACCATCAGAAAACAACAGCAGATTTGTTTATTGATTATACCTTAAATTAACACTGTAGAGCAGATAGAAGAAAACAGAAAACTGATGTTTTTAAATCATCAAAAAATACTGTTTACAGCTCTTTAGTAAGTCGTTTTCTCCTCCTTTCTGTTAGCCCAAAGTTATTATTGTTTTTGATTCATGGTTGATTTTTCAAAGCTACCCTTTATCAATTTGCCAGCTGTGATAATCTCTATTTTTATACTTCAGAAAGATAATAAAGTGTTTTAGAGCTGTATTTTTTTCTTTTTCTTTTCTTTTTTTTTTTTTTTTACAAAATATTCACATTAACTTTCTATTTAAAACATTTTTAAGGCCTTTTTAAATAATCGTACTTTTTGTCTTTCTTTAGCAATGGCTGATGTCTTCAGAGGCCTAAACCTCCTTGAAACCCTTAAGGAATCTATTGAGAGCAATAGGTTATCAGATGTTAAGGACGCAGTGGAAGACCTCCTTATCAGCAGGATCAATTTGGGTGTGGTGGGGGACCGTGGGGAAGAAAAAGCCTCTTTCATGAACTCCCTCCGTGGTCTTGGGGCTGGCGATGAGGGAGCAGCTCCTTCTCCAGCCTCTGTTCCTCCAGATGGTTTAGCAGGCTACCCTGACCCCAAACACCCTGACTTTCGCCTGTGGGACCTGCCACCTGTTCCAGACATATCTCCATTTGAACCAGAGGGATACATGGATAGATACAAGTTCCTCCGCTACAATGCAGTCTTTATGACATCCACACAGACAGTCCAACCCAACAGTGTAGATGTTTTCTTGGAGGCCCTTTCCCTGCAGCGACAAACGGTGTATTTCATTCTCTTAGCTTCAGTTAAGGACTCAGAAAAGATCCTGGAAGAAAAAAAGAAAGCCAGTCTGGAAGTGCTGAAATCAAAGGGTATGGCACAGCCTAAAGTCTACCTGGTCGGACCAGCTGCCCTGGAGAAGTTTGACTTCCCTACTCTATTAGCAGATATGAGTAATGATCTTCCAGAGATCCGAGCACACGCCCTTGTCTTAGCTCTACCAACACTCACCTCAGCTCTGGTCACTCAAAAAAAGGAAGCATTCAAAGCATTAGTATGGGCAGCTGCCTCACTGTCAGGTGGGGTATCAGCAATTCCTGTTCCCCTTGTTGCATCCATGGTGGACTCAAGTATAGGAGTGCGAATCTTGACCAAAGCACGGTTATCTCTTTGCCTGGATGATGAATCCGTGGAGCGATTAGCCCAACAGCGAGGCATGGAACCTACAAAACTTAAAGAGTTACGAAACTCTGTGTTGTCAGTGGAGGTTAGCAAGGGTGAAGTGAAAAGGAGGTTGGCGGCAGCAGAGAAGGACTTGGCCACTGTTTCGTCAAAGCTGCTGGAGATGGCGATGCCTAGAAATGCCCGTTCAGTCAGCCGCTCCTTTGCTGCTATGCTGCGGGCTTTAAACAGTGCTATTGATGAGATGGCAGCTGATGCTCAAAACATACTAGCGGCTGTTCATGCAAAGGCGAAATAAAGGCAAATGTTTGGGTTTTTTAATGTTATGTTCAAAAGTGTAGTACAAAAGTACACTGTTAACACCACGTGAGCATAAATTCTGCAAATAAACGCCAAGCACTTTAAGATTATCTGTTCCTGTTATGAATAAATACATAAAATAAGCTTTCACTTTTAATAGTTGGTTCTTTAAATAGATGAAGTGGGAGGAACTGAATGTGTACTGTAACAGGCATGTTGAAAATTTGCCTTCAGATTCTCCTCTAGCTTGACTGGGCATGCAAATATTTTCAAGATTTTAAGTCAACTGTGAAACCTTCCTTTTTGCTACTTTAGAAGAGATCATGCATTCTGCATACTGTAAGTGGGTCCTCTAAGGTAAGAATATGCTTTTTTGTACTTTTTATGAAAAGCTCTTCTACACTTCCTCTACTTATGAACTCAGTTGATAAAGTTATCTCTGTCAGCAATCGTTGTCCTTTTCAAACATTTCATTAACCACAAAGGTACCAGAAAATGCAATAGCTGTCTCAAAGCTGTAAAAAAAATTTTCAAAGTAGCTGATTTGGATTAACCACAAAATGCTACTTTGTACACTATGACTTGATTGCATTAAAAATGTTCTGGGATCGGCCAAAGTGTGTACAAATTATTGTTTGTTTTTTTTATTGCAGAGACCAGGCTTTAGCCCATTGTGAAAATGAACGCTCATACTTTTGACTGGTTGATGTTGCTGACTCTAATAAAAAGTAGGTGTTTTATGAGTCCTTGATGATAACTTTTTTCAACAGCTCCACTGGGGTCACATTTGTTTACAAACTTCCAATCTTTCTCTCATCACTATAGGTTTTTCTTGTAACCCCTTCAGTCTAAAAGACTCTATCCTAACAGCTACAGAAGGGTCCTGCATTGAAATTGAATGCACGGTTTCAACAGTGGACAACTTTAACAATGCATACTGGTTTTGGATGAAAGACCCAGTATATGAAAACCAACAATATAATGCCACTATCATTTACAGTTCATCGAAAACAGAACGTCCTGTCAATCCACAGTTTGTAAACAGAGTCAAATATGTTGGCTCTGAAGATACAAAATGGAAAAATGTTCCTTCAGGCTCACCAGAGAAATGCAGTGTTTTGATCCACGACCTAAAAATAACTGACAGTGGAAACTATTCTTTTAGATTTGTAGGAGAAGGTAAATATAAATGGGTAACTAACCCATTTACAAGCCTCACAGTTGCAGGTAAGTACAAAGATCAGAATACTGAAAATAATTTACATATACTTAAATTTATACTCTATACTTACTCTATGACTATAGAGTTTTTAAAATGCATTTTTATTAGAATGGAAAAATTGTGGCTTAATAATAATAAAATAAACTGGAAAATGTTAACATTTTTACTTAGCAAAGATGCCTTGACACATATTTTATTTTGATAAAATGGTAAAAATAAAACTACAATACTATCTCTCCACTTTTCACATCTATTTGGCCTTTTCATGAAAACCAGAAATAAATTGAATGATCATTTCAGTAATGCTCTCTCTTGTCATATTATTTTTACAGTTTATCGTATTACCTATTATATTATTCTTGATGTTGTCTTCTATTGGCAGATAATCCATGTCCACTCACTTTTGAGGAACCAAAAACTGTTACTGAAAATGACAATGTAACACTTACTTGCCACACACTGACCTCGTGTACTTCAGACACAGAAATCAAAGCTTTGGGACCACGTTCGCCATCATTAATACAATCTAAAAAAAGTCCTAAAACAGCCACACTGAGTTTTAAAGTCACTTGGGAGGATGATGGGAGGATGTTTTCATGCCAAACAGAGAACAATACAGATCCATGTTTGATTCGGAATATCAGCCTCACTGTAGGATGTAAGTTCATAACCAGAAATGTTTTCTACTGAAGTGTGGACATAATTACTAATTATGCATAAGATATGAATGAGGTTGAATGAAGGGTCCAACATGGACTAAAATAATTAAATTGTTACTTTATTAGGAAATTGGTTTACTGAACAATAAAAATTTCAACTCTTTGTTAGCTGGTATTATTTCTCTTATAAAAAAAAATAATTATCTGCAAAAAAATCTGTTAATTCTGTGTCAGAATCAGATTAGAAGAAAGTGATACAATTTTCTAAGTTGATTTAAGATCTACCACCAAAAAATGATCTTGTTCTGCTACAAGATGAAAAATAGAAAAGTTGTGTTTTTCTGTTTTTTCTAAGTCATTTCAGAAAACCTGAATTGGTACAGTGTGACACCTGCGTTGTAATAAATGTGATTAGCTATTTTCACCTTGCTGCATTTGGGAGTATATGGATGTATCTGAAATCCAATACTTGTTCTATTCTGTATATTTCATTTGTGTAAACAATCAACACACTGTGTACTTGTATGCACACTATTTGCTAATCTGTATTGATTTGCCTTTTGAACAGATGCTCCCAAAGACATGTCTACAACTATAAGCTCTAAAGTTGTAAAGGAAGGAGAGTCTGTCAGTTTCACTTGCTCTGCTAAAGGACAACCTGAGCCCACTTTTAAATGGACTAAAGATGGTCGAGATCTTGACTCAAATGCCAATTGGATGATCTCATCAATTAATGCATCACAGAATGGATCATATACCTGTAAAGCTGAAAACAAACATGGGAGTAAAGACTTAGTGGTGACTGTTGAGGTTATTTGTGAGTATTGTTTCACATTAATTATGTTGATCTATTCTTACAAATTTTTAGCAAATGTCATCATACCTGAATGCCTTTTAATGGGTTTGTATCTCAGTGGTTTAAACGTATGTTGGTGCAGTTTAAGATATTGTCGTTGTATTTGGCATAAGCCTTTATTTTTTATGAGAATCCTGTATTTTAGCATTTTTTAGTTCTGATTTATCAGCCCAGTATTTTCAGCGCTGATTATTACAATGAATCAACTTTACCAAATACTCTTCTGTTATAGATGCCCCTGATGTTTACATAGAGATTTCAGGGGAGCCTGAAAGAAGGACAAAAACTATTATACAAGGAGATAAAGTCACTTTTACATGTTCTGTTAAGAGAAGCAACCCATCACCAGACTCTTTTACTTGGCTGAAAGACACAAAAGACAAAACACGTATTGGTTCAAAACAGATAACTGTTGTTGAAAACATACAGCCAGAAGACAGTGGTAAATACACATGTAGTGCCAAGAACAAAGTGGGCTCTGGATCAGAAACTCTTCAACTTACGGTTCAATGTAAGTTTTACACCTCTGTGTTCCATATGTCTATGAACATAACAGAGAAAATAAAAATAAATTAGTGCTGATGCTGTATTGACTGTTTTAGTATCAAAAATATTCCAAAAACTATTTATTGTTTTCCAGACAAACCAAGGAAAACTACCATTTCTATCCATCAAACAAGTGTGAAAATTAATACAGCCGCCACATTCACTTGCTTAACTGATGCATATCCAGCCCCTTCAAGCTATTCCTGGTTCCATTATAAGAAGACTGACATCTCCCAGAAGAAGATGCTCAGGGTTTTCAAAGAAACTCTTCACTTAGAAAAAGTAAAAAGAGCAGATGAAGGATGTTACATATGCAACGCGAGCAACAGCATTGACACAGGGAACACTAGTAAGCCAGTGTGCATAGAAGTGTTGTGTAAGTACTCTGCTGACATATTAAAGTTTCTCTGCACTTTGTTTTAGGACTGAATTCACTTTATCAATCAGTACCATCAAAAAAAAAAAATGCATACATGCTTTTTCAGATCAATGTGATTATTACTGTTGTAGCATAGTGTTAGATGAAGCTGCACTTACCTAATGACAATTACTTAGTATGTTAACTGTCAAGCAAACTTGTCGGTGTCAAATTAAATATTGTAACCCAAGTAAAAGCTCAAATTTGACTTAAATGCAACTTTTATACAAAGAAAATAAAAACATACTGCGTCATTTAGTGAATGCTGGTTCAGAATAGAGCTGACATTCTGTTTAAGGACTGATCTTGTAATATCATTCAGCATGTTAAAAATGATGCTCACAGGTGCTTCCTCTCCACAGTTCCTCCCAATAATACCAATCTGTACATGACTGAGTTGGTCACTGAAGGTGAGCCTGTCGAAGTCAACTGCTCTGCTGAAAGTTTCCCACCGCCAACTTTCACCCTGGCAAGATATTCTAAATCAAATTCTCAGACTCCAGAATGGATAACTTTAGACAACTCCTACAAATTTAACGCAACTTCAACAGATGCAGGCTTTTACACCTGCAATGCCTTCAACAGCGAAGGAAACCAGTGGAGCTCAAAAAAGCAACTGGTGGTGAAATGTAAGCAATTGAGTGATGCATGTCTTTGTCATATATATGTTACATCCAACACAATTATATTCTGATAATATTCAATCATCTAATAACTGGACGACAACTTAAACTGAAATGTGATTTTAGTAGAATTTCTCAGGCAGCAAAGTTTAGCTGTTCCATACTTTCAAGCTCCTATTTTTTGTTTTTGTTTTTTTACAAAAGACACATCATCAGCTCAGGAAACAGTGCTCAAGAAGCATGGGGCATTGTTGTAATATATTAACTACTGTTGTTTTTCTTTATTAGCGGATTAGATTATTTTACAGCTGAATTTCGGCTATAATAGAATTTGAGTTGTTAATAATTTAAATATTAAGGTTATGATTTTACAGAAAGACCTTGTGATTAAAAACAAACAAATAAAAACATCATCTCATTTCTTTGTTTATAATTTGCGTTAAATGCAGATAGCCCCAGAGAGGTGAAAATAACAGGTCATCCTGATTTTATTGTAAAAGAGAATGAGTCATTAACACTGGATTGCAGTGCCAACTCGTACCCATCCGTAAGCTCCTTCACCTGGATGAAGATGATCGATGGGACGACGGAAACCACTATAAGCACTGGGACACCGTTCATTGTGAATTCTGCCAGTGTCTCTGACAGCGGGAAGTACCGCTGTACGGCCAAAAATAAAATTGGAACGGGGAAATCAGTGCAAGTTGAAGTTAAAGTTAAGCGTGAGTACACTTGAATATTTCAGTCATTGTTTCTCACCAACAACAGAGTATCCACACGTCTGATACTTTGCTTTGTAATTATTTACTCGTTTCATCTAAACTTCAAATATGACATGGACTCTAACAAGTGGTTGATTTTACTGGTTTTAGTTTTTCATTCTGGGATAAGTAAAATGCTTTAGAAAGGTCATTCAGGTTGTGCCACATGTGCGCTTTGGACCAGCAACTAAGGGATATGAGAAAGGAACATTTCTAACTCTAGATGAAGCAGCTTTGAATAGAGCAACTGTACATTGTCATTTTAAAACTTTCCATATTTAGCTATACTGTCTGTTTTTGAAGTCATTATTTTGCATTTCCATTTCTTCTTTTTTCCTCTGTTTAGATGCTCCAAAATTCACAAAGATTGAAAAAGAAAAGGAAGAGCAGCATGGTGAAGTGACAAGAGTGAAACTGAGCTGCATCAGTCAGTGCTATCCTGAAGTCACACAATATTCATGGTACCAGAGGATAAACAAAAAAGAGAGCAAAAATCTAACAATCGGTAAGGATATTTTTGTGAGATCAGATCAGCCTGGGGAGTACTACTGCGTGGCAAAAAACAAGATTGGTGAAAGATCATCTGAGCCAATAAAGCTATTTGACGGTGAGTGAATTCCAAAGGCATTGACCTGTATCTCTACTGTGCATTATTTTTTATATAATAATACATTTAAATTATATTTTTCCTTTTTTTAATACGTATATAAAATTTTGTAGTGGTGTAGAGTGGGGTCATGTTAACAAGCCATCAACATTTGTTTTAACAATATTTAATAAGCTCAACTTATTCATGTCCAGGTATTTACAAATCAGTGCCTATTATCCATCACCTACTCCTGCTTAATGTCTGTGTAATCAAAGTAAACATGTGTCAGGTTACCCTTATTTGAAAAGTACATTTAAACAGAACAAAGAAAAAAAATCATACACACAATGTGCGTATGCCCTTAAAAGTAACACTGCCCATTTAGTTGTCTTGGTGGAGGTTTGTGCTCTTTGGGTGCTTTTTGTTCTTCTGTGCTACCTGTTCACAAATCTCTCTATATACTGATGTTCTGTCTCTTCTAACCGCAGACACAGTTATGAAGATTGTGAAGATCTTCTTGCTTTGTCTTATTTTTCTAATTGTATGCATACTCATCTTTTTGTACAGGTAATATACAAAGTAAATAACAAATAGTTTCCATTAGAGAAACGTGATCAGGTGATTGGCCTGTATGACTGCTCTTCTGCCCCTTTGTTTACAGACGCAGAAGGAACAATTTAATTCAACAAAGAACTACAAATGTGTGGTCCTGGAGTAGTTTTCTGGTATTAACTCATATTTTAAATCTTTTGAATTGTTAGTGAAATGAAACAAAAATGATGCATTTCCATCTGTGAACTTAATCAGGGTTCCTGGAATGGAGTCAGCAGGAGCAGCGGCAATCAGAGTGGTTTGGCAGAGCCGTTCAGGAGCAGAGATGACCTCTTGCTAAACCAGCCATGTCGACCAAATGCCCAACGACCCCAGCGTCATCCAGACAGCACGTAAGTCAGCAGCAGCTTGCACTGTCCAGCTCAGAACAAGGGACACATTATTGGCAGGGGAGCTGGGTGCTGCTGCTCACTCTTTCGTCAAAGCACCCATTTAACATCATTCAGTTATGAATGGCACACTGAGAGTCTGCTCAGCTTTTGAATGGTTCTGATTCTGAATGTGCATTTTTTATTTTTAACATCATTATTTTTCCACAGGACTGCATCCAACGTGAACACCGTTTACTCTGTTGTGAATCTGCCCCAAAGCAAACAGGTGATCCAATGATATCAGAGCAAGCTCAACAAAGACAAATCCATTTACAAATGAATAAATAAATGAAACTTTAATAGTGACAATATTAAAGTATAATGAAAGTATACTGAGAATTGGGTATATTTCAAAGATTACCCGTTCCTGTTTTACTGCACAGCCTCTTTTCATTAAATAGACATAAAACACTGCACAACTGGAAAAATCAAATGTATATATTATATACATTTAAGTTAAATATGTATTGTTAACTCTTAAAATGTTATTAACTTCTAATTATGCCAGTGAAAAAACATCCTAATGTTTTATAAAAATCATTCAGACAAATGACCTTTATCAGCAATGACCTTTATTAACCACTAAAAACATGTTTCCGTACTTTAGAGGCTCTGTAGAAAATAATAAAATAAAAGGTCAAGAGTAGTTTTATCTCCACTAATCCAGCCTTATGCTTATGCTGTCCCTTACTGTTAATATATATCTGTCAGTATAGTTATTAATTATCCTTCATGTAAGGCATGAATGAACTGATTCAGTTGCTACTCTACATTCATTGACAAGTTCTCTCTGCATTTGCTCAGGCTGCCTCTGCACAAAACCCAATCAAAGGACATGGTGGAAACATGGGAAATGATTCTCTCAACTACGCTTCTGTGTTCTTTGTGAATAGAAAAAAGTGAGAATTCAGTTTTGCATATAAAAGGAGCCTAAATCATATGTTATTACGTGACTTCTTTTATGACAATATGTTTTTCCCAGGGATCCAGAAGAGGATGCTGAGTACTCTGTGGTGTCAAAGCCTAAGAAGTCAAAAGTGGTAAGAAAGCTCAAAATGCCTTTTTTTCCCCTGTATCTCATTCGGTTTATTAGCTTATTTCATTGTATTTGTATTGTATTTGTATATCATATACTCATTGTATATGATATACAAATACAAATAAAAATAATTGCCGCAAGGAAAATTAAGTTAAGGCAAAGTAAAGAATGAAAATGATCTTCAACAAGGGTTATTTTTGTACATCAAATCCAGACACTATCAGAAATTATGACACCGTTTTGTCACTTTTTGTCATCTAGACAGAACAAGAAGTGCAGGAGGACTATGAGAACATCGGCGAAGAACTTCCACCCAAACCTCCATATACATATAACTTTGACTCAGACACAGATACCAGTGAAGATGAGGTGGAGGTCAACTATGCTCATGTGAACATTAAGCCAAAGTCTGACCACCAGCGAGCAAAGAAAGACTCCAGCAGCAGCAGCAGCAGCGAAGATGAAACTCAGTACTCTCAGGTCAAAATTTGACTAAAAAGGCTTTGATCCTATTCAGACATCTCTACCAGTTTGTGCCATGGACGTTCTAAAATATATTTGCCAGGCTAACTATACTGAACAAGGCTTGTATTACTTCATTGTTTCTTTTTTCCTTCCTGGGATATAATTTTAGCTTTCCTTTATGTATAGTAATAAGTCCCCACAAGTACACAAACCTATCTTTTTATCATAGATGTAAGACTGTTGGGGAAGTGTATATGGATAAGTGATAAAATGAAATGACTGCTGTTGTAAAATTGTGCTCCCATCCTCCTGCTGAGTTTTTTAATGTATATATCTGTCTTGAAATGAAAGTACTTTACTGTATGCATAGATCCATTTCATAACCTGCTTTGACACAAGCTGTTGTTTGATGGCAAACTTGACTGCAGGGCCAGTTACTCTTTTAATCACATAATAATACAAAGTTGTCAATAAAAACAAGTGCCTAACAAGTTTTAGGTTGTACCTGCTTCTTACACACTCCACAAAGGTTTTTTAAAATTAGACAAAGGTTAGTCATATGCATATAGTTAAAGATTCAACCTCAGCATACAGATATGTCTTTTTTTTCTGTCACACAATTTTTACTAGTAAGACAAGAGAAGAATTTACAGTCGAGGATCAAAACCAGGGCCGGAGGGAATCTCCAAACTCCTGGGCTTCTGCTGTCAATTCCTCTAAAGCTAAGTGACCACTTTCTCATCAACCCTTCATGTAAGTCCCTTAGCATCTTTCTGTCTTCCCAAATGAGCATCTGCAAGTGAAGTGTTTCTTCCTACTTTGCATCTCCTCCATTGCTTGGTGCTTCTTGACGGATCTCAGAATCCACACCAGTCTTAGAGGCCAGGCCTTTGATCTCACCTTCCCCGAGCTTACCCTCTGACCTGGCCTGAAGTTTAGCAAAGTCCACATCAGCATAATGGAGAGAGTCATCCTTGTATTCTGCTGCTTCCGCCTCAAGAACGGCTTTATTGACATAAATCACATCTGCCTTTGAAGAGTTAGTCTACAGAGAAACCACAACAGTGTGTTTCAGTAACACAGAAAATATGTTTTTTTTATATTTCAATAATGAGGTTCACTTTAACTGTGTTTTTTAAGAGCATGTGTTTTGGCATAATATATTCATATTTACTATGCAAGAAAACGTTCATTTTATCATTCAAACAGGACACACCATTAGCTCAGAGAATCAGAATATGTTTTGGAGTCTAAAGAGCTTGGAAAGAAAGACGTCTGGAAGTTTCTTGAAGACGTTTCTTCTCTCAGCCGAGAAGCTTCTTCCTCTTTCCAAGCTTTTTAGACTTGGTCTTTAGACCACGATGACCTGGATGACTGAGAACCTCCACAGACAATATGTTTTGGTGTTTAAATCACACTGACACATTGGCAAGTACACAGGAAGAGCTGGAGGCAAACTCATTCTACCACAAGTGGGGTTTTTTTTCTTCATCTAACTCATACATATGCATCAACATAAACTCACCTCATTGGTGACTAAACAGTCTGAAATATCCACAAGTCCCTTGTCAAGTGAAACATTGCCCTTCCTTTTCCTGCAACCATCACAGAAAGGTGAAAGGTTTAATTCACATTAAAGATTTTACATTGAAATATGCTTTAGGAAAAATACTTTCTCCTGGAAAATTCCTTGCCACAAGGTTAAAAACTCTAAAAGTCGTTATCCCCCTGATAATGTTTTGATTTTGTCATAATTCATGTATTACACGTGTGTTTTCAGCTTCAAGGTGGGCAGATAAAGTTTCATCAGAAGGGTGCCTTGTTGGTAATGATTTGTGGCAGCTGTGGTTACTCTATAATTAGTCAGCTTACAAAAGGAACCTTGAATTATATATTATCATTATGTATGATAATCGTAACCTACTTTGAAAATATCTGGTACCAGTGTTCTGTGTTCCTCACCTGCAAAGGCATATCAGTAGCGGTATGAAAACCAGCAACATCCCAAGTGCTCCCACTCCAGAACCAATCAGCAAAGAAAGAGTATGGAGGACTTAAAAAAACAAAACAGTCATATCAATCACTAAAAGATGCAAATGACACAACAGAAAAGCCAAATATAAAATGAAGCTTCCTACGGATTTCTTTACCTAGCTGAGTTTCACTGGAGGATATATTGAAAGCTATACTATCAGACCCCAGGGAGTTGCTGCTCAGGCACACCAGAGAGGGCATGTCTTGGCCGAAGTAGTACAGAGTGATGACGCTCCTCACGCTCGTGCTTCCCAGATTTACTTCCCGAATTGGGATATCAGCAGAGTGACTGACAAGCTCGCCAGCCAGCTGCCAAACCAGGGAGGGAAGCGGGTTCCCCTGAGTGTTACAGGTACATCGGATCTGGGACAAAATCTTCACACAGCGGGAAGAAAATAGGATCTCTGGAGCAACTGAGACAAAGAAGGTAATGGGTTAACAGAATAGGCTTATGGGCGCTTTTCTTGGGGAAACATAAAGGCTTCAAAGGAATGAAAACAAGAATAAGAGTCTTACATGTGACATCAATGCTGACAGGCTCTGAGCATTCAGCTCCATGGACATTCAGAGCTTCACAATAATACTGATCATCTGAGAGTTTGGTCACATTGAAGGTGAAGTGTTGCTCAAAGCCCACCGCTTCCTTTTTCCTTCCTGCCACCTGGAACCAGGTGAAGTTCACCGCTGCTGGATTGGCGATGCTTGTGCAAGTCAGAGTCACAGAGCTGCCATCCAGCACAGGACCAGAAGGATCAACAGACACTGAAGTATTTTTAGGAGGATCTGAAGGGAAAATAATGTTCCTTGTTAGTATTGCATCCGAAGACTTTTTTTACTTGTTTGGGAATGCATATTCAGCCTTTCAGAAAATATATAAATTAGGATCTTCTGGTGCAAGTTTTAGGACAGAAAGTTATTAATTGATATATAATAATACTTTTTTCTTTTTCTTTGTGATTCATATTATTCCTTTTTGATAGAATTAAATGTGTTTTGCTTTGGGGGGGGCTTTAATCATACTTTTCTGTGCTCTTACAGCTTGATGAGGACACAAATTAAACAAAACAGCTACACATACATTCAGACACTGGCACACATGTGGACACAGTGGAGCTCAGTCATGATGGACTCAGAAGGTTTTGAGGTTGTCACGCAATATGACAATGTGTTACTGTCCATAGCTCAGACACTAGTGTTGCCCTGTTAACAAGTCTTGGCCCCAGATCATGTTGGGTTGAGCACAGCTGGATATACAGTAGAGCCATGTTCAGGACGTGAGCACACTGTAGACATACAGTTCTGTTGTTTGTTTTCGGTGTAAATCAATGTCTTTACTGTGTTAAATTAACTCACACTGAATGTCCAGCTGAATTGCTGCTGACGTTTCCTCTCCCAGATCATTTTTGGCTGTACAGTGGTAATCACCGCTGTGGCTGGTGTCGGCACCGTCTATGACCAAGACTGGTCCGAGCTCCTTATCCATCTCATTATCTCTGTACCAGGTGTAGTTGGTCACTGGTGGGTTAGAGCGGCTCGTACAGATCAGAGAAACAGAGCTGCCCTCCAGAACTGGACCAGTGGGATCGACGATTACTGTCGTTTCCCTCGGGGAAACTGGAAAAATAAACAAGCATGGGTTCAGTCTATGCTGTGATCCAACATTTATAATCTGTCTTTTTGTTTCAGGGTCACTTACACTGTACGTCAATCTGAGTGATAGAAGAATTCTGGCTTCCATGACTGTTACTGACTCCACAAAAAAACTGACTGTCGACTTCTGACACTGTGGCTGAAAACTTCTTCTTTGATCCCACCACTGACACCTGATCTCCATTCACTTTGTACCAGGTGTAGCTGTCCACGGCTGGATTTGCATTAGTGTTGCAGGTCACGGTCACTGAGCTGCCTTCTTTTACAGGACCAGAGTAACTAACTGATGTGTTATTTGGAGGATCTGAAAGAGAAATATGAAATTGTTAATACACAATCTATCTGCACAGACAGATTTTTTTGGGCCACTCATAACCAGTGTCAAGCCTACAACTGGAATGATAAACATTTGTCTTTTCACATCAGCAAAATTGGATTTGTGTTTCTGGAGACCTGCCAAATGTTTACAATGTAACCATGTGTCTATCCCAGCTGTAGAGCTTGATTGCAACTTGATTGAATGGCAAAACTGAAGCTCATTGAAACAGAGTGACTTTTGAAACTATACAAAAAAAAACCCTAAACCATCTGATTAGATGTTCTTTTATAGGTTTTTTATTATCCTGGAGAAGATCAAATCAGATAATATCAGACCATAAATAAAATCATGTTATGGCATGAATGCAAACAATAAAAGAAAAGGCGATAAAATATACTCACAAAGAACACTTAGCGTCAGAATTTTTTCATACAGAAGGTCACTTTTCCCAGCTTGTCGGTTATAGACGGCAGTGCAAGAAACTTTTTGTTCATTGTGAAGGTGAGAAGCTGTGAAGTTTATCACAGAGGTCGCAGGATTAGCTTCCACTTCCTCCTCTGTGTCACCTAAAGCGGGCGACCATGTCAGAAGTGGAGGAAGAATGGGACAGTGAGAAACAGCGGAGCAGGTCAATGTCACTGCAGCTCCTTCTTCTACCTCCAGGTTCGATGGAGTTATGGTAGGTTTAGGCAGTGAATCTGAAAAGTAGAACAATCCAAAAATGACATAATGAACTAAAATGTAGTAAAGATGTATGTGTAGAATAGCAAGAGGAGGGGACAAACTCTGAGTGGATATGAGGACACTTGAAGGAAAGTTAAACTTCAAATCATTGTCACACTGCAGTCTGAAGTAATAGTTGTCATAATGGCGTGCTGGCATGTTGTTGAAGATGGTGGTGCAGTCTTTGTCACGCAGGATCCCAGTCAGGTTTCCTTGCTGGATATTTAAGCTTCCACTTGCACCAGTGAGGCTGGAATCAAACACCGGAGTTCTACTCCAGCCTTTCTTCCAGATAGCTTTACATGAATCATCCAGGAATTCCTCCCATTCTGGGGGCAAGGTGAATCTGCAGCGGATCAACACGCAGGATCCACTCAGTGCTTCTACAGTCTGAGGCAAGAAGACTGCCCAGTTTTGGCATAAGCTACCTGAGTTGAAGCAGCAGACATATGACATTAGGTAAAGTAAAGTAAACATTCTAATTACCGCCAACATAAAGGTTCTGCATTTGCATCTACATGTGAGGAAAGACTGATAAGTCCCTGGCAACATGACTGAAATTAAAATAACATACCTTGAAGTAGACTGCATATAAAGAAAACCTTTATTGCAACCGTCATATTCGTCTGATGATCCGAGTGAGGTACTGCAAACAGGACACTTTTATTGCTTGCTATAAATGTTATTGTATGGCTAACATTCAAACATGAAAATGCAATTTAGTCTTTAGGACAAGCTGAGAGTCACACTATATCCATTCTACAAAATGTTGATGTTTTGCTGAAAATAACTAAAATATTGTTTTAAGCCTGTGAGACTTTGTTTGCTTCATTGTTTATGTAATTATTCTTTATTTGCATATGGTAATTTCCCTTTTTTGAAGGTAATAATTAACTAAAAAGAGGAAGCAATATAAAAACCATCCATGATCTTATTCTTTATCCTCAACAGTATAATATTTAGTACATTTATTAAGGTAACAGTCTTACCTTAAAAGCCAACAGAAGTGTTCAGCATACAGTGTCTTTTCTGGAAAGAAAAAAAGGTTTTTAAAAAACTAATTTGAAGTCACAAATCCTGAGATCATTTTAAAGTATACAATGATAACATTAATATTAATAAAGTTAAAATGAAGGGTTTACAAGCATTAAAGCATCAGTGGTAGTAATCCAACAAGTGAGTCATGTCAGACTGGTAGTGTGTCTGGATGTCGCACACAGCTCTTGTCAGATGTGTCCGGGGAGTGGCGTGTAGCAGAACAAGAAGGTTTTGATACTCTCTCTGTATTTCAGCTGTTTTAACCAAGTGCAGAATTGTGCATAATAATGCATTATTTGTATAATGCATTTGATCCCACTGAGAGCTTGAAATGGGAAAGAAAGGTGAATTATGAGCTGATGTTAATAGTCTACGGCACAAAGAATAAAGACAGTTCTGGTACCTTGTACCAGCAACGTGTACCTAATAAAGTGCCTGGTGAGTGTACACAGTGATGTACTTGGAAATAGCTCGACACTAAACTGATTTTCATATGTATCTTGTATATGTATCTTCTCTTATAAAATGATTTATTATCCATAATCAGAAGTCATCAGTGAACTCATATACATGGTTCCACTGGGGTTAAAAGAGAAAAATTAAGATTAAATGATACATTTAGACGATGAGAGAGAGGAGGCTGAACAGAACTGCAGTAACTACAAACGTCAGCAGAAGCAAGACGTGTGTGGGCAAGGGAGACACGTGGAAAGCTGAACATGTTACGTACGAGGTAATGACGGTGAATGAGTTTTAAGTATCTGGGGTCAACCATCCAAAGTAACTGACAATGCACAGGAGAGGTGAAGAAGAGAGGGTGAAGGTAAGGTGGGGTGGAGTGGGTGGAGTTCAGTGTCAAGTGACAAGGCAAAGCGAAGGTTTACAAGATGATAGCGAGACCTGCTGTGTGGTTTGGAGACAGTGACACTGATGAAAAGACAGCAGGCTGCCAAGATTTTCACTGGGAGTGACCAGAATGGACACGACTAAAAATCAGAGTGACAACTCAGGTTGAGCAGTTTGGGGACAAAGTTAGAGATAGCGTAGACATTTCAACCTTGCAGAGAAGCAACAGTCAATAACAGACAAAGGATGTTGCTGATGTAGTGAAGGAGGACATGCAGAGGGTTGGAGTAACACGGGAGGATGCCAGGGACAGGGTGACATGGAGCCAGATGATCTGCTGTGGCAGCCATTAAAGGGAGCAGCCGAAAGAAGAAGATGACAAACTGGATCATATCTGTAACTTCCACATTCATTCGTCAGAATTATTTATTATTGCAACCATCTTACAATAAAAATTTATTATGAATAAATGCAGAGAAAACATTTTTTTATGAATAAACTTTTAATAGTGCATAACAGTGTATGTCTTCATTTATTTGAAAATCAAACCCATAAAAATTTCTGAATAATAAATAATTTTAAAAATGTCATTTACAATGTATCTTCAATAAAAACTGAGAAAAATTTGGACATTTTAATGGGAACATCTGACAATATAAAGCAATCCAAAACATATTACAACACAAAACGGTCACAGTGTTTAACCTCGATGTGCCTCTGTAATTTAAGTACACTTATTTTTGGACTGTTACAGTGGAATGCATAGTATTGCACAGGAGTTGTTATTATGTTCACCACCTGCTGTAGTGTATTATTGCGTAGTGTACATCATTCTTGTAATGCTGGATTGTGACCAGGAGAGGGAGGTAAAACTCAGCTTAACACCTCCCAGTAACAGACACCCATTGTGCAAGCTGCTGAGTGAAGCTGCTTGTGGATTGCAGCTGGTGAACCTCTGTCGCCATCAATCACTCTGTCAGTAACAGTTTCCACAACTCAGTTTAACCACATCTGTATCTCGTGCACTTTATTCACATATTCATGAGTCCAGGTATAGAATGAGCTCCTGAGGTGGATCTTCAACAAAATCGGACCTTAGACAGCAGAGAGGGAAACACAACCCTCTTGCGCTGCCTGCCTAGAAGCAAGGATTGTAAATTCAAAAGTTAATAACGACTATGCTCGTCTGTTGCTGTGACAATAACATCCATCCAGATCCGCATGGACACTGCACTGGAAGCCACCAGAAAGAACAGACGGTCATATGTCTTCACACAGAACGTCAGACTGGGCCGTGGTGACTAAAAAGAAGGCACAGACAATGAAACCGTCATCAGCTGATGAAGCAGCAGCTTTTTTTTGCTTGGTGGTAATGCTTTTTTGTTTTGTTTGTTAAGATATACCAGTCAAAATTTTGGACACACCTATTTTAATCGTTCTTCTTTATTTTTATGACTATTTACATTGTAGATTCTCACTGAAGGCATCAAAACTATGAATGAACACGTGGAATTATGTAGCAAGCAAAAATAAAATTATATATTCTCCAAAACAGCCCCCCTTTGCTTTGATTGCTGCTTTGCACACGTTTGGCATTCTCTCGATGAGCTTCATAAGTCATCTGAAATGATTTTCCAACAGTCTTGAAGGAGTTCCCAGACATGCTGAGCACTTGTTGGTCATTTTGCTTTCACTCTGTGGTACATCTCATTCTGAACCATCTCAACTGGCTTTATGTCAGGTGACTGTGGAGACCAGGCCATGTGACGCAGCACTCCATCACTCTCCTTCTTTGTCAAGTAGTCTTTACACAGCCTGAAGGTGTTTTTGGGGTCATTGTTCTGTTGAAAAATAAATGATGGTACAACTAAACGCAGACCGGATGTGATGGCATGTCGCTGCAGGATGCTATGGTTGCCATGCTGGTTCAGTGTGCCTTCAATTTTGAATAAATTCCCAATAGTGTCACGAGCAAAACACCCCCACACCATCACACCTCCTCCCTCCAAGCTTCATGGTGGGAACCATGCGTGTAGAGAACATCCGTTCAGCTTTTCTGCGTTGCACAAAGACACAGCGGGTGGAACCAAAGATCTCAAATTTGGACTCATCAGACCAAAGCACAGATTTTCACTGGTGCTAATGTCCATTCCTTGTGTTTCTTGGTCCAAAAAATATCTTATGCTTATTGCTTTTCATTAACTTGTGATTTCTGAGGCTGGTGACTCAGATGAATTTATCCTCAGCAGCAGAGGTGACTCTTAGTCTTCCTTCCTTCCTGTTGTTTCCCTTTACTTAGCTGATTGGTTCTTGCCATAATATGATTCTAATAGATGTCAAATAGGGCTGTCAGCTGTGTACCAACCTAATTTCTGCACAACACAACCCCATTAAGAAGGCAAGAAATTCCACAAATGAACCCTGACAAGGCACACCTGTGAAATGAAAACCATTCCAGGTGATCATGAAGCTAATTGAGAGAAGGTCAAGGGTTTTCAGCATTGTCAACAAAGCAAACAGTGGCTTCTATCAAGAATCTAAAATGCAAGGCGTATTTAGAGTTATTTATCTTTTTTTTTTCTTTGCTAGATAATTCTATCTATCTATCTATCTAGATAGAATTAAATGAGAAGGTGTGTCCAAACTTTTCACTGGTAGTGTATATCCGAGTAAAACCGCTGCCCAGCAGAACAAATGTCTGGTAATAAGAGATTAATGTTACAATAATGTTTGTACTTTTTAACCATCTTTCTTTTTTCTGTCTTGCAGCATTAACTTAGCCTCTATTTGTTGTATAAGTGCAGACTGATAATCACCTGTTTCACACAACTAAGAAAAGAACAAGATCTTCTGATCACAAACTATTTCCCTGAGGATTTTCTTTGCCTCATTTATTTTTACATGGTGAAAAAGGTCACTGTAAGTAAGAGGGTTGACACTATTACTTTCTTAGAAGATGCCAGTGAGCACCAAATAAAAGTCTTACTAAGCAGTACTAATGTTACCAACAACCTACCTTTGATTTCTATTCTATTCAAATACGATGGTACATGTATCAGGTCATATCATATAAACAAAACTATTTGGAAATATAAGGTAGCAAAACAAATTTTGCAACTGGTTTACATACTACAATAAACTCAAATGCACATGTGTGTACCTGTGATAGTCATCTTAATTCTACTTGAGTTGTTTTGTTTGTGTTAACTTTACATTTCAGGAGAAAGAAAATATTTATTGGACTTCCTCTCTGCGCTATTGTAATATATTTAATAATCATTATAAATATTGGTCCTGAAAACATTCTGTAAAGAGATTCTAGAAATATTTTTTGAAAGAGTTTTGTCAGCTTTATGACTGGATGACATGTCAAGAAATGACTTTAGAACCTCTACAAAATGAGTCCAGTGCAGTTTAAGCTACATTTACAAACTGTTGCCCTTCTGATCCAAGGTCTGTGCTCAGGAACACGTGAAAAACTTCACAGATTTATTTAAAGTCCAGTTGTGTAAAATATGAGAACTCACAGAGGTGCCTGTTCGTAGATGGTCGTAGTAAACTTCCTCTATTGCTTGGAAATAAATGACTCCCTTTAGCTTCCTTTCATCACAGTCTGCAGCAAAGGTAAAAAAGGAATTTTAGAACAATAATATTGAATATTTAAGTCAATGTGAATTTTAAAAAAAATAATTCCTTGTTCTTTCTACAAAGGACAATAAAACGTAAGAAAAACATTTTAAAAATGTTTAGAATAAAAACTTTGATGTGATGTAATCTTATAATAAGTCTGACCACCTCCTAGCGTGACAGAGAAAGGTTCATTCAAACAAAGAGGCAAACACAGAGTCAGCGAGCACACCCCTCCAACCAGTCTAACCTGTATAGTAGGCTAGTCGTCTGTGGTCCATGTCAAACAGGAACCATCTCTTCTTCCAGGTTTTGACCCTCCCCCCTCGTTTGGTCAGGAAGCCCGCACAGCGTCGAGACGTCAGCCGCAGTTCCGTGCAGCCAGTCACTCCATGACCCAGAGACTCCACATGGGCCCTCAGGTCAAAGTTTGGAGAGAGGAAGAGGGGCAGGCTACGCTGCTGGAAGACAAATGGACTTTAAAGAAGCTTGAAAAACACAAAACAAACAGTCAATTTACCATGATAGACTGACTAGTTCCTATTGGAGTTTATAGTGGTTACACTTGTTTTGGGTCCCCAAAACCCCAAGGATGAGATGATAAAAATGTAAATGTCTTGGTTAAAAATGCTGGAAATCAGTTAGTTATAAAATCATGAAAAATGAAACAGAATAACAACAAAACAGGTGACATAAGCGTCAAAGCTTGCATTGTCTTTTGGTACTGCCAAAGAAACATTCTGGGAAAAAAACTGAACTGGTGAAGAGGATTTATCCATTCGCTTCTGCTTCTCCTTATCAGGGAAGGAGTCAGGGTACCGGGAGAGAACACACGCAAACACGGGGAGAACATGCAAACTGCACACGGAAAGGCTGCAGCCAGTTGGTGGATTCTAACCTCTTGCTGTGAGGCAACAGTGCTCAAAACTAATCTAACAATCCCGCGTTACAGTTTCGTGGAAACTCCTTGAATTGTGGGTAATGTCAGCATCAGGTCTCGACAAGAACATCGAGAATACATGGATTAAAAGGACTACATATGTGTGTCTGTTGCATTAGGTTTAGTCATTTTATAAGGAAAACAAAATATTTTTTTCACTAACTTATAGTTTGAATTTCATTCATACCTCAGAGGAGTTTGGGGAAGAGATGACCCTTTGTTGCTCTTCTGGCTCTGGTCTTTGTGGGGTCTCTGGCTCTGGTGGTTCTGTTCTGGAAGAATTAAGCTCTCTTTGTCTTCTCTCCTCCAACAGCAACTGTCGCTGATCTTCCTGAGTGCACACGGACATCAAAACAAATTATTATCCAAACCATTTCCAAGGTAACACAGTAAGACGGAAGCGACACTGGTTTAACCCAGCTGGAGGTATGCATCCAAAAGCATAAAGGAAACTGAAATCAGAGTTACACTATAAATCGTCCCATTCCTTTTTTGAAATTCTTAGTCATATGCGTGCACATTTTTTTAGTTTCTCCAACTGCCAGTGCTACAAACATGCATTACAAAACTCCAAACATCTGCTGTCTACTTTCCTGGAGCTGAGTGGGTGTCAGTAATCAGACAGGCGTATCTAATTCAGTGTATCGCTGATGATTAGAGGTGTCAGCGGGTGTCTCCCACAGCAGGTGACTCACCCTCTCTCTGAGCAGCCTCTCTCTCTCTGCTTTGGCTTCCTTCAGTTTCTTCTCAATCTCAATGAGATCCAAAAGGCATGGACTGTAAGAAAAAAGGAATAATATAATTGAGTACAAAAGCCTTATACAGTTAGTTTAAATTAAAAAAAATATTCTTTAGAAAATGATCCAATTAGCTGTATTTGTTTAACAACTTATCAGTAGAATTAAATGGACATATGAAACATAATCAACCAGACTCAAGCTTATCATCAGCAAAGATTGAGCTAGTGTTTAACAGGATGCAACAATGCAAAAGGCCAAATCATGACATGTGCTACATCATGAAGTGCTCCTGAAACCCATAATGTAGTACGTCCAATACTATTCAATGAACAGACTTGTAACACCAGTGTAATCACCTCAACCGACACCTAACCTTATCTTCTGCTGCTGCGCAAGCCCCATGTTCATTTGCAAATGTTTTATCATTAACAGACAGCTCTACACCCCGTTTACTTCCAGTAACACAACAAAGTACACCTTCAACTGTTGCTGCTGTTGTATGCAAGTTCACAACAGTGTTGCTAACGTCGTTTGTTAGTAAGCCAAAAAGCATAAAATAATCTGGTCATTTTGGCCCAATATGAAATCCATCCTTTGACCATTATTCCAACTGGAAAAATTTATAATGCAATATAGTAAAACTGCTCAACCAATTACTGAATCTAATATGGATAGAAAACAAAACAACAGCCGTGGGAAAATGGTTAATAGCAAAATGTGGTTGCTCCCACTTTGATTTTACACCCAACGTGGTTTATATTGTGTGTTTATGCAATTTTGGCCTGATTAAGAGGGTTTCTTGTTGCACACAATGTGTTTGAAAGTATCCTAATTTATCAAAAATGGTTTTATCTGCTATAGTAAAGACATAACAAACAGAAACTGTGGTCATGGAGCAACCTGATGCCAAGTGGTTATAGTGCCTTGTGTGTCTGAAAATATACTTGATGACCACAAACCAGGACCCACTAATTAATAGTGTCAAATTATATATACATATTTTTTGTATTAAAAATGTGAATTATGGCGCAAAAACCCTTCACATGCTACATTTCTCCACTCAGTGGGCCAAAAGAATAGCAATTAAAATCCATTCTGGTTGCATGTGAATATAATTACCTAGTACATGAACTTTGAAAAATGCATTAAAGAGCCCCATTTGCTTTTTAAAAAGTGAAGACACTGACCTGGCAGCACGAGAGCTTGTTGTACTATTACATGGAGTTAGGACTCCACCACCATTCCCGTGCCCACTGCTGTGCCCATTACTCAGTCTATGGGACAGGACAGGGGATGTGAAAGCATCTGGGGCCTGGCTGTCAGGATGCATCCTTACCAGCACTGAAAGTGGAAGGAAATAAAAAGAGACATGTGAGAACAACATGCATAGGTCAGCATAAATAGCTTTTTAGATTTTCGGCGTGAGAGAAATCCGTCATGTGGTATCGAAATGTTAACTCACTCATTTTATATTTTACATACAAGAAGAGTCAGTTATGATTTTCAGGAAGAGACTTAGAGGATTAAGAAGAAGAGCAAACTCCTGACAAGACGTGACATGACCCTGAAGATCCGGCTACTATTAAATGACTGATAGATGGGCATGTGAAAAACAGATACTACTGGGGAGATTTTAGGCTTAAGTATATGGGTGATTCTCAGGCTCATCTGGTCTGCACAGGCAAAACCAATGTAATAACAACCTGCCAACTCTACTGACACGCCTTTGATTTGACTAAAAGGGAGGGAACTGAGCAAACAGACCAGACAAAATGAGCACGAGGGTGCAGAGAGAACATGTTTATTGTTCCATATCACAAACATCTCAGCCTGAGCAATCAGGAGGACAAAGCGAGGTAGAAAAATTGGACTCACCCTGTGCTGACACCGGCCTGTCGTGTAGTCTGTTATTGCGATGCGAGCTTCGTCTCCTGGGCAGACTGACACCTTCTTTGCTTGGATCCTAAAAAATAAAAAGACAGTGTGCTTAGAGTACATTCAAAACACAGACACTGTCATCTCAGTGCATCTTGGTGCATTTTGCACCAAGGGAGTGGCACTCCAATTTCGTTGTACTTTGTACAATGACAATAAAGGCTATTCTAATTCTCAGATCTTTCTGTTAGCTATCAGCACATGTTTTGGAAATCAGTAATTGAATTAAAGCACAAATGTCAATTATGACATTAGACCAACTGATGAGGTTAACTGTTGCAGAAACAAAACACCAAACCTCTGTGACAAGCTGCATACCTGCGGAGGCTTGTGAACCGTCAGAGGAGAAAGAGACATCATGCAGGGAGCTGAGCTGGTGATGTCAGACCAGTCGGTGAGCGGCTTCTTGTCTTTGCGAACCTGTTTGAAAGCCAGGTTTAAATTCCAAACCTCAGTAAATCATCTGTGATCAACACTGGCTACAAGGTACAAATACAATCTGTTCATTTTCACCAACTGTAACCGTAAAGCAAAACACATTCTCAACATACCACATCTGCCTGAGAATTAAAACTTCCAGGAGGGATCGTAATGAGTTAAAAAATTATCACAGCTCCACTATCTTCCCCTCTATCCCTCCCTCTCCCTGCTTGACTCACAAACACATGAGCAATTCAGTCACAACATGCAGTCCACTGTTTAACCCTTGTCCGTCTCTTTCACTACTCAGCACAACAGCACATGCTGGCAGCAGAAGTGTGGCTGTTAAACATGTGCTGCACATACATCAGTGTTGTTTTATAAGGGATTTGGTAAATATTCAAAAGCTTTCTTGACACAATACGATCCAACTGTTTTCACAAATAAATATACAAATACACAAATACAGAAACAGCTCAGAGCACTAAAATTCCCAACACATATGTGACAAGCAAACCACATCCTGCATGCAGTCATATTAAAGTCATACACACTTGGCCATGTTGTCTGACACTGCTTCTCCCTCTCTCCTTCTCTGTACTGCCACTCCCTTCTGCCCTCCCTTTTTCAGTCCCCTCTCTTATTTACAACAGCTGATGAACTTCACATTAATCCAGTTTCATGACGGACGCTATTTTAAAGACCCTCAGCCACGCAAATCAACTCAAGTGCAGTCATTTTACTTACCAATCGCTGCAAGGATGTGAAACTTCTCCCAGCTTGCCTTCTCTCTCTCTCTCAGACATCCACACATTCACAACTGCAGCACCCTCCCTCACGTTGCTTACTCCTCCCCCTCTATCCCTTTCCCTCCCTCCTTTTAGCCTGAGTTAATCTCGCTTTCTCTCTCTCTCTCTCTCTCTTTCTCTCTCCCCTCCTCGCTCACTCTCGCTTCCTCCCTCTGCTTGTCTCATTTTCCCTTTTACTCATCCAGATCTTGTCTCCTGCTCTTTTTTTTTTACTGGTGCAATCATAACTCCGATTAAATGCAAGCCACTGACTGTGTGATAAAGCCACAGCATAGTTTAATGAGTCACTGAGTAAATCACACACTTTGGGGCAGAAAGTACTAACAATGAAAACACATAACACATGGCAGCGTGGACTATACTCAGAGCTGGATAGATGTTTCACGAAACTGAACTGAAAAGAAAGAAACAGGTCATGGACACATGTTAGACTTTCTGAAATCCTTCACTACTCACAAGTGATTTAGAGATTTGGATCCAGCTTTAGTTTGCTGGCAGTGCAACTCTTTTGATCTTTGTTAAGTTGTGCTCAGATTGAATAAAAACATATTTATGCACTTAAGGAACTGTAACCAGTAATAGAGGTTGTTTAATTTGTTTCAGGTTTTTAATACCTAACTTAATATATAGGTTTATGCTACTGCAACAGCAGCATTTATCTGGAGTCAATCTTCCCTGTACATTACAAATAATATTGACTCTCGTGTAACTTTGTTTTTCTCTTTACTGCCTCACGGTGTTAATATGTTTTCTTTAATCTGCTAAATGCTCTACTTCAATCATTAACTAGCCACCAACTTTCTCTGCTGCTTGGTTTTAAGGTGTTAATCCACAGTTTGCCTAGGCATATTTAGCGCCTGCTGGGGCTTGAAATAAGGCTGATGAGAATGGTGCAAGTGAACCAAAAACTGCCTGAAAAGCGTAGTCTTTGTCTGTACGAAGTGGAAGCCCAACTGTTAAGGCGAATTTGTAGAAACTGTCAGCAGTAGATGTGGGTTTGAATTTCTACAATTTAACAAGTCTGGGAGGTTTGGCAGTTGGCCCACCATCCATACAAGTCTAGTAGACCAGTCACGTGGGAATGCCAATGTGGTAACCTATACAAATGCTATACAAATTCAGGGTAGTAGTGGGACACCAGCTCAGGGCTTCCCCCCCAAACAGGTTTTAAAGCTATTTTTAGACATTTTCAGACAGATAATGCTTATTGGCCTTATGTAGACAAGTACGTTAGAATGAATAACATGTTCATTTGCAGCAGTTTGGAAGATATTAAAGCAATGAGGGGATCTGTAGGGTCATATGATAGCCCTCTGCAGGTTTGTCACTATGAACTGAAATCTGCAGACAGATTCTGCACTGCTTAAAAAAAACATTTAACTCATATCTGAACTCACTTCCTGGTTTACCTCGTTTACTATACTTTGTATAACAAACGCTCATCATAAGATTTCTTAATCAGAAAAGTAGAAAACTGTTGCTGGCCTGCTGGGTCTTGATTTCTGCTGAGATTTTGGGATGGTGGGATCACAATTTGGTGTAAATAACATGAAAGCATGGATCCATCCTGCATTGTATCAGTGGCTCAGGCTGCTGGTACTGTAATAGTGTGAAATCTACTGTAGCTGTATGATGATGCCATCTCTATATGGGGTGTTTCAAGCACCTTGTTGAATCTATGCCACCAAGAATTAAAGGCATGACGATGTCAAATGTAAAAAATTCAAATACAGCCACCGTCATTAGGAGGAGCTAGCTGCCTGCTGTGCCTTAACCAAATAATCAAATGCTGCTTCCAGCATATGAAACATCAAGAACAGACAACACAAAAAAGAAATAAACAGATTGGTAAAACAGAAAAGTAACAGAACTAATAAATGTGGCCATCGCAATAGAAACTACACCAGTTAAATAAAGACCAAAACTTAGTAAAACCCACAGTATGACAAATCCCTACCATTTGGGTGTGTATGAGCTCCCTCTTCTCTTTCCTCAAAGCATTCATCTCTCTCTCTTTCTCCTTTTCCATGTCCCGCAGCTGTCTCTCTAACCGTTGGACTTGCTCCTGAAAATTCAGACAATCATTCCCATTAGTGCGAACTGGATATGGCTTCCTGTCCTCCGAGATAATGTCACGTGCTGTAGCTGATTCCTGTAGCTGGTCTGAGTTTACCTTATCTTTTCATTATGCTGTGATGTAATATTGAGTAAATATCCCCCGATGTGACAGTGCGTATGTCGCTGTGAGTAAATACAGGTCACTAAGCTGAGTCGATCTCTTCAGCCGAGACACAATGCAAATCAAATGGCCATTTTGCAAGTTAATGAGAGGCACAAGACTGACACAGGAGAGCAGGACTGGAGAAGCAACTTAAATGAATATATGGCTGATATAAAATCACCACTTTAGGGCAGTAAGTGTGTCACAATAAGAGAGTGAGAGATGTCATGTGCATCGAGGCCACAGTGCAGCTGAGTCAACTAGCATCCCTCTCACACAATCCCAGCCTTCATCTCCGGGGCTGCGCTCCTCCTCCTACATTCTGAAGCTAATTGAGAAACAACTGAACATTATTTTCATCATCTATGTTTATGGAATTGTAAATTTTGGAGGAAGAACAGCTTTTTGGAACAGCCAGCATTAAAATGTAAGTCAAGACTAGCGGTGTACAAAGTAACAAACTATTAAGAATTTAAGTTTAGCTCTTTTAGCTATCCTAGCATGTCATGTTTGGTTGGTTCACTTTGAAATATCTCAGCAATTACTGACATGCAAAAAAAAAATTTCCCAAGAGCATTAATCCCTCTTTGGTGATCCTCTGACTTAGAATGTCAGCAATGTTGTTTTTGTGTCATTCTTTGTAATTGGTACGTTTCTTTCCTTTTATAAAAAAATATTGGACATAATCTGTGAGAGAGTATTCAGAGTATAGAAGACTTCTAAATGAGGCATAAGATCGTTAATCACGTTAACTCCACTCTGGCACACAGTTTGGCTAGTCAGGATGAGTTTTCAGTCAGTGTCATCATCAGGTTATATTACGAAGCACATGCTGCCTGCTAAAATCAGCATGAGATCATTACTGGGGTCTGACCATTAAGCTCAGAATAAGCAGCACCCAACCATGATAGAAAAATGACCTGACAACACAGGAAAAAAAATTGCACTAGGAATTAAGGCAGGGGTGGGCAACTCCAGGCCTCGAGGGCCGGTGTCCCTGCAGGTTTTAGATGTGTCCTTGAACCAACACAGCTGATTTAAATGGCTAAATTAGCTCCTCGACATGTCCTGAAGTTCTCCAGAGGCCTGGTAACGAACTAATCATGTGATTCTAAAACCTGCAGGACACCGGCCCTCGAGGCCTGGAATTGCCCACCCCTGAATTAAGGTGAAGTCCACATACAGACTGCTGGTTTCCAAAGTTCAGTTACTGAATTAGAAATTAAAATAATAATAATGGATTGCATTTATATAGCACTTTTCAAGGCACCCAAAGCGCTTTACAATTCCACTATTCATTCACTCTCACATTCACACACTGGTGGAGGCAGCTACAGTTGTAGCCATGGCTGCCCTGGGGCAGACTGACAGAAGCGAGGCTGCCATATTGCACCATTGGCCCCTCTGGCCAACACCAGTAGGTGGTAAGTGAAGTGTCTTGCCCAAGGACACAACAACCAGAACAGAGAGCCCGGGGATCAAACAGGTGACCTTCCGGTTACAGATACGCTTCCCATCTCCTGAGCCATGGTCACCCCAGTCCATAAATAAGAGTACACACCCAACATGTCAGTTGAACAATTGAATTTAAATTCAAGTGCCAACATGTTACAGATCTGTTGAAACTGCCATGGGAATCCTGATCTGAAGAGTTTTGTTGTTTTAATGTTGCTAAAGGGCCGAATAGCTAATCTCTTAAAAAATACCCTCACAAATAAGCATGATTTCAAGCATTTTTAGTCAACAATATTATCTTTCAGTCACGATTGTTCTTTTTCCAAATCTCCTCATCTTCTTTAATCTTTCCAGACTCTCCTAATCATCTCTCATCTTTTGCTTTCATGTGTTTTGCTCTATAATTTTTCACTCATGGTGGCCTGATTAAGCTTCTTGTATAGCGTGCGACATAATCAGGGTGACGTTTTGAGGTAAAGAGTTCAAGCTTGTGCCGAAAGAAGGAGAGCAAGCCTTAAATCCATAAAAACAAGCATGAACTGTAACTGCAAAGAGAGGTTATGTGTACAGCAGAACAACCCATCTAATGTGGTGATTAATGTGATTAATTTCACTTTTAATGTGCAACAGCCCTGAAATGCTATCCGAGTCAGATTTATCACTTTGTTGTTTGATGCCAACAACTCTGTGATTATTGTTGGAGGAGCACAAATTTGTGGTTCTTCCGTTCACTTTCTGGTCGGTCTTCTCCTCAATTTAACTCTCAAAAAGAGGAAAACAGATGTCAGCAAAAGCTAGGAGCATGGTGCAACACATTTTAGAAAAAAAACCCCACAATCTTTATGTGTCTCTAAAAGAAGCATGGAGACTGTCCAGACTGCAATCAAAAAGAACTGGGTCCTGTTTCTATAGATCTTTTGCAAAACTGTTGTACTGGTATATATTCAAGTGTTAGTTGTTCCTATCATTTCATCCACTTATTGTATGCACAAATATGACATCACATGTCTGCACTGATGCGGAATTTATGTGAGAGTAAACACTGAAAAAAAGCACGTGACCCTGATAACGCTTCAAGGAGCAGCTGTGTAACTGTCTCAAAAACTCTCTCAAAGACGTGCTGTTTACCTGTGCAACGTTGACCAAAAGCTTCTGGCATGAGATTTCCTTTTCAAGCTCTCCTTCACTCTCTCTCTCCTTGCATTTGCTCTCATCCTCTTCAACAATGCCGGTCTCTCGCTCCAGAAAATTAAACTCCCAATCTTCAAAGGCCCGAACTGATGCCTCCATCGCCTCCTTCTCCTGCAATGAAGACAAAAAAAAAAATTGTGTAAATAAATGTGTTTTTTGAGGTTATAATCATCTTTGACCTTTTTATTGTGAACTGCTTGCTAAAATTTGTCTTGTTCTGGAGCCTAAGAGAAGGTTTATGAATGTAACGTCCCCAAGAAATTTATGTGGGAAAATCAAAAGTGAATGGATGGAGGGGAGATACAAAACAATGCCTTTGGCACTCTAGTACAGCAATAACTATTGAATGAATCGACTGGTTGATTGATGGAAACATTCCATCAATCTGTTTTATGCAGTCCAGCCATTGGTTTTTCTACTTATATGCTTAAAACAATAACCCCCCACACACATGCACACATCCAGATGTTAGCACTGTTAGCACCCTGATTTAATACACCTATCAAAATTATAATAATAAATATAACATAAATAAGAGTGAACTCTTTACTGGATTCTTTTAGTGCAGATCCATGTATGATTATGGTCACCTTTAAAGGCTGATTCATTCTCTTACAGAGATATTTTAACTTTGTGCAGAACTTTTTAAAGTTTGGCAAGCCTCGTTCCATCGTCACTTTACATGACAAAAGAGTTTACTAGAGAGAAATCAATCGACAATGCTACACTTCCTTTGAGAAGTAGTTTAACACCTTTTATTACACAGCTAGTAATATCAAACTGACAATTGCTGGCACAATGCTGCTACTCACAAATGCCAAATTAGCTTATTTATAATCTCCAGGTTATTTGTATTTCTTTATTATCATGATCTCACGATACTTCTCAAACATCTTGTTGTGACTCAAACTTTTTAGTGTACAATCAAAAGACTTGAGTACGTACTTATGTGGACAAAAGTTAACTGAACCTAAGAGCTTCATTATTCTCAAGGTTTGGCAACCGGAGGCACACTTCCATGCTTCCATACTTCCAGCACAACATTCAATGCTTCACTGCCTATTGAAACACTCAACGGCCTCACTGGAATGCCTGCTCTCTTAGTGCTGTGCAACACGTACTTAGGTCCTGTTTGTGTGCATGTATGCAGCTTTTTTTCTGTGAAGCAACTTGTGAAAAACCTGTTTTCTAGAAGCCCTTTCCAAATAAATCTGACAAGTTACCACAGAAAGGAACCAGCTACCGGACAACACTAAACCTGTCATTAAACAATGCGATTTAAACAAAAAGGTTTCTCGTCTTGTTCTGTTACATTCACAGGCAAAACACACATCCTGTGTTTTGTTTAGGTGTGGGTAAACATTAGCACTTCAGGTTGAACAGGTACTGAACAATCACTCACTGTATTCAAGACAATATTATGTGCAAGACTCGCGCTATCAACACACCTTCTGTATCTGTATCTGAGACACTGTGGTATATCAAAACAGCACACTGAGCATTAGCTGCAGTTTTATGTTTTATCTGTTTTTGTGTCTCTCTATATTTAAAAAAAGGCAGGATTAGACATTTAAAAACAGAAAACACCCAGATGTGTTTTTGGGTGGTACTGGAAATCTTGAGCATGCAGTTTTTAAAAATGATTTACAACCCACACCCTAAAGTAGGAAACAGACGTTTGATTACCACAACTTCAAGGAATCTTATCTGGCTAAAGCCCGCTGGTCAATTTTGTGTTTGTGTTTAACATATTTTGAAGAATCATCATTGTAGATGAAATGACAATGATGCTGGCTCTGTTGGTTTTGCAGATGTTTTGATTGAAGAAAAAAAAAAAAGAACACTGTGGATCACCCAAATGAGTAACTGTAACTGTCATCCTCCACCCATGCTGAAAATGTCCTACTCGCCTTCTGCAGCTGCAGCATTAGCTGTTCTCGCTGACTTTCTGGCTGACTCGGGATCAGTTTCTCTTTTTCTTTGCACCTCCTCTTCAGCTCCTCCACCCTGCGTCGCTCCTCTTCCAGATTCTCTCGTTCCTGCATTTACAGACAATTAGAAAAGAGCGAGCAAAAAACTGAAATGCAAAACAAAAACTCTGCCTGAAAAGAAACAAGAGCAACAGGTCTATTAACCTTTGTTTACAATGAGGGCTGGATATATTTATCTTGAAAACATGTCACATGTTTGACATCTAACAGTTAATGCATGGGTCTGCCTTATCACTGACAAGATCTTGTGTTGACTTTAGCTGCACATTACTGAGCCCACATGCCAGTTTCTTCTGGGGGTGTAAGTCCTACACTAAGACACTCGAAGTGGAGGTGGGCTTGAAATATGAAGGTGTGGCATTGGAGGTTAGTGGTTAAAAAACCCATAACATCTGTCAATTTTTAAGTATTTAAAAAGAAAAAAAAATACTAAAACTGTATTAGATAATATCACATGTATCTTTTACCTTTTGTCTGTCTGTGTGTTTGTGCTTCTCTCTTTGCCCGGCCTCCTCCTGTAGATCTTTCAACTTCTGCGTGTGTTTGTGCAGCCGGTCCTTCTCTGTCTGCAGCTCTCCTTGTAGCAAAGCAATCTCCAGCTGCAGCTAAGAGGGTAGAAGATGCGACCGAGGTGAATCATACTGACCTGACGTTATGCAAGTCAGAGTTAAGCATTCCTTTATCGTGACTGTAGTGGAGTTTGGAAACAGCGTTGCAATTTCAATGTGCATGCATCAGCAGAAACATCAAAACCACTTTTACAAGTTTCGCAATTGATCTGATTCCAAGTTCCAAGTCAATTTTCTCAATCAAATAACTGGAATAACATGTTAACCCTATCAGCTCTTTAGCGACTTTATCCAGCAGTTGTTTTTGCACGGTGACATAACGTTTTTGTCCAGATCATGTGACATGCTCACCTCAATGTTTAGCTCTTCCTTCTGCTGTTCGATCTCTGTGATTCGCTGTTGGAGCATGGAGGGTGACGGCAGGACCCTCAGTGAACCCACCTCCAACTTTTTAATGGAGATCTGACAGAAAGCAGGAAAAAGAATGAGCAGACAGAGTGACCACATGCAGGCTGTTAGGCTGGGACCAGCAATGATGATTCATTGTTTTAACCAGGATTAAAAGGTCTAACAAACGACTACATCACCACCATAGACAGCTTCCTCTCCCTCACCTTCTCGCCCTCTGTGCTGCTACTTTCTGTATCGGACTCTGCCCCTGAGGAGGCGGGACTCTGGCCTTCAGTCATTCTGGTGATCCACGGAGGCCGCAGACCCTGCTGCCACTGACTCCTGGAGTTTTCCATATTGTGTTGGGGCATTTCTATAGTCTGAAACAGAGGAGGGAGTAAATGAGAGCTGGAGAGTGTGGGGTTGGAGGGGTGTCTGGTTGACTTTAGTGAGTATTGTAGTAATCTAATATGCTGCATGGCTGAAGGTGTGTGAGGGATCAGGTGACAGTTTGCTGAGGGGATAGGATGGTTGAATAAAGCAGCATAAGCAGAGAAATCCCCTCCAGCTTCCAGAAAACAGTCTGTGAAAACACCTTGCTTTGAAGAGTGGAAGTGAAAGAGCGGCGTTAATATCCTATATGCGTGGTGGTTTGTGGTTGGGTTTCAGGGTCTCTATCTTAGCGAAGGACTATCAGCGTGTGTAGACACAAGCGTGATAAACAACAGTATGTTCTGCTGAGGCTTCAATGGTCATCAATCACGATTTGAAAGGAGCAAGATCAGAAAAGGCTTTGAAGTACTGTTATATTGTACTTTATTATCTTCTCTGTCACATTCATGTGGATTTACTGAAGAAAATATTGTTACGTACAGAGCATATGATGTGCTACATCAAAGAGCTTAGGAACATGTCAGCCTACAATATCCTAATCTCTTCATTATGTTTTGTGCTTTCACCCTCATCTTTGTGGTCTCTCTCTCTCTCTCTCTACACACACGCACAAAAAAACCCTAGCAGAAACACCCATGTGTGCAGAGGCCAAAACAAATTTGTGGGAAAATACTTTTGATTACTATTGTCCAACCTTTTCCCACCATCTTCTCTCGCCCTCTGTGCCCTCTTCTTTTCCCTCCATGCAGACCTTATTAGGTTGCAGGGAATGCACGCTGAGCAAAAGTAGAGATAAATTTAAGCCAAGATATGAGCGAGAGCTTCCAAAAAACCACTGGCACACTGACATCCAGAGAGGTGGGGGGGGGGGGAGCACTGGGGAGAGATGAAAAGGCATGGACAGAGAGCAGCAGAGAACAGCAAGGGGGTGGCACATCTCATTTCTAGTGATATAATGGATAGAAAAAAAGCTGATGTGTCCTACATGTGGCTATAGATTACAATAATGTTCATACAACAAACATGTTATGTCTTGACAGTGAAAAAGTAGAATTTGCACCTTTAAAATAAAGACTAGATCACTGTGACTCATCTACCTTTTTAAGAATGTAAAGTGGTCTGTGGAGGAAACAAATAAATGTAAGCGTTATCTTTTGATGGGGTATGTATACAGGGTATTTCCCTAAAATAAGCTGAAACTGCACTTTCCGTTTCAGGAGTGATATTTTACCACTTCTGGTACCTAAAAGAGAAATGTGACTGATGACTATTAATGGTCTGTGACGTGTGTTATTCTCCCCATGCAGTCACAGTTTACAGTATGACACTGATATATAGGCTCCCACGAGACAGAAGCTATTAAAAAATAATAATAATAATAATAACATACATTTTACATGAAAACAGAAAAACAAACAAATAAAAACACCAAGAACCAAAAGCCCAATGAAAGGAGGTCCAGACAACTAAGCAAAGTGACAAAGCTTTGACATAGATTGAAAGTTAATTAATATTAATATTTTTGTAATATTATGTGCATATGCTTGATTACACAAACATTTCTAATAAATTGTATGTAACAATATTGGATAATTAAACATTTTATTCACTAATGAAGTCATCTATTAAGATAGTGATTCAGCATTTGTCAGGACGGGATAACTATGTCAAGGGTGGGCAAGAGTACTACAAACACCCAAAGATCCACCGACATATCTTTTTTGGCTGACACTGGTCTGTAATCAAATCAGGTGGAATGTGCTGGTGTCAGTGGCTGACATTTAGCTGTTGTGAAGAGCTAAAACAATTTAACACACTCAAGTTATTTTAAACATTTTCTTACATGGTACAGTATTAAATAACAGAAATATAATAATAATTTAAAAACATATTAGTTTTAGATTTTGGCCAAATTGTTGCTTTAAACACAGCCTAGAATACCTACAAGCACCTATCACTATAATGAGTCTTGCACAACACCTCATTCAAGACCTGATTGATGAAATGTTCATGAATAAAAACATCTGTAAAAAATAAAAAACAAAAAAAACTGAACATTAGAGGCACCATAAAAGAAATCTGTATCCTATATTAGACAGGACTACATAAATTATTTGGCCACTAAATAGGAGTATACAGGAGTAAAAATGCAAGCAAAAAGAATTAAGACAGTATGCTTTGTATCATAGTTCGGGCAATTACAGTAACACACAAAGAGAAAAAGTTAATGTGTAAAATGTTGGGTCCTCGCTCTCTGATCCTCTGATGTCCAGTGAAAGCTGTCAATTTCAGGGAAAACAGGACAGGGAGAGCGTCACAGTGAGTTACATCATAATCCAAACAAACATTAGTGCAAGTGTTTGACCTCTAACTAAAGTCCAGCAAGATACCCTATCAATGCTAGAGCCAAGACATGCAGGAGTAAAGTCCAGGCCTCCATGTTAACACGGTGGTTTGTGTAAATAAAACAATCAAAAAGGCAAAAGAACCACTAATGAAACAAGATGGAGTGAGACAGTATAAAAAGGGGGAGCAAAGCTCTGCCTGAAAGGCAGATCAAAGAACAAAGCAGAGTTTTGTGCCCAAAATAATTGGACTTGATTACGGGGAGGGGAGCGCCTCTGGAGAATAAGATGGCAGAGAAAGAGAGATGCAGTTCAGGATCAAGTGGGATCGCGTGTGTATGTGTGAGTGTGTGTGCATGCGTGTGTGTGTTATGTAAGGAATCCCCAGAGCAAAAACAAAAACATAACCCTCAGAAATCGGCCTGATCATATACGTTAACTTTTATCGGTGCCAAGTATCAGTCACAGATCATTTATAGCCAATATCTGATTCACCACAACACAAACAGTGTGAAGGGGTTATGCCTGTTCGACAACATATCAAGCAGACATGAGAAAAATGCTACTCGTGTCACTTTATCTCACACAGCATGTGTGTTCACTTCAGAAAAGTTTTATCTTGCTCTTTTACTGTGATGCTTCTCACTTCGTTTGACCCCAGCTTATCCAAACAGAAGTGAGTCAGTATGTGGGTTTGTGTCCCGATTCATGACTAACCAGCAAATTGGATTTTTTCTGGAACATTTCATTTGCTGCCACTGCCTGTAATTTCAAGAACTTATAGCAGTTTTGGTGTGTGTGTGCTCCTGTATGCTGGAAGCAGCTAACATAGCCTTGAGCTACGAGACTTACGCGGAGATAAGGAAGTCACGGAAAACTGGTGAGCTCACACCTTTCCAATCCTGCACTCCTTCAATCCCAACCAATGCTGACTCACAGCACATTACTTGAAGATATTTATCAGACTTTGCACAGCTCCCTCTGGAGCCACAAAAGCTTTTATACAACTTGTCCGTGTATGCAGAAGCACTCCCAGCGAGTTGTAGGAGACTTTGCTTGTAACAATCTGTGGAGTTTCTCATTAAGTCTGAAAGCCTCAGCCAAGGTAACCTGATGATGTCATAAGTGCTGTTTTAATCAAACTGTAAATGAGTCAAAGTTGATATTATATAATGTTGAAATCAATAGTTCTCCACGTGACGTGTAAATTGAAGAGTAAAATGTATGCCTCTAACCCACTGGTTTAACAAACAAAGGCTAACCTTATCTAAATTCAAATAATCTGTTCCTGAAACTGGAATATTTTTTCTTTTGCTTATTCTTCAATTCAGCCGAGACTGGAGGCCACCCAGGGTTCTGCTCAAGATTTCTTCCTGCAAAGGGATTCTCCCAACCCCACCACCAAAACAGGGACTGAAAAGATCCCCACACCTCCCCTTGGAAGTTACACGTTCACTACGTATACACACATTTTACACACATGTGCTACTTTATTATTGGCTTAATCAGAGTCCCAACAAAAACTGAACCTTTAAGAACTTTAATACCAACAGTTTAATAAAACAGGGAGAGCTATGTCTGTCAGTAAGACTCTCTAGTATGTGCATGTGTCAGTGCAACAAAATGACTGGCTTTTATGTTTTCTGTTTCAGCTTTGGATCATATTTAGTAGCTTTGCTGGATTTCTCTCCATAATAATAATGTAAGATTTTTCTGACATGTAAAGTGCCCTAAGTGACTATTATTATGAAGTGGAGCTTTATGGTTAAAACTGAATGTAACAATTGAAAAGAAACTGAATTACGCTATTCCTCCCTCTCCTCCTTATCGGGGTTCAGTTGTATAAGCAGAGATGCCAAGACCTCCCTCTCTCCAGCCACCTCCTTTAACTCATTCTAGGGTACACTGAGGCATTCCCAAGCATGCTGAGACACATAATTACTCCACCATATCTTGTGTGGAGAGATTATGTCTGTGTCTGTTCCAAGGCATTCTGCCTGGAACAGACACATGCCCAAAACACCACATATAGGAGGTGCCCAGCAGGCATCCAAGTTAGATGTTTGAATTACCTCAACTAGCTCCTTTTGACATGGAGTAGTAGCAACTTTACCCTTTCCTAATGATTAAGCTCCATCCGTTAATTGCCATCTTATCGTGGGGGAGGGGTTTGCGTACTTTCTTGATCCTAGGAGCTATGTTTTCTGGGGCAATTTGCCCCCCAGTAAGGTCTAAATTGGTCTTAGGTGTGCCCAGACTAAGAGGCATTCAGGGGGGGAAAAAAACAACCTTAGGAAGAAGTAGTCAAGGTCAACTGCTAATCGGCCTGCCATAGGGTTATCATTGCTCCACCCCAGAGCTTCATGGACTTGGTTCAAGGGTGGGTGCTCGCAGGAGAGTGATTGTCAGGCCTTAGCCTATGGAGTCTGGGCAGGAACAGCACAAAAGCTGTGCATCCACCGACTGCAGGAGGAACACGGCGCACAGAGGTAATAGCAGTTTGATCCTTTTTGATGGTTCTAAGGAACTGAATACAGTATATAGTTTGACTCTAAACTCAGAGCTGTCTGTGACAGGTTTACAATTCATTCCAATAACACTCCAAAATGACCTTGTCCTCATCCGGACCCCTCATTAGTAAGTGGCTAACGAAAAGTATGGGGATAACCACAGTGTACACAAAACCATAAAGTCAACACTGACAACAGCAATATTCCGCTAGCTGTTCAGGACAAAAGAGCTCTGACCATGGCATGCCCTGTGTGGGTGTGAATGCTGATTACAGCCTGTCACTGTGTGTTCAATGCAGGAGCGCTATAGGGAAAACGTCACATGAGCAGCATGTGAGCTCAAGTGCCTTGTATAGAGCAGGGTAGCTTACAATGCCAAATTAATCCACACGAGGAAGGCTTAGAGGTGAACTCACTCAGTTCATTCATAATAGTATAACAATGCAGGTCTGAGCGATAAAAGTGCATCAGTTTCAAACTAATTTTACAGACATAATTTAAAAAAACTGAGAAACCAGATTCTTTTGAATGAGTAGGAGCTGAACCAGCTTATACAGTGACAGTTTGATTTTCAGCAGTTAATATTTGCCCAGGCAAACAACAACTGTAGGGAATTTATAGGATTTTATATACTAAACTGGGTATGATCAAAACACCTACCTGTGCAAGTTTTTAGAGCAGAACAATTAAAAAGCAGCAATGCCTTTAAAATTTAAACTCAAAAACGTCATTCATTCTGTCCATTTAAAGGATCGGTAAGTTATAAAATCAGTTTGGCTTTCCAAAATATACATACACTGTGACTTTACACTGCATGGTAGCGTCTTGTACATTGGCATGACACAAATCAGAAGTGCATGTTCAATGGCCATCATAAAAGGCTTCTCCAGTTAGTTGCTGTCTCTCATCTTTTGAAGGAAAAAACATCAAAACCAGCCATTAAGCCTTGCAACCTATTAGGACAAGTCACATATTCTTTTTATTAGCCACAATTACAGGCTGTGGCTTCGATCACACAGTCCAAATCACCAGACCTTATAGGGTTCTGCTCAATGGCAGGCCTGACATTACATCACTATCTTATTCCTAGAAGGTTTCCAGAGAGCAAAAATAAATTTCCTATTTTATTGTCAAAAATGTAAGCACAGAAGTCCCACTTTTTACCACTTACTCGCACTGGCCCTGATACACTCTCTGGCTCGCAGCAAAGGAAAAAACAACAACAACAAAAAACACTTAAAGTGATGGTCTCATTTTAGAAGAATGAATTTTGGTTGGAAAATCTTTTGTTTACTGCTCCAGTGCTGGCTTCAGCCAGAGTGCAATAGGTACTGCTTTATATGTGTGCAATGCACATATTATGCACACTCATTAGCCTTTATGAAGCAGAAGAAAATGTATTTGTGGACATTCGGGCCAAAAGCATACTGAAATTTAACAGAGTAAATCCTGTGGATGACTGCAGCAATCTCTGGATCTGCTGCATCTGCATATGGCTCCTGCTGGCTCAGCACAGAGGACCCGAAAGCTGTCATCGCAATACAAGTTTCTGAGCAGGAAGAGCAGGTGAAAGCAGTCCTGGCCGTCACCCAGCTGTTAAGTGTGGAGCGGTCTTTCCTGCCTGACACCTGGGTTGGCAACGCATATAACAAAAGCAGTGATGCAGCTAAAAACAACAACAACATAGATTTCTGCATCTGAATTATGTATTTCACTTGTGAAAAATGGGCTGACTAGAGAAGAAAAAAAACTGGGAAAAGCAACTGTTACTGGAAATTTCACTGCAGAACCACTGTTGTTTACACATTCCAGTGGAAAATTTCCTGACCAGCTAATGTCAGTTTTAGATATTTTTTAGTGATGGCAATGGGAACTTGACAAGATGAAGCTTTTTTAAAATTAGTTTCAGTTGTCATTCGTACATTCCAGATGGTGCGAGGCATGCTAGAGAATGGAAATGCAAGGCTCTTCTTCAGAACTTGGCTTCGAGATCAGAAAAAAACAAAGTAGAACAAACAGATAAGTGGTTTCTGTAGCCAAGTATGGGCACAATTTTAAATGCTTTAATCCAGTGCCAACACTATGACAAAGTATTGTTGTGAGTACTTCAAATACTGTGTTTGAGAGATAAAAGATATGTAATATAAGCTCTCTAAACAATAAAGGAATCTATCTAATATGAGAAATAAACAGACAAGAACTTTAATTTAGCTTTTTTAGCCAATATTGTTTTGTTTTCTGAACTTTTATACGGGTTTTTTCTGCTTGTAATGAGCCTTAACTGAGCAGAAACATGGTGAATTATTTTAAATCAGGATATTAATCAGGGGTCAACATTATTCTTTTCACTTAAAGATAGTTTCAACAAGTCAAGCTCTTCTCAGTTTTTAGAGTGTTCGTAAGACTAAAACTTTACTGCAGAAACTGATGAAATTATGATTGGCATGTTACATTTCTTTTAGCCAGACTTTAAAAAACAGATTTTGGATTTTGAAACCCACGTGTCATGATGGCAGGAATCCTCATTTTCAAAATCCTGATTTTGTGATCACTGTCACACCGTGTATTAGAAGATGTTACTAATACCACCTGAGTGGTATTAGTAGTAGTTTGAGTGCAGTTCACAGCTGCACTCAAACTAAAATACTGTATATCACAAACAGAACTGTTGCCTTAAATAAGACCCACACATTAGAAAGTATAAAGCAAATGCAGGCATTAAGGTATAATGTGAGAAAATCTCTCAAGGCCCTTGTGATTTATCTGCTACTGTGTTTCAGTTCCTGGCATCAAGGCAAGTTCAACTGTATTCACAGCAGTACTTTGGTCTGAGTAAATCTGTGGGAACTGTGATGCAAGGAGTTATCCTTTAATGACTACCCGGGACACTGGGCTCAGACACAGATTTGTCAAATGTGCATTCAGACAAAACATGTGTGATTGAGACTGGGAGTAAAAGCCAAAGGCAGAAGACTCCAGACAACAAATCTTCACAATCCCACCTCAGCCTGCTCTCCCACCCACTGTTTACTTTGAGTGCTGATGGAACGATAAAAGGGGAGGTATCCCCGGGTCGTTGTAAACAAAAAGGGGAAATTGATATAAACTCTGAGAAATTTATCTCAGAGGACATTGCTGTAGATATTTTTAAAGATAAGACGTGAGTCAAAGCGTGGGATGAAACATTACGAAACATTATCATTTTATTAACGCAGCCCAGGTTTCAAGCAAGAGGACAGTTTTGCTTTGAGGAAGCTGTGTTAATTTCTCTTTTGTTCTGAGTGGAGAGATTATACACTCTAGAGATTGTCGCTGGTAAGTTGGTAACAGCACAGTAATGTCAAGATTGAGGTTTAAACACAGCCTGCTGACTAAGGCTCTCTGCCAAGAGCAAAAACTGTGTGCTGGAGAGTCTGCTGACTTGCTGCTAAACAACAAAATCGATTCAAAAACAAAAACACAGCTCTTACCTGATAAACGTGGTCCAACTTCAGCAAGACATGCGGGTCCTCCGACGAGTCATAGCAAAGTGACAAAGCCGGACTAAGTCAGAAGGGAAAACACGAGAGGGGAAAAAAACAGCGAAGAGTCACTTCAGTAAACTTTTTTTGAACGCTGTTTCACTTTCAGGTACTGTCAGCGTTACTTTGACCTCGCCAGCTGCTGTCTCTGTTAAACCGACGGTCACTTTATCGCATTATTTCTGGTGTTTAATCCTCACCTGGTTTGATTCAGTCCCTTCCCAGCAAAAAGAAAAATAATGACAGATGAGCGCGAGCGGTTTGTCGGCACCAACAGGTGAAAGCACGCGGAGGAGGGCGACGACAGAGAAGGCGGATGCCGACTAATTAAAGTGTTACGGCTAGCGGTAGTCACAAACCAGTACGCATACCTTTTTTCTCGACAGACCTCACACCCGGTTTCTGCGCCGTGGAGACCTCAGGGAGAGTTTCGTTCAAGTCTGGCACTGAAATGGGATTTCTATTCTGGGAACTGACGGGGTTTCTCATTGTGGAGTGATCTGGGCATGCTGCCATACTCTGCGAAGAGACTACTTAAATACATTTGATGACATGCTCCTGTGGGAATAATATAATAATATACTGATACAGAAGAGGCTGAAACAACTGCACAGGCAGTGGACACCAACGGGATTTGTCCAAATTTGTCACAAAATTCATTAAACAGCCAGTTTAATCTAATAATTTGTGCTTCTGAACAAAAGTTGTCCAAACTTGACCCCCATAGTTTCATTTAACTGAACACAAGTTTAATATCTATTGACTGGTGTCCAGGTATACAGGGTGAAGAATTTCCCCTTTTGAAGAGATTTTTTTACACCCTCTTAATAATAGTACATGGTTGAGTTTTGTGCATTTAAAGACCTCTGTATGATCTTGTGATACTTGGTTAGGTTCAGAAAAGAGGTCGTGGTTTGGGTAAAAATGCAACAGTTGCAGTTTTTTCTTTTGAAAGGTTTATTTTCTTGGTTGCCAGGGTGACACTAGCCCACTGCAGCAGGCAAGAAATTTCATACTGAAGCACATTAGTCTCAAAGTTGTGCTTAATGTAATGAAAAATAAAAGTGGCAGTTTATGTGCATGAACACGAATAAACAGATTGCTTTTCCATGATTGTTTTGAGACTTTGTTGAACCTGCACACAGATAATATATACTTCATGGGGTATGATAGCTAAGTAAATTTGCTTCATTTGATACATATTTCCAACAAATTAATCAAATTATTTAAACCCAAATCATAAGGAGGGGTCTCTGGTCATCTCTACATTTTGGTAGCCTACCCTTGCAGGGCAGGAAAGGAAGCCTTTGTTTTGTTATAATATACAATAAAGACATAAAACCTCAATAAAGTGTCATCAGAAGCATGTCAACAAACCACAGGATTCGACATGATCTCGTAAAAGTTATTCTTTTATTAAAGTTTAAAAAAACAGGGGCCTTGGGATGCCAATATGTTCACCAGATTTTGGGGTGTGTGGAACATAGGAATCATAAAACACTAACACATAAACAGTTTAAAACTACATGTTCACACTTTAAATTCCTAAAAAGGTTCCTGACAATAGTGATACATATACAAATGATGACCATCAACACACAAAGGCTCAAAAACTTAACTTGTGCTACAAAAAATAACCCCTTGACCTAAATCACTGCGCATATGCAAAAACATATGTAGTGCTGTAAGAGCATATCTATGTCTGCTTTCTGGCAGATTTCTACTCATTCTTGTAGAGACTGAAATATCATGAAATATTAAATCTCTGACATGTTACTGTGATACAGTATGCTACTTGGTGAGCAGAAAATGCTAAAATTTTAATGTAAACACTCTAGTTACTTATAGAACATAAAATAGCACACTGAACTCTGGACCTACACACCACAAATTTACTTCCGCATGTTAAATAGTGACTTTTCCCAGAGGCAAAATCCACTCCCTTCACTCTGAGGGCTTTATCACCCTGACTGGCCTCTTTACACATCTTCTTGTGAATGAGCCGATAGTGTAATAGATTCTTTCCAGTGACATGTGGCTGTGTGAGAGAGAATGGGCAGCAGGTTAATAGTGACATAGTGTAAGTGGATTGAGAGGGAGCAGTTAAAAAAAAAAACAGTGGCTGGCAGATGGGTGAGAAAGAGTGGGTGAAAGGACAGCTGGCACATTGATTCCCAGCAGTAAAAGAGCAAAGACAACATTTTAGTTGCAAAGTAACATATCTTCAGCCTGATGGCAACAATAGTCACATACACCTCCTGCTTTGAATAAAGAACAATGCAGGTGTCTGTCAGCGAGTACACGAGGTGAGGTGGAATAATAATAATGCTGTTTGTCTGGAAGGCAGACAGAGACAGCTGCTAGATGGTGCTTCACAGTGTTAACTTGCATGAAATAAAGCAACACCCAGCAAAAGTAAAGTTTTCTCTAACTTACATGTTTTCCTTTAATATTAGTAGGAACATCAATAGGAATTGGATCCAATATACGTCAGACCAGTATAGTGTAACAGGACCATATTGGACTTATCATTAGATAGAACTCACTATTCCAGTATTGTTTCATTATTTGTTTGCTTAGTAAAATCAGAAAATTGTTCTATAAATAATAGGGGTGCAACATACACAAAAACCACTGTTCGGTTAGGTTCGATACTTTGGTGTCACGGTTTGATATTTTTTCGATACAAAAAATGTTCATGCCTTTTTAATTTGTCATTTATTAAAATTATAAATATATATTTTAACTCAAAAGTACAGTTTTTAAATTTAATGTTGCTGAAACAACAAAATAACAAAATAAATAAATAAATCTGATCGAGAAATCACTCATCTTTGGAAAAGAGAGTTTATTACAGAGAAATGGCTCTTTCCAAAATAAAAGCTATACTATACGCTTCTTCTGGGCTATATCCTCAGCAGCACATTAAACATATCAGGTCCCCATAAGGAGAATCATGTGCTAACGGCTGTCTAAATGACTCGGGTAAAGTTTGTAGCATGCGTGCTTGTTGTTTTTGTCTGCTTCCACTTGTCTTTGCACTAGGATGATGTCAGAGTAAATGTGCAGTCATATTCATTATGTTCCCACTAGTCCTGTCAGCGTTAATCTCGTTAAAATGACGTTAACGCCATAACGCTGCAAATCTCCTTTAACAAGTTACCGTGGATTGCCCCGTGAGTGGGGCTGGACTGCGTCAACACGTTAACAAGCTAACTGCGCTAACGCACTACTTCCCACCAATTGAGCATTGCATGGCACATCCGACATACTGTTTTACTTTTGTCCATGAGGCGCTTCCCATCAGGGTCATGCATCACATGAAAACCTAGATAGTTCCAAAGGCCAGATCTGAATGAGGGTGGGGGAGGTTCAATTTCGGCTAGCGTTGAGGTAGTTGCCATGTTGCAACGAGCTTAGCTTCTGTCTTGCTAGCTTGCGCTGCGCTCAGTGGATCTGCACTAGTGATGGGTCGTTCGCGAACGAAATGGCTCTTAGAGCCGACTCTTTGAAGTGAACGACGCAAGCCGGCTCCTTATTGGGAGCCGTGAGGTTTTTTTTTTTCTCTTTCTCTCACCCTCTCTCTCGCCCTTTTTCCCGCTAAACTCCGCACGCGCGGCCTGTACTTTGCGCTGGGCAGAGGGGGGGCGTTAGTTACACTCGCTGTAGCACAGGAACAGAGCCAGAGAGAAAGACAGCGAGGGACAACAACGTCACATTAGAAAGGTATAGTAATCATCCACTATTTTCAGTTGCAGATGATAAAGGATTCAGAAATCCTGCAGGCCCATATGACAGAGCATCTTCTTTTTGTTTTAATATTTTAATTTATATTTAATTGTGTTGTGGTTTGCAGTGTTTTGTGTTGTTTCACTTTAAATTTGTTTAAAAGGAAAAAGCTGAAAATTTAAATAGTTAAAAATTTTAAATGTAAATAGTTGTTTTTTGTATTATATGATTTATTTATTACATTTTATGTGGAGTGAATAAATAAAGTATATTTATGGTGGCCCTTAGAGACAAAGCACGTACAAACTCCAAAACACGTACAAACTCCTAAGCATGTACAAACTCCAAAACGCGTAAAAAATCCAAAACACGTAAAAACTCAGAAGCACGTACAAACTCCAAAACACGTAAAAACTCAGAAGCACATACAAACTCAGAATCACGTACAAAAGACAACAGAAGTGCTCCAGGATGCTAGGGCGCAGTGTTGAGCTTTTGTTACCTAGTGGCTACACAAGCCAGGAAGTATCAACAACCAGATTTGGTGTGTGGCAGTAACAGGTAAATTAACCTTTTTTTTTTTTAATTATTTGAATAAATATGAGTGCTTGTCTATAAATACACAAACAATACACACATGCTTTCAATTGTGTAATTTAAGTGATCTGGGTAGCTCTGTTTTGGAAGTTCAGTAAACGCTAGAAATGTGTTTTGGAGTTTGTACGTGCTTTTTGGAGTTTGTATATGCTTTAGAGTTTGTACGTGATTTGTCTCTAGGGGCCATATATAAACATATATAAATAAAACCCCTTTTTTTTACATTAGTAATTCCTTTTCTGCATAATTTTATACTATTGTTAATGATTAAATAATTAAAGCAACAAAACAACCTGAAGAGCCGGTTCGGAGCCGAAAGAGCCGGCTCTTTTTAGTGAGCCGAGCCGAAAGAGCCGGATCTCTAAAAAGAGCCGGAAATCCCATCACTAATCTGCACTTGACAGTGCAGCCTAGGCGGAAGCATAGTCAGAAGAAAAGTTGATAAAATAAATAAAAAAATTTGTATTGTTCGATATCGATTCAATATCGATACGAGTATTGTTGCACCCCTAATAAATAATAATCCATTTGCTGTTTAGATTTTTCAGTTTCCTGCTGATAGGAGTGCACTGTTGTCCTCATGTTTTAGACCTGTGCAATTCACTGTGTAAAACCAAAGAACTTTTAGTAACTTACCTGGATGCTTATTTTGAAGCACTGGTTTAAATTCATCTTAATGTCATTAATCACCATGAAAACTACAAAAGTGGCAGTTTAACTTCTTTTAGATTTAACTTGAGTGCCATGTCTCCTCTTCTTATACCTCTATATGTCTCTGGTTTAACTCACCAGATAGTTTTTACTGTGTTAGTAACTCAAAGTAACAGGCTACTATGGCATTTAATCTGGATTGATGGCACAACCTTAAACATAACACATGCTTCATAATTCTATATCAGTGCATCTTGTTTAGGTTATCTCTTTGTAAACAAACGGCTCTGCAGAATCATGCTGGACTAGAAATAGTGCTCTTTGGGATATTATTTTTGTATTATTAAGAAAAGTTTAAGGGCTATTCATGTGATTTAATTGCACTTACATAATGTAGAGGTATTTAAAAATGGTCAGACACACATTTTGACTATTAATCCCTGCAGATGTAACTATATTTTCCATAATGCTACTCAAAGCATGTATAATGTTGTATACAAGAGACTTGGGAAACATGGTAGATTCCAATTGTTCATTTTACCAGGATGGTTGTGTCTTTTTTCTAGCAGGCTATTTGAGAATACAAATACAGTAGAACACAATTTTCATTTATCTTGAACTCTGTTTTGTTTCATGACAGTATGGAGCATTCATATGTTTTTCAGACTACTAGATATTAAAAGTGCCAAACCACTTAGAAATGCCAGATGTATCAACAATAATGATTCATCTTTACAAATAATCTGTTAATTGTGGAAGTTCCTCAAACAAGTGCGGGCACTTGAAAACAAACATTTTGACTCAGGCCTCCAGAGGCTCAGGATCAATCCTCAGACGATCACACAGCTAACTCCCACATGAAGAAGTTTCTGTGACTGAGTCAGAGGGCAGCACACCCAAACAAACCTGTCTTGCGGGCTGATGATCTGTTAACTATGAGAACAGCTTGCACAGTCATTGGAAAATCTGGAAGCAGTTCTGATTCCTGGCATGAGCTCACTTTTTTGTACCTTCCTTTGATGATAATAAACATTAAAAAAAATCAAATTCCTGTTGGACATCTAAAGGAACTTATGAGATCACAAACAGATTGCAATGGCACATTGTGCAAGGAAAACCTGCCTTTATTGATTGTGAATGCAAATAGTGTAGTTTTAGTTCCCTGCTATGCAAAAAAGCCATTGCCTACACAAGACTGAAAGAGTGTGTGTGCATGCCTGCGTATCCTTGGCTAGGGGAGACCGGAACCACTGAAAAGGCCATGTGGAAGAACTCATTTGTCCCAGTTAAGCATTCATGAATACTAACTCAAACCTTGAATGGAACATTCCTACCCCAGTTTTCCTGCTCATAAATTTCCTTCCCAATTCACAATAACACATCTGAATGAACTACTTACATAAAAATGTAAACAACTTTACACCATTAACAAAGTATACCATTACGGTTTTTAAAATGCATTCATAAACAGCTAAAATAAACATAAATATACATTTTTAAATATAATGTAAGTAGCTTAACAGAAAATGATCACAACAGTTCAAAAATTAACTTTTACATTTACACAGGGAACCACAATAGAGCACTCTATGATAAGCAATTTCGATTAAAATGTAAATATCAATCATTTTGTGGTGGTGCTCAGGACTTTAGTAGAAGCCTTTTTCATCAGTTCAAATGCTGTGCACTCCACAAACCAGATTAGCAGGCACTGAAATATCTGCAAAAGTAGATGGAAAGTGTGTTTTTAGTAAATGTGACATTTGATGTAGCCAAACCAGTGAAAAAACATATTCTTTGGGACATGACTTAAGAATTGTATTTAGACAGAGGTGGTTGTTGGCTGAAATCCTGATGCCACTGTCTTTCATACCTATTTTTTTAGGCTTAGGGAGGTTCAGGTTGTTCATGATCTCCTCAAACTCCTCCATGCTCTTAGTCAAGCGTGGGTTATACTTGCGCTCCTCGCCCACTGTAGAAACCATCTGACCTGAAACGCAAAATTAGATGCAGACCAGCATGACAGTTTTAGTTTTTGTAGTTCTAAATTCTGCCAGATGTTAGATGTTATATACTACATCTGTACCAGTTCCTATGAGTGGGAAACAAATGGCCGATGTGGCTGAGCGTCAAATCTGTGCTGTTCGAAATTATTCACATCAGTGACTCTTAAGATATGCAATACACATTTACAAACATTTGCGTGCGAATGTGTGTTTTCAGCCAACCTAAGTAGTCATGTGCTGGGTAGATGAGGCACTCATCAGGCAGGGTGAAGATTTTCTCATGGACTGAATGGTAGAGCGTTTCGGCACAACCTTTAGAAGAAAAGCTATAAATCAGACAATTGCAATGGAAAACATAAGAAACACTGCCCCCTTGTGTTCATTTAGAAGAACCACAAAAGAGTGCATGCGTACCCTGCTGGAAGTCTGTCCTTCCACAGCCTCTAACGAGGAGAGCGTCACCAGTGAAAGCCATGCTCTGATCCCCAGTTACCAGTGTTATACACCCGTCAGTGTGTCCTGGTGTCTCTTTCACAGTCAGAGACTAAAGAAGAGAAAATGTAAATATCAAATCAAAGCATGTCAAATCAGTTTTATCAAACAACTGTATACAACACCTACAAACACTATTATAAACAAAGAGTGGTTTTCTTCTTACGAGTCTTCCAAAGGGGATATTGTCTCCCTCTGTTAAGTGGATGTCAGCAGTGGCACCACTGAATTTGGAGATGGCACTCTTCAGTCCAGCCACTCTTTGCTTCATCAGGCCAGTGCTTGTTATGTGGTCTGCGTGGCAGTGGGTGTTAACTACCAGAAAAATCACTGCATTTATCACCAATTGAAAGATTTAATATTGATTATTGGTATAAACTTATGCAATGTGTATATAGGTGAGACAGTCAATGTCCAGTTTATTAAGTACACTGGTTTCATCGCTCGTTATTGCTAATACTTAAGCAGCTAATCACATGGCAGAAAATTAATGTGTTTAGATATCTAGGCATATTCAAGCCAACTTACTGGAATTCAGACTGAGCATCACAGTGAGGACCAAAGGTGATTTAGGTGACTTTGAATGCAATACGGTTGATCATGTCACGTGGGCTTGTCCACCACTCATTACAACCAAGTTATGTGGAAGATGTGGTGGAGATCATGGATGTACAGCTGACAAATCTGCAGCAACTGTGTGATCTTATCATGTAAATACAGATTAACATCTCTGTTAACTTTTTAAAATTCAATGATAAAAAGACAGAGGTGATGGTTTTTGGTAGCCCCACTGAGACCCCCAATGTGTATGTAGATTCCCTGCCACAGTATGTTAAGCCAACTGTCACAAACCTGGGGGTCAAAGTGGACTCTGATCTGAAGTTTGACAATCAGATAAAAGCAGTGGTAAAATCTAGCTTCTTTCACCTCAGGCAGCTGGCAAAAATAAAGCCAATTCTTTCACGGCAGCACTTTGAGACAGTGATCCACGCCTTTGTTAGCACTCGGCTGGATTACTGTAATGCACTTTATATTGGGGTCAGTGCATCATATATCAGTCATCTACAGAGGGTGCAAAATGCCGCAGCTCGTCTTTTAACTGGCACTCGAAAGTTTGAGCACATTTCCCCTGTTTTAGCTTCACTTCACTGGCTGCCCATTTCTTTTAGGATTCATTTTAAAATTCTTTTATTTACTTTTAAAGCTCTCTATGGCCTAGCTCCATCTTATCTCTCTGAGCTGCTACAGCCTTATACACCCACCCGCTCTCTCAGGTCAGCTGATCAGCTGCTCCTGAAGATACCCAGGACTGGGCGTAAACTTAGAGGAGATCGTGCTTTTGCTGTAGCAGCTCCAAAACTGTGGAACGAGCTTCCTTTAGAGATTAGACAGGCCAGTTCTTTATCTGTTTTTAAGTCACTCTTGAAAACCCACCTCTTTACCCTGGCCTTTGACACCACGTGAGATGTTGTTTTTTTTATTTTAGTTGTTTTTTAGGTGATTCGATGCTGTTTTATCTTGTTTTTTGTTTTAATATAGGGCTGTTTTAATTTTATGTTTTATGTGTTTTATTTATTTATTTTGCTGTTTTCTGTTATTCTATTGTTTTAACTTATTTTCTGTACAGCACTTTGTTCCTGTGCTGGGTATTTTAAAGTGCTTTATAAATAAAATTGGATTGGATTGGATCTCTGAGGTATGTTTTCAGCACCTTGTTGAATCTATCCCATGAAGAATTAAGGCAGTTCTGAAAGCTAAAAGGATTCAGACATAGTACTAGCAATGTGTATCTAATAAACTGTCCAGTCAGTGTATGCTTTAAATCTGGCCTTTTTTAATTATTATTTTTAGACATATCCCCGCAGCCTTGTCTGCTATTGTCTACACTAAACAACGGTCACGGGGCAAGGAACGGACACACAGTTATTTCTTGCTCACTGCCATAATACAGATTAGTCTAATATTACATTTATGTTGCCCCTAATGTAAATGTATTTACAACATGGAGATGATAGGACAAACATTTCATACAACTGTCATAATTTATCGTTTAACTCTACCCTGGGAAGGTATACCTGCCACTGTTAGATTGAGTCCAAGTTCCTTTATGAGCTTCAGGTCCCGGTCAATGGTCTCCAGCACAGGATCAATGATGACAGCCTCCTTGGTGTTCGTGTCTGCAAGCAGGTAGGTGTACGTGCTGCTCTCTGACTCAAACAGCTAAATGAAAAAGAAAACAGAACAGTGAACAAAGCACAGGTGTGATTCAGCAATAAATAATAACAGGAAAGGCACAGTAAACATCGTGTCCTCACCATACTTAGACAGGGTGTGTCTGAGACACCACAAAACATGAGATGAGATGAGATGAGATAGCCTTTATTTGTCAGTTGCAGGTCTTTTGCCCACAACCGAGATGACAGACCTTGCCAACTGTACATACAATACACAAACATCACATTGGGGAGACAGGTCAGGCTAGGTAGCGAGAAAAAAAAAAACATTGAAATGTGTAACACAGAAGGATAATACAGGAATGCACAGATATCAACACACCATAGCACAATAAACACAGACAAGCAACATGGGAAAGAGTTCCAGTGTGTACATCTGATCTGGGACCGCTGCAATCGTTCGACTGCGCCTCCAACTGACCCGATGTCCACATCAGAGGGGAGGTAAGCGTTGGAGGTGGCGTTGGATCCGGGGTAGGGAGGGTGATGCGTCAGTGAGTGCTTATCAGTATATGTATGTGTGTGCGTGTCCATAGTTCAGCTGAGACAGTGTCCTTCGCCCTGCCAGGCTAAGTAAACAGTCTTCCAACCAACCCAGGTGGCCTTGCATGGAATGGGAAGGAACAGACTAAACACAGTCATTATCAGGGTGTTTTGTTCAGCTCCGGCCTTGCAGCTAGCGCCAAAGGGCTATCCGCATGAAGTGATGGTATTTTTTTACTTTAGTGCGAACAGCTCATATGAATTTCAAAGCAGTTCTACAGTCCAACACTGGTCTCTCAATCTCCCGTTGGAGAGCCGCGAGCTTCGCCATACTTGCGTTCTGTGATGTTCTCATTTCTTGTGCTCAAGGAGTCAATTTCTGAGAACTCACGGCAGTGTGCCTCCCCAAGATGTCATCCAATTTGCGCCGAGAGATGTTATTCCGGGCTAGCCCTTCCAAGATGTATCCAGTCTGCAGTCAGAGATCTTATTCTGAGTATTCACAGCAGCTGTAGCCTCTCCAAGATCTTACCCGTGCTGACTCAATGAGCCCATTTTGAGAAACTCACGCCTCTCCCATCGTTCCAATCCCAGCAGGCAGTCTTGTGGGGGTTTGAACAGCCGGTTCCACTTTCTTAATTCTTCGATAAGTCAGGGCCAAGCCAGCTCCGATCAGCCAGAACCCTGTTACCATGGTTGCGAATAGGTAGATATCTTCAGCACTCAGGCTCACCCAAGCCCAAACTTCTCGTTGAGAAAGGGGTGTCAATTGCATTTAGGGACCAGTTGATCCAATCCATAATTCCTCTTTTAGGTTTTAGAGAACAGACTGTGAGAGAATGTTCCAGGAAAAATACAAAAAAAAACACGAGACTAGACAAGGACATAAGCAGGGAAGATAAGGGAGAGGAGAAAAAGTGCGTCCGCCTCCTCCGAGAGGCAAAGAAAACATAATAAGAGACAGAACAGATCACGGTATGAACTACAGTCAAGAGTCACTTTATTAGGTATATATCTTGCTAGTAACACCCCCTTTTGAATTAAAAACTGCCTGAATCCTTTCTGGCATAGACTCAATAAGGTGCTAGAGATATATTGCACCACACTGACATGATATCATCACATAATTACTGCAGATTTGTTGGCTGCACATCTGAGATTCGAATCTCCTATCCCAAAGGTGCTCTACTGCATTAACATCTGGTGACTATGGAGTTTACCTGAGTACAGTAAGTTGATTTTCATGTTCAAGAAACCAGTTTAAGATGATATGAGCTTTGTGACATGCAACGTTATCCTGCTGAAGGCAACCATCCAAGTATGGATATGCTGTCGTCAAAGATGGATGGATAATGATCAGCAACATAACTCAGGCAGGCTGTGGTGTTTAACCGATTCTTTTAATCGATGGTTTTGTAGGGCAATCTATTTAAATCAGCCGTTTCTGTAACTTTCACATAAGCTTGTCTGCCACATTTAAAGACACTTAAATCACCTTTCTTCCACATTTTAATGCTCGGTTTTAACTTAAGCAGGTCATCTTGACGATCTACATACAGTGGGGCAAAAAAGTATTTAGTCAGCCACCGATTGTGCAAGTTCCCCCACTTAAAATGATGACAGAGGTCAGTAATTTGCACCAGAGGTACACTTCAACTGTGAGAGACAGAATGTGAAAAAAAAAATCCATGAATTCACATGGTAGGATTTGTAAAGAATTTATTCGTAAATCAGGGTGGAAAATAAGTATTTGGTCACCTCAAACAAGGAAAATCCCTGGCTCTCACAGACCTGTAACGTCTTCTGTAAGAAGCTTTTCTGTCCCCCACTCGTTACCTGTATGAATGGCACCTGTTTGACCTCATCATCTGTATAAAAGACACCTGTCCACAGCCTCAACCAGTCAGACTCCAAACTCCGCCATGGCCAAGACCAAAGAGCTTTCGAAGGACACCAGGAAAAGAATTGTAGACCTGCACCAGACTGGGAAGAGTGAATCTACAATAGGCAAGCAGCTTGGTGTGAAAAAATCAACTGTGGGAGCAATCATCAGAAAATGGAAGACATACAAGACCACTGATAATCTCCCTTGATCTGGGGCTCCACGCAAGATCTCATCCCGTGGGGTCAAAATGATCATGAGAACGGTGAGCAAAGATCCCAGAACCACACGGGGGGACCTGGTGAATGACCTGCAGAGAGCTGGGACCAAAGTAACAAAGGTCACCATCAGTAACACACTACAACGGCAGGGAATCAAATCCCGCAGTGCCAGACGTGTTCCGCTGCTGAAGCCAGTGCATGTCCAGGCCCGTCTGAAGTTTGCCAGAGAGCACATGGATGATACAGCAGAGGATTGGGAGAATGTCATGTGGTCAGATGAAACCAAAGTAGAACTTTTTGGTATAAACTCAACTCGTCGTGTTTGGAGGAAGAAGAATACTGAGTTGCATCCCAAGAACACCATACCTACTGTGAAGCATGGGGGTGGAAACATCATGCTATGGGGCTGTTTTTCTGCCAAGGGGACAGGACGACTGATCCGTGTTAAGGACAGAATGAATGGGGCCAAGTATCGTGAGATTTTGAGCCAAAACCTCCTTCCATCAGTGAGAACTTTGAAGATGAAACGAGGCTGGGTCTTCCAACATGACAATGATCCAAAACACACCGCCCGGGCAACAAAGGAGTGGCTCCGTAAGAAGCATTTGAAAGTCCTGGAGTGGCCTAGCCAGTCTCCAGACCTCAACCCCATAGAAAATCTGTGGCGGGAGTTGAAAGTCCGTGTTGCTCGGCGACAGCCCCAAAACATCACTGCTCTTGAGAAGATCTGCATGGAGGAATGCGCCAAAATACCAGCTACTGTGTGTGCAAACCTGGTAAAGACCTATAGTAAACGTTTGACCTCTGTTATTGCCAACAAAGGTTATGTTACAAAGTATTGAGTTGTATTTTTGTTATTGACCAAATACTTATTTTCCACCCTGATTTACGAATAAATTCTTTACAAATCCTACCATGTGAATTCATGGATTTTTTTTTTTCACATTCTGTCTCTCACAGTTGAAGTGTACCTCTGGTGCAAATTACTGACCTCTGTCATCATTTTAAGTGGGGGAACTTGCACAATCGGTGGCTGACTAAATACTTTTTTGCCCCACTGTACCTAAATGCACTGAGCTGCTGCCATGTGATTAGCCGATTAGATATTTGTGTTTGTTCAACAAGCAGGCCTCCGTAAAGGGGCTGATGAGTATCTCTGTAATCAATGCAAAATGTTTACTTCTTAAACATTTACCAAGTTGCCCATTAATTCTGCGTTTATGACCACCTCAAAAGGAAATTGCAGTTGGTGACAGAATCACTTACTGATATACTTGCTCATTGTGATGTGTCTGGGCATATCATACAACAACTTCAACAATTGTTAAACAAGCAGGAGTTTTCTTTCTTGAAATGCCTTTTTTTAAAGATGGCATGTGATCAATTTATCAGCTGGTTTCAAATATTAGAATAAAAAAAAATGTAGGGTCATATAGCAGCAATTTTCATCACATGATGCATGCACATGATGTATACTTCATTAAGCATTCCCATGCAAAGCTACTTTCTACATCTATATGTTTTTTGAAGACACATATTTTGCTGTTTTGCAGATGTAGGTAGTAGTAATAGTGTAGCTATATGAATGTAGCTGCGCTACTTTTATTTAAGTACATCTAACGCATTTTGTTTAGCAATTATGGAAAAGAAACTTCAAAACTTTTGGGACTTTTGCTCAGCTGTCATTTCCTTGTAATACCACTTTTATCAGGATGCAGGACACCACACAAGAGTCTGAAAATCCAAAATTTGTTTGGATAGACAGCTGAGCACAAAAACCCACCTGAACTTTAAAGGAACTAATGCAGAAAGGAACTTCGTAGAAAGAAAACAAGATGCTAACGGCTAAAGCTACCGAGCTCACTTCCCACAACACCGGTGGTACAAAAAAACTACAAGTACTCTTGCCTCTTCGTTACCACATATGGTTGTAAACAAACAGGAGCAAGCCATCAAAATATGCCGACAGACTACCTGTCTGAAGAGGAGCCCTTCCGTCTTTGCCATCCTGGCTCAGTGCGATCTGCTGGTAACCCGTAGCGTCTGAAAAACAGTGCTTCAACCGGGACAGACGCATCTGTTTTGTTTCCTAATTCGAGTCCCCTGCATTTGTCCTGAGTCGTCCCAGGAATGTCAACAAGCCACACCCAACAACAATCGTGGATCAGTGACCACACCCACCTACCTACTTACCTACTTCCCTAACAGTGGCTGGTTTCGATATGGGAGACATGGGCCATTGCCCAGGGCGGAAGCGTGGTGGGGGCGGCATCATAGCTTCGGCAAAAAAAAGTTGCTCGCACCCACGCTGCCCCGACATTATGTCAGTGCATTTTGGGGATTGCATGGGCACCGATCGGTTTTGCATTGCCTATTTGCGAAGAGTAAGGGCGCCCTCCATTTACGAGGTGCGGCTGCTGCCAGCTGCACAGGGAGGAGAGGGGCGGGACGGCGGGGTGGCTGGCTCACAAAATAAAACTAAATAGCAACAAACCAACAAACTAGGGCTGTTAACGTTAACAACGTCATCTCGATTAACGCAATCAACCATCTGGAGCGCAGAATGACTTAAAATCCCTGAAATGTCTCTGTCTCAGTCGACGCATTTCGGGCAGTTTGTCCATTCTGCGCTCTGCTCCAGATGGGTTGATTGCGTTAAAAATGTGTGAATATGGGTGAAGCCTAAAGAAGCCATATTTAGTAAGAAATCTTTATGGTTTTGGAGGTTTTCTTTTGTCAGTAGAACATGATTTGGCTAAAATGATTTTAAAGGTGAAACATGTAGAGACTGCTTGTAAGTCACTAAGTGTTGGAGAATGAAAGGACAGCCAGAAAACTTAAAATAAATGAAATGTGAAATCATATTAATAATAATAATTAAATGGATTTTATTTTAAAATAGTTTAACAGGCCCTGTTAATAGCATAGACACAATAGTAGTCATAACAGGAACCAGTAAGGTAGCCACAGAATAGTTCATTAAATCCAGAAAGTCCAAGAGAGTCGTTTTCTTTTAGTATTGTAGATATGTGTGCCTATCACCAAGTTTGCATGAAAGAGACTCTAAAACATTTGTTGAAGGCTGATTTTAATATTTATGAGATTTTATTTTAAATTGTTTCTAAATGTGGTGCCATTTACACAATAACAGCTTTGTTTTAAAACTCCTTCATACACACCCATTGGATGAGCCATCATGAGCATTAAACTGAGAAAGTGTGGCATCACCACATATCTGTGGGGAACGGTTGCTATGAAAAACAAATGATAGTAACTAAAAAATAACATTAAAATAGTTTTTTTTTCTAAATTACTTAATGATTGAAATCCAACTGAACAACATGAAAAAGTACACCATCTTTCAATTCTAAGCTTTTACATATCACATTATAATTATCTGATCTCTAACAGTTCATGAAAGTAGATGAAATATAACCTCAGATGATCAACACAACATGACTATGATTCAGTGTCATTATTTATTTAACAGAATCTAAACCAAGTTACAAAGTTTTTATAGTAAGCTGTTATGTCCTGCTATGCAAAAAAGCCTTTTCCTGCACAGAAGCTTTCATGATTACTAACCTAACCTTGAGGAGAATGTTCGTATATGAACTTTCCTGCTCATAAGTAATTCATAACAAATCATCTGAAAAATTTGCTTACATTCAAGAAACTCTATTAACGTTTGTTCTTACATAGAGACATTTAAAATGTATTGAAATAGCAATTCAAGTATATACCTTATATGTATACCATACAGAATCATTAAAAAGCACTTTATAGTAAACATTTTGACCAATGTCCCACAAAATAGAGATGCAAATGTTAATTATTCTACAATTATGTGTTTTCATTATTATCCTCTTGTGGAGCACATTCAGTCCACACATTTAGTCTTGAAGTCCACAAACCAGATTAGCAGGCACTGCAGTTGCTGCAAAAAAATTAAAAAAAATGTGCTTTTTACTGGAAAGCATAGTTGGTTGCAGAACTGTAAATATGATAGTTTATTTTTTTCTTACCCATTTTTTTGGGATTGGGCAGGTTCAGGTTGTTCATGATATCTGCAAACTCCTCCATGGTCTTTGTTAGGCGTGGATTAAACCTGCGCTCCTCGCCGACTGACGAAGCCATCCGACCTGAAACACAAAACAGATGGAGACCAGTGTATCAGCCAGATGCTACACCCTGAACATGTTTCCAGTCCATTTCAGAGCTAGAAAAAAATGGAGCTGGCACACAACAGTTGCCCTGTAAAAACCTAAAAACAGAACATACTATACAGATTGCAGAGGAGCTGTACCGACTCCTGTCAGCAGAAAACTAATGAATTTAATTTTGCTATGCTTTTATATATGATGTAATGCTTACTACACAATACACAATAGTGCTATATAAACCATTCCCTTCAGTGATTAGTAACATGTATAAATATTTGGGGATGTGTTTTCAGCCAACCTAAGTAGTCATGTGCTGGGTAGAGGAGGCACTCATCAGGCAGGGTGAAGATCTTCTCATGGACTGACTTGTAAAGCCTTTTGGCACAACCTTAAGAAAATAAGGCAAAGGTTAGACAACTGCAAAGGAAAACTGATACTGTACTCCCCCCTTTTCCAACAAGAATAAAAATCATAGAAACGCAAAATGAACAAAAACACAAGCATAAAGCAAAAAGAGTGTGCGTACCCTGCTGGAAGTCTGTCCTGCCACAGCCTCTAATGAGGAGAGCGTCACCAGTGAAAGCCATAGCCTGATCCCCAGTTACCAGGGTTATACACCCATCAGTGTGTCCTGGTGTCTCTCTCACAATCAGGCACTAAAGGAAGCAAAAGAAGAATGTCAAGGCATGTTAGTTAAATGGATTTTATTAAACAAATGCAACAAAAGGTTTTAGGTATTTACAAAATAACTGTACGCACACGATATTGCAAACAAATAATGTTTTTCTTCTTACGTGTCTTCCAAAGGGGATCTTGTCTCCCTCTGTTAAGTGGATATCAGCAGATGCACCACTGCATTTGGAAATGGCACTCTTCAGTCCAGGTACTCTTTTCTTCATTGGTCCTGTGCTTGTTATGTGGTCTGCATGGCAGTGTGTGTTAACTATCAGCAAAATAAAGATAATGTAGGTCAATATAAAGCTGGAATATAATTGAGCCTTGTGGTACACCCTCCAATCAGTTTAGCGAGTAGGGAGTTGGACACTTTTTTCCTTTTCAGAACACCTTTGATTCCTCGTCACAGATTCAACTAAGTGTTAGAGATTTTGGTCCATGTAGCATGTAGGCATGACAGCATCCCACTGTTACTGCAGATTTGTCAGCTACACATCCATGACGCTAATCTCCCTTTCACCACAGTCTATTGAATTAAGACCGTGTGACTCTGGAGGCCATTTGAGTACAGAAACCAGACTTTGTGACTTGCCTTATTATGGTGATTGAAGCAGCCATCAGAAAATAGGTACACTGTGATCACAAAAAGATCGACATCAGTAACTCAGGTAGGCTGTGAGGTATAAACGATGCTTAGTTGGTAGTAACGGGCCGAAAGTGTGCGAAAGCCGAAAGCCCATATGCGTCAAGTTTCTTTGAATCACCTTTCCCCTTTTCTGATGCTTGGACTGAACTTCAAGAGGCTATCTTAATGATGTCTACATGCGTAAATGCACTGTTTTTAAATATGTGTATTAAATAGGTGTATCCAATGAAGTGGCTGGTAAGTGTATTTCCAATTCGGAAAGATATATGTATTACACTAGCAGGAGTCCTTTCATACAAATAGCACCACCTACACTTAACAACGTTTTTGGGTCAGAAATAAACAATCATTTCTGAACCAGGTAAAATATTTATGCTGCTCCTAATTTGTATTTGCAGGTTGAGAAAGATGGGATTCTGTGTTAATTTATGTAGATACCTGCCACTTTCAGTTTGAGTCCAAGTTCGCTTACGAATTTCAGGTCCCTGTCAATGGTCTCCAGCACAGGATCAATGATGACAGCCTCCTTGGTGTCTGCGTCTGCCAGCAGGTAGGTATATGTGGAGCTCTCTGACTCAAACAGCTAAATGTTGGAGGGGAAGCACACAGCAGCAATCAGCAATAACTAACAATAAATGGGAGCGGTAGTAAAGGTTACATTATTATCATTTCTCCTCACTTGTGATTATAGATAACGTGTGCTTTGTGTGTCTACGGTAGCCAAAGAGAGACATTTTCATACGAAGCTTGAAATAAAGTTTTGCACTTTGTACTCTACCACATTTATTCAGAAGCTATTAGCATTAGTTATATGGCAGGGATATAAATTATTAATCAAGAAATAATTTCTATTTTAGATTAAGATGCTAAGCAGAGTATCAGGTAATTCAGATTTGTTCTTTCATCAACTTAAAAGTAATATCAAACATATTAACAATATGATATGCATCTCTGAAGTGGGTAATTTGAGCAGGTTTTCTTTCACTTAAGGTACTTTATAGTGATGCTATTCCTTTTTAGACAAACAAACTTTTTATATTTTGTTTTCTGCACTCCTACTTTCACTTTAGTAGAAGATCTAAAAACATCTTCCACCACTATGTAAACTGGTTAATCTAAACTCAACAATTTTGAACAATATTTTTTTCAGAACAGATCGTTTTAAACAAGTGCAAAACATCCAAATATGAGGTGAACATACCTGTCTGAAGAGGAGTCCCTTTACCATTGCCATCCTTGCACAGTATGAGCAGCTGGTAACTGGCAGCGTTTTAATCGGGACAGAAACACAAACTCTGGGTTGCTGTGTAAAGCATGACTATTTAAAACCTTAACCACACCTACCTGCCTACCTACATGTCTGCCTACCTGCCTTGGTAACGCCCCCAAATTAGAATAATTTTCAGAATTCATCATGATAAAAAGGAAGAACATCACGTACTACACACTATCTTTATGATCATCATCAATAGTATTATTGTTAATAATATTACTGATAATAAGATGAAGAAGAATTTAAACACTTTTAAGTGTTTTACTTTTATAAAAGTTAGACTTAGAGAAGTATCTTCGCTGTTAGAGCTTTTTCCCATATAGATTTTTCAGTCACATTTCTCCTTATAATGGCTCTCTAATTAAACTAATTTTAACGTAAAGTCACTCAAGGTCACAGACCACTGCGGCTCGCCGTTTTATTGGGAACAACCACAACTATCTATTTAATAATGCTCGTATCAGTACATCTTGTTTTTTTTAGCTATTCACTGACTGTGAACTTGATCATAAATCTCTGGGTCAAGCTGAGATAATTTGACTTTTATTTCAGATCACACAGACACAATACTGAATCCTAGATTTTACAATATGCTACTCAAAAGCACATGCAATGTTGCATTCAAGACACTTTGAATGCACAGTAGAGAGAGGCGTTTACTGAGCAGGCTGTTTGAGGATTGAAATAAAGCTCTACACCATGTTCATTCAACTTGGAATTTATTTAATGACAATCTTTGGTGAATATGAGACATCCATATTCACTCGGGTTTTCAGGCTCAAACCATCATCACCACAGGGCTTCATCCATAGCAGCAAAAGATATAAAAAGTCGGAGTTAACCTGGTGTTCCCCCATGAAGAGAGAACCAGAATTGATACATACAACTGATGTGGTGCTCTCTTAATAAAAGGCAATAGTAAAAAGTTATATTCACATGAAATCACTTGCTTATAAACATTTTAATTCTGGCCTCCAAAAACCTCAGGCTCAAACTGTCATACAGCTGCAAGTTTGTGTGGCTGAGTCAAAGGGAAGCACTCTAAAACAAACCCGTCTTACTGGCTGAGGATCTGTTAAATACAAGAACAGCATGCATGGGTCACTGCAGTCTGATTCCTTCTTTTAGAGATAGAGAGTAAGTAATAATCATCATTTTCAACATATAAAAGGAACCTGTGAGCTCATAATGCTATGACATGTTGTGCAGTAACATCTTAGCTGTTATTGGTTTTAAATGCAAACAGCATACGTTTTATTTTCCTGCTATTAAAAGAGGCTACTGCTTGTGGTACTGTGAGTGTGTGAGGCCTTGACTACACGACACAATTGTACCTTTTAAGCATTCACAAATTCTAAACTGAACCTTCAGTGTAACAATCCTATCCAAGCTTTCCTCTTCCTCCCCAAATTTACACATAATAACAAATCTGAATAAAGTCAACTTACTTTTAACTTTACACAGTTAACAAAGGGTACCATTACTGTTCTTTCATCAAATACAGATATTAATTATTTTGAATATCCAAAATAGAAGCAGATTTATTTCAAGTACAATTGATCAGTAGCTGCACTATAAATGATAACAGCAATTAAAATATACAGTTTAGATTTAGACACAGAACCACAATAAGGCACTTTATGGCAAGCAGTTTGATTAATTCTGCTAAACAGACACAGAATGTCTATCACTGTGCAATGATGTCATTGGTATCGTCTTTCGTGCAGCACATTCAAACATGGTGCAGTCCACAAACCAGATTAGCGGGCACTGAAATATCTGCAACAGAACAAGGGAAAAAATGTTTATAGTAAATGTGACGCCCAGCACGTAAAACCTGTGGTGACGTCTCATAGGCACGAGAACTAGAAATGTGGAGATGACATGGATAGTGAAAGGCTGTAGATACTATTGTTAAATACCTAATTTTTTAGGCTTAGGGAGGTTCAGGTTGTTCATGATCTTCACAAACTCCTCCATGCTCTTAGTCAAGCGTGGGTTAAACTTGCGCTCCTCGCCCACTGTAGAAACCGTCTGACCTGAAACGCAAAAACAGATGCAGACCAGTGTGACACGTTTAGTCTTCGTGGTCCTGATTTTTGTCACATGTTAAATCTGGTCAATGAAAACATTTATAGAGAAACATGCTTCTGACACACAAAAGATGCACTATAAAAACAACATGTATACAACATCTGTTCCAGCTCCCATTAGTGGGAAATTAATAGCTTTACATTTTTAGTGCTTTTAAGCACAAGCTGAAAATCTGTATTACATAAAACCATTCACACTAATGACTCTATAAAATACATAAATGTGTGTCTGCATGTGTTTCAGCCAACCTAAGTAGTCATGTGCTGGGTAGATGAGGCAGTGGTCAGGGAGGGTGTAGATTTTCTCCTGGATTGACTGGTAGAGCCTTTTGGCACAACCTTAAGAAATGAGAGAAAACTTAGAAAACTGCTAAAGGCAATGGCTGTAATACTGCCCCCTTGTGTTCATGCAGAAACACTACAAATGAAAATGAACAAAAACACAAGCATAAAGCCAAAAGTGCATGTGTACCCTGCTGGAAATCTGTCCTGCCACAGCCTCTAATGAGGAGAGCATCACCAGTGAAAGCCATAGTCTGATCCCCAGTTACCAGCGTTATACACCCATCAGTGTGTCCTGGTGTCTCTCTCACAGTCAGAGACTAAAGAAGAGAAAAGACAAGTGTCATGTTAAATCAGTTTTATCAAGCAAACAAAACCAAACAGGTATGCAACACCTACAAACACTCCATCATAAAAAAAAGAACTTTTTTTTCGCCATACGTGTCTTCCAAAGGGGATCTTGTCTCCCTCTTTTAGGTGGATATCAGCAGATGCACCACTGAATTTGGAGATGGCACTCTTCAGTCCGGCAAGTCTTTTCTTCATTAGGCCAGTACTTGTTATGTGGTCTGCATGGCAGTGGGTGTTAACTTAAAAAAATAAAAAGAAAGTTTGAATGCGAGTCAAGATTACTGTATATTTTAATCTGCATATAAGAAGAGTCAGTGGAACACAGATCAGTGCAAAATCATTTCATAATATTTACTCTTAAGTATTATTTTATAATATAATATATACATACATACGTGTATGTATATAAATACACATTAACGTATATTGGCTCAGGGACAGAGACTCAATTTCAATTTCCCCCGGAAAACAGACGTTTAAAGAGGGAAATACAAACAAACAAGTCCAGTACTATATTTATTTTGGCCCCAAGGGTAATAATGAAGTATGTTTTCATAAAGTTCATTCAAGCTTTAAGTAGGGCTGATCTGAAAATGCATCTTAGTGTCAGGGTTAGGAAGATGGAGCACATTTCCTTAAGTTGTTATGTTTTAACTCAACTTTGGGAAGGTAGGTACCTGCCACTGTCAATTTGAGTCCAAGTTCGCTTACGAATTTCAGGTCCCTGTCAATGGTCTCCAGCACAGGATCGATGATGACAGCCTCCTTGGTGTCTGCGTCTGCCAGCAGGTAGGTGTACGTGCTGCTCTCTACTTCAAACAACTAAAGGGGGGAGGAGGGGGAAAAAAAGGTGAGTACACAGGTGTGACTCAGTAATAAATAAAAACCATAGCGCAAGGGTAACAAGGGTTACACACTCATTCATAGACAATGTTTGTAAGAGACCAAAAAACTGAAAGAAAGAACAGATTATAATATAGAGCAACTTGTTATCATATAAACACATCCGTATCAACTGTGTCAGGAAGCATTCAGGGGTCATACATATGCCCCTGAAAGATTAGCTGTCAAGTTTTAGTATCCGAAACAAAACTGCGCATAGATCAACTTAAAGGGTTGTTTGACTCGAAAATGAACCACATAATTCATCCAACAACCTAACTTGGTCGCGCATTAAAAGAACTAAAATTAAATGCTCCTTAACAGAAATATAACAATGAGCTAAATGCTACCTCGCTTCCTACTTAACGCTCCAAAGACGGTTGCAAAACATCCTAAAGAAAATGTCGTTTTCTTCCTGAAGGCAGGTTGATCCAAACAGGCGCAAAATGACAAGGTATAATCATTTATAACCTACCTGTCTGAAGAAGAGTCCATCCGTCGTTGCTATCCTGGCGCAGTAGGATCTGCTGGTTACCCATAGCGGCTGAGCTCCAGTGCTAAAGCCGGGGCAGAAGCGCCTGCTCTGGGCTGCCGCGTTTGTCCTGAGCCGTAGCGTCGAAGCCAGGGCCCGCTGAACGGGCGTCACTCTGCTTATTACCGAACACATTGTCGCCGATTTGTCCTGATTTGAACCTCTTGATAGCGGGCAACACTACCGCACGTACGCGTAGGTTCCGCAGAGAGAGACAGTGGGTAGTAGCACTATGAACTCTGTGTTATCTGCCGCTTATCACACTGACTGTCAATCAGTCCTTGGAAAAAACAACACTCCACTGTCACCAGCTGCTTTTACGGGCTGGAGCCATGCCAACTTGTTTCTTATTAAGCGGTAAAAATGGGTTAATGGGTAAGTGAAGCTGCCGGCTAACTTCCTGCACAGCTGAGTACCGTCTTCGCCGTCCTCAGTGAGACGCATGCGTCCTGGAATGAGGGGCCTGGCAATGTACACAACAACGTAGCAGCGGCCTACGTGACATTTACGCTGTCAGGCAAGTAAACATCGTCCAAACACAACCTTGTATAAAACGCTCAGTGATCCGCTTTAGTGGAGTGATACGCATGGAGAACAAACAACCAAAAAAAAAAAAAGCTTTGTGATGACCTACATGAAAACAGTATTTGCTCCCTTTGTCGTTTTGGTTTTTTTTTTAAGTCTAACTTGCATGTTTCAGATCCTCAAACAAATTTTGATAAGATCATGCAAGTAAATACAAAATGCATGTTTAACTGATAATTTCATTGGCAGCAAGAAATGCAATCAAGCGTTTATGATAACTGGAAATGACTCTTTTATATCACCATAGAGGAGTTTTGGCCCTCTCTTCTTTAAAGAATTGCTGTAGAAAGTGCTTAAGCATGAAGGGCCGGTTTAAAGTCATATCAAAGCACCAAAGTCCACATAGTAACTAGGCCAATCAGACTTGCTGGTGAGTTTCCGATTATTGCCCGATCATAACTCAAATGCCTTTGATCTTCAGAGCACGAAATGATTCCTTTAGGATCTTTTGGGAGAGAGCAGAATTCATTGTTCATGAATACTGGAAGTTCTCCAGGTGCTAAAGTAGTAAAACAGTCCCATATAATCAAGCTACCACCACCACGTATGACTGTTGCTATGATGTTCTTTTTATGAAATGTTGTGTGAGTTTTCTGTCAGATGTAATGGGATTTGAACCTTCAAAAACTCCAAATTTGTCTCAACGGTTGACAGAACGTTTTCACAAAAGTCTTGGAGATATTCAAGATGTTTTTTGGGAGGGTTTTTGGTCAGCCGTGGTTTTTGCCTCTGAACTCTTTTCCCCACTCTCTTATGTATTGATGAACGATCAATTATTGACCTTAACTGAGGCAAGCTCCTGAACTCCTGAACGAGCTGCTGATGTACTTTTGGATTAATTTTGGCAAGTAGTTGGCTACATATGGCCCATAGACTCTAATGAGTTTGCGACTCCTGTTATAAGGCCACCGAACACACTTAAAGAGTGTGAGAAACCCACTGAAAACATAATATAGGTTTTCAAAACTTAATTATTATTCATTTGTTTTGAAATAATGAATAATTGGTTTTATTTATAATATCTTGTTCATCTAGTCTTACTAGTCATACTAGTCTTTACTACTAATATTTATATAATACAATCAAAGGAAAAATATCAGAAACTGCTTGGTTCTAATTTAGCTAACATTGGTTATCAGGTCATTTTCATCTAGTGTACCTTGAACCTGACAAGTCACACTAATCTATACACCAGCAATTAAATTGGTGCACTTAGACACTAAAGAGGCACCATGCGCTGTGATAACTGTTAACATTTGTGGTCAGCAGGTGCGATCAGACAGGAATACAATCCCATTTTTACTTTGATTTAGTTGTTGTTTTGTCAGCTACACTTTTATGCCAGTCCTGATAAACGTTTACAAATGTATCATTACTGGCAGTAAATTTCTACTACAGATAATAGTGTTTCTATATTTCTATAACTGACAATAGTGACAGTGCACGCTATCATAGAATGAACAACACTGATAGGCAGATAGATACAAGTCGATCTTTATTGTCAGTCATCTCATTGTCAGATTTTAAGGTGTTGCGGGAACAGCTGTGGTGGTCTCGGCCGAATCCTCTGCTTTATCCTGCAACAAAAAATATTAAAACAAGGACAATTTCAAAAACTTTATTGTATATTTTGCAAATGACATTAATTTGTTATAGTGCATTTTGGCTATGAAAGGGTATTAAAAGTAATCGTATTTCCTGCATTTTACTGATGTATTCTTTTACTAATGCATCTAGTTTGCCTCCATCCTTTAAAGAACTAATATGTATTGAAATGTTGGTTCTATAACCTTCAACAGGATTTAACATTTAACCTTTAAGTTTTTTTCTTCTTTACTGCTGAAGTTTCATTATCTGCTATATGGCCAAACTGCTTATCTGTCAAGGGTTGTAGTTCAAAATGAAAATAGAAAGCATTTCTAGATAGACTGTGACACAGATGCAGTAAATAAACTATCAGAACTTTGACTCCAAAACAGAGCGACAGATAAAGATAGGTTTTACATTTACAAGCGGTGAGGAAAAGTGCTTCCCATACCTATATGTCTATGTAGCTTTCAATCCACTGAAGCAGTTCAGTTACTCTACTGTAGACGCCTGGTTTATTAGGCCGTGCGCATCCCTCTCCCCAACTCACCACGCCTGCCAGCTTCCAATCCCCTTTAGATGTCTTACACACAAGTGGTCCACCACTGTCCCCCTTAAGAGAAAATCATTTCACAAACAAAATTTGTGAACATCAAATGGAAGAAACCCAACTCTTGATAGATTGTAAAGTATATTGTAAAAGTATATAGATTGTAAAATATATTTTATATTCTTCATGAACCTGTGCTAGGTTTGTGGAGAGGAGATTTCATCTCTGTGGGTGTGTACCTGGCAAGAGTCAACCCCTCCATCCATGCTCCCAGCGCAAATCATTCGAGGAGTTATGAAGAGACCATAGACACTCAAGTCGTAGCAGATGGATTGAGCTATTACCTTAACATGAGCCTGCCTTAACTCCTCCGACACATAGCCTGACAGAAAATGAAAAAATCAGCAGCAAAAAGTGAATGAAAATAAGTAGAAAGGGTTACTTGAAGGTGACTAGTGGAAATGTTACACGGTTCAAAAAATAATGAATGGCAGGAAAAAGAAAAAAGACTTTGTTTTTATACTTAATATATTTTTTTTATCTAGTAATTAAGTCTAACGTCTTAGCTTCTATGAGGATACTGTACTGACAAATATGGCTCTTTAAAAAGTTTTTGTCCTACTGTTTCCAACTCTGAAACTATGATTTTGAGTTTTTGAAGCTATTTGAAGCTCCAACTTAAATTATACTTGCGTTTTCAAATCACTTTCTTTTAGAGCCCAAAAGACCATAGCTCAGTTGTTAAGATCACAAACTGTAGCAAAGGTATCTTTCTTTCAGTGCAGTGCACCTGTGTTTTCATTTACGTATCCCCAGCCTGTGATCCAGCAGTCTGATCCATCAGGAAAGGACTCGGTTGGACTGGGTAAACAGACCGGTCGGACCCCACCTACAAAGAGCAGCAGTAAAGTGATAAAGGTTAGCTTTCTCTCGTGGTTATGAAATCACATATTTCCTTTTTTTCCCCACCCACGTTTATGATTGTAATACATGTTTTTCTCTTGACTTAAAAGTAAGTTTCACTTCTGACGATTTGGTTTTTGTTAAGTTTTTAGTTCGTTCTTTCTTTATTATTTTAAGTTTTGGTAAAAATTAAATATTTGTTTTGGCAATATGACAGCGATTGCAATGATTAGTGCAGTGATGTAAGTGCCCCTAATCTCCCCCTCAAACCCAAAAGGGATTACGCTTCTTGAAATATTTAATCTGTCCTGACCTTAATCATAATAAAAGTTTAAACGTGCGTCAAGTCACATTAAGTTCTTTTCATGAGTCAAATGTAAGTAAATACAGTTATAAAAAGAGACAGTGAAACCTTGTCTGTTTGTCTTGTGTGACATAAATCTGGCTAGTTTACATACATTCAACAAGTTACTAGACTCCAGCATTCATTCAGCGTAAAGAAAAACAAATGATGTGGTTTTCGTTGCCCTGATGAATGATAGCGCAATCTGTCTCTTACTTACTCGTCATGTCCATGTCAATTATGGTGCGCAGCAGTCCCACGTCATAGTCATTGTGCATAACCTTAAAGTTAGGGTGGTAGAGGATCTGCAGTGCCCTGTAGTGTTGCCCCAGAGAGTTGTGTGCAATACTTACAGTGCCTGCCACCACCGTCCAGTCAGCTACTTGAAGCATGTTATTACTGCAGAAGAGTGACAGAAAAGTTAGTAGATAGAGTTCGGTTTAAGAAGCGGTGTGCGTGCCCACTAATTTTCACAGTTTTGTTTTTCAATGTTTTTTCATAATATCATACAACCTCCAGCATTATTACAATCACGGTTTAGGCCTCAGCCATCGCCTAATTTCATGTATTTCTATTTTCACTTTAGCCTTGCAAACATTAGGAGCTGCTTTTGGTTTGTAGTTGTGCTCAAAAAATCCGCACCCATTGCTCATAATCCAAGATGAACACTCACGGGGAACAGAGAGCCCCTTTTACAGAGCTCCATTTGTGATGTGACCAATAAGCTCTGCTGCAAAAGGTGCAAAAATCTTTTACTTGACCCTTTACCTGCTTTTGACTAGAACATAACAGGAACATGGTGTTACCTCGGACTGAGCAGGTGGTCATGACTACAGCCTTTGCTAACTGACTGTACAAGTAACACTTATTTCTTGTCATTCCTCGTGTCTCTCTTACTCAACAAAGCAGTGTGCTGCAGTGATCACCCAACGAGGAGAGATGATGGCACCACCACAGACGTGTCTTCCCCTCCACTGCATGCTGACTTGCCAGGCCCACTCGTTCTTTGTAGCTAAGGTTCCTCCAACAATACGCTGACCATTGCTGACCAGAACTGAGCAGTCTGGATATGAGATGAAGAACATGAAATCAAGCAAAAAAAAAAAAAATGCAAAAGCTCTTTGAAAAAAAATAAGATGACCATATAGGTGGTTTAATTAATTTTAAGAATATAAGGTGTTTAATGTGATAAATTATTATGGTAATATTCTATGAAAACCTTTTCCATGAAAAGACTTAGAAAAGTACAGACATAACTGCCAGATGCTTGATGGATATGTAAGTAGCATCTTTTGTTTGAGACATAAGCAGTAAATTGGAGTGGCAGTGAAGATTGCCATCCTTGGAGCTTTGGAGACAAAATGCATTAGTTACTATGAAATTTAAATTCTTTACCTGCAGTCATATTTCCTGTCTGGTTCACTGGATTCTTGGACAGAATGGGCCTCTGGGTTGGGAAAGTGCAGCTCCCTTTCCCACCACAGAGAGGAGGTGATTCACCCACCTCAGCGGGAAACAGCAAGAACTTAACTAATTTGAAGAGAGAAAAAAACATTCAAATGACACAGTACAATGTCTCAAGTGGGTAGTGAAACATTAACATTAAAAACTCCTCACACTGAGATCAGTCTTAATAGCTGCTGGTTTCAAATGTGGAACCTCAGCAAACCATTTTACTCTATCTTTGCGTTTTTCCAACAATGTAATTTATTTCCCAGAAGGAGGCTTCATAGAGGATTTAATAACTGGCATAGTGAATGTTCAGAACTAATTAACTTATTTTTTTTCTCATTTCATTTGAATTTAATCGTAATCGGAGAAACCTATTATGTATGCTCACTGATGTGTTACAGAAAGCAGTAAGGCTGAATGACATAACTGGGTTTTTATTACAGTTATTATACTAAAGTGGCATATTATGATGTAGGACATTTTTGATTCTTTTTGCATCTGGCAAAAAGTCTGCAGACTTAAAACTAGATTTTCTTTTTGCAATATTAGTGGTAACTGCATGATGAGAAGGTTTGTTTCTTAACCTCCTAAGACCCGATCTCTTCCACTGCATGCATTTTTAATATCTTTTTGATATTTGGGTATATTGGAGCCCGATGAATGTAAAAACAAAGAATTACCAGATTTTTTTTTTATCTTATTTTTGTTTTAAGAAAAATAAGAGCCACATATGAGGATATTCGTTTAAAATTTCGATAGAACAGTAGCAGTATAATGTCCTCGTAAAAGGAAATCAGGCCCTTGTAGAGCAAAATTTAGTATTTTAGTCTAAATAACCCAAAATGTGATGTCCACATATGTGGACGCCAGGTCCTAGGAGGTTAAACACTAGAATTCAATGTGCTATTGATGTACTGGAGGTACCTTGCTTTTCAGAGTGGGTTACCTAAAAGAGCAGAAGCGATAATCACTTTTATACTGACAAAGATTCCCACAAACATTAACAGGTCACGAGATGTATAGGCATGGGATCTTGCATCTGCAAACAAACAAGAAATAACAAGAAATATTAAAACTTTGCAAGGAGCTCTGAGCTCCAAGACATCCTGTCTTCATCATCTTTATTAATTGACTGGGACAGTTGTAGTAAACCAAACTAACTGTGAGGTTTTATCATATCATCATACTTTGACAAATGTGTGCATTTTGGAGATCCCTTTTAGATTTTAGATAGGTGCAGTTTAGGTGAGAACAAGCCAAAGATGATAACCGTGCACATTTTCTTAACAATTTATCCAAATGAGACCTGTAGGGGGCTGGAGTCTATATTAGCTATCACAGGGTGAAAGGCAGGCCACCAGTCTATCACAGGGTTGTTTGGACTGTAAGAGGCAGCTGGAGGAAACCCATGCAGCCACAGGGAGAACACGCAAACTCCACCCAGAACCTGCCAGTGGATTCAAATCCAGGATCTTTTTGCTGTGAGGCAACAGTGCCACCATACGTTAATAAGCTATCTGGCATCATTTGACTATTATGCAAAACTGCTGTCTGTAATTTGAGTTGTATTGTTATTGTGAATATACAACCATCATTATTAAACATTTATTGAAATGTTGGTTCAGCCAGTCGAATTTGTTTTACTTGTCTTACATGTGTAAATTCTTCTGTGTGTAACTTAATGTAGTGATGCATAAAGGTCGAGGATAGAAAACACTTGTGCTCAAAGCTGTGATTATAGGTTTGAACATACGGCAAAGAGGTGGTGTAACCATATGTTTTGGCTACATTCACAGTTAAAGTATTTAGCAGTTAAACTATTTATAGTTTATTATTTAAGTGTGATATAAAACTTAAACCAGTTGTCAAGGGCGATCAGTGTGAAGGTGAATATGCATCTCTGGGACAAAAGTTCTGCTCAGACAACCTCAAAATCCTGAGGACAGAACACATCCATAATATGTAAAGCGTGAGTTGCATGAAATATAAATAAGGCAAAAAAACAACAACTTTGAAATCAATTTTGTGTTTCACTGATACAATCAAGATGGATTACTACTAGTGAAATGCTGCGTTCGCATCGACAGGGGAACAAATGGTAACGTTTTGGCAACAAAATCATGAACTCCAGTAGATAATTTATGCTTTTTCTCCAAAGGAACTATTTTCTTGTTTCATCTATATAACACTGCAATGCTGCCTACTGTGGTGTATTTGTAATACTATGATGACGGCACAGTGTAAAAAATACAGACTGAAAAATTCTGCCACAAGTTGTTTTTCCCTTAAATTAAAATGGAAGAGAATGAAAAAGCTGATAAGCTGAGCTTATCTTCAACTATACCTGCCTGAAGGTGAGACAAATGAGAAACTGAAACCAAAGCGATGAATTCTTTATAATTCTTTGCGAATCATGATCAGATAAAAGGATCGGCTGATGGAGTTGGAAAAAGAGGCAACGACCTGTTTAACATGCTGCATGGTACTCTGATATGTCATTTTTATTTTTAAAGTTTAATTGCAAGAACTTGTTGCATTATATATTTACAGCCTTGCCAAACGCTAATGACAGATAGCATAGATGCATAAATAATTAGTCATCGATACAACTGACAGTATCAGTGACAAATATGAAGCAGATTTAAAATTACAAATGAATTTTCTTTTATTTTTATTATTATTATTTCTTTTATTATTTTCTTTGCTTTTTTTTCTTTCTTTTCTTTTCTTGTCCTGCTTTCTATTTGCCAAAGGCAGTCAATGAACCAGTCACTGCAGTAGGAGACCTTTAAACTATTTCATGCACAACGGCACCAAGGCCACTTTGAGGTCAAAAAGTAATAAAGAAAAAAGATTGCACAGGAGCAATAGCTCACATGTTATTACTGAGAATCTAAACAGCTGCCTCAGCAGTCTGTGTGTTAGAAAATCTATGTATCTCATCAAAGTTATAGTAAATTGCCAAATGACTGTGGATGGAAGCGGGTGCTGGAGTGAGAAACGTGCTATTTTTCAAAATCACATTAAGGCTGCTTCCTCATGAGTGGTTCAGAGTATGCAAGAAGAAATTGCAGATACTTTGAGAAGTGAGAGAACAGTGTGCAATGGAAACACTGCTTTAAGGAGCATGGTAGTTATTTGTTCTTAAGAAGGAAAATCTGGCAAGACACAACAAAATTAAGCTTGAATGGAACGGTGTATAACACCTTTGAAGCACTGGTGAGGCACATAATCACTGTATCACACGGTGATACAGTAACTTTGGGTTCTATTTAATGAATTCTGAACACATATATTGTCTTCTAAATCAGCAAAATAGTCTCCTCACACGCTTCATGATTTATAATCATTTTCACTTTTAACCTTTAGGATGCAAGACACATTCATGATTTAGTCAACCAGTCAATATGTGCAGTGCTGTGTTAATGTGTCACTTATTGATGTGTTTGTCTTCAATCAATCCTCAAAGGCTAAGAGATCTGACTAATATAAGTGAAGATTGATTAAATATTAGTTAATTACCAGTGCACTGGTAATTAAAAATCTCAATTACAATGACTAAGTCATCTTTTGGGATTCACACACTTTGCTAATAATATTTGATTTAAATCAGTTTTCTCCCATAAAACAAAAAGTTACACCTCACCTGTAAATAGCATCTAACACAAGTACTGTTGATTGCATCAATGTAAAGCTGGATCATTCAGTTTCATTTTGAAAATATATGCTTATCTAACTTTTAGGTTTAACGCTAACTGCTGGAGATTATGGACAATGCTGGGCATCCTCTGCACACGGTTGTAAATAATCAGAGGAGCCTACTCAGGGACAGGTTGCTTCTCCCAAAGTCAGACCTAAAAACTCCTTTGTCCCACATGCCATCAGACTGTTTAACTCGTCGTTGGAGGAGAGAGGGAGGGGAAACTGACTCACTCAAATGTGCAATCCACTATTCCTATTTATCCCTATTATATATTCTGTATTTATATATGTGTATATATGGCATATTTATGCTTATATCCTTACTCTCATTCCCCTTTATTGTATCTGTAACATGCAACTTCTGCTACTGGAAACTGAATTTCCTGGAGGAACCCACCGAAGTGATTAATAAAGTTTCATCTAATCTAATCTAAATGGGTACAGTATAAATGGGTACTTCTAAAATGCCAAACCTTTCCGTATCTGACATGGTGGTATTTTTGTAAAATCTTTGTGTAAATTTTTCTAAAATGCTTTCAGGATTTTAGGATAATTTAATTGGATAATAATGTGGGGACAGGTTAATTGGATAATCCAAATTGCCACTAGGTGTGAATGTGCGAATGAATGTGAGTGCGAATGGTTGTCTGTCCCTGTGTGTTGGCCCTGCGACAGACTGGCGACCTGTCCAGGGTGTACCCCGCCTCTCGCCCTATGACAGCTGGGATAGGCTCCAGCACCCCCCGCAACCCTGAAAAGGATAAGCGGAAGTGAATGGATGGATGGATGGATTTTAGGAACAGTTTGTCGCCACTTTACAGCTTCCTGTGAACAATATAAACTCCATAAAGTAATTTTTTTTAAGCTTGTGGAAGGAATACACTGGCCTACACAGAACCCCGATCCCTGATACAACCACATACATTTCACTATCAGTGTACTTCTGATCCTGTGTCAGCTGGGCTCAAAGCTCTTATGAAATGCTTTCTCAGAAAAGGAGAGGATGTTACACCAACAGATAAAGCAAAGCATGTTGGCCCCATGTTTCAAAGTGTGATTTTTCCTGGCACATTATCAAAACTGTACATTGAAGTAACACCTTCAATTATTACATACCTGGCACTCCATCATGTAGCTCTTTTGGAAACATGATACCTATTGATGTGTCCTGCAGTGGACCTCCATCTGTTTGAATCCTCTGCTGAACTTCTTGAGGATTATCACTGCAAGGAGCCGCTGATGTCACATTTTTTTGATCTTGGGCTTCTGAGGACACTGAACTAGAAGGTGATGCTTCAAGAGGTTGCAGCTTTGGGGTCTCATCAGAAAAGGGCAGATCTTCTGGATGTGGGTTTCCATTAGTTGTGGGTTTATACTGGGGTATGAATGTGAGGACTGTAGAAGGGACCAAAGACGATATACTCGATACTTCATGACTGATTGGACTTCGAAAAGATGTTGATGCCCAGTGCTGAGGCGATAAAAAGTTTGGTGCGTTCGCTTGATGACAAGAGCTGGTGCTGTCTTTCTGAGCCATACTTTTTAGGTTTTGTTGCCAACAAACACAGAAACCTTGGCTAGAACCTGCAAAATTAACAAAGTTATGACAAAACGTGAGCTTCCAACAATGCATCTGTAAGAAATACTCTGACATTCTGATGGATTTTGACTGCTAGAATTGACACATAATATAATGTATATTAAGTTTACAATGGGCAGTTAGACTGCAATATATACTGAAACGATTAATTATTGACCTAAGAACTACCGAAACGCAGGCATGGTGCGATAAAAATACTAATGAATCCATGGAAAAGTTATTCAAAGTTATTCAAAATGCAAAGTAAGATAATAGCACTCTCAAAAATTAGTTATATTAAAAATATGAGTGGATGCAACTTTTCTGTGATAAACGTGTGCAAGAAAAGACACCTGTTACCCACATTGTTCATAACACAACAACTTCTGTGACATTCTTGTGTGTCAGTCTCATCAACATATATTTTCAAGAGCGCTCACCTGAACGTCACCCATGGAGATTTGCATGTATTGGCTTCATTTGTATGCATGGGATTATTTATCCACGCGCCTCCTCCACTTATTAAACCGGCTTGTACCACAGCCAGGAAAAGAAATGCATCACCGTCAGTGACAAGACTCCAAAGGTGCCTGCTGGCTCCTGTGCATCTTTAATCCAAAGATATCTGCTCTCCTACTGTGAATCCATCCTCTTCAGCTCACGCAGGTTACAGTTTGTCACTCCCGCTCTTGTGATTCTGAAGCTCACCTTGTCCTCCCACTTAATCCTTTCATTGTGTCACACCCTTCAGCACCTTTCTCCTTCTTCTTCCTCTCCTCTCTCCTCGTCCTACTTCTCCAACTCCAACGAGGCTGCAGCAGTCAGGCCAGTAACAGATATGTTGTTGCTGGCAGTCTATGAAATATGCATGGGGATAATTGTGCGCTTAGGTCAGAGTTTAACAACAGAAGATAATCTACATCATACCAATGAGCCTCTTCCACTTACAAGTAGGCCACAGTGTGAGTACAGACACAAAAACATAGTTCAGTTTCATGCAGATGAAGTAGATATGTATCTAAGAATAAAGGTCCCATTATGAATCTGAAGAGGCAGGATTGTTTCTGTGTGTCTTTTTGTGGTCACTCTTTTCAGTGGTATTTTGTTCATCCTATCAAATTACGGCATGAGAGGGCGCAGAGTGGTGGCAGTGACAACTGACCCGTCGTAGTGTTACCTCACCTGTTCTAAGTTACAGTGACTTTACTTCTGGGAGCAAACATGGAACATCGGCATTGGACACGTAGACACACAGCGCCTCAGCCAATCATCAGGCTTGAATGTTTCTCTAAAGAGAGGTAACGACTGCACAGTCATGCCATACAAAGTAATAGTTTGGAGTAAAAAAGCAAAAATTCAAAATTCAAATAATAACTGTGCCGCCGTGGTTTTAATTGTATCAGTCTCAAAGATTTCAATTTGTGCATGTAAATGGAGAATCTGCCTCACATAGAAAAGTTAGTGATCTATGAGGATCATGAATATCAGTTCCGTCTGGACTGACATGTTTGACATATTTTGTGGCTACCTTAGAAAAAACGGAAAAAAGTAACAAAATGAAGCAAACAATTTGTAAATTCAAAATATAGACCCTACAAAATACAAAATACAGAAACCTTGTTTCTGTGTTATTTAGCTGAGCAAACTGTCACTGCTTTCTCTACTATTGGAGCAACTATTGTGATTTTATTTTTTCATCAACTGTTCTATGTAATGTTTCATGGTTTGGTACTGCTTAGAAGCACTTGCTTGTTGTAAATAGTTGGAGTAGTTTTATTGTAGTTTTTTTGAGGAGCTTTAGTACCTCTGCCTGCTCATGAGACTGACAGGATGCATAAATAAATAAAGCACGCACACTTTGTTTGTTTCTGCATTCCCGCATCGCCTTATTTACTCCATACAACTCGCACCAATCTCAGCTTGTCAAACAGACACAGCTCTGCCAGCTTCACCTCCCAGAGGTATCAGTCAGAAGAGGAGTGAAGGAACTCGTGTTTGCCGTCTTGGCAGTGGCCCTCGAGGTACAGCAGCATTTTCAACTTAATAGTATCATTTTTTTTTATCCAGTGAAGAAAGACACATCAGCTATTTAAATGACAGAATGGCAGAGTTACTGTCAGGAAACTGCAAGTCAAACACAGAGTGTGTTAAACTTGGGTTTGTTTTTCTATCACAGCCAAACTCTGACAATTTGGATCTTGAAGCATTTCTTTAATTAACTACACGTAATTGCAGAGATACATGTATTTGTCATTTGTTTTCTAAATTTCCTACATTGAATACTGAAAATATTCACACAATGGATTTTCCTTCTTGGTATTATTGATTTAAAGGAACAGTATTGACTTGCACTACAACACAGGTTATGCAAATTATTCTTTAAATAGTTTGATATTTTGTTTGGAGGTGGATGGGAAGACTGATGTGACTGTCGCTTCCACTTGGTAAAAACTACTAAAAGGCTAAAGAGCCAAAGCTGTAAGCTGGAGTTACAGTGGAGGTAATAATAAATTGTTCCCCTGCTGAATTTGCAATTTCTTATTTTATGCTAGTTAATCAACCAAAACCTCCCTAAAAATGATATAAAAACTATCAATTGATTTGCATAGCACTGAGTGAAATAAGTATTTGATAGCTAGCTCCCACATACCGGTTTATAGTCAAGCAATCAGATTTGTGTAGATTTATGCGGGGGGGGGGGGGGGTATTTTGCTTTGGTGAATCTTCTTTCTCTCTTCAAAGAATGAATCTGCTAAATTCTTTGAAAGTGAGTAAACTTACAAATTCAGGAAGGTATCAAATAATTATTTCCCCTGCTCTACATCAAAGGTCAGAGAAGCAAAGTATGTGAAATATAATATATCTGTGTATCTTCTCAATCATCCAGATTATGTTGCTGCTAGAAAACGGCTCATTCAAAATTCTCAGTGCGTCTTCACAGTCCTGTCTCACTACACAAGACTTTACACAGTCACCATCCCTGTGACACTGACACAGGGATGTAACAGATGTAAGTTGTACTTTACAATCAAGTAGGGAAAGGACTGGCCTATACTGTTATAGTATAACAGTATAGGCCAGGCCAAATACAAGTGATTGTATTTTTTTGCACTGTAATTTGACAAAAAAGTATATTTTTCCATTGCGTAAGATGGTAGTGATTTTAAAACAACACAAGTAATGGATGAAAATGATTTTTATTTGATTATTTGTACATCCCACAAAACTTTAAAGCAACCATTTACAACACTCACCTTTACATTTATAAGCAACTTATTTAGAGCAAGAACTGTACATATTAAAATGCATGAAAGCTGTCTTGACTGTTACTGCTCAGTCACCAAATCAATAATTGTTACACAATGCAATGGGGATTTTTTAAAAGAGGTATGAAATATTATTGATCGTTGGCTGTCAGAGTTTTAAGCTGTTTTTCACCCTTTCCCCTGACTTATTCCAGTCCTCTGGGAAAGACAAGCACATGTAAACTGATATGGTGCTTTTTGTCAACGATACAAGAAAATACAAGTACAAGTTAAGTCTTCCAGTAAATTGGAAAAACAGTCACGTTTCTTGGAGTCCAACTTACGGTAAGTTTTTGAGTCAAGCTGCTGCTCTGAGATTCCCGGTCCTCAGTAATTCTCTTGACAAGCGTATTATCTGTACAACGCAGCACGCGTCTTCTTTTCTTTGAATATCTCCCGCTTGTTTGTGTTTTGTGCACCTGTCTCCTACTTGTCACACGCTGTTTTGTGATTGCCTCCTAGTTTCTTTCTTCAGTCTTGTGTAAGCTATTTGTTACATTTCTCTTGTCATTCACTTTCTGAAAAGTTTGTCCCACTTCAACTTATTAGCTGTCCACTCTTTTGTCTCACTTCCCATCTCTGCACATCCAACCTGCCACACACTTCTTTATCTTTGCTTTTTACTCAGCTCTTTCTCACCTCAGAACTCAAATTGATGTCAGGCTTTTTTATTTTTTTATTTTTGGACAACTGACACCTCTCATCCTCTTGGACTAGCAGTGCAGGATCTTGATGAAGGCTTTGCGAAATTCAATGTTGAAAGTGGTGTATATGACAGGGTTGACGGCACTGTTGAGGTATCCCAGCCAGGTAACGGCACTGTACAGAGAGGGTGAGATGCAGCAGCTTCTGCAGTGGGCCTTCAGTACATGGGTCAGAAAGAAAGGCAGCCAGCAGATAATGAACACACCTTTGAAAGAAAGACAAGACGGGGGTTATGTCTTTGTGTGTCACAGAAATCATTCAAGGATGTAATTTATTAAATATCTTGTCTACTTGTACATTTGTAGTTTGCACACCCTCATAAAACCACTGAGTCAGTAAATACACAGAGAGAGGACATCATCTATCCCAGTTTAAGAGTCAGAACTGCCAAGTCTCATAAATCACACAACAAATGAGCTTGGTGAGAAAAATACAATCAAGTCAGAAGTCATAAATAATAAAGACCATAAAAACTGCTGCTGTGAATGTTAACATTCATCACTGTTCTCCAACTGAAATAAGGAAAACTTGCTCCAAATTTACATTTAAAATCTTTCATCTGGAGAAATCTAATTATTTTCAGTTATTCAGGGACACATTTCATCTAGATTTTTCTTCATTCTGCCAAAGGTGATTGCATTTCCTTTTGCAATACAGAACTGGCTCAAGGGAATTATTGTACAGTAAACATCTACAGTCACCTTTTATGTATTAAAAAACATTTCATGATTGCTGGTTTTAACCCATATTTTTGGTTTAATTTTTATTTAGTCTTTTATTGCTCTCTGTATGCAATCTCAGCAAACTTGTGAAAATACCTAAATAAGATGAAGGCATCTGAGCAAATGTGATGATACATGGGACAAGCTACAATCAGCTAAGAGGACCCTCTCCCGTGGAGCCATCTCAGGAGACAGACACCTCTGCTTTTAAAGATAAGACAAGAAACGTTCCTTTTTTATAAAGTTTATAGTTAAAGCTGGATTAGATGTCCATGAACGTTCCTTTAGTTATGCTGCTATAGGTTTAGACTGCTGCGGGACTTAATGTGATGCATGAGCACTTTTCCACTCTCACCTCTTTTCACTCTCCACAAGTTTATATACCAGCACACACACATAGACCAAAAAAGACAACAAACATACAACAGGACAAAGCATGGAGACAAAGAACAAAGAAATATCATTAATCAATGTCATCATATTTTTGTCTAATCACTCTCATGTTTTGTGTTTTGTCCTGTTTCTCTGTGTTTTACTTTTTCTCTTCTCATTAACCTCCGTCGCTTGATTGATGCAGTACTGAATACCTTATAGTACACATTGGCGCTATATAAATAAGCCTTAATTAAATTAAATTAAATTAACTTTGTTCTGTTAGCTTAGATGTGTTCTGTGCCTTCACTAGATATAGAAGGATATCTTGAAAAACAATGTCGTAGAGACTTAGGAATGGTCTGGATTTCAGGTAGAAAGAGTTTGCGAATGCACCAGCGCACAGTGTGACAAACTACAAGTGAAGATTGAGCATGCACACGTGGTGCAAAGAACACCTCATTAATAAGTCTGCATTTCCCACTGCTTACCGAGCACAATAGCAAGCATCTGAGTCGCCTTTCTCTCCTTCTGCTGTGACAGCCTCCCTCTCACCCTTTCCTTGGTGATGCCCCATTTCTCTTTGCCTGCGCTGCGCTCCCGCCACCCCTCACGGCCCCTCATGCCATCCTCAAGGGTGGGAGGACGAGGTGTCAGAGCCGATCGTGTCACGGTTGAGGGGAGAACAGGAACAGGTCCAACCGAGATGGACAGGGAAATCCGGGGTCGTCCAGATTTCGAAGAGGCCTGAGGAGGAGGCGGAGGAGCCAGACCTTGCTCATTCTGTGGCAGGAAATGACCTGGCTCCACCTCAAGAGGGTGAACCACCGCTTCTTTAACCAGGCTCTGTGTGAGAATTACATAAAAATGACAATAAAAAGAGAATCTGTTTTGACTGAGTGCTGGCTTAAGTTATGACCCTCACCACTTTCTTGCGCTGTGGGGTTGCAGAGGCAGGTCTCAGGATCAGGGTGCACAGCTTCACATCTTCTGGTTGTGTACACTTATTCTGAAATGGAAGAATGCCATGTATATTGAAAAGAAAAGATAATGCAAAAAAGAACTGGAAACTGATATCTCACAGTAAAATATATTTGCTGGTAGGACAAGAATCTAGTGTCATCTTATGGAAATTACACTGTGCATGAGATGAAGTGTGTGTTACAAAAGTGTTTTTCAAATATGATGAAGACTGTTGTTGACTTCATCTAAACTTTCTATCTCGTTACAATTGCAAAGTGGCTGGAAGAAAACTCAAACTTGACTCAAGCTTGATAAACATTAGTTTGGTATGAAATCTACCTTCCTGTGTCGGTGACCTTCTGCTTCAGCCGCACCTTGCGCAAGCAAACCGTGTCTGCGTGGCGGGGCAGTGCGTCTGCCGCGTTTGCGCAGCACCAGGCAGATCTGCGCATACACCAGCAATGTTACAATAAAGGGAACGTAGAAGGAGGCCACAGATGAGTACACCACAAATGCCGGGTCTGCAAAGCTGCACGTGGTGCCTTCACGATTAGCTAATGTGCAGCAGAAAAAAAGAAAAAGGGCAAAGAATGGATACCTTTAGGGATAATTGCAAGATTTATCTGTCTATGTGTAAAGTACAAAATCAAAAGGCAAGAGAGGTTAACCTAGGATTTAAACTGGTGCAGAATTTAACTATTATCAGAGCAATTATAAAGACAAGTGAGATGGCACTCAAGTAATCCCAAATAGGAATCTGTGGCTCTGCTACCGTAAAAACCGATGAACAGTCCATCTCAGAAACATGAATCAGTTCTGTTGCACTGATGCACAGTTGAGGTTGGCGGTGGGAAAATCTACTCTATGATAATCATAGTAAAGATGTATGGAAGAGTACAACATATTCAATTATTCTGTATTAAAGGTGCTGTTAACTTTGGTCATCTGTTTCCACTCGTTGTCAGCTGTAATAACCATCAGTTGAATTTACCATTAAACTCATTCATTTCTTCTTGATCTTGAAACTTTTTGGAGCGCTTTAAGAACACCATGTTAAAAATATTAACTCATGAAGTAAAACGCTGTTTTCATTAGAGTTTCATCAAACCCACATTTGCAAGCCACCAATGATGCAATGTGATCCTTTACATTCAAACGCTGGCGCTGGAACCGAATGAAAAGCAATGCACAGAGCACCTTTCAAATGCCGTGCTGTAATCTACGAGCAACACATTTCTGGGGAGAGAGAATATTTTTCAGTTTCACTTACATCATTTGGTATCTTGCTGCATTTGGACCCACAACTGAGGCTGCCGGATGCCTCTTGCTCACCCTCGCATTACTCTATGTTTCCCCACTTATTCTCAAGTGGCCGCCTTTGAGTTCAGTGTGAGTGCTTTGAAAGCTGAAGTCCTTCATCACCAACTTGTGCTCACTGCAGAGTCAAATGGACTAGACAGCACCAATTCCCAGTGTTTATAGATAAGAAGGAGGTGGGGGTCTGACTGTAGCTAGAGGTGGAGCTGGACTATGCTTCTCTACCTCATAGCTCTCCAATAAGGTTAGCTGCTGGGCACCTTCCCTACTGCTACTACTGTGAGACAATTTTAACCATCGATGATGCCAACATATTGGAATGTCACAGCATTATATTTTTAAAAGACGAATAATCAAATTTAAAGACAGTTTGGAAAGACTGTTTTTGTATTTAAAAAAAAGAAACAGTTCTATAATTTTAAAGAAAACAATTTACAGCTGAACACCGAAAAAGTCAAAAAGTATCAGATGGCACTGTTACCAGTGTTGTTCAGCCCAAACAGTAAAGGGCAGGAGATGGCAAAAGAAAGGAACCACACAACCGAAATCATCACCGCCACCCTCCTCCTGGAGCTGTATCTGGTGTTGTAGAGCAACGGCATTGCCACAGCTGTATATCTGCAACAATACATACACACAGACACATTAACACGCCTCCTACACGTTCACTTATGGTTCTTGTGTCTTGACATGCACGTCAATGCAGAGGAAACAAATGTATTTCTGCACCTAATTGACCTCCTAGGACCTGGCGTCCACATATGTGGACATCACATTTTGGGTTGTGTAGACCAAAATATTAAATGTTGCTCCACAAGGGCCTGATATCCCTTTACGAGGACATTATACTGCCACTGTTCAATCAAAATTTAAAACAAATGCCCTCATATGTGGATTTTATTTTTGTCAGAAACAAAAATCAGGTAAAATATAAAAATCAGGCAATTCTTTGTTTTTACATTCATCAGGTCCCAAACAGCCCAAATAGCAAAGTTCAATTTTGGAACATGAAGCCTAAAGTAAAATACAAAATAATGACTCCACACTAGCTGGACAATCATTATTTGGATTTGTCCTATTTCTTATTTTGCAGAATACACTGGATGACTTTGCATACAAAGTGCTCGAGTTAATTAAATCACAGCACTTTACCTCACCTCTGTGTCCTTGTAATGTGTCACTTTGGGGGCTTTAAGCCCTGACAGCTTTGCTACTGAATTATATATAAAGTACTCTCTGTGGATTCAAAAAAAACAACAATTTAGAGACTATCCTTAGATGCTATAACAAATTACACAAGACCAAAGTGGTGCAGTCTAAATGTTTTACTTTGTCAGAGGAATTAGGACCCAATTGCAGACTGTCTGCCCGCTGGGTGTCTGGCCACCTCTCGCCAGACCATTAAGAGGGCATCAGGTGGAACACTTAATCAGGTTTTTTATATGGTTCCACTAAAGCAAACACTAATTAGTAGGTAGACAGATAAATGACTGCAAGAGAAAGAAGTTTTTATTTGGCTACTCAGTGACAGCTGGATGATGGCAATGCTTTTAGTTAAGTTTTTAGTGGGGTTTGTATAGGTAATGTATGTAAATGCATGCTCTTTGGTTAGCGTTTATTTGCGTAGCCCAGCAGAAAAAAGGTCAAGATTAGGTGGAAGAAATACCATACTGATTTACTGTCATGTTATTTGGTTAAAAATGACTTATGTAATTTCAAATAGTTTATAACACAATAACTTGTTCTCCTGCTGAAAGGGAATTCTCAAGCGGAAGATAAATTGTTAGAATAGAAGTGAGGTGAGCTCAACAAATAAAAGGAGACACAAAGAGAAAAGAGAACAAACAAGCAGTAAAGGTGATAATATGAGAGTAATTTTTATGCAAGCGTCCACCTGTCGATGCTGATGGCGCAGAGGTTGAGGATACTGGCTGTGCACATCATGACGTCCAGGGTGAGCAGGATGTCACAGTGGATGAGGCTGAATCGCCACTCTCCCACCACCTTCAACAAAGCAAATAAGTTTTACTCACTCATAACTCACTTTCATTTTTTTAACCTGGTATCACATTTTGTACATTTTTATTCATGTGCAGCACATCAATATTAACCAGGCTGGTTCAAACTTTTGCTTCTTATTGGATAATTCAATATTTCATTTGACTTTTAATAGTTTAATAAAGATCATTACTTCCTTTTGAAATTTAACTAAAAAGACTGTCAAAAAGAAAAAGACAAAGGATTTGTGTTTACCTAGTAAATAATGCAGAAATAAGTATTTTGCACTCTAGCAGTGATTGCTGTGCACCAAGGGATTTAAAACAAAATTCAAGTAAGTCCCTTGGATCTAAAAAAAAACAAACATTATTCTTGACTAAAACAGAGTAAAACGGTATTTATAATTACTAAATAATTAATCAGTGATATAATCAATAGCCAATCGGATATGTGACAAAGGTATGTGTTATTTAACAGCCAAAACACTTATTGATTCAATCTTTCTTTGAGTAGGTTATAATAAAATAAAGATAAGGAACCATGTAACATTACGTTGACTGGTCTTGTAAATGTGAGTGGGTGTTTTTTTGTTGTTTGAAGTTCAAAAAGAGCACCCAATATACAGAACACAGAGGCAGCACCTACACAAACAAAAAGATAACTTTAATTAAACTCAGGACAAACAAAGGGAGATGGTAGGACAGAAAGTGCCCGGAGAACTGATGACAACTAAGACAAATTTCAGAATTAATTAATTAAAAAAAAAAAAATCAAGCAAAATAACTAACAGAAAAAAAAGAAAAAAAAATAATTAAAACATCGGAAGCATAATAAGCAAAGATACACAAGGGAAGCTTTTTTTCCCCTTTTGTTAATAAAACACAAAAGGCAAACCAAAATGTGAGAAGACCTGACAGGTTATTCCAAAAGAATATGCGCATTATTAATAAGTCCTATTATTGTCTTGATTACCATACCAATCTTATCCATAATGTTGTTCTGTTAACTTCATACTAACAAAAATGTATTTGTATTGTTCATTTTCAACCAGCAGTCCACAAACTAAAGCTATTGAAATTACTATAAGAAGCTAGACAAAAGAGCATATGTGAAATTCTGGAAGGCTGGTTATCAGTCGGCTCATATTCTTCAGCAGAAAACTAACTTTTCTGCTGATTATCTAATATATTACTGCTCTCATTTGCTTTGTGTTTGTTCGAAAAAGGCTGAAAACTACCGAACACTCTTATCCTCTTGATTTCCATTGCATCTTCTCTCTTTTTTTTGTCTTTCTTCTGAACCACAAAAAATTAAACAAGAAAAGAAGGGAAAACAAACACAAGTGCACACACCTCCAGGTATACGCCCCAAGGCATGACCAGCGTGGCCAGCAGCAGGTCAGAAACAGCCAGTGAGACGATGAGGTAGTTGGTGGTGGTCTGCAGGGCACGTTCTCGAGACACCGCCACGCACACCAGCACATTACCAAACACCACGCAGAAGATCAGGAGGACTAACAGCACCGCATAGAAGTTGTATGGCGGAGAGTAGGGTGAAGCAGAGCTGGTGCAGTTGGTGGAAGTCAGCAAAGAGGAAGAGGATGTGGGGAAGGATATGGGGGAGTACGAGGGGTCATTGGTGACATAGACAGAGAAATTATGTTCAAGGGAAGAGAGAGGGAAGGAGGGAGAGGAGGTGTTGTCTGACTTGTTGGGTAAAGTCATCTTGCTCCAGTGAACATGGTCAGGCTGAAAATTAATGACACAAAAAAGCAGGAGAAACATAATTACTGTGGGACCTTTCATGGCCCACTGTGCATTTGATTCTGTCTTTTAAAATAGCTCCAAAGATGAGTGGCTACTTTTTCTGACAGGAAAGGAGAATGAAGGAACGCTTATTATTGGAACTTTGTCTTTGGTCTCACCTCAGACAGACAGCTTTGTAACCACACAAAGGGCACAGAGTAAAGGAAAAGCATTGGAAGTAACAATACTGCACACTCAGTTTTTTATGTTAGTTTTTAGTTAGTTTGTTTTGACGCTCCCATTATTGCCTGGATTTCTTCCCGCTGCTGTCTGCAGGTGGTTATGGTGACAGTGATGACAGAGTTATGCTGCCAGAAAAGGTGCCACTCAATGTTTTCTTGTAATAAGGAAAACTTAATTAGCTAATCATATTATTTATATCACAGACAATCAACTTCCACTTAACCCTATAATGCCCTTTGTATCATATGTGATATATGAGTTTCTGAGACCTTTATCTCATCAACATGATCAACACTTGTCATAATTTCAAAATGTTATGGACAAAATTCTCCTTTTTTGTCTAAAATTAACGTTGTTTTTAACAAAAAGTTGCCAAAAATGCCCAATGTATCAAATGGGATACAAAAAATATATAATAAATATGTAATAAAAATATATCATACACCAGCGGTCCCCAACCCCCGGGCCTCGGACTGGTACCGGTCCGTGAGTCGTTTGGTACCGGGCCGCGAGAGTTGAGGCTCAGGTGTGAAATGTATGGTTTTCAGGATTTTTATCGGTTTTCAGCGTTATTTTGTTATCATTTTTATCGTTAACTCGGTTTTCCTGGGTCTTTTCACGTGTGTTATGAATAAATCTTCTTTTTTTCGGTACCGGTACAAGTTTTATTTTGTTGTATTTATCCGCGACACCTTAAAGGCCGGTCCGTGAAAATAATTTCGGGCATAAACCGGTCCGTGGCGCAAAAAAGGTTTGGGACCGCTGTCATACACAACATGATAAAGCAAAAAGAAATTGTGGATTTTGTTATAAGGGTTAATAAACATCTCAATTCCAAAGAATTTGAATTTTCTGGCTGTTTTTGATAGGTTGGGTCTTACAGGGTTAAAAATTATGCAAAGACAGTGTTGAAAATACTGCAAATCATTCTGGGTTTATGTCTGTGTATGAATTAAGAAAGGTGAGGCCCAAACTGCAAAGCAGCATCTCTTTGTGTTTCTCTAATGGCTGGCAGTAATAAATATTAACTATGAGACTGAACTTCATTCCTTGATTTTCTTTCTCTTGGCAGCAAAAAAATGTATTGTTCAGTAAGCATTAATATATGATCCCAAAACACAAACCGCACACTGTAATTGGTGATGTGATCAAATTTTTACCAAATCTATTTTTATATTCAATCTTTACTCTCAAACTCTTAAACAACAGGAAGTCTGCAGCTGCCAGAGCAAAAACTGAAACTGTCAGGAGCAGGTTATGGTCCGAGGGGTTTAAAAATCAGATGGAAGCCCCATCCCATGTTTTCACTAATTCTTTTATTTACAGCATGTTTTAAGTGTGATATAGATTCTCTGCTGGGGGTGTACCTTTTATATGTATAGCTTCCTAAAACCACATGAAACACAAACTGTGCATTGCACTGTCAGAGGAATACGTTCAAATTAGTTTGATGCTGTAGAAACCGTATAAAATGTTAGTGTACTTCATTCTAATCTGCTGCTTGAACTCTTTTACACCACTAAACTGCAACCATTGGAACATAGGATAATGCCTCTGTGTTTTCTGTGGAAAAAGAGTAATATGATCCATGAATTCAGCTTTTAGATTGGTTTGTTGCTGCCAACATGACACCTTTCATGTAAACGCATAGGGGAAATTAGACACGCACAAGTTAAAGCAAGCCATCTACTAACTGCCTGCTCCAGTGTGCATGCAGTACGCTTGTGCAAGATACTGAACCACAAGTTGCTCTCCAAACCATCCATCAGAGTATTTGCTAGAAAGCACTTAAGTGTAGGAAAAAAGTGCTTGTGTGAATGAGGTATTTTGTTTAAAGCCTTTTTAGTAGAGGAGAGTGCTATAGAAGAACCACTTACATGTGTAATGTAATACTAACTGAACATCCTGATACTCACTGACCAGCATGCTTCTGAATTAATGACGAGACACACACACTTCATATATAAACTATAATTGCTGAGTCAGTATTCTGTTTGTTCTGACATGCCTTCCACCCATGAAAGATTTAACACAGTCAGTCATATTTGATCAATTATGTACGTATTATCAGTGTTCAATACATAAAGGTTTTACCTGCATAACCTGTCCATAGCATAAAAAGAATTATTGATGATAGGTCAGTCAGAGAAACACTAATCCACATGTGCAATGCATGCATCAGTGTGTTGGGTAAGCTGTGTGAAAATTATTATTAATTATTAATTGCCTCGTTTTTGTTTGTATTTTTAGGATGCATTATTCACTGACTGCTCTCTATAAGCCATGCTCTCCCTTGGCGATATTGATGCACAGTGTACTATAATCCACAGCTAGTTGATGTAATTCAATTTGTAGGGTGAACTAAGGACGGTGCAATTCTTTTGACCAAAGGGCCATCAGGAGTAGGGTGTTTGTGCAAGCTGTTGCTCAAACCCAGTTTGTGGGCTGTACAGAATAACTCATGAGAAATTGCTCAGAAATAAAGTAATGCTCCATATTTTTTGGGGGGAAGAAATGCAGATTGTTGTCAGCATACAGATGAAGTGCTGAGAAATTGATTTTTGCTGCACAAGTTTTGCATCATAATGTTACAATCTTTCAATCTTTATGAGAAAAAAACCCTGTCAATTAGGTTTCATGTGAAGACTTTATTCTAATGTCACACTGAATCTGATGGCAGGTTATGTTCTGTAAAAAGATGCAAATGACAAGCATGTTCTTTAGGAATCTTTGTATTTAGGGGAATCATTAGACTCAGCACCCCAGTATCCTGAAATGACATGTAACACTCATTTGTGTGCCATCAAAAGAATTTCTTGTTTGTTGAATGTGGTTTACAACCCAGTAGTGTCGACTGATGACGATCTTGATCATGAGCCGCACCCTAATCCTTACCATAAAATGACATCTGAGATCTCAAAACATCAACATCAAAGAGCAAGATGCCCCAAGACAGAGTGCAAAACTAGGAAAAAAGCTATTTGCCAGTGACAGACTGCAGTGCTTCTGTAAAGCTGCTGAAGCACTGCAATAATAAGAATGAGAAGATGAAGTCTTCAAACAATGCTGGGGCAACTGATTGTTTATTTTATTTTTTTCCTGAACTGAACTACAAAAGTTACATTGAACCTCGAATACTTTTAACACAAATTATCAAGAAAAAGATTTAACTTGCGAGGAATATTTCATGACTAACAATCTAATCACAACATAAACATTTCCCAGAAGCTTTATTCACAGAATTATCTCCTGTTTTTAAGCAAAGTAATTCTTGTTTTGCAATCCAAACACAAAGTGAGACCTTGGGCTAAAGATGCATTATAGTGTAAAGAATCAGCTATGTTCAGCTATGTCGTTTTAAGAGAGGGAGCACATCACATTGATAGCTGGGGAAAATAAAATGACATCTGAGATCTCAAAACATAGTCACGACTCATGAAACAGCAGGCTATTAGACACAGAAAATGAGTATAAATGAATTTTAAACCCATTTGAAACAGAAAGAGAACTTTTTCTGTTGTTTTTGTTGCCGTTTGTTGCAGAAAAAAATCTTAAAACCAATTCCAGAGGGTGTCTGTTGCAGAGAACAACCTTAGCTTTGTCATTTACTAAAACAGACAAATATTTAGCTTTAGACAAAAGAAGGAATGCAATAAGCTTAATTAATGAAAACATTAGTAACAACACATCTCATCTAAATCAACCTTTTCTTTGAAACCTGCGATTAGTAACCTGGTACTGATGTCTTTTTGCAGAGAGGAGACATGATATAGATATATAAGAACTTCTCTTCCCCTTGCTTATAAATCTTTGGCTCTCTTCTGTTACACTCAAACACAGAGGCTGTACGACAGAATGCAAAAAACTGCATGAAATATTTATCGGCAACAGGAAGTTGAAACGGACTACTGACTGGCAGCATCACAGTTTGAATTTTCTTGTTAGTTCAGAGGTCATGAATGAATTAAGTGAGACTTTTACCACCTTAGCCCCACCCGCTCCGTCATGTGCATCACATTACAACAACTGACTGACTCTGACCTCTACTCTGCATTGTTAATCAACCCATATCCTAGACAAGTTCAACTGAACAAATCAATAGACAAACCACTGGCAACAGCATCTAAAGACATCTCATTTGATTGATTTCACAAGATACAATCAGAGATCTATATGGCAAATTTCCAACCCCCTTGACAATATGAATAGTATAAAAGGTGGGTTTGGTGAGTAAATCTAAGCAACATTATCACCTTGAATTAAATGTATGTCTTTTAGCCTTGATTTAGCCTAACTGGTGCAAGGGAGCCAGCCCAGCGCCAGTCCTACACAGCACATCACTAACCTTTTTAACCTGCACTAAACTTCTTAACACATATTTTATGCAAACACAAATGATTCAGTTAGTTTTTTCAAAACATTCAAAAAGAAACTTAATTCAGCAACAGATCATGCATAGATCTAAAATCTGGTTTAAAAACTCCAAAATGAATTAGCACATGACATAAGATTTTAAAATCCAGTTTATAAAATTGCAGTCCTTTCCTTTGAAAATAGTTTCATCTCCCTCCCCTGTCCTCTCTTTCTTACAATTTTCTGTATCACTCAGGGTTTCACAATAACATGTTTTTCCCACTCAGAATGTGCCTGCCACTTTAAAAAGGCACCTCTTCCGCCTATATACTGAAGTACCACAACCACAAGTTTATATCTGCATGATGTGCTCAAGGTGTAAGCAGGCCATGGGATGTCATTATTTTCTTATTACTGAGGAACTATCTCCATGCAGTCACTGGAAGCACATGAAAAATTCATTCATTCGACAGTATGTATTAGCCTGCCTATCAGATATATATATATATATATATATATATATATATATATATATATATATATATAGATATAGATAGATATATAGATATATATATATCTATAGATATAGATAGATAGATAAATAGATAGATAGATAGATAGATAGATAGATAGATATGAAAAACAAAATGGTTTTTTTATTCAAGACAATTTGTAGATGCAGCTGCAACATAAATTGCAATAAGATGATTGACAGATCGTGGAAAGACTCTTTAGTTGCAATCTTCACTTGCTCACTAGAGAATCACCTGTTTCCAGTACAGATTCTTAGCCAATTTCCTTGACATCTTCCTTGCTCACTCTCTCAACACCAAACACTTAAAGCAAGAATATTTAATTAAAACATTTGTTCTTCAAAACTAAACAACTTTCCTGCAGTCATATTTGAGCAACTGTAAAACCAGCTCATCTCACCTCAGTCTCTTTCACAAATTAGTTTAAAAACATCAAAGAGCAAGATGCCCCAAGACAGAGTGCAAAACTAGGAAAAAAGCTATTTGCCAGTGACAGACTGCAGTGCTTCTGTAAAGCTGCTGAAGCACAGCAATAATAAGAATGAGAAGATGAAGTCTTCAAACAATGCTGGGGCAACTGATTGTTTATTTTATTTTATTTTATTTTTTGAACTGAGCTACAAAAGTTACATTGAACCTTGAATATTTTTAACACAAATTATCAAGAAAAAGATTTAACTTGCGAGGAATATTTCATGACTAACAATCTAATCACAACATAAACATTTCCCAGAAGCTTTATTCACAGAATTATCTCCTGTTTTTAAACAAAGTAATTCTTGTTTTGCAATCCAAACACAAAGTGAGACCTTGGGCTAAAGATGCATTATAGTGTAAAGAACCAGCTATGTTCAGCTATGTCGTTTTACGAGACGGAGCACATCACATTGATAGCTGGGAAAAATACCAAAATTTAAAATGTTGCACCTACTGCAACAGAGTGGTGAAAAAAATGTGCCCCAAAGCCTAAAATCATAATTAATGTGTGATTGATAAAAACATTGATGAAAACTTGAAAACTCCATGTGACCATGACAGATTCTTCTATAAACCCAGATAATCGCCTTTCATTAACTCTAACATGCCTATTCACTCAAAAATGTGTTTTCATGAAGATGTCTGGGCAAGACATCTTCATGAATATGTATTCATTCCGGATTTTTCAATTTGTGATGATAAGAAGATGTAATTATAAGAACTGTTTATTTTTAATGAATATCTTTGTGGAAAAATCCCTATGAAGAACATTTATGTCCAAAAACACGCCTATCTAAGAAAAGCAATGTAAAATTAACATTCAATAAAAGATTTATTTGCAATTAAATGTTTTTATAAACTTCTGAAAATATTATTTTTATTCATTATTTTATATTATTTATTTCAGTGTTTGTGAATACCACTGATGTCTCAACCATTTTCTCATAAAACAGTCAACTTCTGCAATGTGAAACTTAACAAGATATTAATTAAAATGTAAGAAATTCAAGCAGGATACAAAAGGAGAGCCTTAGTGGTTAAAATTATGAATAGGTACGCCTATTTGGCTCTGTCTAGTAGATGTTATTTGACCTACTGCCAAACTAAAGTGATAAATTGGGCAGATTTCAGTGATTGGAATTAAAAGGCCGCCATTAATCAGTGCATTGGTTTTACTTCACATTACCGTGTCTGCTAGCATAAACTCTTTTTCACAGAGAAAAGCAAACCATGCATACATAAATACAGCAGCCTGGTTCCCTAAGGTTCCCACTTCCCAGACGAGATCTGCAAAGAGTGGTGCGCTCAGCCGAATGCATCATTCAATCAGAGCTCCCTGACCTGCTGTCCATCTACACCAAGCGGTGCAAGTCCAAAGCTAGGAAGGTTATGATGGACCTCTCCCATCCCAACAATGGACTCTTCTCACTGTTGAGGTCTGGGAAGCGCTTCCGCTCCCTTAAGGCCAAATCAGAGAGAATGAGGAGGAGCTTCTTCCCCCAGGCTATCCGGGCCCTGAACCAGGTGTAGGACTGGACTCTCCCACACATCACATCACCACACGCACCACCACACATTTCCTATAATTTATAATATTTATAAACTCTTTCTGCTGTTTGCACATTTTTTACTGTAAATTTCTAAGTTAATTTGTAAATTTTGTAGTAACCTGTAAATTGTAAATACTGTAAAACTTTTTTTCTGTCATTTAATGGTCGGGCATTGTACAGCTACAAGCATTTCACCCCCATGTCATACTGTGTATGCTTGTGTGTGTGTGACAAATAAAATTTGAATTTGAATTTTTAGTACAAGCTTGACAATTTCTGGAAATGGATGTTTGTATAACTTATTATACTATATTTATCATCTTGAATTGAAACGATAAAGTAACTTCTATTATCACTTTGTCCCAGTGGTGTATATTTTCTCCGATTCATTTTTATTTACGCTCACTGGCCACTTTATTTGTGCAGCAATTCAAGTCCTCGTCAACACAGCTATGTAAACAGCCAATCACATGGCAGCAACTCGATGCCTTTAGATATAGAAGCAAGGTTAATACAACCGGCTGAAGTTCAAACTGAGCACCCGAATGAGGAAGAAAGATGACTTTGAATGTAGAATGGGTTTTGGTCCCAGACTTTCTAGAGAACAATCTGAGAAGAGAAAATATACAATAAGGACAGCTCTCTGGGCAAAAAATCCTTTTTGATAACAGGGGTGAGATGAGAATAGATTGCTTTGAGCTGAGAGGAAGATAACAGTAACTCAAATAACAAGTTGTTACAACCAAGGCACGCAGAAGAGCATTAAATCTTGAAGCCCCGGCATACTAAGTATTGTTGTTGGCCAGATCCATCTTCTGTTTCAAATAGGACAACATGCCTTGTCACAATGCTCAAATCATCTCAAACTGGTTTCTTGAACATTACAATGGGTTCACTGTACTCAGATGGAAGATTCACATTATCGACGTGAAGCTGACAAATCTGCAGCAACAGTGTGACGCCATCATCTCAATATGGACGATAATCTGAGGAATGTTTTAAACACCTTGTTGAACCCTTACCACAAAGGATTAAGGCCATTACTAGTTATGTGTCCTGTGAGTGTATTTACTCACTATAAATGACAATTACAGCCAGAAAAGCATCCATCCTCTTCTCCTAATCAAATTCAGGGTTGCAACTGGGCTAGAGCATATCCCAGGGTGAGAGGAGCCATACACTGTACATATTACCAGTCTAACACGGAGAGACAAAGAGCCATTCACACCTACGGCCACTTTAGAATCAACAGTTAACCTTATGTGCACATCTTTGGACTGCTGGAGGAAACAGGAGTATCTGAAGAAACTCACACAGACACAGGGAGAACATCCAAACTCAACACAGCCACGAATCCTGGAATCAATCCCAGGATCATCTTGCTGTGAGGCAACAGTGCTGACCATTGCACCACCATGCACCCTATTTTTGACAAACACAGATGAGCAATGCCACAAAGCATTGAAAATGGAAATATAAAAAAAGTGAAAAAGTGTAGAAAAAGTGGAAGTTGGTTTGAAATCCTTTCCAGTTAATATTATCGTAGTGAAAGACATCTTATTTGACTTACCTTAATACAATTAAGAGTATCACAACAAAAATTAAAGTTGTTTCCAGATAAAAAGTTAACAATGTGGTGGTTTTCAGATTTGTACTGCAGAAGTATATAATCCTGATTTTAGAATTTGAGCGCATTTGTCAAACTGTAATGAGACAGTTATGTTCGTGCAAGAAGCAACAAAGTGAGACACCCCAGATGTTTCTTGCTAAAAACACAGAAGCCAAAAAACACTCAGCTGTGATTCAAGCAGCTATTATGATGCAGCACCTTTGACAGTGTTGCTCATTAAAACCTTGATTTACTTTGTGCAGATTCACATCCATGATGTGTAACCTGAGTCTGAGCAACATGAAACCTCGCTCTCTCACATTCATTGAAAGTTTTGTGAGAAAACATGGTTGCACTAAAAAGCAGGGTCATACATTTCAAATTCAGAAAGAAGCATCAAACAGACACAGTGCGCTTGGAGATAAAAATGTGTGAGGCCACTACATGTAAAATAAAGCAAGAGCCAATTTAATAAGGGAAATTAATTCAAAATGTGATTAATCTCTTTTTTATTAGTGAGCTTAATTTAGATTACTGTGGTGGTTTTTCAACTGTTTTATTATGAACTAAGACAAAGTAACCAGCTTCATCTCATTTGCCCCCAACCCAGCCTCAGGCTCCACATTTGGGCCATGAGTGCTTCAATGGACCACATGTTTAAACATTCATGAGTTAAAATGCATAATTAAACATGGATGGAAACCTGTTTTCCCATATGGTGCGCTATAGGATGTAATGAGACTGATGTGAAAAGACATTAGTAAATTGATCCTGCATGTTACATTTAGTTTAGTTTGACTCTAATTATCAGGGAAAAGTAAGCACAGGTAACAGATGTTATTTTTTTTTTAATATTATGAACTAATGATACCCAATTGTTGCTGCAACAGTCAAGTTTGTTACTTTTTGTGGGCTATGTAATCAGATTCCAAGTAGGCAGTTTTACTACATTATTTAATCAGCTCACTCTTTCAAAACCATGCTGAGTGATGCCCTTGTTGTCCCAACTCAGTAACATTCACAAGCCCTTTTCTCTCTTATCTCCCTCTCCTCCTGCCCAATCTCCTGCTTCTCTTCCTCTGCTGGTTGCTCCTCTCTGGAGATGCTTGACAGGTCTATTACATTCTTGGCCTTGGCTGCCCCCAATTCAACGGCAAAAAAATACGCATAGAAGAGAAAGAAAAAAAAAATATGCGTTCAAATTTTCTCTCAGCTTTGCTAAGGCTGTGAGTTGGCCTGCTATAAATCTTTCATTTCTTTCACGGAGAGGGAGGAACAAGTTCCAGCCACTGGGAATGGTATGGATGTTCAGCTGCAGTATAATCAGCTCTCTGCTGAGATGAAGCCAGTAAATATTCAGCGTCTTAACCCTACTTCAGCTCCCAATTAGTCCCTGAACTCCCTTGCCTCCTTTTTTCATATGTTTTTAACGAGCAGCTATTGACTTTTGGAAACAAATAAAATCACAGCATGGTCTATTTGTGTATTTTGTTACACAGTGGCGAAAAAAAAAAATTTTTTAGTATTTGAGCCACGAAATAAATAAATATATATATATATATATACATACCTACCTACATACATACATATATATATATATATATATATATGTATAGAGAGAGAGAGAGAGAGGGTTTTTTTTTTCAATTTGTTAGCTTGTTTAAGAAGGAAACTTTAACTCTAGTTAAAGAAGTCATTAGTATATTAGTGCTGCAATAGGGATTCACAGCCCGCTTATGGTAATATATGGTCAGTCAATAAGTAATAAGAATCTTGTGTGTGGTAGAAATACCAATAAATTGATTAGCAAGTGAGAGAAGGAATAATTTGCACCAATGTGGCACATGAGAAGATGTGATTCCCGGGGTGACGCTCCAAACCAAAAACAAACATCTTTTATTCAAGAAGCGATTCGACATCTTCTCCATCTTCTCCATCTTTTATTTAAAATGAGACACTGCAGCGTTTGGAAGCCACTTCTAAGCGACTGCTGAGGATAAACAGTTTCAGTGTGAACAGACTGATAACAGCATCCTCTCCATTTCATTAAGAGTCAAATCTGATTTGTCACAGCGCCCATATGGCACAAACATTTAAAGTGTCGACATAACCAGGGTTAGCTCCTGTTTACACACTTAACCACCCGTCCCCTGCCAAATCTACAAATTCTCACCATTCTAAAATGCACATTTGAGGGAATACAGCATTACTGAAACACATCCTTCAGCTGTTGTCACTTTGCAACCACTAGAGGGTATCCCAAATGAGAATTTCAGATATACAGTAAGATCTGTTTCTGCAATTCATGTGGAGGCAAGTTGATTTTATTTCTGCAACATGCGAAGACTGAGGTAAAAAATAAATAAATTTTTAAAAAAAAAATTATATATATATATATATATATATATATATATATATATATATATATATAATGAAAATATGGTAAAGTTGACAATCATGCTCAGACACTCCAATAACAAACTAAGGTGAGTAAATACATTCACAATTTCAAGCAACCTATAGAAGAATAGTGACAGGCTGAAATAACATTACAAATATCTTTTACCGACATATCTGAAAATACATGGGCAGGGAAAAAAAAGAATGTAAACTATATAAAATGTACATACTGTGAATCATACAGCTACTGGAGTCTTTCTATAAGACTTTCTTTGACAGGACTATTATGGAACAGAGCGAATGAATATGTAGTTTTTGCAATCAGCATTATTATTATTATTTTAATAACGGAAACAGGAAAACTTCAGTGTATTTATAAAAAAATAAAAATAAAGCATTAAATGAGCAATAATACGAGACAAACCTTTTGAGGCATGCCTTGACTTTATTTTGAATTCCGGGTAATAAGCACTTATACACTCATATGATTCCAAACACGTATTAACTCAAAATGCAAGCCGTGATTTTATTTCAAAAATAAAATGTCACCATGCCCCTGCTGGCGTTCATCCGCACAACGAACTTGTCAATCTTGTATATTGAAACCAAGAAAAAGCATGAAAAATCACAGAAAAGCGTTGAAAGCATGGCAACAAGTTCCCCTTAAGACCCTGCCAGTCCTATCTGAACTGACAAAGGTTTCTATATTTAAAAGATAAAATTAAAAAAAAAGAATAAATCTGCTTTTCAATTTGGTTTAAAGCGGTTACTTACCCTATGGTGCTTCAGGTGCTCACATTTAGCTTCGCTCTCCTCTCAGGAACAGCACCGGCGAGAAATTGGCTGTCCGTCCGCGGCATCCAATCAACAATTTCCGGCAGACCTTCCCCTAGGTTGACCTCAGTCGGTGGGCGTAAACACCATCAGGGGTAAAGTCCCCCTCCTCTGTCGGGTCAGTGCTGCGGGGGTCTGACAGGAGATGGAGATGGAAACAGTTTGAGGAGAAAAGAAGAAGACGAAGAGGAGAGGAGGGGGTCGTGTAGGTTTCACAGTTTCAGTTAAGGAATAAATCACAGAGCCAACTTGCGCTCACAGCAGGCAGACTGTAATTCCATTGGTTCAGGTTGATATTAAGGGGCGGTGCAAAAACCAAATCGCGCCTTGCATTTATATTTCTGTTCTATCATTTTAACTGTGTGGTTTGTGCAATGTTGTTTTCTGCAATTGCTTATTTTGGTTTAAGCACAGGGTAATTTGATTAATGAGTTACAGCATTTAATATCATTCCTTCTAATATTTAGGTTCTTCATTATAGGTACTTGGACTAGATGACTTTGGTTTCTACTGTCCCGACGATATTACTGAATGTAGGTCAGGATGCAGAGTAAGTTAAGTGCATAGTTTATTGTATTTTTTTTAAATTTATTATAATTTTTTCCATTAATATATATTCACCCAGCCCTAAGAAAGAAAATGTTGAACACTACTGAACTAGAAATCAGGGCTATAATATTACTATCCAGTGTTGGGTGGCATTACTCTTAGTATGTTGTTATATTCCAAGCTCCTATTAAAAAGTAATTCATTCTATTTCAATTTTATTTTATTTATAAAGCGTCAACTCACATATTTTGTCGCATGGTGTGTAATATAGATTATAGGTTAAAGACCCTAAGATATTAGAAAGAGAAGAAAACCTCAACAATAAAATGCATTTGGAAGCATTTGGCAACCATGGTGAAGATAAAACTAACTTTTAACAAGAAGAAACCTTCAGCTGAACCAGGCTCAGTGAGGGGCAGCCATCCGCCATGACTGGTTGGAGGTGAAAGAGAAGGAGAGCAGCAAGAGACATGACAAAAAGCACTCTATGGGAGAGAGAGAGAGTTCAATCATTACTAAAGTTCAAATGCAAATTTTGTGAAGAAACACAAAGAGATTGAAAAGAAATGCTTAGTCATGGGATTCTTTACTGGTAAGAATAAGCTTGTTCATTTACCTCATGAGAAACAGCTTCAACCAAACAAAAAGCTCCTCCTCAGCAGGCATTGCAACCAGTGTAATGGAAATACTTGTAGGTACTTCCTCAAAATGTAAACCTCTTCAACAGCCGAGAGACATTTTTTATAACCTCAGCACAGAATGATGTGAATACACCCGTCCTCTCTGCCGTCACATTTGTTGACCTGACTGACACAATCATACCTTCCAGTAGTACTAAAGTCTATCTTTTCATATTGTATTTATTATTTATGTGTACCAAGGAGGCAGGGAGAGACAGAAATATTGCATTTTGTCTTTTGTCACAAGAAAAGAAATGTAGAAGCATATTTAACAGGACTCATCTGAAAATGTAACTAAAACACGGATAACAGCATAATACCTGTTATAACAATAAAGTAATCTGAGTATTCAAATGCATTACTTTGGAACAGTGTTGAGTGTGGCACATTATACCAATACTATTGTATTCAGATGGAGAATCAGATAAGATCATCATATCATATATATCATTTAAATTTAAACTAATAACATCTTCAGCCAACAAAAACAAATAACTAGGAACAGAAACTTCCTTGAGGTTGACACCAAAGTGACCAGTCTGTGACCAGTCTGACTGACTGGTCACTTTGTTCCAAAAGGTCACAGTTCCTGGGCCAATTCACTAAAAAAGAAAAAAAATGCCAGTAGAATCCCATAAAAAGTGCCCAGTTTTAGAGCAGGACTAATTATGTTTGTTTTGTTTTAGCCTAATTCTTATAGCTAATGTCGTCTTTTATTACAAGTCCCAAAAAGCTAATTCTGTTCATCTGGATGTAGCATTTTCAGTGGGAAAACGCTACATCCAAAATCAACGTATTGGGATTTCCTTACCTGGATGATTGAGCATCAAGACATTTTATTGCAAGTGGTTTTTTTTCTTTTGGTTTTCTTTTTTCTTAACATTTTTTTATTCTTTAGGCTTAAACTTATGCTTTATCGCTGGATACAGAGTGAGAAGCAGTTTCCAATACAGGCTGTGTTTGTGTTTTTATGAAGTTATCTGACAAATAGCAAAGCAGGCTTTGTTTTGAGTCGCAGAACAGCCTATCCAAGAAATCAGTGCTTTAGTTTTGGTAAGTAAGGTATTGGAAAATATAAAATGAAAAATAAAAAATACTGGCCAATGTCCTTCCAGGAGGAAGTACTGAAGCTCAGCAGTCTTCTTGAAAATTTTTCTGCCAGTTATTGGCTTTTTTAAAAATATTAATTTACATTCAAAAATAAATAAATAACATTAATGATAAGAAATGCACAAATACTGCATGCATAAAATAACCCATTACCTTGGATCTAATTTTCTTTCTTCAGGATTCTTTGAGTGCCGTGTCTCTTTCTTATAACATTTATAATATGGTCAGTTCTCGGTTGCATAAAACCAAGACTGTGACTGATGAAACACACTCAGCAAACCAATAAGTGACATCTGAATAGCAAACTGTGGGACTTACTGGAGGAAATTACTACCTTGTGCAGAAGAACTCAATACTTTATTCAGTCAGCTGCTTTTCATAAATATGCATAATAGTATTTATAGGATCAAGTAAAAAGGTTTCATTCACTTTTTTGACAAGTAAATGTTAATATGAAGCAATGAGTTGCCCTTTATGAATGCTGATGAAATTCTGCTTTTCATTTATTGTGATGGATCACTTTTAATGATAGGTTTAAAAAAATGCTCCAGAGATTTGGAGTCGAACAGAAATATTAGAGTCCATATGGCAAATCTGATTTAAAAGTGCCATGCAGGAGAAACTGCCACAGCTGTCATGATAAAAAGAAATCACAGTGGAACCGTCCTTCAAGCTGGTGAGTCTTACTATACCTGCGAGCTGGGGGAAAGAGGAAAACCTGAGTGGAAAAAAATTGGATCTATGATCAAAATATAAATGAGTTTTAACAAAAATGCAGAGTAGTTACCTAAAAGGATAAGTATATGGATCCATGAAGCAACACATCAATGAATCTAATCATCAAGTCAAAGTCAAAGTCATAGTAGTACACTTATTCAGGTAATGTCAAGTGTAGTTTTGAAATGCTTGCACTTACATGAGTAACTTCATTTTATAATCACGCCTCTTTAAGGATTAAAATAAACACAGACACACCAGCAGCAACATTAAAGTGACAGATGAATGGATGCGTCACCAATTATAATAAACTAATATACACTCACCAGCCACTTTGTTAGGTATATTTTTCTGCTTCTGGCTGGAGTCCTGTTTGTCTTCAGGGCTGCCTTAACTCATTGTGACGGAGATTCAATAAGGTGCTTGAAGCATTCGTCACAGACTTTGACCCATATTGACATGATAGCATCATACATTTGCTGCTGATTTGTTTGTGGCACATGCCAAAGGTGATCTACCGGATGGAAATCAGGTGACTGTGGAGGCCATTTCAGTACAGTGAACTCATGTTCAAGAAACCAGTGTGGGATGATCGGGGCATTGGACCCTGCTGGAAGCAGCCATCAGAAGATCGGTACAGTGTGGTTATAAAGGGGTGGACATGGTCAGCAGCAATACTCAGGTAGGCTTTGGTGTTCAACTAATGTTCTGTTGGTACTAAGAAGCCTAAAGTATGCTAAGACAACATCTCTCACACCAGTACACCACCAGCAGCATGAACTGGATCCACAAGGCAAGATGGATCCATGCTTTCACATTTTTTGACAGAAACCATTCAAATGTTGCAGCAGAAATTACGACTCATCAGACCAGGCAATATTTTTTTGTTTTAGTTTCTCGGTGAGCCCTTGCAAATTGTAGCCTCCGTTTCTTGCAGGCTGACGGGAGTTGCTTCCAGTGTGGGGTTGAAGGTTAAACAGTCATATTTTCTCTTTTTCCGCACATTTTCTTTAAACCCTATAATGCCTAGAAATAGTCATGTGGTCGTCTCTGAAATACCCAGATCAGCCTATTTGGCACCAAAATCCACGCCACATGCAAACTGACCTAAATGACTTTTATTCTCTATTGAGATTGAACTCTGACAGCTCATCCTGACCTGATTAGATGTTTGTGCTAACGAGAAGCTGAAATACAAAGTAACAGTACGTTTGGACTTTGTACTCTAACTTCCTCCAAATTAACAATCCATCCCAAAATTCTGACTAAAACAACTGGAATTAATATTTTATGAAAGTTTTAACATTTTTAACGACCCATCAGTTCAAAACCCAGCTAACTCATCGACAAGCAAACTTCCTGGAAGAGCTTTTCAACATCTTTCATTTTTTTCCTTCTATTGAGTGAAATCTAATATATGAGAAATGCATTTTCTGTCACTGTTGTTGATAGTCTGTTGACCACTCGTGAATTTGTTTCGTGTATGCGAATTAATCTTATTGTGTACTATAGGTTTAAAAATGATTGTGCCATAGTAAGATTGCTAAACAGTTATCTAAGAAAATTAATTCAAACAAGAGAGAGAGAGATGGAGGATTTATAATATTTAGAGGGAAAACATCCATCACCTTAATCCAGTACTGCATGGCACAGATAAAGAGGACTAGGTCTACAGAGTTAAACAAAATATTTCGGGAGCCAGAGAGAAAAGTTTTTGTCAGGAAAAGTCATTGCCAAGATTCACAAGAGATATAAAAATGCTCATGGGAACGAATGAATTTGCCAGGAAGAAATCAAGGTGACAAGAGTAAGGTGGAAACCACTATTTAACAAAGTCCACCTGTCAAATTTGAAGGTTTAAAAGCAGCCAATCCTTCCCGCTGTCTCACAGACAGCCTTTCAGTGAAATATGACAAATATTCAGTCGACGCCACTTGCTACCGGAAATTTCACCGCTTCGAGATCTGAACGGATTTGACCTTGCAACTCTTTCTTTCACAAGAAACAAATAAGTTCCTGCAACAAAGTTGCGATGCTTCACACTTGGTAGTATGTGTGTGACTCCACCTTAGACAAGAACTGTACGAGAAGACAATCCAATAGTTGGCCATTTTAAAAACAAAAAAACGCATCCTTGCTGAGAATCCAAACCTTTTCATCTTTCCTGCAGTGTCTCTCCCTATAACCACCACTCCTTCACCCGTCTCTCATGCACATAGCATCTTTCTAATCCCCTTGACTGAGAGAGCAGAAGACTCAGTGGCTCCAGGGCACAAAACAGGAGGAGAAGTAAATTAGAGGAGAGAGGACTAGAGATCACAGAAGGAATGAAAAGGAAGAGTGCCTCTCGAGCTGCAAACACAAGTGAAGGCAGAGAAAGAAATGAGAGCAGCTCAGTGCAGAGACAGTTTGATTAATAAAAAAAAAAAGAGAGCAAAGTTTTTAATTAAAAATCTTTTTTTTTTTTATTTAGACAAAATAATTAGGTATTACAAGGAGAAAGAAGTTTGAGACAGAACTGAACAAGCCACTTTGGCCAAGCAGCAAAGGAGATGTTAAGCTGGACACTTGCACTTGAATTAATGAGAATCTTAAAAAGGACGCCGACACTGATGTCTGTTTTATGTCCTCAGCCTATAATAATGTTATCCCTTTTTTAAATAAATCAAATAAAACGAAGAACAAAAATGTTCAATTTCTTTTTTTTTTTCCATGGCTGTAACCTTCCATAACTGACATCTTTCACCTGACTTTGGGTCGTTTTCATAATAGTCTTCCCACTTACACAAATGGTGCATTATCAGTGCTGCTGGCTGTCAGGACAGGGTGATAACTCATTTCCAGACAGTGCCTGAGGTAGCCGAAGCGAGCAGCAACAAACTGCAGCACAGGAAGGGAGAAATTCAAACAAGTCCTGAGCCAGAGTGTCTGCTTCATTCACAAAGCCCAAGAGACTCAGCAGCACATGGATGATGATGATGATGGTAGAGATGATGAAATTGGTTCCTGGCCAAGCTGGGGCTAACGACCCTCGAGAGCGCAATCTAAAAATAAACCTATACTTAATCCTAACAATAACCTCAAGAAAGAAACACTATGTAGTGGACAGTCTGCAGAGCTTGGCCGAAAGTTGAAAACATTTGCAGAGAAAACTGCTTGAGGTGGAGAAATTATATGTATATCAAATATGAAGTCCAATATAAAGGCATCGATAATAACAAACAGTTGACTTATTGCTCTTTGAAAGTGTAGCTGTTTATCTGAAACGGAAAATGTGTTTATGGCTTTCCCTGCTGCTCCTTCATCAGGATGAGGGGTGTGAGTGCGGCCGCACGCTGCATACAGTGTATAGTTCAGGGGACGACGGTGTAGGGCTGATAGGGTAGCATCTTTTGTCGTGCACTGATTGCATAAATCCATTCCGGTTTGACAAAATTCAGATTGGTGTTCTCCATCAGCGCCTGCGAGGAAGTCAGAGCAAAAGCAAGAAGCGCAGTCACGTCATGTGCTTGCATTACAAATGGTCAGTCAGGCTGAGGTGTAAAGCCTTTAAAACCCTTCAACCTGTACCTAAGCTGCAAATTCAAATGCTAAAAAGGCACGCAAATGGCTGGAAACCATAGTAACCTACACTTGAAAGGTACTAGTCCCCACTGCTGCTGAATTTGTCCTGGGAATGCTAAAGTGCTTCCCAGTTTGCTTCAGTGCTTTTATATGATTACACCTTGCAAAATAGTAGGTGTATACTGCGTAAATGAAAAGGCCTCAGAACTCTGGGCTGATAACGCTTGGAGTGGAACATTTAAAGGGTATTTCCTTTCCCTTTTTTTATTTTTAGCTGTGCACACTGTATAATAAAGCAACACTTGACAAAAAGTTAAGTGAAGCAATTTCCTTTACAAAATTGTCTTGACTGTGGGAGTAAAAGATAAAAAGCTTCCACACACGGGTACACCGAATATGAAATCTTTTTAAGCCCCTGTTAGACATGTTTATTTGGTTGTGGCTGCTTATTTTCAAAGAAAAAGAGAAAAGATGGTACGACTCACGTCTTCAAAGGAGTCGTGCCACCCTTCACTGGTCACCACGAACTGCACCTTCTCTGTCATATAGTCCTCGATCACTCTGCAGCAAAGATAGGGACATAAATTACAGTTATAATTGCACAGATTATGTCTTTTTTTGTCCATTGGGAATAACCACTGAAAGTCTTTCTTACCCATTAAAGGCAACAATGTATCGTAACAGCAGTCGTCTGTCATTATTGGGGAATTTACCGTAGAGGAAAAAGTGCTTTCCGCTTAGGAAATCTAGAAGAGAAGACAAAGTGGGAAGCAAATGATCAAGAAGAGTGGAACACAGTCTGTAGGAAAATTATAAGAAAAGAGGAGAAAAAATAAAGAAAGCAAAACACAAGCTGCCAGGAGCTGGATGGGAACTAATCGATGCATACCTGGGAGCTCGGGGATGGGATGATCCTCTTCAGCTTCAGCGTCTGTGTTTTCATCCGTCGACCCCCCGTACGGATCCTCGTCCTTCACCACCGTTCCTTCTGTTGCTCCTTTCTTCTGTTTTCTCCCCTCTTCCACCCTTTCACAAGAACAAACCTCTTTATCCTACATGTTAACAAGCCTGCTCTCAAAAGATGTTTTTTTTTCTTGGTATTGTGTGGCCACGTTCTAGCAGGGGCCACAGCTCTGCTGTCTTTTTTTACACATTTAATGAATCTTTTCATTATTTTCCCTCAGGAAATCCAGGGAATCTCGCTAAGGGATCAGCTAAAGACCATGGAGAAATTTTAAAAAGGATATAATGTTGTTTTAACTGTGCATTTAGGACTAAATGTAACAAGTAAGATATACATATTATATATAACATCAGCAATATAGTCATAAAGTCAATATAGATTTAGTCATGACAACACTAAAGGCTACTTTAGTACAGCAGTATCTCTTTTAAAGGCTAATGTGCCCAAAAGCTGTTTATTAAAGAGCCGTTCTGGTCAAGAATATTATGTCTTCTCCCATAAATATCTTGAGGGAGCAGATAGACTCCTAATTTATTCAGTAGAGTGTCTTTGCAGAAAGCTAGGAGTTCATTTAATCTGCTGAATGGTGCTGGAAAAGTAGCATAAAGCGGGTTTTTACATTACATCATATGTTTTTACTGCAACGTCTGCAAAAACGACGCTGATTACGGCAGTAATGCTGAAGGAAAATAGTAAAACTGCAGCTCATTGTGACCTAAAAGACAATGAAATGCTCTGGAAACAGCAGGAGTCGCTTGGAAAAACTGGCTCGGTGCGAAAGAAAACACGTTACTGTAAAATTATTAATCAAAATAAGACTAGAGCACCCTAACAATCAAATAAGAATTAGTTATCGAAGAATGAGTATTACAAACAGCATAATCAAAATGATTTGTTCTGTTTACCTCTGCAGCTCATCCTCTGTGTCCACTGCAGATTCATCATCATCGCCTCCTGGGAGAATGAGACATTTTTTTTAAAAGTGTGATTAAACTCGCCAGGTTTGCCTGAAAATGTTGGTAACGAGTTTTGTATTTAACACAATTTTCCCTTCACCGAGTTCCCCGACAACACAAAATACTGTGACCGCTCTATGACCCTAATCTTAAACTAATGAAAAAATTTAAATTCTGGTCACCTGGAGATTGAGATTGTTATGCTGCCATTATGCTTTCTACAATTCTCATCGAGCACAGATGGGAGCGAAAAAACACACCAGGCGAATCTGCTTTTTAATGAGTACCCGAGTTCCAAATAGCGAGTAGCCATTTCTACCAAAAAAAACTTTGACAGCATCAATTTTTCAGTTCTCTTGCACCCCGCTGGAACGATGAAGCGCCATTCTTCCAAAAGATATTTTCTCATTTGGTGTTTGGTGATGACTGGGCGGAAAGCCGTCTAACACTCGCAAAAGCCACAGCATGGGATTTCCATCATTTTTAGCCATTTATCGACTCTCTGTGCCACCGCAGAATAAAGGTCATCTGAGAACAAATCTGTGAGGTTAAATGGACCAAGTGACGCCCCCCCCCCCCTGACAGCACAAGCCATCAGATCCCATCAGATCAGGTTTTTCCTTTAATTTGCACATTAGAGTTTGAGTAGATGTAACCTTGCCTGCAACATCTGCCACCACCGTAAAATCCTGTGTTGTTGACAGGAAAAAGAGAAGGTGGTCTAATTAAAAAGCTGTCTGTCATCATGTACGTGTTCGGTGGGTCAGCCCTTGCTGTCTGTCCTCTCTGATGCACCTCAGCACTTTACTTCTGGCTCTCGTATTAACATAGAAATGAGATTCATGCTCAAGTCCCTTTATGGTGATTACATTTTACCCCTGTTCTTTTTTTCCCCCACCTCAAATTGCATCTACAGTAAGTATGTTGTTCCTGTTCTTTTTATTTATTTATTTATTTTTTAAAATGGCAGTGCTGCCATCTCATCCATTTCCAAGTGCTTTATAAAGGCCGTCCCTTTTGTCTAATCCCTGGCCTCCTCTCTATCCATTCTGTCCTCTTCAGCTCACGTGTGACCCTCCTCTCCATCTCTAGTTATTTGAAACAGAATGAATCATTTTCCATGAGTCTCAACCATTTACGCTCAGCTCCCGGATCTTTTCAGTGCAGATATACAAATGAAGGTTTACTTGTTTATTCATTAAAATGAATTTAATTAACAAGTATGCTTTAAATTTAGGGTTCCAGACCTTTAGGTTTGTAGTTTCCTTCACCGTGATTGATTCTCACAGAGCAGTTTCTTGGCACAAATAAACCTGTCAGAGGTCTCAGTAAGAACTCTGATAAGTTTGTGTAGATCAAAAGGTCATGCAGAGGGATCCTGATGTAATATATTCAAAATCTTAGCTGCTAAATTTTTAAAGAAAAAATTGTTATTGTGTTTTTACTGAAATCTTATACAACAGATGAGGAAACAGGGCTGTAAATAATATTACCCGATAAGCAGACTCAACGATACACTGACACAGGTCTGAGCATGATGGTCTAATGTTGGAAGAGAATACTTTCTTTTTCCTTTTTGCTTGTTTTTGGTTTTTGTTCCTATTTCTGGCACTTAATTCAAACTGTAATTGCCTGTTTAACTTGGCTGTCATTTTTCAATTTCATCCATTTCACCTGATCATTGAACCGACCATCCCCATCCCCTGTCATTTCCTTCAGTCTATTTGTCTTGGGCAAACCTTGGTTCTAAGTCAGCTGAATAACATTAAAAAAAGGTTTTACATTGCTTTCATTTTGTAGATGTTTCTGCAATGATGTGCTCAACTTTTATCCCTATAACAGCCTTAAAGAAAGTTAAGGCGAAATACTGATGCTGGCAGAAATGTCAGGTAAAGTTCAGTCACATTAAAAAGCGCTTGATGCCAACCTGGTTCATCCACATCAGTGGAGCCAGCATACTCATCTTCCTCCTTCTTCTCTGGCGTCTTTTTGGCCGTGACTTGTTTCTCCTTCTTCTGCGGCGTCTGCAAAGCAGCAGGGAGCTTTAAACCTGACATTCGATTATATTTATAGGCTCACTTAAAAAAAAAAAAATTACCTTTGTGTTCATTTCCTCTTCACTCTCGTCGTCCACTTCCATTTCACTCTCTGAGCTTGATTCGGGTCCATCCATCAGAAACCTACAGAAAAAAACAAAACAGTGTCAGGATGATTAAAGACCAAAGAGTAAAGTACCTTTGCTCAACATATCTTGTTCCCAATCAGCTCTACTTGTGCAATGACTCAAACTGCAACAATCCCTTGTCAGATGAGTGGGAGAAAAAAAAAACACATTTCAACAAGATGGTAATATTTTTTAGCTGACAGATTAACGACCTAATGTTTAAAACATTACCACAGTCGGTGTATTACATACTTTGAAGTTTGCATAGTGGGAGAAATCTAGTTTTCTGCAGGACGAGGGACAGGGGGACAGAAATCCAAAAACTTCTGTCCCCAAAAAACAAACAATACATTTTCCAGGGCGGTTGGCTGGTCTTTTTTTTTTCACCAATTACTCTCAGTCACAAATGGATCATCTGAAGCACTCAGTGAAAACAACTTCAGTTTTCTATGTGAATTAAGGCAACCTATCTCAGAAAGATAAGAGCTGGCAAAGTCATAAATCACACTCATTTGTTCTTTAAAATACCTTCCTGCTTTATTTGTTTTTCGTTTAGTAAAACAATACAATAGTATAGTTTTTAACAATTACAGCTGTTACATTCCTAAACTCCTTTAATCTGTATTAAAAAGGTTTAGTGTAATATGATCTAATTATGCAACAGAGTTGAAACTGGGAAGAAAAGCTCTTTTAGTTTTGTTCTGACCTGCTATATTACTCTACAATATGGACTGTGGAGAAATGTACTATCAAAAAATGCACTTATCATTGTGGAGCAATGAGGGAGAAGGGTTTAAATTAAATAGGGATCAATGGAGCCCTATCCCCAGTGGTCTGATGACTCCAGATTTGTCCTTTTTCGGAGTGATGGGGGGCATCAGGGTGAGGAGAGGTGGATGAAGTGCTGCACCCATCATTTCTGATGCCTGCTGCACATGCCTGCAGGAGCAGTGTTATGATCTTTGGATGGTCAGGATCGGTTCAGCAAGATGTGCTAAAAAAATGAGTAGCTGACTAACTGACTATACTGAATGATCAGGTTTTTCCATCAATTGATTTTATTTCTCCCCTTGAGGCATGGGTATATTCCAAGATAACAATGCCGGGATTCGATGGGCTTAGACTGTGAAAGAGCGATTCAGGACCCATGAGACGTCATTTTCACGCACTGATTGACCACCACTGCATCCAGAGCTCAATCCCACTGAGACTGTGTGGGATGTGCTAGAAAGAATTTAAGCAGCAGTCCAACTCTGCATCAATACGAGATCTTTTATGAAATATTAATGCAAGTTTGGATGAAAATAAATACTGAGAGCTGATCAAAGTGATGCCACAACATGTGTGCAATTATTTTGACCTTTGCTTTGGCTGGGCAGTGTATGATGATTAGTCTAGATCAGTGTTTCCCAACCTTTTGGAGCCACGGCACGTATTTCACATTAGAAAAATCACACGGCACACCAACAAACAAAAATGTCACAAACAGAATATTGCATATTCTTTTCAAATATTTATCGATTGCTATGCTGAATTGTCCCACTTGCAGCGTGATTATGTAATTTCTTCTTCGTCTTCTTCTGCTTTACTGGCAGCTCGCAGCCCATTTAATTGGAGCAAGAAGTTGCACTGTCCTCTGGTGGAAGAGAAGGTAATTGTTCTGCCCGTTACTCAAGCAGGTCGCTTAAAGTGCTAATCAGGTGGAACCAGATAATCTTTCACGGCACACCAACAGTGACGGGAAACACTGGTCTACATGTAAGCATATGTTGTTGCAGCACAATAAAAAGAAATCGACATAAACGTCAGCTGTGCAAGCAATAGTTTGCGCTAAAAATTAAAGAACCACGGGAACGGATCAGTGATGAAGTCCACCTTTTTTAAAACGTACATGTAATTAAATATGCGATTTTCTGTACTTTTCATACCTACAAAGAGCAAACGGATTCAGTAAGAAAACAAAGGAAATTATAAAGGATTACAGGAGTCGCACCACTCTCTGCTCTTCCATCTGTGCCACATCTACTGTAGCACCAGGCGGGCGACACTGCAAACTACAAGGTGAATAAGTCTTCTCACTGAAACTCCAACCTTTCAACTCTGTGGTCAACTGGACCAAACACAAAGATGCAATCATGATTTTCTCCATCTTGTTGTGATTGTTATTGTGATGCTAAATGTCATTTCTATTGGCAAGGCAAAAGCTACCAAGAAAAATCCCCTCTTGGGCAGATACCAAGCACCGCCATAGCGATAATACTGCTAAAATTACTCCCAATCAGACTTTTAAGAACAGTTGGATTAGTCCAAATTCAAATTTTTGTTTAACAGACTGGTAAAACGAACATCTAGGAACATTTCCAAAAATGACTTCATTGTTAAAATGTTTTCTGAAAACTTTAAGAGATTGTACAGAGAATAAATAAACTAAATGGTCCAATAAACTCCACCGACAACACCTAACCTGTGCAATACCTTTTGTTAATAGTCAACGGTGCAATAGACCTCAATACTTGAAATGTGCAATTCACTTGTATTTTTATTTTTTATTTTTATTTCTATTTATGCTATTTATCCCCTTCGTATATTTTATTTATATATGTCTCTGTATTTATATATGTGTGTGTATATATATAATATTCTGCTCATGCTCTGTAACTTCTGTCGGTGCTGTGCTTTTGGAAACCGAATTTCCCAGAGGAAGCCACCCGAGGGATTAATAAAGTTTTATCTTATCTTATCTTAATTGTGTGTAGTGATAATGACACTGAATATGACATGTAGAAAAACAAGTAATGAGTAGAAAATCAGTCTTGCAGCTCTTGCACACACACACACACAAGCAGAGGTATAAATAGGAAGCGTCCAGTGATAACGTTTTATTTCTGCCCACCTTTTCTGCATTTTCCCTCAAGCCATATAAATTCAGATGGACTTTATTAGCTTGGAAATGTGAAGTGCAGAGAGTTGAAATGCCACAGTTATGGTGTAATCGTTTCCACAGGGAGTCTTACTGACCTATGCTTACTCGTGTTATAAAACTCACTGTCCAGAAAATTGGATAAAGAAAAAGGACAACGTGGGCTAAAGAAACAACTGAAAAACGGCTTCTTAAGATAGCGAGAGTTGTTAAGCAGCTCGATCTGCTCAGTAATGAAAAGCTGATACGTAACTTTACGTAACACGAAATGTAAAAGAATAAACACTTTTATATTACTGACAAAAATTCAATGACTTTTTATGGAAGACTTTTTAAAAGAAAGAATATGTAGCGCAAGGTTTAACCTCCTAGGACCTGGCGTCCACATATGTGGACATCACATTTTGGGTTATTTAGACTAAAATACTCAATTTTGCTCTACATGGGCCTGATATCCACTTACGAGGACATTATGCTGCTATTGTTCTATTGAAATTTTAAACGAATAGCCTCATATGTGGCTCTTATTTTTCTTAAAAACAAAAATAAGGTTAAAAAAAAAAATCTTTGTTTTTACATTCATCGGGCCCCAATATGCCCAAATATCAAATAGAAATTAAAAATGCATGTCGTGGAAGAGTTCGGGTCTTAGGAGGTTAAAATTTTTTTTTATTTTTTAACCATCCAACAAAGTAGGTAAAATTCCCTCGACTATGAAAGCAATGCATAGCAAAAATATCAACTTTAATATATCACCTTGCAGTCGGGGTTTCGAAAAGGGGCCTCAAAGAATTTATCATTGATCGCTCAAAGTTTTAAAAATAACAGACACACTTCTTTGCCACTGCTTTTAGCATAACATTATACTCTGTCAATATCAGCGTCTTTCAATGAGATTGTGTTATCAAACCTTTAAAGTCACAATGAATGAAGCAGAAATGCTGTTGATTTTTTTTTTTTTTTTTATCTTAAAGCTTCTCATCTGTGAGTCCTTAAATTTCTACATTTTTTTTTTATTTTGTAAATATCTTATTTTTGTTTGTTGGTGGAAAAAAAGGTTTCTGATACGAAGAATTTTATTGTTAAACTAATTTTTAATAAATAGATAACCTCACTTGATTCACTTCTATGCTTTTTGCAAAACACCACGGTGCAGTGAAGTGTTTGAAAGAGCTTTGTGTTTTAAATTAATTAAAATGCAATTCCGTTGCTGTGCTGACAGCAATATAGCAGTATTCTCCAGGTCCTCCTTCAGATGTTGCTAAAAAGCAGTGATTAATTGAGAAATATATTTACTCACTGAGTTCTTTTTTGATTGGATGCTATGGATCTAAATATGCACCTTCTCCTCTCCTCCTCTGCCTGGATTCTCACTGATTGTGTAATGAATGTCCAGAAAGCATTTCTTGGGTGCTTAGCTGATGTCACAGGCTCATTAACAAATACATGACATGATCCGCATGCATGTCAGGAAACAGTGAAGGTGAGCATTCGCCCTCAGACGCTCGGTGTTTGCGTGCACGTTGGGAGCAACAGTTTGAGTGGGAGTGTGCGTATTTGTTTGGGTACTTGTCATCATCAAAGTAAGTGGTCCCTTTAATTACCCATAGCAGATGCAGCTTTTAAATAAAAGATACATCAAAGCCGCACACTCCACAGGCTGCACAATAGCGGAGCTGGGCAGGGGAATGGATTATTCTGACAACGGGAGAGGGGGAAGCAGACTGGGGGCGAGAGATCTTCTCTACTATCACAAATTGATACAGAAAGGGGAGCGTTAGGGCGAATGACGACACAGGCTGCAGTCAACTTTTCATTTGAATTTACTTTTTGAGAATCGTAAAATAAAGATCAGATTTTTCCACATTGTGCCCTTCAGCAGTATTTTATTTTAAAAAGCTTTCCTCAATCTCTCACATTCTTCGCGTGCCTCATATGAAGACTGTAGCTGTCTAGAGAAATCTCATCACACCGCAACTCTGGCCACTTTCATTTACAGCTTTGAAGTTCGACGTGAAAAATATCAGATTTCAGCGCACCTGTTTTATCTACGAGGTATGCCCTGCCGCATCGCCGCGACGATCTCTGAGAACTGACAGTCACACCTACTGATAGTCACACCTAATTATAAGCAAAGGAGGGCTCATTAATTACATCTGAGACATTCCCGAGTGCATTCCTGGGATGCAGACAGAGCCGAAATCTGACGCTTCTTTTCCATTATGGAGTCATTTCATTACATCGTTACTTATATATTGTTATAACATAAATGTAATTATGAAAACTCTCATGGTGTTACAAACGAGGTTTGATGCAAACATAACAAGGTCATTAGTGAGCTGACATTTTCAGTTTTAATGATGAAAACGTTAAACTAGGAGCTCACTGTGTAAATGTGCACTGGCATTCGTGCTCAGTGTAAAAATATACTCTTTGATTTAGAGTATCTGCAGGGTTTGAATGATTAGGAGGTGCTGATGACTATCATCAATCACCATGCAGATCCACAATTAATTCAAGTACAAGATACGTTTTTAAATCATTGATTGATGCTGCCTGTGACAGAACCCTGAACACCCTTCCCTTGATGTCATTACTTTCCAAAGTAATGACATCAAGGATGTTGCATCTGGATGTTGCAGCAGCAGTCATCTAGTCCTGATTTTGTGGAACAAAGCATCAGCCAAAGAAAAAGTACTATCAAATGATCACTTTTCTAAAAATCCTCCTGTCAACTAAACATGAAATTTAACTTTGTAGCGAACCACATCACATCTTATTTTATCTTCAGCCATGCAATCCTTCCTGTTTGTGATGTTATTTTCTGAAAAAGTTTGGACAGCTCAGAGAAAATTATTTCGAATACGACACGCTTTACAATTATTGGATTTTCTTAGTTTTTATTATCATGTAAGTAGTTAGCTGAAACCGCGACTAACCAAGCAGGCTGCTTAAAGCACATTGGTGAATGTTAACACAGCAGGCAGTGTTAGGTGAAACCCTCGTAAAGCCTGATGCAGAAGCAGACAGCATATGAGGAAATAATCTGAGAAGTCTTCAATAGTTTGTTTCGTCCCCACTGCTTGTTATTTGATGGTGAGTCTCATATTGTGTACGAGGAGTTAGACAGATAAATGTAGGCCATTAAGAGTAGTCATCCGTCTTTGTCAACCATAAAGTGTGTAGATAAACTCAGGCTGCAGTAAAGCGGCAACAGAAAGGGAAGGGGGTCGGAAGTGTCTCTCTTACTATAACTGTACTGCCACTGGGTTGTTTAGGATATTATCACATGTCTGATATTGATGCGATATCAGGCACTGTGCACCCTAGACAGGTCCCAGGTCTGCTGCAAAGCAAACACACAGAAAACTTTACTCTCGCATTCACACATCTGGCCAGTTTGAAACTGCCATTAAACCTAACATGCATGTCTTTGGCCTGAGAAAGGAAGCCAGAGCACCCGAACAGAACATGCAAACGCTGCACACCGAACCCCGAACCCCTAATCCTTAGACAGCCGGTGGATTCAAACCCAGAACCTTCTTTTTACAATATCAGTTCTGCATTAAATATCATGGTTATCATCAGTACTGCGTTACTGCAACATACTTCTATTAGACATACACTAAAGGGCAGCAGCCCCCAAGTTTTTTTGCGCCACGGACCGGTTTATGTCCGACAATATTTTCACGGACCTGCTTTTAAGGTGTCGTGGATAAATACAACAAAATAAAACCAGCACAGGTACCAAAAAAAGTTAGATTTATTCAGAACACACGCAAAAAGACCCAGAGAAACAGAGTTAATGATAAAAACGATTAAAAAAACCCCGCTAAAAACTGATAAAAGCCCTGAAAACCATAAATTTCACACCCGAGCCTCAACTCTCGCGGCCCGGTACCGGTCCTTGGCCCGGGGGTTGGGGACCATTGCTATAGGGTATGAGTAATAGGTGTTTTTACATATATTCTGTCTTCTTGACTACATTCAAGATAAGACCCTTTAAAAAGGCAGAACGGTTCAGTAAATTCACACAAAAGCGCAGCAATGGAGTACAGTATTTAATATTGGGCTCTCAGAAACCACTAGCCCCACCTGCCCATTGTTTTTAGTATAGTAACATTATTACTATACAACACAGGGATGAAGCTGATTCATTAGCAAGATGTACACAAAACTACTTACAAATAACAGTAATTAAAATTAGTACAGCTTATAGAACCAGGTTTCATATACTCACATATGCCTGAGCTTAATGAACCTTGCATGACTCGACTTCGAACCAGAGCTAATCACTGCCAACAAAACAAGTATGAAAGGACTCCTTATATTATAAGGCCCAGCTACATAAAGTAAATTGCAGTCCTATCCCAATTAATTTGGGCCATCCACTGCCTGAGATGAGCATTCAGCTCTACATTATTCAGCACACACAGATTTGTGTGGAGCGATGACAGAAGGACCTTGATGCTGCTAAGGTTCCCCCTATAATGAGCCCTATAATTAGATAGCTGCTGGAGTTGGGTGGGTTGAATTTGTGATCACAGCAGGGATCATCTGCTCAAGGTTATAATGTTCTCTGCAGCAAGCGGCCAACACTGCTGTGAGGGGTGTATTTTGGGATGATTTAATCAATCAGAGTGTTTTGCATAGACCGTGTGATGTAGAGATGCAGACGTGGCCTTAATCAGATGCGGATTCAAATGTTGGACACATGTTCCAGGTTATAACCCGGCTGTCACTGAGTGGAAGTACCCTTTTAAAGTTCCTGTAGTCAAGCTTGAGCCACTGTCTGTTATTAAAGTAAAACAATTTCTTTATATAATCCTCTGTATTTTTCACACTTACCTTTTGTAGGAGATTTTCTGCTTCCTCTTGTGGCAATCCAGCACCCAATCCTTGCGTACGATGATTCCACCCGCTGATTTCACCTGGCTGTACTTGGGGGTGTTAGCGAAGGCACAGCTGCAGATTAACGGCCGAAAGAGATGCACGGACACACAGAGACACGTATGGTTACATCAGTAAAGAGACGCTAACAAGGGCAGGCTGTTCTGACAGCAGAGATCAAGATGCAATCAAACTGAATTACTGCGAGTGCTGACAGGACTTTTACACTAAACTCTGATCTTTTTCAAAGATGATAATCGAAATCACACACACACAAAAACCCATCTGAAACAATTACAACACAGCTCTCTTGCAGGGCACGTTTGAAATTTTGTTGAAAGATAACGTGATCTCGTTATTTACCGTGATTATTTTCAGAGATCATTATGATATTTCAGCTTGAACGTCTCACTGAACATTCAATTTTAAAACTATATAAAAAGCATAGCACAAAAACGTTTTCCTTCTGCTTATCTCCCTTCATTTTTATCATGTGCCAACTTTCTGCAGTTTCACCACATATTGATCTTTTGCCTTATCTGCAGCTCTTTTGCATTTGCTCATTTATCTCCGCGCATTCTCTTGGTGAATCTTATATTTGTGAGTTGTCCTTGACACCAAAGGACGGCAGTAAACAATGTCCTTAACAGCTTGAGCTGATGTGGTAAAATAAAAGCCATATTTTAGTAAAACTGATGTTGTGTTGGTGGTGCCAACTAAACCCAACAACGCTGTAAATGAAGTGAGTTTTTGCACGAGGTTAGGAAAAAACACCCCAAATGTCCTTCGGAACAGTAGGTACTATAAATTTTTACTGTTCTAAAATCATAAAAAATAGCAGAGAAAACTGATATAACTTTAATGTCTGTCCATAAAGCATAAGACTAGAGGATAGAGCCTGCAGCTGTTAGCCCACCACAAAGACAGAAATGCCAATAAGTAATTCAGAAGTTTGGATAAGCAGGTTTTGATAACCTTGAACAGTACCAGACTCCCCGTTTCCCACTTTTTGTATAATACACTAACCACCCGCAGGCTTTAGCTCCCCATTCACTGAGCAGACACGGACAATTGAATAAATCTTTTCATCTAAAGTCAGTAGTATTAAATTCAGGGGTGAATTAAAGTTATGAATGCTAGATTATGCCAATCGATTCCTTTCAGCAACTTACATAAGATGTGTGGCGTCAGGCGTCCAATCGGGTCGATACTTGGCTCCCATTTCCAGCGCTTTTTCCCTCAGCTCCCCTCGGAAGGGGTTCTGAAATCCACTGAGGACAAACACCACCCCCTCCATGAGCCGGGTGAATGGGACCTGCTGCTCTTTCTGGGATTTTGCCTTCTGTTTAGTTTTAGGCTCAGGTTTAGACTCACTCTCCCTCTTCCTGTCAGCAGCCTTCTGAACTGGTGATGCTGTAGAGATTATTAGAAAACTCAAGGAAAGTTCTCCACATGAATAAATAACTTGTTGCAAAGATTCCGAGACTGTGTTACCTTTGGCCGAGCTTGGGCTGGGTGTACTGACTGAACTCGGCTTGTGTTTGGGGGTTGCGGCTTTACCCTCAGGTGAACCAGATGGACTTTTTTTCTTCGAGGGAGGAGGGCCGGGGGCAGATTGTCGCTCTTTGCTGAATTCAAATTTCCTTTTTGCTGGTGGCTAGAGGTGACAATTCAGAGTTGAAATTACTATTTCATGCCTGAAGTCCGCTAACACCTTGTACCAGTTTATATTATTACTATAATCTATAGATAAAATCAATGAAGTCATGGGGAAAGCAAAATAATTATCGAAGGATCTGTGGGAGAACATAGTGGAACTTTATATATAAAGGAATAGAGAATCAGCACTGTTCAAATTCTATTTAACAAGTGGAAAATGAGGGATTATGTTGAAACCAAGCCACGTTCTGGAAGACCATCAAAATAAAAAAATAAATTTAAAAAAATCAGCCACAACTGCACAGAAATTTTTGTGATACAAAAAAAATAGGTAAAGAAAATGGGCAACATGGTCAAATCACCAGAAGAACAACATTGCTCTACCCATGTCACAAAGCAGATGCTTACATTGTGCCTAACAATAAAGACAGAAACTTTGGTTTCTGAACTGAAGGAAGAGTTGTAGACATCAGCCCAGAAGCTGTGCATAGGACGCCCTTGGACATTCCAGCTTGACAATAAAATCAAAACAAAACCGAAAAATTATCCAAAGCCAGAAACAATCGTAAATTTTGCCAGGATTTGTAAACTTAGGTGCACAACTGTATCTAACAGGGGTAGCTTTCAGCTGGCTTTACTATGCACAGGCATATATTTGTGCAGCTCATCCCAGCAGGTGGCTTTTATTCAATTTTCCTTTCAAAAGCCAAAGTGACATGCGGCTGTCACCTCCACGTGTCTGAGCCCCTCCTACTTTCCTTCTCAAGGTGTCCTCAGGCAAAATAACAATGGTGCATTTTCATGTGTGTCATGTACACATGAAAAAAAAATACACAATGTATTTTAGGCTTTCTTGGAGGTGAAGGTAAATTTATTTCACAACAGTTTCCTATTTTTCAACCATATGGTTTTGTCATGATAATAAACCGGGGAGCACACCTGTATTTCTCTTTCAGTCAAGCTACCTTAGCCTAATGTTACTCCAGTTTAAATACGTGCATTTACAAAAAAGTTCATATCAATGCCCACTATGAGGTGAAGTCGGTTTCAAGTATTCTGCCATTGTTGCTATTGATTGACACCCCAGAGGCTGTTCAGAGTTTGAAATTGAAGTTTTTTAAGGCTCCCTGAAAGTTTAAAATACTGATGTGCTGTTACTGGCTCATTACTTTCTAATATTTACTGTTAAGGGGAAAGAAGAAGAAGAAGAAAGTCTTTGTTTTGGGGTCTCAAGTATACACAATGTTGATCGGCCTTACACTGAAACATGTACATATTCAGACCCTTTAATTGTGATTCTGGGAACTTAATCACTTCTGTCACCAGCTGCTTCTCGCACACTAAACAACAAGGGAATTACATCACACACAGGTTCTTAAAGGGGAATGGCTGTGCTGGTAACAAGAGGTACCCTCCATCTCAGATTTTCATTTCCTTATCAATGAACCATGAGGACTGTGCATGTCGTCATGTGGGAAAATAACTCAATGAAACCAGGATCTTCAACCGATGCAGATCTGTGAAAAGAAGTGCTCAGTAACAACGGTTCCAACCTTGACCTATTTTTACTTCAGTTATTAGATCAAAAGCTTTGATGGAAGTGAAACTCTTAAGATTAAGAAGCTGCCACAGGCAGCCTTAACCTGGTATGTTTTTCATTCTCATCGCAGCTCTCAAAGAAAAACTGTGTGAGCATGGGGACAACATGTAAACCCCATGCAGAAGTAGGGATGGGTACCGGTATCGTTCTGACATAAACGGTAGTAACCAGACCGAAAAGCAGCGCAGATTTCGGTGCTTTATTTCGGTGCTTTTTTTTCCTGAGATGTCACACACTTTGGATTCTAGCCAATCATTTTACCTTTGCAAGCGTAGTAGGCGGGCCCAGGTACGTACGTTCTTTTAGAGCAGAGCTACAGATTAAGGCGAAGCGGTCAAAGTCTGGCTGTACTTCACAGCAAAAGATGACTCATCTTTGCAAACTCAGCAGCCTGCAACAAGTGCTTAAAGGTGATACTGTGCAAAGGAGGTAACTCCTCGAATGTGATGAAACGCCTGGCGACGTATAGCATTTTGGTAAAACATCTACTGCGGGTGTGGTGCCTGTTATCGGACCCGGAGTTAGCCACATCCCCGAAGAACCCGAAGAGGAGATCCTGGCCCCTAGCCCTGCCAGTGTAGCAGAAATGATGACAGATGATGATGGCAGCAGCAGCCGTTCTTCTCTGCATGAATAGCTTAATGTTGTTCGTGTGTAATTTACTTACGCTAACCACGTTATTAAATTAATGCATGTAAGCTGAACTAGCAAACACCGTTGTAGTTACATGCGGCTGTCTTCTTGTTTCATGGCAGATACTAACTTCACCCTGGCCAAAAAGGCTAAAATGACCAAAGAAAAAGTGGAAAACAGTTAAACATGAGAGGATTTTGGACAAAGTTTGTGTTTTTTCCACTGATTAAGCACTGCTTCCAACCAAGAGTGATGCCATAAATCCCCCATAGCTGCAGAAAAGGCTAACACTGTTATCTTTTTACAAAAAAAAACAGCTAAACATGAGAGATTTTTGGACCAATTTTGTGTTCTCCATTCTTTAAGCACCGGTTCGAGCACCGGCACCGTTTCAAAAGTACCGGTTTGGTACCGGTATCGGATAAAACCTAAACGATACCCATCCCTATGCAGAAGTGACCTTTCTGGGTTTGAAACCAGAACCGTCTTACTGTAAGGCAACAGTGCTAACTGCTGAGCCACCATGCTACTGTATCACATGACACCACAGATCCCAAACTAAAACAAACTATCCACTCTCATGTGGTCTAAATATAGAGAAAATCCTCCTGCCCATTAAGTGGAGGGCGGGAGTGTTTACTACCTGTGGTAAAGCAGAGGTGGAAGACGAGGCCTGGCCTGATGAGTGGGAGCTGCCGCTTGCTTGCAGAGCAGCAGCAGCGTAGCTTATCTTCTCACTCTGAGGAGACGCTACAGAGAGAGAGGTGCAGAGAGCAGGTTAAGGAAGAAAGCAGCCTGATCATAAAGAATGTCTTTGAAATCACTTCTTTTAAAACTAATTAGTGCTCTGTTGACTTTTTATTATTTAACAAAATTACAATTTTATTATTACAGTGAACATAAAGAATTTAACTGGCCTCGAGCAGCTGGTAAACTCAAATAATTGGATTTACCTTTGAGTGAAGTGCTGGACTTTGTTGCGTTCTCCCGACTGAAGAAGAGACTGCCAGGTTGAAGGCTGGGCCCGGATGCAGGAGACTCATCCTTCACCCTGAACTGTCCCAGCTTTGTCAGTTTCTGACAGGACAGAAGAAGGAAGACTTCAGAGGCAATAAGGAAGATAGAGAGATGGAAGTGCCTTTCCCCTAATACAGCAAATAGGCTGTAACATGACAAATGAGTCCATGAGTAAGAAAGTAGATTCATATCCAGGAAGTGCTAAAACAAACGCATCAGGCGTTTATGCTGAATTCCCACTACAGCATAAACGAAAGTAAAAAAACATAAATCAAGTAAAAATTCCTGTTCAAGTAAAAGAGTACCTCACCAAGCACATTTTGAATTTTACTATAACAAAGTCGCACAGATTATTAACTTGGAGTGTGATTTAAAACATTTGAAAGGTGATGGCATTGAAGAGACACAGAATTCGTGAATGAACCTCAACACTTCAACAGTTGTCACCGTTCGTCATCATCAGTTGCTAAAAGAAAAACAGATGTGATGAGAAGGGCAGCGTGTCACAGTGGAGTTTCATACCACAGCTACATTTTGAAATATAGTATGACCAGACTAACATTTTAGTTAATATGATCCAAAAACAAGTCAGCGAGCCCATACACTTGGAGTGTGAGGTTGAGACAGAGAAAGCCGTTATTGTAGCCTTCTGTAGGCCTGGAAAAATTCCATTTCAAGGCACGTCAGAATTTTTTCCAATCCAAAAACTGCGTTCATATTTTATACTTTCTATTAGTGTAATAGAATATTAGGCTTTGTAAAGGCTAAAGTAGAGTAGCTTGTCTGTGCATTGATGACCCCATCACGTCTTATCCTTCCTTGAACGACTTTTGATAGATACTGACCGCTGCAGAGTGGGAACACCCCAGAGGAGATGCAGGTTTGGAGATGTACCATCACAATCTGGACCATGTCAAACATTTTGCTTGCCCATTTTTCCTCCTTCTAACACATCAACTTTGAGGGTAAAATGTTCACTTGCTCCCTAATACATCCCACCCACTAACAGTTGCCATGATGAAGAGATAATCGGTCTTATTCACGTCACCTATCAGAGGGCATACTGTTTTTCCTGATTGGTGTGCATGGTCTCAGTGGAGTACTTACTGGGGAGGAAGTTGGAGGAGGATCGTTTTTGTCAGGTGGCGAATGAAACTTAACAAAGGCAAGCCCATATGCAATATTCTATAAAGAGCAAAGACAGATTCACATTATATTTCCATCAAACAGACACAATTCAAACTCCATTACAACTTCAAACGGTGCCTCAACAACAGGACACCTGAGACAAAGGATCTGGAAAGATCATCTCAGCGCTTATATTTTATTGCATAATATAAAGTTAGCGTAACTGGAAAACCACGCTGCACTGCTGCTTGCAATTACGTTGCTTTCATTTGACACTATAGAACAGGTCCTGTTGCACTGCTGTATTCAGACACTGTCATCATTCCATAAACGGCTTCAGTCTTAATTATAGATATATTTGCTAATTACAAAGGGCTTGTCACTTTACACATCAAACACTCTTAGACACTTACCTTGCTGTAAGGCTGGCTACACACAATTTTCACTCTGTCCCACTTCTCCTGAGCTGTGCTCTTTTGCAGCTGGTTGGGCCCAAAGAAACGCACACGGTTCATGTTGGTGCCACTGCGGCTCTCCGTGGGCGACATGAAGGAAGACGTAACCAGGAGAACCTAAAACAGTGAGATTAAAATCAGACTGGATGAAATGAAGTCATTACAGCATTCAGGAAGTGCGATTATTATTATTTGTAAGAATACCTCATAGTCTTGATCTCTGACAGCTGAAGAATTCCCCACCAACACCTCAATGAAAGCTGAACCTTCATTTCCAATATCAATGCTGTGCACCTGCTCTTCCTTTTCAAACTGAGGGAGAAAAGTAAAAGTTGCATGGTAATACTTCCCAAGGAAGCACAGGACACACTTCCAAAAGAGAAGAATCAACACACTATTAATTAATCAAATTAATCTAAAACCATGTGGTGCTGGCATTCAGCCGTCTGATCTCTGCACAATAAAGACAAATTTAGCTTTTTCTAGATAAATGGAAATATCACCAAATTTGTCTGTATGGTAAGAAAGACATGCTTAATAACAAATGAAATGTTAAAAGTACCTGGATGTATCAGTATATGTCAGTATATATTGTAAGGTAGATCCTTCAATAATACATACAAAGAGAAACCCAACAATCATATGACCCCCTATGAGCAAGCGCTTTAGTGACAGTGGGAAGGAAAAACTCCCTTTTAACAGGAAGAAACCTCCAGCAGCCATCTGCCGCCCATCACAGGGCAAGATTGGGAAAAAAGCTAATGTAAGTGATTACTTGGAGAAAGTGATAAAACAATTATAACTGAAGGTGAGGGTACAGAAAGCATCTTTATAATATATGAGCACTTAAAAATATTTTTAAAAAGTAAAAGCAGAGATTTGAAAGATGATTGCGAGCTTGCCAACTGATCTTTTCAAGGAGCTTCTTTGTTGAAGAGTGGGCGCACTAGCAGAACAAGCTTGATCACCATTAGTTCTCAGTCGTGATTGTGAGATTGGCAGCAGAGACAGCGGACCTCAGATTATGACCAGGGACGGTAACACAACATCTGAAATTCACTTTATAATTATAATTTGCGTGTAAACTTCTTTTAGTGTAAAGAAAGCAAATACAAAAAGTTTGTTTGAATTCAATAGATTGTATGATTCTCCCAAAGTTACATGTGTGTAATTTGGTGTTTATGTAATATATGTAAGTATCTATTTTATTGAATTAGTTTGGTGTCACTTGAACACACAAAAACAACAACAAAACAAACAAACCTGGAGAATGACTGATATCTGCTTCTCCCCGGGTCTGGCTGCTTTCCACTTTCTGTAGGTGTCAGAGCTCAGGAGGTTGTCTGCCTTGTGCGTCTGTTTTTGTAACACAACACACGTGAGTATGAAGCAGCCTCACAGCTCAGCTTTCTTCATACAAATCTCACAAAAGCAATACATCATGTTGAACTTACAGAGTCCTCGGTGCTGCACGACACGACGTGCTTGAGTTTGATTTCTGGCATATCGTTGTTGTTACTGATGATCGTCAGGCTAAAAGCTGATCGATTCACTGATCAGTCACATAAACCAAACGGGCGCGTGCCTCCCCACGAAGCGATCGCAAACGGCTAACAAGTCATAAGACACATCCAGTTTCTCTCCACTGGAAGTGATTTAATCCTGAAAGTTTAATTTCTTATTGGTCAGATAAACCGATGACTAACATGTTAGCATGCTAACAAACAATAGGCAACTCTTCCTAATGATTTTGGTGACTTTAGCACACCTAAAGGGCTGTTCCGCGTAATTTGTTCACAGCGTTATATGCATGGCATATATCCGTTACTCTGCTGTTACAGAAAATTCATACTACAGATTTTGATTATGAGTTAAATGTGCGTAAAGGTGCACACATTTTCCCACCAAAAGCCTGTAAACGCCAGGATATGACGTACCTTCCGACTAACGACTTTTCTATCCAATCAGAGGTTTATTTTCTTCTTCTACGATTGAATTGTTGTGTCACAGAGGTTTATATTGCCACCAGTCGGTCACCATGTGAAGAGGCATTCAAAGAGAGCACTTATTCTTGAAATCTTTTCCAACCCTGCGCAGTTTGTCTCTTTTGTGACAAAATATACACTTTTAAACGTCGTGAGCAAACACTTTAAGATGTCAGAGCAGGGAGAATGTACATTAGACTTGTGAATTCATAGTCTTTCAGCTGTCAGTGTTCAATAACACCATATCTGCAAAAATGCATTACACCAGCAACAAAAAGAGCCCAAAAATAGGTTGTGTTTTTAAATTGAGAGTACATCATAAATCAAACTGGAGATCAGCAATATACACATAATTACAGAAGTATAAAATTAGCTAAGAAAGCTCTAGAAGATGTAATATAGGATGATACTGATTCAGTATGCATACAAAAAAAGTGAAGTAAAAAAAGTTCATATTCAAACATGTAAATAAATTTGACTTTTCGAATAGATGAGCATGAAAGGAAGGATTCTCTGCATTATTCTTTTTTGTTGTTTACTGTTGAGATCTGTGTGTGTGTGTGTGTGTGTGTGTGTGTGTGTGTGTGTGTGTGTGTGTGTGTTTGTGTGTGTGTGTATACACTCAAGCTGATGAAGCTGATGAACACTAAGGGAAATTAGTTAAACAATAGCCATAAAGAAGTCATTAAAGTTCTAAGACAAGAAAAACAAAAACTTCCAGGTATGCTTAACACAACAGAGTCACTGCTGATGTAATGAATGTTATAAATTTCATCACAGCTGGAGCAGCTCTTTGTCCTTCCAGATAAACTTTTAAAGCTTCCTGAGGATCACTGTTGTGCTCCAGCTGCTTTTAGAAATGCAACTGAGTGGTCTGGTCAGACTACATCAGATTTGAGGGTCTGTTTTCTTTTTTTCCTCAAGGGCTTCACAGATAAAATGATGAAAACTCTTTCATCAAACCTTTTCATCTCCCTTTGCTCTTTTTTTGAAGAGCAAAGCACATCTCTGTCGCTCGATGGCAGAAATTGTTCAGTTTAGAAACTAGAAGAAAGATAGACCAACCACAGATCAGAGTGCAATGTTATCAAATGCAAATGACATATATACAAGTATTGATTTAAAATGTATGCAATATCCTGAGAACAGTATTAATCCAATGTACAATGTGACTGTAATTTAGCTTTGTGATCAGAGAATTTCCAGGTAGATGCCCGTCTCTGCATCTTCCACAGCTGTACCCTGCACCTCTCTTACGCCTCTGACTTCCTGACCAGCTTCTTGGTTAATTCTTCCACCTGGTCCAGGTCTTCGTCTCTCCCCACCTCTCCTGCCCATTGGACGGATCTAAAAAAAAAGGGAGAGCAGCTGTTTTCACTGGAATAAGTGATTTGCTATTTCCTCTGGAAAAACTGTACACTGAAAGATCAAGGTTATCAAATACCTGCTTAGTGCGGACAAAAAGAGGCGTGCAGTTCTGGTACACAAGCTGGTAGCTGCCATTGGTGTAAACATGAGTTACTTCTGTGCAGTTTATATATAGAGGCATCCTGTCCTGATAAATTTCCAATCCTCCAGGATACATGGTGGGATGTCTTCTTAGAATGTGCCTGAGAGAAGCAGAACAGGTATTCGATAGACTTGATAATTAGGCGTGACGCAATCCAAGCAAACTTTTAACAGGAAATGTTTATGTACATACTTTCTAGCTCTCTTTTTGCAGCAGTAGACAAGAAGGGCCAGGAGGAATATGACCAGGACAGCGGTGACAGCAGGTAAAACCAACCACAGGAAAAATGCTATCTCTGTATGTGGACCACAAGAGCAGCAGTGGATCAGCATATAGTGTCCCATCACTGGATTATATCAACTTCAAACTTCAGTGCAAATAAGAAAAATCAGATTTTCCAATCATAGCTCAAGAAAATTATTTGGTTTTCTTTGCAGCTTCTTTTCTTCTACTTGTGTTTTTAAGCTGCAGGCATGCTGCACAGAAGTTTCAGCACAAGCAAGACATCAGAGTGAATAAACAAGAGGCAGGGCTGTTGTCTTTCTTAGTATGAAAAAGCAGTGCTTTGAACACACCTTCTTCTCCCTGCAGCAAGACCAGCGAGTCGTTTCCCAGAGCGTTGAAAGCAAAGCAAATCACCATCTGAGGTTTTTCCATTTGCCCTCTCAGAGTAGCCGTTAGCACACTGGGCTCTGATGTTACAGACTCGTTGTAGTCTTGAGGTGGAACAGACCCATTAACGCTCCAGGTGATTGCAGGTTTGGGGTTGGAGTCGACCGAACACTGGCACACCACCTCTGATTCCTCTACAGTACAGGTAGAGGAAAGCTGGATGATGGCCGGCTTATCTGGAAGAGATAATACTGTCATTAGGTTCTCAATAATATTTATGAGGATATATCTACACAAAACACAGGGTCTAAGGATTGAAAGGCAATTTTATAATTTTTTGAATGGGTTAGATGAGAAATTTACAGAAAATGAGTTGCCTTCTAGCCTACTTGGCGTATGTAAAAACAACAGTTCATTCACTATTTATTGGCTGTGATTAGTGTCTTTACAGGCCTTGCAGACTGTTTGGTCAGTGAAATCAAATATGCATGCAGAAGCTCCACATTTAACTCTGTGTAAGACAAACTCATTGGAATTTAATTGTTCTGTTTATCACCCAGTACACATAACAGTGTACTGGGTGATAAACAGGTTTTTTGCCCTTTATTTTCAAATCCATCCTGATTAATTTATAATCACCTGTTTTTTGTTTCTCTCAATGGCTGCTCTGCAGTCTATCTACAGTTTGCTCTATCTTCACACAACGAAAGCTTATTGTCTCTCCCTTTATTTTTGTGTTTCAGTCATGGACCAACCTACTTACATAACTGAAACTTAACAATTGCATTTTCTCCTGGGAGAGTTCAAAGTTCAGATTTCAGTTTTTACTTGTCAGTTGGATTTGAATTATGCAGCTGTAGTTGTTTTATTTTCCTTTTATTATCCCCCTCATCTGTTTTTATCAAGCTCATTTTTATACTTGTTGAACCTTGTTAATTTGATGCCAAATAAATGCCTGGTTAAATCAAATCCTATGGTTTGGTTAGTTGGGTGCAACCTAACAACACGTATATATGGGATGCAGAGAGAACCAAGAAGCGGTAGAATTACATTGTATATTAAGAGTTGTGGGTCGCGATTCTCCTCGGCCAATCAGGTTCTGAGCTACGCACCGGACCCTCATATCTCGAGTCACGTTGTACAGCCGGACTGTGTGCGTTCGCTGGTTGAGGTGCACAGTGCGCCCATGTTGACTATAGGACCAGTGGTATTCTGTTGCTGGAGGGTCAGCTTTACATGAGCACATGAGCAGTGCATTGCCCCCCTCCTTCACTGTCAGCGTCTGGACTTGAATCTTCACATCTTTTGGAGGAACTAAGAGCATTAAAAGGGAAAAAGAAAGGTTTTAGCTTACTGAGCCAGGAACACAAATACACGTGTCAAATCTATACTTACACGTCACATGTAGGTCCTTCAAAGTGGATAGTTTGAGGTTTGAAGTTTTAGGGCCTGGGAAGATGACCTGACACCTGGGCTTCACCTGGTGTGTTACAGTAAAGGTCAAAGAGGCCAGTAAAATTTTCCTGTGGGGATCTGGGTAGAGTGTCTGTACTTCCCCAGGTTCAGTTATATTCTTCTGGGCTCCTCGCTCCCACCTCCACTGCAGATCAGGCAGTCTGGAGGGGCAGTGGTAGTTGACAGAGCAGTTCAGGGTGACCAGTTGTCCTTCTGTGGCTGACCGGATGCCGCTGATGACAGGAGCTTCAGGGGTGTCTGCCAAGAAGGAAAATCTCCATCATTATGGTTTTAACACTTTAGTGTATTAAAAACATAAAAATCATACAAGCAAAAAGACAAATTCTCTTACAACAACCATTAGTGCTAGAACTACTGACCAAGTCTACTCATATGTGATAGAAACAAGACTGTTTAATTAATAATCCCATATTTCTTCTTTTGTGTTTTTCCTGTAGTTGATATTGATTCAAGTTTTTCCTTCCCAATCTCATGAAGTTCTTGCTAAGATGGTGCTGTGTGATTGTTAGGGGCTTTTACCTTACAATATAAAGTGCGTTAAGTGACTATAGTTGTGAATTGGCGCTCTATAAAGAAAATGTGAATTTTTATTTATAAATGTAAAGATAAAAAGAAATGCTTAATGCTCTTCCTGTAAATTTATTTTAGATTTATGAGAAAATATGTTTTCACGGGAAACATTTTAAAGTTTATTTAGTAGTTAATCTGCTTAAGCTACATATGCACTTCATGCAGCTTTTTTTTTTATATAACTTTCCATGCGGGGGATTCTCTATTGTCTGATTGTACTAATAATTCTTCTATGCAATATTTATCATGTGAAAAACAATCAAAGTGTTTTAAAAAGTAGAAAAGAGGACATGCATTGTTTTCCTCACTCACAAATACGGTCCAGATTGAAGCTCCTTGGCTTCCCCCAGAGTGAGTCGCCCACTGTCTTCAGAGAAATTTCAAACACCTGGGGGTCATCCTCCCTGATCCTTTCGATTTTCACTGAGCAGTCACCATTTGCGATTTCGCCAAAGAGGGATGCTCTGCCTTGGAAATCCCTGCTCACTTGGCCTTTGTCCTGGCTGTTAAAAGCGGTGCTCTGAAGAGGAAAAAAAGGGCCACCACCTCTGAACCTTAGCCGCACATCCACCCACTGCTTCCTTCCCCTAATAGGATGAGGGGCTAGAGGCGTAAAGGAGCAGGGAATAACCACACAGGTGCCCACCAGAGCCTGGACACGGTCAGGGACCGAGGGTACAGGAGAAACAGCCTGCACCCCCCTCCACAATGTTGCTGTTGTACAGAAAGCACAGAAAATCATTTATCCAGCATTATTCGACAGTAGATTGAACTTTACATAATTGAGACACAATAGTGATATTTCACAGTTTTATTATGACAACTAAAAAGCATAAGAGAATGTCTCAAGGACACACCTAATAATATATTTCATATATTTAAAAAAGAAGCTGTAAAAGCTGTAACAGCATTCATTTCTTGAGACTATATAGAAAGGTCATCGTAAAAACTAAACTTTATATGACAAGAGGTTTGTGCTATCTGGAAATCTTACAAATACCACACTGTTTTGCAACAGTTGTATATTTAGAAAGAGGAAGAGAGCAGCTGGAGTTTTAACTGTGTTAATAGTTAAATCTACTATTCAGACTGCAAAACATGTCTATGTTTTTGTAAAGAAAAATATTTGTTTTAAGTTATAAAAATGTAGAGCATTTTATTATAAAAATACAATATGATTTGTTAATATTTAATTTTCATCAGCACAAAATATTTTGCAGAAAGCATTCAAAAGACAAAAGAAAAGTACTTAAAATAAACCTCTTATATTGATCATTTAGGAGAAGCCAGTGGAGCACAGGGGTTCATTAAATTACACCACATAGCAAACGTCCCCCAAATGCAGCCAAAAAGCAACTATGTTAATTTTTTGGAATTTCTTTTTTTTTTTTCAAGAAAGTTTAAAGTGTATTTAAAATGATCAATAATTTGTTTAATTACTTACCAAAAATCAGGGGACACACAAGGACAACGATGTCTGCCTGCATGTCTGCAGCCCTGCTCTGATGGCTCAGACAGGGAAGGATGAACAAAGGAGCAAAGAGGGGGGAAGCTTGATTGTTTCATTATGCAACTGGTACTATGACTTTCTGTGATGCCCCCCTCAAACGTCCATTATCAAATGAATGTTTATTATATTTGTTTATTTTGCCTCCACTCATCTTTGATGCTCATAGTGTAATTATAAAACAAATAAATCATGGGGTTATAACTTTAGAATATATAGAGCTTATAAATGATCCAAAAATCATTAAAGCGCTGAAGTCCTTTTTGCAAAGGAAAGAAAGACCTCAGCAAGCAGCTATGAGACAGCACATGACAGTGAGTGAGTCACTCTCATGCTGTTGCCCAGTTCCTCAAAGGGACTAGCAACTCAAATCTGATACATTTCTCATTCCCTGTATCTATACGGACCAGCCAAACCACAATAGTGAAAAAAAGAGTGTGGAAAAAAGAGGGGTTTGAATATTAACTTTTTAGTGAGATATTTGCTATGCTGTTGACAGCAAATGTCTGCATGTGTGTAAGTAGGTCATCACGGATGAAGGGAAAAAGTGTAATATTGAAACTTTATGAAGTTGAAGCATTTAAATAAGAATTGTCTGTGAAGGTTCTCAGTCATCCAGGTCATCGTAGTCTAAGGAACTTGGAAAGGAAAGCGTCTTAAAGAAGTCCAGACGCTTTTCTTTCTAAGCTCCTTAGATTAAATAAGAATTGTTTTCTCTATTATCGTACATTGAGACACATTTCGTAAACTGAATTTGGCATAAATAATTTTAGGGCACTTTATTTAACACCTTTTAAAATGATCTGACTGAATATATTAATATGAGCAATTTCATTTCCATGCAGTGTGTAGTGACAGAGCAGATATTCAACACAGACTACATGTGGAACAACTTTTATAACTTATTTTAAATTTGTTTCCACTTTGTTGCAGTTATTGCCATTATCACCTTGAGATAAATTTTTCTTCAGGCTCAAACAAAACCAAGTAATCAGAGTCAGGTACAAAGGCTTTAACTGCTTGAACTCTGGACCCTTTTAAAGCTTGTTTGAATTGCTGCTTGCACCTCCCTGCTCCTTAGAACAAACTGCAAACTGCCTTCGTGCCAAAACTCAAGACTGCAATGGCAACACCAGATGTGGCTTAAAACCACAGCTTAATGTAAAGATACTACAGTGCACGGATAAGGTATGTGTTGAGAATGGTACCGTTTGTACAGAAATCCTTATTGTTGTTCATGTGCATACATGCAGTTTGGTATATGTGTGAGAACTGAAACATCAAAGTTTGGGTCTTCTCTTATATTACTGAATGCAGTAACTATTCATTTTAAGCTTTGATTATTTTTTTGCTTTGCGGGTCAGCACTATTGTAAGAAGTTATGAGCTCAGCTCAGCAGCTGCTCCGTTCTCAGAGAGACTTATTGCTGAAGTGGACATGTGACCATCCAGCGCCCTTGCTGCGTTGGCTGCGTGATGCCGAGGTGCTTTCGTCTGCCTGCTACCTGTCTTTGCTGGAGAGGTCGCCTTCCAATGCTGTGGCAAAGGCACTGGAGACAGTGTGTGCCACAGAGGAGAGCAGCCAAAAGTTCCTGCAGGTGTTGAGGGAAGTGCAGGATTACTACTGCAGAGATCTGCAGGTCTGGGTCGAGAGACACTGCAGGAACGATGCAGTCACTAAATCAGCACCTACATCTGTGAAAGTTGAAGGTGAGGCTGCTTTAATGTGCTGCTGTTGGTTTTTACATAAACAGGTGTAACTGAAGTTAATCTTCTTTGCAACCTTGAGCTGATTGTGAGGGGCTGTTAATAGAAGACAACTTTTACAACCTATTGAGGAAAGACATGAAAGAAGATTTGATGCAGGGTACAATCAGCTTTGATGCCTTGCCAGGATTTTTTTTTTTTTTTTTTTTTACTTTGGCGAGAGTTTTAAGAGATAATGGACATTGAGCTCAACTATCATAAGTTAAAATGTGTCAGTGATTTGGATATTTTGATCAGGTATTCATAGTTCCCTGATGATGAGACTCAGGGATATGAAAATGCTCAGTCAGCAGAGTCACCTGTGAATCTGACGTTTTAAACAAATACATATAAAATAACTATAAATTATTCTATGATTTCAACAGACAAGAAGTCCAAAAGCCCCATTGCTAAACTGTTTAAAGCGAAGAGCAAAGGATTCACCCTCACCACTGACGTTAATGGTATGAATTCATTGTTTCATCAAAAAAATTTTTTACATATGAATTATATAGTAGTGTACGTTATTTCTGGTATGTTTTCTTTATAGAGATAAGCAATAAATGTTGTCCTGTTTTTTAATTTATAATTCCTGGTTTCATTTTTTGCTGTATATGGAATATGTGTATGGATATGAATGTATGCCTTGATTTACCACTATACTGTAAAAAAGGGTTATTTGGAACTGTTAATCACACAAACTTCTCTACTTGAGTCTATAAAAAATGTATATAGAGCTGGAAATGGACATAATCAGTCAATTTAAAATGTAAACTGACATTAGGCAAATGCAATTTTTCGTGATTTGATTCCTGTGCTTGCAATCAAGTAAGGAGATCTGACTTTCATATTGCAGCTAAGGAAGAGCCAAAATCTTGCAGGAGTCTAAAGTTGGCCAGCATCCGAGGTAGGATGAAAACAGGTCAACTGAATTCAAGAAGCCACAATCTTTATCTTATAAAACACTGCAGAATAATGTAATTTAGTTTTTTAAAAATATCTTTATCTTCTATTCCAGTTTCAATTTCTGCCCATAAAACAACCTTACTGAAACGCACAGAGCAGTTAAAATGTTACTCAGAGGGAAACAGGGAGGCTTCAAACTCAGCTTCTCACATCGAGATCCGCTACACTGACCTTTTCGTGACAGAAGACAATGACTTAGTTGACAGTAGCCAACATGAGTACTTTGCCTTGGCGGGCAGACGAGCTCGCATCTATGTCCACCAGGCCTGCCAGCGTATCCGGCCCGGTCATCTGTTGAGCCCCCAAGAAGCATTGGGACGAGCCCCTAAAAGGGTGAAAGTGAAGGGTATTGCAGGTATAGGAAAGAGTGTGGCAGTACAGAGATTGGTCTACGAGTGGGCAATTGGGAAGAACATGCGTGAATTCACCTGCATTTTTGACCTACGCTTCAGAGAGCTCAATCTAGTTGATAAACCACTGAGTTTACTGGAGCTTCTTGAACAACGGTTCCGATACCTGAAGGAGGCTCTACCTGGCCTGCTCACCACACCAAGATCATTGCTTTTCATCTTAGATGGTTTAGATGAGTTTAAATTCCCTCTGGACTGGAACTGTCCAGACAAAAACATTGATGTAAAATCAAACGTTCTGGTGTCAGAGCTGATGGTGGCTTTGATAAAAGGAAGCCTTCTTCCAGAAGCATCAGTCATAGTTACAACAAGGCCATCTACAGAAGCTCCCAAGCGTTTCTTCCAGAGATGTTGTGTGGTGCTGGGCTTTGAGGAGGACCAGGTGAAGGAGTACACCACCAAGTTTTACAAAGACAGTGAAGTTGCTCAAAAGGTGTATGATTACATTGTGAACAATGACAACCTATTTGTGCTTTCCTTCATCCCTCTTTATTGCTACATCATCTGTACCGCTATGGCTGAGTTCTTCTCTTCACAGCCTAACAATGCAGGTGAATCGAAGTCTCTGGAGTTAAGCCCACCCAGAACAGTCAGCGAGGTTTATTTCTGCTATTTGTTTACAGCAGTCAAACACCATGGACTAAAAGGGAGGACAGAGAGAAGCACACCTAGATCACAGGTTCTTAGCCTAGCTAAACAACAACTGATGAAACTGGGGAAACTGGCTTATGAAAACCTTCTACAAAAGAAGATATTGTTTGATAAAGCAGATTTGGAGAACTACGGTGTCACACCTGCTGATGTTCAGAGCACCTTTCTCTGTCATATCCTCCAGCCTATTAAAGAGGAGACAGTAGAGATGTTTTCTTTCTTCCACCTTACTGTTCAAGAACATCTGGCTGCCTTGTACTGCGCAATCAACCTCTCCAGCCAGGACGACATAATACAAGCTCTTGACTTTTGGTGCTTCGGGGTACGTCCATCGTCCTCTACTGCTGCACCCCTTCAAAATTTACACCTTAGCATTGATAAGCTCGAAAGTCTCCAAATGTTCACACGTTTCTTCATGGGAATGCTGCGAGCACGGTTGTCAGGTCATTTAGAAGGTCTTGTGCATTCTCCCATCGAGCAAGAGGACAGCATCCCCAACAGGCTCGGTTTGTGGTTCCGAGATCAGTTTAAAACCAGGGAGCTGGAAAACCAGGTAGCCCTAAATCTTCTCCACTGTCTGATGGAGTTCCACATGAAGGAAACCACTAGCTTTGCAGCACCAGAGATCACAAAACTCAACCTGTTTAAAATGAAGCTCAGTGTTGTGGACTGTGCAGCGATACACTACGTGCTGCAGTTTTCCCCACACAAGCTGCAAGAGCTCAACTTGGGCTACTCTAACATCGGAAACCGAGGACTCAACAGACTGAGACCAATTCTACATCGATGTGAATCTCTCTAGTAAGTAGCTCATTTTATATTCACTTAAAAATATATACTGCAGTTAAAATAAAATAAAAATAAGTTGGGGGTTTGAGCTTTCCAGCTGTTTGATGCCATTCTGTGGGGAGCTTGCATATTCCCCCCGTGTCTGCATGCTTCTCTCTATGTGTGTTAGCTCTGTGATGGATGTGAACCCTGCCTTCTGTTTAATGCATGCTGGGATGGACCCAAACCCCCTTACATGTAAGACGGCCAAAAACAATGTTAACCAAAAGTTTCTTTCTTTCAGTTTGAGATACAACTGCCTGGACAAGCAAGCAGCTATTTTAGAATCTGCCATTCTGAAATCAAATGAGTGCCAAGTGAAGAAGCTCTTGTAAGTCATTTAAAATATTCAACACTCAGGTGAAAATTATTTTTTAGAACCTACAGTGTGTGACTGCCTTAAATGTTATGTTTTAGCCATTTACATGGAAAGTAGTCCAAAAACATATTTATCATAGAAATATTGCATAGCTGCGTTGTGAAATGCAGGAGGACTGGACGCAAATTCAGACTGGACAGTAAGTTAACAAAAAACAAGCCCTTATTAGAGGTGTTAATATCCTAAACACAAACCTTACAGAAAAGAAGAGCGCTGGAGAAAAAACTGTGACTGCACCATGAACTAATAACACAGGGACAAAGTATGATGCGAAGGAAAACACGGGCATGGTTGGACACAGAAACAGGAGAGAAACTAAACATAGCTGAACATCACTGAGATAAACACAAGAGAGAGAATCTAATGAAGTAAAACAGGATTTTAAAAAAGACTCAAAACTCTGGAAGGTATATGAATAAAACCAAAAACAAATCAGGAACTAAAACTTAGCTAGAAATAAATTAAAAACTAGGAACAATAATTAAGCCCATCCCATGCGCAGACAAGAGACATATACAGGGATATTGGAGGAGGCTTGGGAAATAAATAAAAATACAAAGAATCTGACACAAATAAACTCCAGAGACTTTAAAGAAATTAGATTTGAAAAGTGGAAAAAACTAAAGGCCACGCATCCAAAACACTAAAGGTGTAACTCAAAGGCAAAACTCAGGGGCCAAGACAAACTAATTAAAGATTAGCTTTATTTCTCAAACTCTTTTGCACATACACCCTACATATACATGAAATTTGTAATGCAATTTAATATATTTAGTTATAGTGTGATTAATCAATTAATGTGTCCTGAACTCAGAAAACTAGCAGAGAATTAATGGAAGCAAGCAACCAATTAAAACTTAATTGATTTAATCCAAGTTTTTTGCTTAAACTGATGCTTTCCAATTATAGGATAATGACACTTCTGGTGAGTAGTGTGAGATTTGTAGAGATTGTGTTTTTGATTGCCACAAAAAATGCTTTTCCCCATGACTTTTCAAAACCTTGACATTTTTTGATATAAGCAGCACAAACAGAATATGTTTCCTGCTTCTGTGTACAGTATGTGCGGCAACAACCTGGGTCCTGAGGGGGGTTTGGAGCTGTGGAATGCTTTGGAGAACAACAACACTGTGGAGGAACTTTATCTGGACATCACCGGCATCACAGAGAGAGGAACAGAAAACATAGTCAACTGTCTCAGCAAAAACACTTCTCTGAAGACACTGACGTAAGATTAAAAAAGAAATCTGCATGTGTCCGATGCACTCCATGTTATAGCACTGCCATCTTTAATCTGGTTCCCTTTTTTTTTAATGTTAGATAATAACTGAGGGTTGTAAAAAGGCATGTCCAAAAATCTGTTAACCAGTGATTTCTTCATTGTACAGCATTGTTGGAAATGACATTGGAGCAACTGGGAGGAGAAGACTGAAGGAACTGGAGAAACGTCGGCCGGAACTCAGGATCATTGCAAACTTTGTGGATGACCTTGGGTTACTTCAGGCATACCTGGATTGGGTGGAGGAGATCCAGACTGACAGAGACCAGATGGACTCCGTCAAGAATGCGGATGCCCTGCAGTCAGTGCTGAAGGGGCTTCAGGTGGCAGGGACAATGGAAAAGGGGGTGAATGCAGAGAAAGCCAAGGAGCTTCAAACAAAGATTGAGGAGCTACTGAACTATTCTACAGAAGTGATTAGAGGAAAATGATCACACAGAAATGAACCATCTCAACCATTAAATCTTACGGTCTGACTTCAAGTTGTGAAAGTAGATCCTAAAAACCCAGACAGGTGTGTTAATAACTTAAAACCACCTGTAATACTGCTTAATCATGTGGAGAATTAACAATTTCAACCTGATAACATGCTTCAGATGTTTAAATTGTCATTGAACCTGAGAGAATTTTTAACAGATTACTATGTTCTTTGTGATTAACCTTTTATGACTGACAACACTGTACCTGCACATTTTTTGAATGGTCAATTGGACTCTAAATACAACTAATACTATTATTAGTTAATATTACACGATTCACATAATTACAATGAGTTTTAAGTGTTTTTAAGTGTCAATGTGATAATTTAGAAGTCGGTTCTTTTCCAAACTCAGTTGGAATTAATAAATTAACACGCTGCCCTCTAGTGTCTACATGTTTTACACCAAAGAGAGAAGAAATTCTTCAACATCTCAGAAACTCTGAGCTTAAAGTAAAATTCAGCTCGAATGACAAATTTATTTAATGTTTCTGTAAATCTTTTTTTTTACGTATTAAAGAAAAATAAATTGTATTCATTTAAAAAAATAACAAGAGAATGGAAAGAAAGCAGAATGCACAAGAAAATGTTTCTATTATTGTTTACAAGGTAGCCCATCCATTCACTTTCTTTGTTGTTAAAATACAAATAAAAAACTTAGTTTTCAAATAAAACTTCCAATTTTTCCATAATTTGTCGTCAAAGACACAACACCAGGGACCGAAAAAATCTGACTATTCATGTCAACACACAATATTACTATTAGCTAATTGTCATAACAGTCAAAGTTAATTCAGCAATGAATTTTAATTGTGACTAGTTTTTAGCTTGTATATATGGAAGTCAGTAAACAAGTCATAATCATATCCATGACACTGCTGAACAATTAGAAGGCTCCAGCTCAGAGATAGCATATGAACACACTACCACCTAGTGTTAGGATAAGGGGTTGTTTGTTGTTTCCAGTTCTTAGTTTCTAGTTTCTGAGTTTTCTATTTAGTTTGTGTTTCTAAGTATACAGCAATAAAGCTGCCTCTTTTCATTCATCCTGTCCTTTATTTGGGTCCTCATCCTGCCTGCCACACAGCTACACTTGACATAGCAGTAACATGCACCAAATAATGACAAGATAAGATATGATAAGATAAGATAAGGCTTTATTGATCCCACAGTGCGGAAATTTGTGCGTTATCTCAGCTCAGGTACAGATAGCAGAAGAAAAATACAAAAATACAAATAAAATACAAACAAATACAAAATAAGTAATAATACACTATACAATGGTAGCATACACAGTATGTGATTATGGATAGAGGGTTGTGGAAATATGCAAGACATAAATTTAACTATTTTACCACTACTATTACTATGTAAGTAATAGATATTCCTAGGTATCTATAAGTATAGACATGTACATGATGTATTTTCTTTGACTTTCTTTTAGTGTTTAGTGTAATGCAGAGGAACATTATAGCTACTGTTGACATAGCAAACGCAGAAAGTTTTGGACAGAGAAGGGTTGATTGTCATGGTTTGGTGGTGATTTGGGGTTCTTCTGTGGCCTTTTATTTATTAATTTCTTTGCCCTATCTATGGCTGTTGCTCTGGACTCTGCCTATTGGTGTAGCTTCCAAGTTCACGCTTTGCATTTGTCACACTTCCCTTCTATCTGATAAGTAGTAACTGGGTTTTCAAGGACCAGCTTGAGCCACCGCTCTCTGCCACATTCCTTGAGAAGAAAACTGTGGAAACTTGCGTGTAATACATACCTGCCTGTCCACCTTCCACTGCCGTCTTGTCAGTCTAATCCTACATTGTTGCTTTTCTCTGGAAAGTATCAAGTAACTACTAAAAAAGATTAAGTTATTTAAACTAACCTCTGCTCCAGCTTACCACTTTCACCTCTTCTGACAGAACAACCACTTGAACTGAATCTTGTAAACCCCAGTGTTTCCTTGGGCTCAAGTCTTTGCTGCTTTGAGTTTTTTTTTTTTTTAACAAACTTTTTAATAAAACTTGTTGAGTAGCACTCTGTTGGTTGTTGGGCTTTTGTTGTCATAAAAAGTTAATTTGTGACTTTGGATTTTAGTTGTGGCTGACTATATTTGTATTTCAGTGAACATTGACTATATAATAACTATATGGAAGCCGGAAAAAAAGCCACAAACATGGCCATGACATTGTAGAACAATGAAAACGCTCCTGCTCAGAGACAGGACAAACTAACCCCCGAAAACACTCCCACCTAGTGTCAACTTGTGTAACTGCCAAAGATGAAAAACATTAAAATTCAATTTCTGTAGGCGTTGATAGAAATTTTAATTTATCTGTGCACGTGACAGGTGAACACACCTGTCACAGGATGAAGCACGGATTTTTGTATTTTCATATTTTTGTATTATACCTCCATGCAGCTGTTTTTGTTACATTTATATTGTACATATTATTTATTAATGTAATTTACACAACATCAGTCTTACTGTTACTGTTTTTAACTTTCAGTTTCTTGTTTAGAAAATAGAAACATTAATCTACTTTATTCCTTCAGCCAATTAATACAATAAAGCCAAATAGTGAACATTATTACTAAGTGAATAGAAATGTTTACAGCACATTCAGTGGTGCAAGACGTGTTGTGGAGATCGTGGTCAAAAAAGAAGGTGGTATTGTTAACAGCCACTTCTAGTAAAAGCATCTATCTAATATTCACACTCATACTTTTGTGTTATTTCCTCTTTTTACATCGCTTCCTGAACAGTTCTTAAAAAACCTCACATATGTGGAAATGACTTCTCTATGAAGCTCGTAAGAATGTAAGTTTTTATATCTTAAATATGGAAGAAATATCAAAGTTTTATGCAAAAATAACATTTCTATCATTCTTTGATTCACTGCGATTTAGATTAAACATCATATTTGTCGAGGAAAAAGTTCCACAGGAAAAAGGTGAAGGATTTTCTTTATCTCTCGTCTATCATGTTTATGAACATAACTTATTGAAATAAGAGCTCTACGCTGGTATCTCAGCAGATTTTTTGAAGCTGAATAATTTTCCTCGTAGTGACAGTAGTTACATGGGAACGCTGGGCTTTGCAAAATTACCATTACTGTCATTGTCACATATTTTAAAGGTGATAATGAGCCCTGTTACTGAGTGAAAAATATGTGCTATACTACACTGTTATGTTGAGCTAACGCACTAAAAATATTCTCAAACATCATTTGAGAGTTTTAACAGAATACATAAAAAAAATAATTTACTTCACTTTTCACCATAACAGCTTGTCACTGGTAATGTTTAACAAATAATCATGTAAATTGTTTCATGTACAAACTTCAGACTCCTTTAAACTTCATTTTTTTGTAACAAGATGGCTGGAACTCTGACTTTTCTTCTCATTAGTTCTCTGCTGCAGGGTGAGTGAAAGAAAATCAGCATCATGTAAAGATTATTGTGTAAAGATTATTATTTAACATAAAACATCATCTAAACTACAAAGGGTGTCCATTTATAAGATATTTAACAGTAAAAATATTTAGCATTTGTACCTGAATTAAACACTGAAGAACTAGCAGCAGTGATAACTCTGGATAAAGGCTACAATAAATAAAACTGTACCGTTGCTATAAATTACTGTTAGCATTTCTTTTTTACAATTCATTGTGTTGTGTTTCAGGTGCACTGTGTGGAATATGGGAGGTCAAAATGCCAGAGAATATAAATGTTTTAAGAGGATCCTGTGTGACCATCCCCTGCTCCTTTGATGTAGAGAACACACATGAAAATAACTTAGAAGATTCATGTAAAGCATATTGGAGTGATTCAACTTCATTTAACAGTAAAAATGCAAAACTAAAGCCAAATAAAGAAATGACAGGAGACTTAACAAAGAAAGACTGCACCACAACTTTCAATAATGCAAATCTTCTTCAAAGAAGTAAATACTACTTCAGACTGGAGTGTGATAATACACTGATATACACCTTTACACAAGCTGGTGTATATATTTCATTCATAGGTAAGTTTTTATATCCATATAAAGACAATTCATGTGAATTAATGACACTTGTCAAGCTGCTTTGACTTTGACATTGTGAATTTATTGGATTTTACACAGCACCCCCCCCCCCCCCCGACGAAATTAATTACTGCTCATTTGTTTATTGACTGATGAAGATATTTCTTCCCACCACAAGATCCTCCTTCACCGACTCTGACTCCATCCACACTGGAGGTGAAGGAGGGAGCCTCAGTGAGTCTGACGTGCTCTGCTCCAGCTCCATGTTGGTCTCATCCTCCAGCTCTGACATGGAGCCCTAACCTGGGTCAGAGTCAGGAGACACTGCAGGAGAATCAGGACAAAACTAAAGTCAGGACCTCTGTTATGAATTTCACTGCTTCTCACCTCCATCATGGAAATAAAATCTCCTGCACTGCTGTCTACCAGAAACAAGATGGTAGCCCTGACGTCACTGCTGAAACAAGTTTAACTCCTGATATTTCATGTGAGTTTATTTGTTCTCTTCTCAAATGAAATAAATAGTAATAACGTATAAATAGTAGTAGTAATGTATTTAGTAATAAATACAGTTACCTAGAGCTGTTATTTATTCTCTCTAAGACTAAAACTACATTTAGTCAGTCACATTTGACTGTTGCTTTTCACTTTACAGTTTTCAGTTTCAGAGTTTCACTTACTATATATATTATCATGTATTTTCCCAAAGTTATGATATTTTTTTTGTGAAGAGACGACCAGTAAAGCAGAATTATTTAAAAAAAAAAATTCAGATAACTGTTATGAGATGTGAGAATGAGGCCCCAGTTCCAGACTCAGGCCACAGAAAATAAATAAAAAAATCAACCTTTGTTCAGGTGTAGCAGAAAAATCCAGATGGTAGCCAATAAAGTCTTTGAATGCAAACCAGGACAAATGTGAGTGAGAAAACAAATATTCAACAGTCCAATGCAACAAAGAAATGTGGGTAGATAGAGGCAATAAATAGACACTCAGTAAATATGGATAATGAACACAACTGGGTAAAGTGGGACTGTAGCTCAGGGGAGGTGAGGTTGGTTGGCTTTAGCTCAGGAGGGGTGGCTGGGGTGGGTGTAGCTCAGGGCTGTGCAGAGATGTTTAAAGGGGCGGTGCTCAAAGTTAAAAAGGGGCACATAGAACCAGGCTGAAGCCACACCCACCAACCATCAGGAATCTAATATGGAACATCATCATACTATATCACTGTCATCAGGTGGGGACAGTGCAAAGCAAACTTAGCCCATGTTTTACCTGATGAGTACAATGTTGTTGTTGAGGGGTTGCTGCTGCTCCTGCTGCTGATAGTGTTGGAGGGCAGGGCTGTGTTGGTCTGAGAGTGTAAAAAGTCCTTATGAGAAATGGTTGCTGATTAAACAAGTGTTATGAGATAATAATAAAATGCAAAGATTGGTGACAGCACTTGGAACCATAAGGCAATAAAACGGTGAGAAATAAACTAGGCTCTGCCTGTGAATCACTCTTTGCCTCTCTTCTATCTCCTCATCTCATCTATCACTCTCCACTTGCTGTCCATCTGAGAACAAGGCGCACTTTGCTATTGCATTAATCTATTATTTAATTATCCACACTTAACAACTCTTGTACCTAATCTATAATAAAGTAATGATAGAAAATGTTATAGAGCCAAAACATTGTGTTTATTATTATTTTTATACTTGAATACCTTTGCAATGGAACAGCTGGTACATGTGTTATTGATACCTGTGCTCTTTTTAATGTAGCTGGTGAGAGATCCACTGCCTCACACAACTCCTTTTAACACTGTTTTCTCCTCATGTCCTTACAGGGCATGTCTGGACAATATCATATCATGAGTTATAATTTAAAAAAATTATACTCATAAAAAACCTTCTCCAGAATACTGTATATACTATGGCCACAAGTTTGCATCATGGTGCTGATCCAGAATAATTCCCTTATTATTTATTCCTAGTGCTATAATAATGAAGTGATGAAAATAAACAAATTAAGTAATAAACATAAAATTTATGAGGATTCAATTTGTTTGACTGTACACTCTGTGCAGGCAGAAAGCTTATTAAATGTTTAAACTGTAAAGATACAATAATTTTGTAAAATCAGCATTTTGTCATATTTAAAATGTAAATCTAATATATTTTGTTTCTTAATGTATTTTCTTTAATAACATAGGGTGTGTTTTTTAAAAATCGTAATTATAATAATCCATAATTAATGGATATGCGTATTAGATCGTTTTTAGTGAAATATAAGCCCTCCAGGAAGGCAGGAAAAGCCCTGTAACTTACTTTAAAACTAAATATGTTCCCTAAAACGGTGGGCAGAGCTACAGACCCTTACCCAGTTAGCTGGCAGCTAATGACCAGCACTACTTGTGCAGTTAATAAAAGGACAGGTATTGTTTGTCGCGCTGTTGCACACACAGCACGCTCATCTGTTTCAATATGTCAGTTGTCACAAGACAACTTACCAACATGTAATAATAAGCTAATACACCTCTGTGCTATAGACTATGTGTACGCTGTGTCCGCATAGTAGGTGTACGCTGTACACCTACTTACTGGTTTTTGTTGCATCAGTCTGCGTCTCCCATTTAATTTGCTTCTTCTACAGCTCTGCATATGGTAAGCCATTTCAGCCAAATATTGCGAGTTTTCTAACACGTCTGGTTAAGAAATGGCATAAGAAATGCAGTTTAACGCCATGGGGAAGGCCCTGCATAATTTCAAGAAAACAGCGTTTTAAACGCCTTCACAGCTGACACTGAACGCCAGAAAAAAACAGTTTTTAATCTGTCTTTTCTGCTGAGCGGCGTTCAAAGACAGGTAAAAGTGCGTTTTTTTCTCCGCCGTTCAGAAAGGGCGTTTAAGACGCCAATTCCTGGTGTAAAATACGGTGTTCTGTCAGGTCAGTGCCATTAAACAGTGTTTTTTTACGGCATTTCTTAACCAGACGTGTTAGAAAACTCGCGTAGAAAACTCGTGGCTGAAATGGCTTGTCATATGGGCACCGTTCAAACAGCAAAAAATGTGCGTCCTCTTTGCTCGTTCCAGGTGTTCTGGGAATCCATCCTACCCAATGTTTCTGCGCAGACGCGCCGCATGTGCACAGCACCAAAGCCGAATTAACTTGTTTTTCTCTCACCCATCCAGAATACTGCTTAGGGTTATGGTTAGGGGTAGGGTTACCAGCTCGTAACCAACGTACTCTGCCATCAGGGGCTATCATTGGTTAATGGTAGTCATGTGACTGATCTTTTATTTTGCAAAATAATTAATAGTTAAATATTATTGTTGAGAGGCACAGGCAGGACTCATTCTGGCACGCACACGTCTCAAGCAGTGGTGTGTCTAGAAAAATTTTGTTGGGGGGGCCAGGTAGGGGCACAGATTTGGAGAAGGGTGGCAGATGTAATTGGCAGATAATGTTAAAAATAATTCTACCAACCGTTAACCATAATTCAATAACCCTATAAACCTAATAACCGAATGCGCTTTTAACTCTTATTAGAATGAGATTTTAACCACTACGGTGCAAAGTTTTTAGATACTGCGTTGATAAAGTACAAGAGATACAATCAGTCAGTGTTTATTCAGCAGCCAAGGACATCAATATTTGCATAGTATTTTTACTGACATGTAGTGCACATATGTTTTGGGCAAAAACATTTTTGAATATTAAAATACGAACATTTTTAACATACAATTGGCAAATTAGCCAAGGCCAATGCAAAACCAATGCCTATTAAAAAAAAGAAGATAATCTTCTCACAAACTGGTGTTTGATTTTGAAACAGGAAAAAAGTGGGGAAACAAATGAAAAGACTAACATTTGAATAAAACCTGAAAGCAAGTAAATACTTTATATGGTGCCTTATGGTAAACTTTGGTAATATTGATGTATAAAGAACAACACTGGCTGATGATGAAATATAGTCAGCTGGCATAGTGACACTGCCAATATTAACCTGCAGGGCTGGACTGGGACAAACAAATGCTGTGGTGACAGTGATGTACACTGTCTTTTTGGTATATGTATGATTTCTATACATTTTACATCAGATAAAAACTTTGTTCGCAAGATTCAGATAATTATTTAATAAAAGCTAGATATTTTAAATGAGAATAAGAAAGAAAAGTATTTCTTTGTGCCCCCCTCTCCCTGTTAATGCCCTACCTGGCCCCCTGGCAACACTTTGCTAGATCCGCCCCTGCACAGCTCTCAGCTGTCAGCTACTTAGAAAAGGATCCGGGTGTTATTTGTCTCTCAGAAACAGTTCATAACTTCCCTTCAACTAATTTATGTCACCTAAAGGGTAAACCTGTTTCTCCATCACCTGTTCAGCTCTGATGATTCAGTAAGGACATCTCCTGGTTTCATCCTCATGTTTCCCTCTCACCACATATACAAACCAACATCATGACCAGCAGCTTTACAGCTGTGGCTCCAGCAAACATCAGCTGATACTAGAAATTAATATTAAATAAATTCTAACAACAGCTGATCAAGCTTAAACGTGCTGCTGTTGTTTAGCGTGACATCCGCTGGTTTCCTGTTTCTGGCGCAAAGTGGGCGATAAATAAACAAGAGAGAAAAGCTGATCAGCTAATGATTGATCAGTTTCATGATTGAAGTAGCAACAGAAGAGGGAGGGGGGCGGGGATGAGAGAAGAGGCAGCTGTGCAGCGTAAAGACAGAATAACTCCAGCTTTGTGTATTTTTCCATTCTAGCTAAAGTAAGGGACAAACTGCTCTCTTCTCAGCTCAATACAAAACGCATAATATTTTCTCTGAAAGAGGGACCATTCCATTTTTAAGGAGCTGTTGGCAACTCTACTAACTAACCTTATGAATAAAATAAAGTTCACTATCAGTAACATCATAGCAACCGAACAGCTCTATAGAAACTCTGTCATGCTAGCTCACACAGTACAAGTTATTGTAACTGACTGTAAAAAGTTAGCACAACGAAAATAAACTACCCCTAAACTTGGTTTATATCTGACCCAGATAGACTGCAGGTCATAACTTCTTACCTGAAGTTCAGGTCTCTCCTCCTCCTGCCTCTCCTTCCCTCATCCACCTGTTGCACCGCGGTAAAGTGAGCCGTCATTTGTGAGCCGCGGTCAAGCCAGCCGCCTCTTATCCGCCGCATAAATTTCCTTGCGCTTTTACACCAGTCTTTACGGTAGCGCCTTTTCGCTTTATATCCCGATTGAGAGCCTAGACCCGCGCACACGCGCGCACACATTACGATGGAACAGCCCAATACAGTCAATACAATTATGTCTATTACAAAAATTCATTAAAAATCATCCTTAGTAGTTGAGGTCCAACTTTCAACACATCCCTCCTCTGGGACACCTACTGTACCTGTGTGCCAAGTTTCATCCAGATTTACTGTAGAATTCCTCAGAAATTAAAGGAAACTTATATTCAATGCAATACAGTCAATACACTACAATTATGTCAAATTTCAAAAATTCATTAAAAATCATCCTTAGTAGTTGAGGTCCAACTTTCAACACATCCCTCCTCTGGGACACCTACTGTACCTGTGTGCCAAGTTTCATCCAGATTTACTGTAAAATTCCTCAGAAATTAAAGGACATTTATATTCAATGCAATACAGTCAATACACTACAATTATGTACATTTCAAAAATTCATTAAAAATCATCCTTAGTAGTTGAGGTCCAACTTTCAACACATTCCTTCTCTGGGAAGCCTACTGTACCTGTGTGCCAAGGTTCATCCAGATTTACTGTAAAATTCCTCAGAAATTAAAGGACATTTATATTCAATGCAATACAGTCAATACACTACAATTATGTCAAATTTCAAAAATTAATTAAAAATCATCCTTAGTAGTTGAGGTCCAACTTTCAACACATCCCTCCTCTGGGACACCTACTGTACCTGTGTGCCAAGTTTCATCCAGATTTACTGTAGAATTCCTCAGAAATTAAAGGAAACTTATATTCAATGCAATACAGTCAATACACTACAATTATGTCAAATTTCAAAAATTCATTAAAAATCATCCTTAGTAGTTGAGGTCCAACTTTCAACACATCCCTCCTCTGGGACATCTACTGTACCTGTGTGCCAAGTGTCATCCAGATTTACTGTAAAATTCCTCAGAAATTAAAGGACATTTATATTCAATGCAATACAGTCAATACACTACAATTATGTACATTTCAAAAATTCATTAAAAATCATCCTTAGTAGTTGAGGTTCAACTTTCAACACATTCCTTCTCTGGGACACCTACTGTACCTGTGTGCCAAGGTTCATCCAGATTTACTGTAAAATTCCTCAGAAAATAAAGGACATTTATATTCAATGCAATACAGTCAATACACTACAATTATGTCAAATTTCAAAAATTCATTAAAAATCATCCTTAGTAGTTGAGGTCCAACTTTCAACACATCCCTCCTCTGGGACACGTACTGTACCTGTGTGCCAAGTTTCATCCAGATTTACTGTAAAATTCCTCAGAAATTAAAGGACATTTATATTCAATGCAATACAGTCAATACACTACAATTATGTACATTTCAAAAATTCATTAAAAATCATCCTTAGTAGTTGAGGTCCACCTTTCAACAGATCCCGTCTCTGGGACACCTACTGTACCTGTGTGCCAAGTTTCATCCAGATTTACTGTAGAATTCCTCAGAAATTAAAGGAAACTTATATTCAATGCAATACAGTCAATACACTACAATTATGTCAAATTTCAAAAATTCATTAAAAATCATCCTTAGTAGTTGAGGTCCAACTTTCAACAGATTCCTTCTCTGGGAAGCCTACTGTACCTGTGTCCCAAGTTTCATCCAGATTTACTGTCGAATTCCTCAGAAATGAAAGGAAACTTATATTCAATGCAATACAGTCAATACACTACAATTATGTCTATTACAAAAAATCATTAAAAATCATCCTTAGTAGTTGAGGTCCAACTTTCAACACATCCCTCCTCTGGGACACCTACTGTACCTGTGTGCCAAGTTTCATCCAGATTTACTGTAGAATTCCTCAGAAATTAAAGGAAACTTATATTCAATGCAATACAGTCAATACACTACAATTATGTCAAATTTCAAAATTCATTAAAAATCATCCTTAGTAGTTGAGGTCCAACTTTCAACAGATTCCTTCTCTGGGACACCTACTGTACCTGTGTGCCAAGTTTCATCCAGATTTACTGTAAAATTCCTCAGAAATTAAAGGAAACTTATATTCAATGCAATACAGTCAATACACTACAATTATGTCAAATTTCAAAAATTCATTAAAAATCATCCTTAGTAGTTGAGGTCCAACTTTCAACAGATTCCTTCTCTGGGAAGCCTACTGTACCTGTGTCCCAAGTTTCATCCAGATTTACTGTCGAATTCCTCAGAAATTAAAGGAAACTTATATTCAATGCAATACAGTCAATACACTACAATTATGTCTATTTCAAAAATTCATTAAAAATCATCCTTAGTAGTTGAGGTCCAACTTTCAACAGATTCCTTCTCTGGGACACCTACTGTACCTGTGTGCCAAGTTTCATCCAGATTTACTGTAAGATTCCTCAGAAATTAAAGGACATGTATATTGAATTCAATACACTTACTTAAATATTGCATCATATTCAAAAATTCATTAAAAATCATCCATAATAGTTGATGTCCAACTTTCAACACCGTCTTACTCTGGGCGACCTACGGTATCTCTGGGCCAAGTTACATCTCAATTCACTGTAATCTTTATCAAAAATTGAAAGAACAATTATATGTCAATGCTGGCTGTGTGCCTTTCAAAGTGACACTAAATAACAGAACTCAGGCACATCAGGGAATAATCCAAAAGGCGGATTTATTAAACAAAAACAACATACAAAATATCCCTAACCCATACTACATAACCTAAAAAGAAACAAAGGGACACTTAGAAGCACAAGAAAACAATACTATACTGAAAGGGCAAGAGACACAGCCCAAACATAATCCACAACTAAAACGCCAAAAGAACAAGTCATCCCACATAGCAGACGGGTGTTGCCTGGATCTGGTGTGAAGCCGGCACTGCTGGCTGACTTCTGGCATGGTAAGATGGCACTGTTTATGTGATGGCATGCTACATCTGGCCTGATTGGGTGAATGTGACATGTTGTATAGAGCACTTTGAGTAATATGGGTGAGTAAAAAGGCGCTATATAAGAATCAGTCCATTCACTGTCTGAACAGAGTTTTGTCATGACAGTTTATTTGATTGTCTTCACTGACTCGCTTTGAAATCCAGATTTTAATTTTGGAATATTAAGTGTACTTGTGGTTCCTATAGAATTTTAAGGTTGAACAGGAATCATCTCTCAGGCCTCTCTTCTGTGGATGCAGCTCACATCATTCTGTACAATACAATAATTTTTAATTCTACAACTGTTTATAACCTGCATATTTCACATTTGTGTATAGCTGTATATCTCATATTTCTGTATAGTTTTTTTAATTTCATATTCTGTATAGTTTTTCATGTTTATATCCTGTTCATAGCCTGTACATACTTATAGTTATAGCATATTCATAACATACCTTCATACCGTGTACATTATAACATACCATAATAGACCCATTTCTGTAATATACTTACATACCTATATTATTGCTAATATATATTGTAATATATCTATATCATGGCTAAAGCACTTCTTGATGGATGCAAACTGCATTTCGTTGCCTTGTACCTGTGACATGTGCAATGACAATAAGGTTGAATTCTATTCTATTCTATATTAATTCAGAAGACAAACACCCGTCTCTGCTTTTGAGATTAGCATTAAAACCCTCAGTTTTGACAAATAATACAGTTAGAGTGGATCAGGTGACCCTGAATCTTCCCTTATTTGTGCTGCAATAAGCCTAGGCTCTTGTGGGCTTCCCATCATGTATGAATTTTTTCCTTCTTTGCTCTTTCTGTGTTTATACACCTCTCTGCATTTAATCATTAGTTAGTATGTATCTCTTGCACAGTATGTTGTTCTGTCTCCTTTTCATCAACCTCAGCCAGTCACAGTAGATGGCTGTCTCTCCTTGAGCCTGTTTCTGCCAGATGTCTCTACCTCTTCAAATGGAGTTTTTCCTTCCCACTCACACTAAATGTTAGCTCATATGGGGTACTTAAATTGTTGGGGCTTTCTTTGTATTATTGTTGTGTTTTTAACCAGCAACATAAAGTGTCTTTAGGTGACTGTTGTTGTGGTTTGGTGCTGTATAAATATAATAGAATAGAATCGAATAGAATAATGTACTTCAGACCGGGAGATTGGCAAAATGTATAAATAGGATGGTGATTAGGGGAATTGGAGACAGCTGTGTAACACAGCAGGGATACATTGGGAATAAGAAGACAATGGAAGTAAGACTCAACACAAGAAAGAGACAAGAGGCCATCAAACTAAAACACAGACTAAGACACACGAGCTTGACACAGACAAAACCAGAAACAGACATGAAGACAAGACTGGCTTTAACACTAGAGTGTTTTCACAAGTGTTCCATCCACTTGTGGAATGCTTAAAAAGAACTACACTTAAAAGCAATATGGAACTGAAAACAAAAGAATACATAATGTAAACATATCATCAAATAATCCAGGACTCACAAACAATGATATGATGAACAGAACTATAAAGAACAAAACTGAGAAATGCTTGGTAAACTGACCAAGGACTATGTCATCATGTCAATTTTTTAATATCATAGTTAATGTGTCCTGATTTGTAGATAGTGCCACCTGACAATTACCAGGAAATCCAACTGGGTGACAAGCCAGAGTTGTTTGCCTACACACCCACTGACTAGAAAAAAGGCCCAGGACTCTTCAAGCTGGGATACAGGCATCAAAGACAAAGATGTAACCAGATAGAAAGTCATCAGGAAGGCATTGCCTGTTGTTGCTGCTGCTGTCAGACTTTTTAATTCATCCACTTGTGTCAGACACATATTGAACAGGAATAAACATGACTCACTGCACTCTCTCACTTTGTATGCCACAATGTTTGCTTAGACACCTGTATGCTTATATTGTTTATTATATCCCAGAAACATTAATCTTAAAACTTGTGTTCCTATGTCTATATATAAGTTTATTTTCATATCTCTATATTAATCTATTTATAGCTCCATTCCCTCACTTCATTTTATACAATTGCTTTGTTCCTGCATGAGAGCTATTTAAAATGGTTTCACACAAAGTGCCTCCAGATGAATACAGAGTAGTTTTGGACAGCAGAGGCTGGAGAATGGTATTGCTCTCTGTGTGAAAAATAACTACTTATTTGAAATGAAGATGAATGTACTGTATGTTGTCAAGGCAAAAAAAAGATTTTTCTTTTAAACAGTACATTGCATAATGAGAGTTGGCAGTTCGTCTTGTCACCGGAAGGTTGCTGGTTCGAGCCCCAGCTCCCACAGTCTCGGTCGTTGTGTCAGAAAAGCGGCAGAGCTACGCCAGAATGCTCTTTGTGGACTACAGCTCAGCCTTTAATGCAATCATCCCAGACATCCTCTGCTGACCTTCCACCACTCGCCCATTGAGAGCCTACTAACTTACTGCATCCGAGGATGGTACGGCAGCTGCACTAAGGCGAATAGCGAGTCAGTGAAGACAATCAAATATGCTGTCATGACAAAACTCTGTTCAGACAGTGAATGGACTGATTCTTATATAGCGCCTTTTTACTCACCCATATTACTCAAAGTGCTCTATACAACATGTCACATTCACCCAATCAGGCCAGATGTAGCATGCCATCACATAAACAGTGCCATCTTACCATGCCAGAAGTCAGCCAGCAGTGCCGGCTTCACACCAGATCCAGGCAACACCCGTCTGCTATGTGGGATGACTTGTTCTTTTGGCGTTTTAGTTGTGGATTATGTTTGGGCTGTGTCTCTTGCCCTTTCAGTATAGTATTGTTTTCTTGTGCTTCTAAGTGTCCCTTTGTTTCTTTTTAGGTTATGTAGTATGGGTTAGGGATATTTTGTATGTTGTTTTTGTTTAATAAATCCGCCTTTTGGATTATTCCCTGATGTGCCTGAGTTCTGTTATTTAGTGTCACTTTGAAAGGCACACAGCCAGCATTGACATATAATTGTTCTTTCAATTTTTGATAAAGATTACAGTGAATTGAGATGTAACTTGGCCCAGAGATACCGTAGGTCGCCCAGAGTAAGACGGTGTTGAAAGTTGGACATCAACTATTATGGATGATTTTTAATGAATTTTTGAATATGATGCAATATTTAAGTAAGTGTATTGAATTCAATATACATGTCCTTTAATTTCTGAGGAATCTTACAGTAAATCTGGATGAAACTTGGCACACAGGTACAGTAGGTGTCCCAGAGAAGGAATCTGTTGAAAGTTGGACCTCAACTACTAAGGATGATTTTTAATGAATTTTTGAAATAGACATAATTGTAGTGTATTGACTGTATTGAATTGAATATAAGTTTCCTTTAATTTCTGAGGAATTCGACAGTAAATCTGGATGAAACTTGGGACACAGGTACAGTAGGCTTCCCAGAGAAGGAATCTGTTGAAAGTTGGACCTCAACTACTAAGGATGATTTTTAATGAATTTTTGAAATTTGACATAATTGTAGTGTATTGACTGTATTGCATTGAATATAAGTTTCCTTTAATTTCTGAGGAATTCTACAGTAAATCTGGATGAAACTTGGCACACAGGTACAGTAGGTGTCCCAGAGGAGGGATGTGTTGACAGTTGGACCTCAACTACTAAGGATGATTTTTAATGAATTTTTGTAATAGACATAATTGTAGTGTATTGACTGTATTGCATTGAATATAAATGCCCTTTAATTTCTGAGGAATTCTACAGTAAATCTGGATGAAACTTGGCACACAGGTACAGTAGGCTTCCCAGAGAAGGAATCTGTTGAAAGTTGGACCTCAACTACTAAGGATGATTTTTAATGAATCTTTGAAATTTGACATAATTGTAGTGTATTGAATGTATTGCATTGAATATAAGTTTCCTTTAATTTCTGAGGAATTCTACAGTAAATCTGGATGAAACTTGGGACACAGGTACAGTAGGCTTCCCAGAGAAGGAATCTGTTGAAAGTTGGACCTCAACTACTAAGGATGATTTTTAATGAATTTTTGAAATAGACATAATTGTAGTGTATTGACTGTATTGCATTGAATATAAGTTTCCTTTAATTTCTGAGGAATTCTACAGTAAATCTGGATGAAACTTGGCACACAGGTACAGTAGGTGTCCCAGAGGAGGGATGTGTTGACAGTTGGACCTCAACTACTAAGGATGATTTTTAATGAATTTTTGTAATAGACATAATTGTAGTGTATTGACTGTATTGCATTGAATATAAATGTCCTTTAATTTCTGAGGAATTTTACAGTAAATCTGGATGAAACTTGGCACACAGGTACAGTAGGCTTCCCAGAGAAGGAATCTGTTGAAAGTTGGACCTCAACTACTAAGGATGATTTTTAATGAATTTTTGTAATTGACATAATTGTAGTGTATTGACTGTATTGCATTGAATATAAATGTCCTTTAATTTCTGAGGAATTTTACAGTAAATCTGGATGAAACTTGGCACACAGGTACAGTAGGCTTCCCAGAGAAGGAATCTGTTGAAAGTTGGACCTCAACTACTAAGGATGATTTTTAATGAATTTTTGTAATTGACATAATTGTAGTGTATTGACTGTATTGCATTGAATATAAATGTCCTTTAATTTCTGAGGAATTTTACAGTAAATCTGGATGAAACTTGGCACACAGGTACAGTAGGCTTCCCAGAGAAGGAATCTGTTGAAAGTTGGACCTCAACTACTAAGGATGATTTTTAATGAATTTTTGAAATTTGACATAATTGTAGTGTATTGACTGTATTGCATTGAATATTAGTTTCCTTTAATTTCTGAGGAATTCTACAGTAAATCTGGATGAAACTTGGCACACAGGTACAGTAGGTGTCCCAGAGGAGGGATGTGTTGACAGTTGGACCTCAACTACTAAGGATGATTTTTAATGAATTTTTGTAATAGACATAATTGTAGTGTATTGACTGTATTGCATTGAATATAAATGCCCTTTAATTTCTGAGGAATTCTACAGTAAATCTGGATGAAACTTGGCACACAGGTACAGTAGGCTTCCCAGAGAAGGAATCTGTTGAAAGTTGGACCTCAACTACTAAGGATGATTTTTAATGAATCTTTGAAATTTGACATAATTGTAGTGTATTGAATGTATTGCATTGAATATAAGTTTCCTTTAATTTCTGAGGAATTCTACAGTAAATCTGGATGAAACTTGGGACACAGGTACAGTAGGCTTCCCAGAGAAGGAATCTGTTGAAAGTTGGACCTCAACTACTAAGGATGATTTTTAATGAATTTTTGAAATTTGACATAATTGTAGTGTATTGACTGTATTGCATTGAATATAAGTTTCCTTTAATTTCTGAGGAATTCTACAGTAAATCTGGATGAAACTTGGCACACAGGTACAGTAGGTGTCCCAGAGGAGGGATGTGTTGACAGTTGGACCTCAACTACTAAGGATGATTTTTAATGAATTTTTGTAATAGACATAATTGTAGTGTATTGACTGTATTGCATTGAATATAAATGTCCTTTAATTTCTGAGGAATTCTACAGTAAATCTGGATGAAACTTGGCACACAGGTACAGTAGGCTTCCCAGAGAAGGAATCTGTTGAAAGTTGGACCTCAACTACTAAGGATGATTTTTAATGAATTTTTGTAATAGACATAATTGTATTGACTGTATTGGGCTGTTCCATCGTAATGTGTGCGCGCGCGTGCGCGTGTGCGCGGGTCTAGGCTCTCAATCGGGATATAAAGCGAAAAGGCGCTACCGTAAAGACTGGTGTAAAAGCGCAAGGAAATTTATGCGGCGGATAAGAGGCGGCTGGCTTGACCGCGGCTCACAAATGACGGCTCACTTTACCGCGGTACCTGTTGCCTCTGTGGAAACTCCGCCATAGCCACCACCAAACAACTGAGTTATTTTTACAAATCGGCCAGCATCTGGCCAATCCACCACCTCTCATTGTTCATGCCCTTACAAAAAAAAAATAATAATAAGTCATCAGCCCACCGTGCAAATGTCCGATGGCTAGTCCAGCTATGTTAACTTGTTAATCTTTCGCTGAAAATATATTTTCTGCAGTGCCGAGCTTGGCTCTCCTACCTTTGCTAACATGATGCTCATAGTGCAGAAGCCGGTGCTGCATTCACTTACCCTCGGATATCTGAGCTTCACTGTGAAACCATAATCGTACATTTGATATTTCATTGTTTTAGCTTCGGGGTGGCACCTGGGGTGGCCAGTCTGGTTGGGCCACCCCGCTGGACACGCCACTGGTCTCAATAAAAGGGCATTTGGGACACCCATCAGGAAAGGGGCAGGTGCTCAAGCCGCTCCTCGCACGTGCCTGGTGTAGCTCAGAAGTTAGAGCAGGTTATCTACTATTTGGAAGGTTGGCATGCAGACTGGAGCCAATTTCCACACCAAATATCCTCGGGTAACGATATTTAGATAAGCTGTTATCCGATGAACAAAACACTTTCTCCGTTATTTTAGTTAGAAAACACTTAAACATAAATTAGGTGAATGGATGAGGCATGTTGTATAAAGCTGTTTAAGTTGAGTAGAATAGCGGTATGTAAGAACCAGGGCATTTATCATTTCCATGGGGACCAAACTCTAAATAAGACACAGAGTAAAAAGAAGTATCAAAAAAGTTCCACCATCTGGCTGGAGCCTTTCTATGTGATGTTTCTCTTCCCACCCACAGAAGGAGGGGTAGGTTTACTGGAGATTTTAAATTGCCCACAGGATAGAATCACTATATGTGTCAGTGTACCCTGCCTCTCACCCAGTGGCATTTGGACTAGGCTCCAGCCCCCCTGGAAGATAATGAATGGGTAGTTTTTGACACTCAGTAAAAAGAAGTATAAAGTTGGTGAAGTTACTGTAAGTTGCATTGTTCAGTCAGTCAATAAAAAGACAAAGAAAAATCATTTTTATTGGATACATCAGTATTTAGAAAGAAAGGGCCAAAGCAACTTCTTACTATCACTCTACAAATTTCCTTGATTAAAGAAAAAATGAGTAAATTGGTGCGGTTTGCTCCCTTCTCTCCTGTTAGATGTGTATGAGTTATTAATTTAATGGGAAATATATATATATATATATATATATATATATATATATATATATATATATAAGGCATTGTACCCAATTTATAAACACTACTTCTGCAAAGAAAACTGTCTTAACATTTCAGTTTGTATGTTTTATTCCTTATTTTACAGATTCACCTAAAAACATTACAGTTTCAGTCAGTCCTTCTGGTCCAGTACCAGAGAACAGCAAAGTGAGTCTGACCTGCAGCACTAATGCCAACCCACCAGTGTGGAACTACACCTGGTACAGAGCTGATGGAGACCAGGAGACGTTTATTGGAACAGGAACTAGTTTAAACATTAATGTCTCCAGAGACAGACGGTCATTTTTCTGCAAGGCTGGAAATAAGATTGGAGTTGAACGTTCCAGCAGCATTCAAATAGATGTTCAGTGTAAATATCACATTTCACATCTGCTTTACATATCATCAGTATAACCCAGCATCAAAGAGTCATTAGAACAGAGTTTTATACACTATGTTTTTCCAATACTCAGCAAATAGAAACCGTGTATTTTTTTTAATTAAAAAGTTACAGCATTCTTAAACTGTTGTTTTAATACATAAATCAGACTTCGTGAAATACACGTTAATATCCATTACATACAAGTGATTGTGTTATTGCTTTTTTTGGATTCAACTAAAATACCACAGTTTTTGTCTGATCAAAATGATCTTAAATAGTTCTTTAGTGTATGCGCAACACTTCATTGTTTTACACTTTATTTTCAGAAGAGTTAGGCAGTGGGCTAAAATAAGGTGCAAGCATTCTTAAGATGTCATCTTTTTAAATAAATTTATAAGGCTTTATGGCAGGTAGTGTAATACCCAATGTACAATACACCACTAATTTTCATTTTTTAATACTCATTCTTTAGATTCACCTAAAAACATTACAGTTTCAGTCAGTCCTTCTGGTCCAGTACCAGACAACGGCAATGTGAGTCTGACCTGCAGCAGTAATGCCAACCCAGCAGTGAGGAACTACACCTGGTACAGAGCTGATGGAGACCAGGAGACTTTAATTGGAACTGGAACTAGTTTAAACATTCAAGTCTTCAGAAACAGACGGACATTTTTCTGCAAGGCTGAAAATAAGCTCGGAGTTGAATGTTCTAATGTGACTCAGCTTGAGATTCATTGTATGTATCTCAAAATTAAATTATACTATTTTTGTTAGAAATTGTAACAACACATTAGTGTTTTCCATTTTTCTGACATTTCTGGTTATCTCCAGTAAGCATCCTTGATAGCCAAATATTGTAGCACAGATTAGCACAGACTAATAATATCCCCATTCATAACAAAACAACCTTCGGCAGTAAAACAAGACAATCTTTGCAGTGTGATTTTCTGAAATAAATATAAAAAGTCTGCACATACTTTAATAAAGTCTTTGTTGGGCAATGCATTATGTAAATCTGTTTTTTGCACAGGTTAAAACTATTTCAAAAGCAATAAAACACTCCTGATAATGATAAGTATTGCAAGTATGTTCAGAAAGGACTTTAGTTTGAGACATGACCATCTTTACACACAGCATTTTACCGGTCACAGTTCATTTTTTTTTTAGTAATTTTTGCAAATATTTTTCAATCATCAAGGTTATTTTGACTGACTCCTCTCACTTTCTTTCAATGACAGTTCTTCCACAGATCCTGTTTTCATCAGATTGTGTTAAAACTGCAGGTCAGGTTAACTGTTCCTGTGACACTGAGGGAAACCCTTCCCCTGCTGTACAGTGGTATTTGAATGGAGAACCTGTCACTCAGTCTGGTGGATTTGAAATATTCAGTGAGACTCTAAACATCACAGTTCACAGGAGCTCCTTCATTCTGAGTCAACCACAAGTGAAGCATTTTTCCACCCTGCTCTGCCTTAGCTTCAACTCTCTGGGATCTGCCAGTCAACAATTTTGTATGAGCGAGTTTAAAAGCTCTGCAGAACCTGAAGGTTTGTATTTGGTGCAACTGTAAATACTCTTGTTTAACCCACATACAATGATATCCTGTGCTCTACAAAGCCAGTTAAGAGATATTGTCAGGATTTTTTCCCCTAAATGTTAGTATTCATTTACAATAAATTTACTGTCAATAACTTTAGGAATTCCACTAATCCACACAAGCAGTTACGGTTGGGTTAATCCAGCTACAGTCAACTCACTAGCAGTTTCATAAAATATGTAATGTTTTGCAGTACATTTATCTCATTGGTATTGTGCTAACACACTCCTGAATGCTCAGGACCAGCAAACTGCCACAAACATCTGCTTTTATAAACATGTTCACGCTTGCTGATGGTCATTAAATGAAGTTTAATAATCAAGTGCTTGATTATCAGCATCTGGCTGCTACCTATCTTTGTGATTCCCATGGAAGCAGTAAGAGTGCACAGTTTTAACACACGGCTTCTGAAATTTGGATTAGTTTTTGTTTAGTAATGACACAGTATACCATGTTATGTTTTGTAGTTCAGCTGAGGCTGTATATATGTAATTTTAAGACCTGGTAAAGAGCAGGTGATTTTCAAAAAAAAAAAAAATCCAAAATATTTAAAACCTTGGAATTTGAAATAAGTTTGTTTTACCACATAATTTTATGAGTAATATGGCTAATTAACCCTCTGGGCTCTGTGGTGGCCAGTTTTGGCCACGAACAAGCTGAAAGGGTAGTAATTTTGAACAAACCCAGAGGGTTTAAAAAAAACAAAAAACATGTCATGCATACAATTAAAAATTAAGTAGGGTGATTTTTTATTTGTAATTTTTTTTTTTACATGGTATATTTTTACATTTATTTTTGTTTTGCTCTTTTAGGTTCAGTTCTGTATCCAGTGATCGTCTCCACTCTTGCAGTGTTACTATTAGTACTAATGTGTGTTCTGCTGTTTGTTATCAGGTATGTACACAATTTGGTACTTAAAATTGTTCAAACTACCCACAGCATTTACTATTTACTAAGTTGTATCTGGCCGGATTTTCTGCGATCTTTAACTGAATACTGATACTGTGCAACTACTGTGTATATTTACGCTTGATCCATCAGAAAACATACTCAACATTGGTAACACTACTGACTAACTTTAACATCAGTCTGAGCTGTTTATTGGACAGTTCATGTCTAAAAACACTGACACATTATATGTTTTCATTTTCAAGACCTCTGTATGTTAACATTCAGATTAGTTTTCACATAGCAAGCTGTAATACACCACTATATATCATCATGAGTTTATCCTGTGAACTAAAAAAGTGAGAAGTAAAAAAACTGCAGTGTATGATTTATATTTATATAAATATATATTTGATATTTTACTTTATTTTTCAGGACTCAGATGAATCACTGTAAGCCGAAAGTTGGGTTAATAGATGAAAACAACACAGTTGCGATGATTCAGCCTCCGACTGAAGAAGGAAATGAGGTACTTTAACTTTATTTTTAAGGCTTTTTTAAAGATGTGATACTTTTACATTTACACAAGAATGAATAGATGATCTTCACCGGAATGTTCACTGAAATTTACTATGCAATTTTAGGCACCAAACACAACAGAAGAGAGCATTTATGCAAATGCTGAAAGGTTGAGAGAGGCAGGCATTGTTGACCCTAAAGTAGTTGCTGAGCCAGTGGGTGCAGGAGGAAGCAAAAACTCTGAGAACAAAGCCGACAAGTGTGAAGCAATTTACTCTAGTGTGAACTGGAAGACCAAGGGCAAGAAAAAGAAGGAAGAAACCTCTGTGGACTTGAATTCACCTGGTAGCTATTATCTGGAGGAGGAGAAGTGCATTGTGGAGGGAATTAACAGAAATTTTGTGAGCAATGCACTAGAGATGGGAGGCCTGTATGATGAAGTGGGGGGTAAGAATGTGAAAAAGGAAGTGGAGTGTGAATATGCCCAGGTAAAATTTAAAGACAAGACTAAAATGCAAAAGTAGTAAACTTCTGTTTTGTTGAGCTTACTGCTAAAAACATAGCTGTCCAGCTGTACATGTGTAGCTCGCTGCATTTAGTCACACTATGATAAAAACACTTAAGATAGGAATAGAAATACAATTACATACCCTTTAATGATTAGCCTTTGAATAGTTACTAGGAAATATTTTTTGTTGTGTAAATATACCATTGCTTAACTGGCCCTCATGGCACAGCCATCTTCTTTTGTGTGCGTTTATCATTGAATCTGGCACAATATCTCAGACACTGCTTCAAGCAGTAAAATATTAGGTTAAAGCTCAGGAGCCAACTTATAACTCCTTAGTGACTATGCCTGTCACTGCAAATTTCAGACCTTTGTTTAGGAACTTGTGCTAGACCCACTTATTTGTAGTTCCACTGAATATCATTTGTTGGTAAAAGAGCAAAAAGACTTTTTGTTAATAAGGTGTTTTTTTTAATTAAAAATTTTGTATGTCATGCGATGACATTGTGTCATCATTCTGTCTCAAAATAAAAAGTCTGAGACATAATAAACAAAACATGAGGAGAAGTGCGAGGATCAGCAGACACTTTGACATGAAACTGTAGGAAAGACAGAATTGTCACTCACAGTAGCTGTGGTATTGTGTACAGAAGTAAAAATTGGTTCTATATTTACAAAATATTAGTGTGTTTACAGTGTTTTGATGTTATGAGACAGCCCGAAATATAAACATATAATGAGCGATAATTAAACACAACATAATCACAATTGCTTTTATTTTGGCAAACATTTTTAAAAATGAAGTACAGCTATGAGATTTGTCTTTTATGAATATGTAGTTTCATTTTCTTTTATGGGTAGCTATTCATTTACATACAAAGTAGCTATTGGGTGACCCACTGGTAGCATATGCATAAAAGTGTATCTATCTAGTTGGTTTTGTTCTTTTTGTATGCTCCATATTAACATCCTTTAGGCAAGCTTAACATAATTCCGCTGGCTAGCTGCATATTATATTGTATTATTGATTTAGGGTTTTGTTTATTGCAATATATATGAAGCTCAATACACATGGATGGCATTATTTTTAAAAGCACTTATCATTTAGGGCCTAAATCCTTAACATAGTACAGCATGTTAGATGCATCTAACATTTGAGGCCATGCTTTAAAATTGAATGTACAACAAATATTAAAGAACTTTCATCTTCCTTCCAGGTCCTGTCTTTCTTATATCTTCTTTCAGATAGTGTTGCATATTGACATTAAATACAGCAGCTGTAGCTTTAACTAACAGACAATTTGACAAATTGTGCCGGCACAATTTGCATGTATGCTGTATTTTCAGGTGCTTGAAAAGTTCCATTTGGAATTACCCAACTCTTTAACTTATTAAAAAAAAAGGACTGAAACAGACAAATTAAATGATGAATGGTTGTCATGAGAGAAAGGAAAAAAAAAAGGTTCCCATCATGTTTAATGCCATAAACAGCACGTTCAGACACAAGATATACTGCAGAGATGAGAGTGAGAAAATTAGGTGGTACTGTTTATGGTCCCTTCTGGTAATGTTTCTTAACATTCACACTTTTTGTGTGAGTTCCTATCAATTTTTTAAACACCTTTTTAAAAATGTAACCTGTCTTTGCCCATGCACTCATCGTGGGCATGAACATTATGGTAATTCTGGGCATAATGATTTCTGTGAACTGTTCTTTTTCCAGGGTGGAACAATTGTACAGCATACATATTTAATAACTTTTAAAGAACAAAGATGCCCAAGATGAAATTTATTTTGGATCTTCTGAAATCCACACATGGTCCAAAGCATAGTATACTTTGGACCATGTATACTATGCTTTGTACCACTGTGTTAATACTTACACAGTAAGTATTTAGAAAAAAAGTGGGTTTTATTTACACACAAAATGAAAAAAATGAACTAACAATACAGGTCCCTTAAAAAAGGTCAAATATATATAACTAAACTTAAGCCAAAAACAATAACTTGCAAACAAAACTAACCTAACCCACAAGAAACAAAGGGGACCTAAATCCTGGCTGATCAGACCAAGTTGACACATAGGATGTATTAACACCAAACAAACCAATGCTTAGTTTTATAATCACTTTAATTAAATACCCCAAAGAATACTAAGCGAACAGACAATTCATAAATCAAACAGAAAGCACAACATTAAAAATTATTTATTTATTGAAACCCATGAAAGAGCTGCACATGGTATGTCCCAATAAACTCTTCCCATATATAACACAGCTGCATCTTTTGCCCAACTTCAGAGTTGTGATGCTGCAGGTGTGGCCATCACACATACATAGAGACTAGAAACATATGCGCTTGCTCACTTAAATATTTTAACAAGTGGTGTTGAAGGCCTATTATCTTCTTGTTAATGATCATGATTGACTAGAACTGGTAGTTTCTCTTTACCGGCATAAAATGATTTATTGGACTGGTTAATAGTCAGAACAATTGGAAAGTCCAATTGAGCAACTCACTGACAATTCAAGAAGAAGAAGAACGGTAGAGTTGCACATGTTGGGAGGGTATCTTGGAGGCATTTTTTTAAACAACTGTAGATTCCAAGATCATTGGTTCAAAGAATTGTACATATGGATGTTACTTGGATGTGGCATGACTTTGCCATAGTCTGGTAGAAAACCCTCTAATGATAGGAAACTGATTAGGATGTTCAAACCTGCTATGAACTGGAAACAGCATCAATGTCCACAGTAATCTGAACTGTACATCATCATGGATTCAGACGGTGCCAACCAAGAAAGAACCCGCACTCCAAACACCTTCAACTAAAGCTCAACTTAATGCAGCAGGTCGCATGGGCAAGCCAAATGCCTTCTGGAAAAATTTTAATGGTCAGAGGAGACAAAGATTCAGCTATTTGGCCACAATGACAAGAGGTATGTTTGGAGGGAAGACATGAGGCTTTCAAACCTAACAATACTGTACCGTCCTGTAATATGAATACACTCTAATATCAGTTTGTCAATGTCCGTAACATCCATTAGTGTGAAAGATGCAGCAAAATACTGTGGCTTACATAGTATAAATATTTTCAAACATCTGCAACGCCAGTTCTTCGGATGGATATTCACTTACATTTACAAAACAGGAAAGTCATGCTATGCTTTTCCCCAGAGCTCGTCTATGGTGGGATGACCTTGTCCTATCAGAGCAGCCAAATATGACCAAATTACAGTGCAGTTTTGGAAAACCAGCCACAAACCATATATACCTGCACAAATTTCTCAGACTTGGAAAAACAAAACAGGTGTGATCATGATATTTCTGCAATACCACATTTGTCACACAAGGGAGACAGTGCCAAATATTTTGTTACATTATCTTGAACTGATTGAGCCTGTGCGAGACAAGTGCTGACAGAACACCGTTGGACACTAAACGGGCTCTCTTCCCGAGTTTCATCCTTAATTACAAAACTCACAAGTAACTCATTAGTTGGAGTAGCGAAACCTTTAACAAACTAAGAAACGAAATATTTAGCATTTAGTTGCACTGAAATGACTGTTGGGCTTAACAGGGATGCACCCCTTTAAAAAGGGTCTGATTTTAAGGTGATGGAAAAAATGTGACTTGATTTGAAGCTGAGAAAAGGAACCAAAGCAGTCACTGATAAAACAGTTGGGATAATGGGATGCAATTCCCTCTTTGTCCAGTCTAGAAAAATTCAGTGCTGGCGAAAAAAGATTGTTGTTTGTTAATGTGGAGTGAACAGAAACATTTGTGTTTTGATTTGATTTAGAATTTTCAGAGATTCAGAAAATTCATTTGTCACTGAGAGATGTAGAGGAATAAAGTTACAGAAAACAAACAAAGCCGGGAGAGAAGAGTTTAGTGTAGATTAAAGTTTAACTAGAGTGCTGCTGACCAGACATCATCAGGCGAGATTGTGAGAAATAAAGTGAGAGGTGTTGTATTAGAGGTGTTGTATTAGCAGCTAAATAAAATATTTTTTTTTTTTAGGGGGGGGGGGGTGTTAGGTTTTTTTTTCAGTGACACTGGTAGTTCAGGTCAGCTCAGAAACAGTTACAAGAATAGCAGCAACACCATCATTGTTATAGGATTGATATGGCTAGTTATAGAGAAATAACTTCCAGATATCTGTTTTTAACTTGTTTAGTTTCAGAAAAAGTCTGAAATTCCAAGGAATTTAAAAAACTGAACTGGTAGCAAGTTACTTGAATTGTGAAAATGTCTATAAATGCATGAAGGAGACTGTGTGGAATGGCTGTTGCAGGTCATTTACCAATTGAAAGGTTTGTAGTTCAATCCCTGGCTGCTGTAGTCTGCATGTCTAAGCACCATGAGCCAAGAATCCAGATTTGCTTTCAAATGCATTCATTGCTGTGTGGGACAGGAACCAGATCTGAAAACTTGTAAATGTGACAAAAAATAATGAAGGGGGAAAATATTTTTTAGCAGCATTTTGAATGTTTTCAAGTTGTATCAGGTCACTGTACTTTTAGGAGTGTGAGAGAAAGCTAGAAAAGACTTTGGGAGTTGAGGTCCTGTGGAATGTAGAAAACTGTCACAGCTGCGCTGGCAGCCCATGGGGATGAGTGAAAGAAGGGCCCAAATGCAGGACCCTTCAATGTAAGCAGTGCGTTTATGTACAGTGATGTAAATAATACACAACAATAAATCCCCGTGACACCCAGATTCCCGTGCCGTGTCTTCCTCCCAGTGTCTGTGCCCTGTGTCCTCGCTTCCAAGTGTCCATGCACCCCGTGCTTGCTGCACTCTCATTTTCAGGCTCCTCCTGGGAAATAACAGAGGCGGACGTTAGACACTTTCCAACTGCAGGAAGCTTAAGCTTACTGATATGTTGAAAACACTGACGGGTAGTCACATAATGATCAAGTGTCAAAGAGAGCTCCACCACACTCCTAAGTAGCTCCTCTGACGAGGCTTGATCAGCTGCAAGTGTGTGATGATCTTCAGGTGTGGCCAACCACCTGGCAGGGCCACACACACCAGGCCGGAAGGTGCCTGTCACAGCTGCACCCACACAAGTACACACACCTGCCTATTTACACACACAAGCGTGGACAACAGGGACAGCAGCACAGAGCAGCAAAAACACATATAATATGATACAAGTCCATAACTGCTCAGGGACCCTGGGTCGATCAGATCTAGGTCCCTGACAAAACATGAAACCACAGCTTGGGGTATGTATAAGTATGCACAGAATAGAGTAAAAGCAGATGTAAGTCATGAGCATACAATGTTTCAGTAAGATGTTAGTTAGAGGAATGTTTTTTTCTCACTACTAATCACGCTCCCAACATCCACTCTGCATGTGCTTACATCACACATATACACACACCCACACACCCAATTATCAGCACAGGCTGGCACCGCACCCACCCACCAACATAATAGCTTTGGTTGCCATAAAAGGGAATCCCCAGGGTTTTATAGCATGTTTTTAAGCTTATGGGGAACAGACCCCCTGCCCAGGTACTGGTTTAATTTTATTGTATTTATCCGTGACACCTTACAGACCGGTTGCGGTGGGGGTGGAGGGCTCTAGGTAACCTCAATAGTTCATAATATGTAAATTCAAATGAATTTACAAATGTACATATGCACATGCAAAACAGGTCAGAGCTTGCCAGATGCGAACGCTAAGCCCAAGAGCCAGGGAGGCTATAGCCAAGACCTGGAAACAACCTCCAGCACCCACCCCCAATAGGAGGCTGGCTGCCACATTAACTTGTTCGAATGTAGAAAAGATGGACTGAGAAAACTACTTCGCTGGTGCAGAGAGCAGAGAAACCCTCCACGAGGTCCATGAAGTGGTCACACCTTGGGTTGCTTTTTGCTGCACTGTGGATGGGAAGGGAGGACCTGAGAAAAAAATACACCTGCCGATTGGATTCTACATTCAAGTGGAATAACCTGAGCTGAAGAGGGTCTGACCAAAGCCCCGGGGTTAAAACAAACAAAAAGTTAGTCAGTGTTCCCAATGGCTTGATTGTGGCTAATATATTCTACCAAGACCCATATAGGGCACAGTTCAACAAATGAACAACAGTTTCACTCAAAGGTGCTTTATAAATACACTGTAGACAGTGTTAAGTATTCAGCAAAGACCCAAATAGGGGTCATAGGGAAGGCCATTAGTGTCATGTTGGGCTGTGTGCAGCAGGCAGGAATGGTGGACCCAAGAGCAGGACTCGCGGAGGCAGATGTGAACTTAAGATACTCGGTTTATTACAGGAATGAATGTAGAACAGAAGACTAACTAAACTGGGAAAACTAATAAACTAACAGGCAGGCAAGCCGGCAAACGGAACACACAGTGAAAATGAGGGTACGATGCGACAACGAGCAGGGGCAGACGCATATAAGAGGGATCAGGACTGAGAGGAAACAGCTGGGAGACACGCCTGACGCTGATTACACAGATGAGACAGGAAGAGCACAAAGCTGGATGCACAGACATAAGGCACAGACCTACAAAGTAAAACAGGAAGTACAGACAGACACAGAGATCCAGACGAGACATAGAACTTAGACACAGACTCATGAGCAGACATAATAACACCATGGACAGAGGGAACACAGAAGTGGGACCAGGGCAGGCACAGAACGGAAACCTAATAAATGGCAAATCTTAACAGAATACATAATCAGAATAAACAAAAACATAAAATATTATAAAGAAACACAAAACACTGAGTCGTCAGACTCAGGACCATGATCATGGAAGACTGACAAACTGTTATAAGGTAACACATTATTGTAATCACATTACATTTTTCAGTAAATTCGTATTTAATGCATTACTGTAATAAATTAAATAATCACACTACAATTACAATTATGTTGTTAGGTTTCAGATAACTGAACAATTAGGTTTTTCAGTTATCTGCATGCCAGATGGATATAAAAAAAAATACAATAAAATGTGTTTTTTTCTTCTTGTGCATTTGTGCTGCAATAGGTCAATTTCAGTTTGTGTGCCAGAAGGAGGAAAATTATGGAGAGGTCTACACTTTTAAGAAAAGTAACAAGGAATGTGTAATAGGTTACTTTCTTTGAGTAACAACCCCAACACTTTATCCAGTCCTGTGCTACACATTCAAAAATTATCTGACTGCAGTAAAATGGACTCTCATATACTTTAAATTGTTTTCATTGTATGTTTTGTTTCAGTTACCATCTCATTAAGTTCTATTCATGCACTTCTGTTTGTAGAATAACCCACCCTAACCCCATCTTTTTGTTACACCATGACTAGGCTGTTCTCTAAGTGAACATTATGTAATCTAAAACTGGTTCTTCTGAAACTAAAGATCATTGTTATTGTGTCCCTCATCGTCAGACTTCCTGGAAACTTGTGATGTCATTCAATGAGTTTAAAAAGTGACACAGCAAAGATAACCATGTGAAACTCTCTAGCCCTGCCCCTTCTGCAATTTGAGTAAGTACTAGACAAATATGAGAAACCTTTACCTCAGTCAGAGAAAAACCTACTTGATACACTTGTTTCTCAGGGATTTTTTTTTAAAGTTGGCTTCAACAGTCACGTGGTCCGAAGGAAGAACTGGCTTGACTTTGTAATGTAATGATCATTATCATGATCTCAGATCTGTGTGTGAATTTCCATTTTCAAAAAAGGAGATACACTCAGCAACTCCCCAAAACACAATAATACTCCGATTTATCAGAGTCACAACTCCTTTACAGTCAAATAGCTGCTGTCATATCTTATTTAAGTCAATGAAAGGTTTGAACGGCATGTTCAGGTGAGGATTATTTTATGTCATGTGGACTTAAGTGTAGTGTTTCGTCAACACTAAAGATTTTCCGGTTTTTCAAGGGAAACTCCCCACACAACAAAGGCAGCAGAAAACACGCTGGTCAGGGGTCAAATATATTATCTATTAACTCAGAGGATCTGTCTGCAAACATACACGGGGGGAAATTTCCTACACTTAATAGTTCATCTAGTGGACCAACACTGCAGGAAAGAATCTCATAACTATTTTGATTATGGCTACTGTGTGTTTGTTTTATTATCTGAACAAATCATTGAGTTCCTTTAATTGTCATGTCACTGTTTGTTAATCAGTTACTTTATTGTAGAAGAAAATGAATGGGGGGAAATTAAAACTAAATATGAAAGAATTCCATGTGAATGCAAAAAAGATTCCCACCACTTAAAAAGACATTAATCCCTATACATTTTAAGCTTCAATGTATCTTGTTTGAAGTACTAAATTTAAGCAAAGAAAATTTAACCCATGAACTGATTTTCATGATGTCCAGTTAGTTTGGATGGTTATTGCCCATCCAAACATTTGCCATACCTCCTGCACAGATGAGGTATGGCAAATGGTATGAATAAAAAAAAAAAAAACAAAAAAAACACTTGGACACTGCTAACATAATGGACAGGTTTTTGACGGGGCTCCCACACAAACTCAAAGCAGAAGATAAAGCATTGACGAATATGTTTCCAAACCAGCTTCCTTCCAAGCCAAATACTAGAAAATAGGATGAAGCATATCTTTCTATTGGCTTCACCTGAACAATTGCCATGGTAGGTCTCCCTGGCAGAATTAGTTTCCCCTGCATTGGGAGCACACGCTGGACTGTCCAAATCCTGACAAACAGTATCCCACATTCTGGATTTTTAGTTCACAAACACTTCTTACTTCTTGACTAACTTAGGGTGACCAACCGTCCTCTTTTCCCAGGACATGTCCTCTTTTCACGTTCTGTCCGGGGCGTCTGGGGGGATTTTCGAGATTGATAAAAATGTCTGGGTTTTCCTACAGGCCTACAGAGGACCCATGTGTTTGACGTCATCCCTGAGCTGCTGCTTTGTGAGCGCTTGTTCTGCACTCACAGATGGGAAAAACAGCGTGCAGCAACACGCCTAATGATGTTTAAAAGATCCCAAAACACAACTGCATCTTTTCAGATGAACTGCAAAAGAAATTTCTCTCGTACTGACTTCTGTACTATTATTTAATTCCAGAGGCTTTTATGTTTTTTTTTTTGTTGTACTTGTTGACTTGTAAAAGCCTATATGACACTTTTTATTTCACAATTCATTAACTTAAACTGAAAGCTTAAATAAATTTTACAAGACTGTGTGGTACAATATTTGGCTGTATTCCCAGTATATATACTGTACAACTGCTGACCAACTAATTAACTTTCAACTTTCTCTTACGCTTTGCTTAGGTGACCTCAGTAATTCACATGATGTCTTAATGAGGTTTCCCACATTGGCCCCCGTAAAGATGTTAAATGGACTAGTTCCTTTATAATGCTTTGTAACTCTGCCTAAGCGCTCAAATCTATGTCCACTTTTTTCTATGTTTATTCATTATCTTGCCCAAGTATCCTTGGGCAAGATAATGAATGGTGGTCCCTGGTTGCAGACTACAGCACCCAGGGACCACCAACTTTTCAATTAATAGATGATCTTAGTAGACACTTGAACTTGGAAAGTAGACACTCTACCTCTAACCAATGTGCAATCACACTGTAATCTCAGATAAAATGCATTGAAATTTAATTCTGGGGGAAGATCCATAACATGTACATTTTTTTCTGTTTTCCCTTGAAGATGACAGATTAAAAACAATCCCTTCCTGGACATTTAAAAAGCACATTTACAACTTCAGGTGACCTCGATAGTTCAAATGAGGGTGCGGTAGGGCAATGTCTACATGAGGCTTTTCTGCCTTGCTTGAGCAAGTCCATTTACACATTTATACAGCGCAATTTTTTAAGTTGTAGGTTTTTTAAGCACAATCATTGTATCCCAATGCCTTGTAGAGTTTGACCTGACTGCATCATTAAAAGCTCACATGGGTCTATGCCCTGCACTGTTTTCTGGTGTTTATTTTTGTTTATAAGCATATTGACTTGAGCTTGATTGAGAGTAAGATAGGGATTTTTTTTTAGTTATAAACTAGTTACATTTACTTATGTACTGCTTAAAATGACATAAAGAGTAATAATGAAGTTTTTACTTTTAGTTTTTATATATGAGGCACATGGTTTTGCTTCTGAATCCAGCGTTTGGGTCCTCTTCTCCTGCACACAGCACACCGTGACACATACAACACAGCAATCTTGGAACGACACCACCACATGTAGAACACTTACAATATTTATATTTAAAAATGTATATTTCCTGACCCGTAGTGAAGTGTCAGGTGTGAATGAAGCGACTTTCAGAGCTGACTCTTTGAAGTGAATGAGACGCTTTTCTTTTTTTCTTCCTCTCTCTCTTTTTTTCCTATTCAGGTCATACATGATTGGTCAACTGCATGATGTGTGATGACGTCTGAGTGTTCGCACCAAACAGTCATTGGTCTGTACTGAGCAGAAGGGAAGGAGGGGAGGTTACAGACACACCACACGCTCATTTCCCTCCCTTGTGCTTCTTTGTACGTGTAAATGAGAGAGAGAGAACATCTGATACAAAGAAAACATTCTGGAAACTTGAGAAGATGAGTGATGACAGTAACATTTCAACCCCCTGAGAGAGAATACTCTCCAAAACAGGGCAGTTAAAAACAGAGAAACTAAACAGGATCAACCGCTTAAAGCTGAGGGACTTTATGTTATGTTATGATTTTATTGTACTCTAACTGTTTTACTAGAGTGAAACAGGACAAAGGTTAATAAATATTAAGTATACATGGATCTTTTTGTAAAATTCAGATGTGTGCTTGTTTTTGTACTTCAAAATTTATTTTTTATGATCATATAAATAGTAAACATCTGATATAATGTATGTTTTGTATACTAGTCACTCATTTTACACATAGTTTTACTTTTAAGTTTTAATTTAATTCTTGGTAATGAATTAATTTAACAAACAAAAAATCTGAAGAGCCACCTGGGAGCCAAAACAGCTGATCTATTAGAAGAAGCTGGTAAGTCACTAGTGAAACCCGTCGCAAAAAGGTATAGAGTGCTGCAAGAAAAATCGGCCTTGCAATTTTGTTGGTTGCTAGCAGATTCCTGCAGTCATGTGATAGTTTGATTTTATCATGAAGCTGATCATCAAGAGCAGAATAGGTATTAAAAAAGTCCTTCTGAAAGTTTTGATTTAAATAACTTAATGATGGGGACATTTTAGACTAGAGCTTGTTTTTTGCATCTATGCCACACAAAGTTTGATGGCAAAGGGGAAGTGGACCTTATCAGCTGGAGCATTTCAGCCACCATAGTGCCAGAGGTATCATACAGATTATAGTTTGTATTTTCTAGTTTTTACTTTTGTTTTTATTTAGTAAGTTTCAGAAAAAAAAATACAGAAACTAATAATCGTATCTGTTTACCAGTTTTACAAAATCGTTTCAGTTAGTTTATATATTTTAAAGTCTATTTTGTTTTTTTAATTTCAATCAACTAAAATGTAATTTCACTTATTTGCATCTAGTTTGAGTTATTAATTTAGTAAACTATACCACTATATATAGCGTTATAGTTTACTATAACTCTGGACAGCACTGATTTGAAGTTTAAAAGTGGTGAAAATGACCTTTCTGCTGTGACATTTCCACCAGGTCAGTTGAGAAAAACTGAAATTACATGTTATTACACTATCTGTATTTAGACAAAATAACGATATTTATATTTAATGAATCCAAAAGTAGATTTTAGTATCCTGAACAAAACTTTTTGGATGTTGGCAAAAAAGTTTCAAACTATGGGCAAGGCTGTGCAGTAAGCTGAAGTACCAGCAGAGGGAGAGATTTTATTTCAATCAATATTATGTTTCAAGTCAAGCAGTCTTCCTTTTTGAAGTTTTATCATTATGTTGGTTCAACAGCTGTTGCTGGGAATTTCTTCAAATTTGGCTTTAATGGTCAATTTGATGTCCAGTAGGCAGTGTCACTGTGATCTGTTCCATTCTTTGTCAAGAAAGAAATACAGTCTACGTGAAGCAAATGCACAAATATATTGACATTCATCAGGTTCACATTGCCTTTACAGTGAAACCACAAAATTCAAAGAAGCCTTCTCGCTGGCATGCCCCTGAATGATCCTCTTGGGTGCTGTCATTTGATAGTCAGGTAAATGAAAGCTTTGAATGTCATGTTCTGGTTCTGGGTATTTAGTGTCATGTGGACATTTATGTATTGTTCATCAACATTAAAAATGTTCCTTTCTCAAGCGAAACTTCCCAGACAACAAAGACAACAGTAAAACAGGCTGGCCCAATGGTCAAAGGCATCATATATAAACTCACAGGTTCTGTCTGCAAACATACACAGGGGGACATTTCTCTCAGTCAACAGTCAATCAGGTTGATCAATGTGGTAAGGAAGAATTCTCTTCATTATTTTAATTGTTATCACTTTGTTTTGTTATATTATGTAAAAAGGATCAATTTTATTTACTGACAACTGTTTTTTTTTCTTAAATTGGCATCTTCATTGTAGGGTTGTTGAAAATTATTTGGGCAAAAAGCATAATTGAAAATGAGAAGTTTTTAATGAATTTCAAAAGTCCTGCAGTTCAACTGGGTTTGCTTTTTAGCATTTTAGCATTAATTATTAGCGATGTTGACTCTTGGTAGTGGAGAGTTTTGAAGAACATATGATAATTAAAAAAACAATGATTCCTCCACAGAAAGTGCTGACATGAAGCTTGGGTTGCTTGTCGTGGTGGCTGTGGCAGTTGTGCTGCCCAGCTTTTCTGAGAGCAGGATTGTCTCCAAATGTGAGCTCAAAGACAAGCTCGGGAAAATGATCGATCTGCCCAGAAAATCAATGGAAAAAATCTTGGCAATAGGTGAGCTTAAATGCATTTGTTGTGTTCAACTTTCATGACCTCCAAACACACATCCCTTGGCCACTGATTAAAATCAGTGGTAAAGCTGAAATATCCAAAAGTATACTTCTGATGTATTGAAGTTCACTGCTATTTTATGATTCTTCTCTACCAGAGGAAAATAGTAACCCCATTTTAGATATCTGGACTTTAAGTTACTGTTTACTGGGAAATTTGTAGAATTTGCAGAATAAAGTTAGCAAATTAACTCTGATACAATATAAGCAGCATGTAATTTTATACTTATATATACTTTGTTACTTTATTGCTATTACATATTACTTTAGCAACTGGACCAATAATGTAATTGTATCAATAATCTATTGATATATATATTTAAAAGTATCCATTCAAAGAAAACAAAGTTCAAGTAAGATGATAACTCTCACTATCACCTTTTTTTAATCTACTCTTCCCTTTTTTGTTTGCATTCTGACATCTGCTGATACACCTGGATTGCTGCAAATGCCTGAGCTGAATAGAAAGTCCCATCTGAATGTCAGCCTCATCACAATGTTTGATAAAAAGCATATCAAAATGCCCATGAAAAGATAATAAAATAAAAATAGATAGACTATGTCAAAGAATGTCTACTTTAAAGAATTGCCTAAAAAACTCCCCCAAAAAACTCCTTGTAAAACATCAACTTAGTGGTATTTTTAGTTTACACTTGGCTTCTGTGAAGTAGCACTGCAACACCTGGACTAATTTCTCTATTCATTTGCTGATAAAACTGATGTACAATGTGCTATTTTTGATTGGTTACAGTAGCCACTAAAATAAAACTAAAAGCACACATAAAAGAAAACAGCAACAACTCTTACTGAGTATCATATTTTGTCCTTTTTTTTGTCTTTCTTCCCTGTTTGGTCTCTTTGTGTACATGACTGATTTGCTGCAGTTATCTGTGACGTGAAACGGAGGTCTGATCTGAACACCGCTTTGGTCAAATCGTTTGAAAAGTGCACTAACACTACTACTAGCCCAACTAGTACTAACTCCACCATCAGCTCAGTGAACACAACCCTTGTGTCAAACAGCACAAGTAGCAGTGAGGAAGACAGCAGTGAGGAGGAGAGCGGGCAAATTGGCGACCTTTACGGGCTCTTCCAGCTGTCTGACAGGAAGTTCTGTGATTTGGGGTATTGCCCGTCTGAAAATTTGTGTAATACCTCCTGCACAGGTGAGGTCCTACACCAAAAGCAAACACAGATTTATTAGGTAAGTTTTGATTTTTATTTTGCGTATTAAAAATAGTTTATTTTTTCTTGCAGCCTTTACCGATGAGGACATAACTGATGATATTGCTTGTGTTATCCAGACTGGATACTGGAAGTAAGTTTCTGGAGAGCAAAACAGACATAGGTCAGATAAATAATCAAACCTTTGAATAAATATGAGATGACTGAGCGATACATCAGCTAACTGATCAATTTAGATATGCGAAACAACAGTTGATAAATGACAGGAAAATCTTATCAACCTTTTGCATCACAGCTTCAGTGCTCAGTGGCCTTCTGTCTTTAGCTTTACTCTGATGTTTGAACACCATTGTTTCAAAATATTTGATCTAATTTGGTGCTTTCATGATGGTGGTGGAGACCACTGTCTGACATTCTGGTTAGGATTTCTGAGGGGGATCAGGATACTTTCTGTGTATGAAGGTACATCAAAGTGAAGATTCCTTCTCATATTTAAGTGTTACATTCAAAAGCTACACATGTGTGCCAGTTTAGCTCCCTGCGTAGAACAGGTGATCATTATGTCATAAGGTTCATGCGAGGCCTGGGTTTAAATCTGCCACAAGGTCAATTATGGCATGTCTCCCAGCTATCCCTTCTTCTTATCAATGTTCAGAAAGTGTACTTAAAAAGAAATATACATATAAATGGATGTATGGAATAAAACACAAAGTTAATCCAAAGAAAACTACAACAGAGAAATACAAAAAAAATTGTGTTGCCTAATAACTGCCTTTTGCTCTAATCAAACAGGGAGATTGAGATGACAGCCTCAGAGTTATGTCGTCGCAACTGGGATTGCTTCAAAGAATGTAACTGAATGGCTGTGAGATCACAGTTTATACGTGCAGGATCACAACTATTTATTCTTCAGAACCATCTCCTGTTAGCTGTGATCAAGAATGCTCCATTACCTACTATATGTTATGAAGCACTATTTTCTTTCTTTGGTGGGGGAATCTTTCAATAAATATTACTTTGCAGCATGAATGTATATTCTCATAGTAACACCAAAGCTCATATTCTGATGCTCTTCTTATCACATAACATGAAGAGTTGTGTAGGACACAGAACCCACCATAAATGATTCCCATATGAAATTAAAAAAAAAATAGAATAATCTAAGATATTTATAAAGACCTACTTGTGAGCCTTATTTTTGATCAAATTCTAATACTTACCCTCAACACAAAAATTAAGGGCTAGGTAGGTTATGATAGCTATTTTCCTTTAATAAATTAAATTTACATTTAAAAACTGTATGTTGTATTTAATTTGGTTGTTTTTATTTATTTAGTTTTTCAATATGTAGTGTGACAAATATGCAAAAGGAGAAAAAAGAGAAATCAGATACAGGAGAACAGTTAATGGGGAAATTTGGATACATAAATAGGTTATTTGTAATAACAACACTTACCTGTAAATGCACTTGAACAGGGGGCAAACAATGTTTTTACAGGGAAGAGGAGATATTTGTACTGTAAACAATTTAGTCATGTGTAACAACATCTATTTAACAGGAAAGAAATATTTATGCTGGAAACAACTGTTTTAAAATCTAAGAGACCATTACATCAATGCTCGATCCCCCCCTCCAGCAGATCCAAGTACTTACATAAGGAAATTATGATGTAATTACTGATGGAAACTGAGCCCAGTGTCACAACCATAAACTGGATCGGATTAAAACATACCATTTGTACTGCCTGTCTTGACTCTACATGGACATCTTCAACTTTCTGCACATCTTTCTGGCTAAAGAATTGTAATATATATATTTTTTTAATAGTAAAATAAATATGTACTATATTACCAAACAAAATTTACTATTAGCTGAAAATGACAAGTGGTGGAGGAAATTTTAAACCTTTCTAAGAGAGATAAGATAAGATAAACCTTAATTAGTCCCACACTAATAAAAAAACATTTTTGGTCATGGCAGAAAGTACAAGTTTAAGAGCAGTAAAAGTTGAGAAAACACAATGGAATAGGATAAGATAAAATAGAATAACATACTATATAACATAAAAGACATTGAAAATAGCTCAGTATAGACAAAACTGTATTACTGGAAAACTGTGCCTAAAATATTAAATATAAAAATAATAATTCTCCATAAAAATGTTCCCCATCTGCAGTAGATGGATTACTTACTGCTGAATGTGGCCAAACTTGAGCTTGTTTTATATAGTTTATATTCTATTTTATGTCCAGCATTATAATTTATAAATCATATGTTTGTGGCTGTCCTGTGAGTACAACATAACAATGAAAAAAGGCCCTGGGCTAGACCCAGGACTCTCTGGAGCAATTATATCTCTCAGCTGGACTGGGAACGCCATGTGTTCCTCTGGATAAGCTGGAGGAGCTTCACCTCTTTTTAAAAAAAAAACATTGAAAGGAACATTCTCTGGCCTGTCTCTCTGATGACCTGAAGAATTTAAAAACATACATTTTTTGTAGATAATTTTCAAATTAAAAATAGTGAAGCATTTAAAATTTACAATACAAAATGTTTAGAATGACACCATCACATGAACCAAAAAAATATACAGTGTCTGACTCACATTCTGCTGCTGCAGTTATGTAAGTAAAATCAGAAATTCCCTATTTCACTAAATTATTTAGATGAGAAAATATATATTTGACATATTTGAGGAAAATAATAATAAAATAAAATACATAAAATAAGTGTTCCCTTTAGAAATCTTTTTTTTCTCTTTTTTTTGCTCTATAAAATAGGTGTTTTCTTTTTCAATCACTTATCTTAGCAGCAGATTTGAAAAGAGAAACAAATTAAGTTTGAGTGAAAATGTACATTTTTTTCGCTTTCTGGACTCAATGACTCAAATGACTCAAAAAAACAGATCAATTTTGGTGAGTGTCTCATTCAAACTCGAATCAGTAAAAAGAATCAAATTTACCATCACTAGAGTCTATTGTGTAACTAATGCCACCAACATTAATAAGGACTCATACATTAGAGCCTCTTATTGCGTGTTTTGTTTGGGTTTCCGGCAATGTGTGGAATCACCAAAATAAGAGAGGGGATAGCCTAACATATAAAACATCAAAAGACCACTGTATAATCCATTTATTTCAACAAAGTAACTATTCTAATTATCACCTATTGAAGTAGTAACTGTATCGGAATGCAATCACTCATATTTTGCATTTTAAATACATAACACAGGTACGTGTATTCCATTATTCCCCAACACTGATAATTATTTAGCCATATTATTTACTTTCAAGAAACCCTCTAATACTGACTTGAAAAAAATAAATACATTTACTGAGTCACATCTGACGACTGCTTTCAGTTTAAACTGCAGATTTCATGTACGTCATATTTTCATGTTTTTCAGTCAACACATGAGTTTGTGTACTGTAGGCTTTTAGATTCACTCTAATGCTCAAACAAGAAATTAGAATTATAGAAAATGTTTGCTATTGTCACTTGGCTTTGTGGTTTGCGGTGGGGTGTGTCATTAACAGTTCAGACCAAAAAAAAAAAATAGCTGTGATGTATCTCTCATATTATATTACATTTAACAAATTCTCTTTCAAGTTTTCTGTTTTTTGTGAAGATGTTACAAACAAAAGATTTTTGCACTTACGAATACTACAAAAACTACTTTTGTCCATTTTTTCCCAGATTCACCCAAAGATGGCAGAATTTCCATCAGTCCTTCTGGTCCAATAGTAGAACACCAAACAATGACTCTGACATGCAGCAGTAATAGGACCTTCCTTTGTCTTATAAGAAAATCTTTACCACCCGCCACACAAACACATGCTCCAACCACACCACACACACCCATATATTTTTTCAACCGCCATTGCAGTTTATTTCACACCGCAAAACTTTTCTAAACAATTAAACAAATAAACAAACTGCAATAAATTACAGGTTGCAATAAAATAAACCACTAAACAAACCATCTTTATGGTGTAAATATTTTATGTATAGTTGGGTTTCTTTTGTTTGTTTGTTTGTTTGTTTGTTTTACTGTGTAAGAATATTAAACACTGTTATCAATACATTTGTCACAAGATGTCTCTCTGTGCAAAATGGGTTTAAAAACATAAACAACTGTGGGATACTGTTTGCTTTTGTGTGCGAGCCCTGTCAAAAACCTGTCCATTATGCTAGCAGTGTACAAGCGTTCTTTTGTTGTTTTTATTCATGCCTCCTACCTCAAATATGAGGTCTCATATTTTCAAATATGAAGTCTCTCAAATTGAAGAAACTATTAGCTTAAGCAACTGAGTGATAATATCTGAAAAAAGGATCAGTTAATGTCCCATGTGGCCATAATATGTGGAAGCTGCAATTTCATAATTTTGAAAAGAAAGTCCACGTCCTCTGTTAGCTCAGCCCCTGCAAATGTAGTCTTAGCAGAAAGCCCATGATGTCCCTTTGACAGTACAGCAGCATTCACAAAGATTGCATAAACGGTGCTCAGCGTGGAGGCGTCAGGCTCATGTCCTGACAAAGAACAAAAATTAATTGCTGGATCTTCCAGTTTGAATCTCCATTATGAGACTACATGCACAGATAAAGACAAAACCTTGACTGATGAAGCGTAGCGAGGGAAACATGTACCTAACCAAAGTCTCCTTGCACATGAATTGACAACCCGATTAACGCTTTCATGAGAAAGTTGCAGTTTCGTTCAGCTTCATCCTTATTCAGATGCTAAAAGTGAAGATCTTGGTTAGGATCAATCTTCATTTGTAAATAAACGTTCTCTGTGATGATACAGATACAGATCCTCTCTCGGTGACGATCACCTGTCCATCACCCTTTTCATTTCCACCTCAGATACTGAACCTGACTTTAAAGCTCTTGTTAAAGCCCAAAAAAGATGACACAAGAAAACAGAGCTGAAAAACTGAAGATGAAGTAATCAAAATAATACTACTAGGCTTCAAGCATTAAAAGAAAATGGATGAAGTGCTATTGCAGCTGTTTCAGACTAAATAAGCTGGCAGTCCTGCCATGGTCATCCTGCATCACAGCATCAGTCAGTAGTTATCACTGCAGGTGATGATCGCCAGAGAGAATCAAAAGTTGTAACTTCTCCATCTGTGGCTGTAGTTCAGGAAGTAGCATAGGTCATCCACTAATTGGAAGTTTGTGGTTGCAGACTGGCTGCTCCAGGCTCTATGCAGACTTGGGCAAGATACTAACCCTGAGGTGCTCTCCGATACATTCATCAAGATGTGAATATAAGATAGAAAGCACTTGTGCAAAAAAAGTATATAAAAATCTCTTTGTATGAATGGGTGAATGAGGCCAGCTGTATAAAGCTCTTGGAGTGCTCAGATAGAGCACAAAAGTGCTGGATAAAAACCAGTCATTTTACCATCTTCTTCTAATCCTCTTGAGTAATGTGGTCTGTGTGTGGATCCTTTTGGAGCAGCCACAGTTGCTGCAGGTGTCCTGAATTGATTGGTGGGTTTTCTCTTCTGCTGAGAGCCTTGTGCCGATAACATGTGAGAGAAGAGCAGGTGTGATCAAACAGAATCCATAAATCATGACAATAGTTTGATTTTTGCTGTGATAATGACACTTAGATGATTACATTTTCTGTCATTAACAGTGGGTGTAGCAGGAACTACACTGGAGACTGTCACACCTGACTGAGTCACTGAAAGCTGTAATGCTCAGAGAGTGTTCTGCTCAACTCTTTCATCCATTTATTAATATAATCACTGATGTTGTATTTCATAGACACAAACTCAACAGAAGCAGCTCAGCCTGTCTCAGGCAGTGTTGACGTTCACCTTTATCACAGACACAGCATCATCATCTCCATCATCATCATCACCATACAGATGATGTAATGACCTCTTAGCAGCTTAGTGCATGTTATTTGATTCACATTAATAGAGAGGAATAAACGCTTTTATGAGTTGTATCATCCTCTCATCATCTCATACATCGTTTCAATCATTTTCAGGCTCTAAACATATAAACTAACAGTGGGAGAAGTCACCAGAGTCGTTTACACGAATAAAACAGCTGTAAACAGCATTAATGCTACCCGGTTAACACAGCACACTGACCAACATTGTACATGATGAGTTACAACCAGTAAAATTAATAACTGACAGTGTAAGAAGAGCAAATCTCAGACGAGAGCAGCCGACGTGTTTCCAGATGATCTACGGATAACTTCAGTACGAGTCGTTTATTAACACACTTAAACAGCATGAAAGGCATTTGGTTAATGAAACACAATAACCAACAGACTTTATAAATATTTTGAAGGTATAAAATTAATAGCTGACTGTGTAGGACTCCAAGTCCTCCGCAGGTATGTTAGCTGAAGGTATGAAACAATAAATTCACAAAGTCACAGAATAGAAACACAACAGCTGCAAAGTGTGCCGACTGTGAGTCTGAAATATTATTTTTAAGTGTTTTTACTGTTATTAAAAATTTGAAAAACCAAAGGACAATGAATGAGTCAGTACTCAGAGAGGAAAACACTGCCTCCTAGCGTCAATTTGTGTTATTACACCAAATCCATGAAGGACGGTGTAAATGTCGCCAGAGTGATAAATGAGTTCAATTTTTGTCAACATTAATAGATATATAAGAGAATATTTATTTGCTGAAATAGTTTGTTTTAACTTTTCTCTTATTTAAAGAAGAAGTCATCACTTTGGTCACTTCAATCGTTTAGTCAATTTTTGCAAAAAAACAAACAAACCCAAACCCAAATGCAAGTTATTAATGTGGAGTGATTGCAAATGTTTACAGCAGTTTCTATGTTGCAGAGATCGTGGAAAGAAAAAAAGGTGACAGTTACTTCTGGTCATTTTCACACTCACTGTGTCTTTTGTGTTAGTTCCTCATTTTACATCTTTTTTGAACACTTCTTTAAAATCCTCACATCCAAAGAACTGACTGCTTGACAAACATCATGAAATCATGTAAGTTGTCACATTTTCACTATGATACAAATATCAAGGTTTTAGGAAAATATCATGTGATTTTCTGCAGTTCTTTGATTCACAGATATTTAGATGAATTGTCATATTTTTGATGTTTAGAGAAAAATGAATCAAAAGAAAATTAAAAAGTTTATGAGACTTTCAAGACATGAATTCACGGTCTTTAGTAGAATTTTTCAGAAATCAGAAACATAAATTATGTTTAATTGTTGAAGAATATTTTTAATAAATTGTATAACTGCTTTAGACTCACACCTTCCTCTTTCTTCTCTTTCATCATTTAATGATTAAACTTTGTGAAATCAACACTGTATGTATATACTCTGTATAAGGCTGAACATTTATGTATCTATATTTTTCAAAGTGACAATAACTAGCAGTAGCAATTTGGACCTTACATGACATCTTAACAGCTTTTCCTTGGTTAACAAATAATCATGTAAAGTGTTTTCTGTGTAAACTTCAGATTCCCTTAAACTTCACTCTCTTGCAACAAAGATGGCTGGAACTCTGACTTTTCTTCTCGTTAGTTTGCTGCTGCAGGGTGAGTGAAAGAAACTCAAAATCTACTTTGTGTAAGATGATTAAAGTTGATAATAATAATACACTATTGTTAATTTAAATCATTTACTTAAATTATCTGACATCACTATTCAAGGTGAATGTGCAGTAAACTACCAAGGCTTTTTATTGATGCGATATTTAACAGTAAAATGGGGCGATCGTGGCTCAAGAGTTGGGAGTTTGCCTTGTAATCGGAAGGTTGCCGGTTCAAGCCCGGGCTTGGACAGTCTCGGCCATTGTGTCCTTGGGCAAGACACTTCACCTACCGCCTACTGGTGTTGGCCAGTAGGGCCAATGGCGCGATATGACAGCCTCGCTTCTGTCAGTCTGCCCCAGGGCAGCTGTGGCTACAACTGTAGCTTGCCTCCACCAGTATGTGTGTGTGAATCGGTGGATGACTGGGTGTGTAAAGCGCCTTGGGGTCCCTAGGGGGGACTAGTAAAAGCTCTATACAAATACAGGCCATTTACCATATAAAAGTGTTTTGTATTAGTATCTGAATTCAATACTGAGTCATTGTAACGCGATAAATATGAAGGAAGAAATAAAACTGTTTGAGTTTTTGTTGATATTGTTGTTTTTTATTATTGTGTTGTGTTTCAGGTGCGCTGTGCAGAACATTCAACATTAAAATGCCACAGAAGATAAATGTTTTGAGAGGATCCTGTGTGACCATCCCCTGCTCCTTTGATGTAGAGAACACACATGAAAAGAACTTAGATGATTCATGTAAAGCATGTTGGAGTGATTCACTTTCATTTAACTGTGAAAATGGAAAACTAAAGCCAACTAAAGAGATGACAGGAGACTTAACAAAGAAAGACTGCACCACAACTTTCAATAATGCAAGTTATCTTCAAAGTGCTAAATACTATTTCAGACTGGAGTGTAATAATGTACTGAAATACAGTTTTTTACAAACTGGTGTAGATATTTCACTCATAGGTAAGATATTTGTTTTATCCATTTAGTGACAATTCATGAACAAATTACACTTGTGGAACTGCTTTGAGCTTGCTCTGAATTCACTGGATTTTACTCAGCATATAAAAACTGAAACTGCTGCTCATTGACTGACCAGAATGTCTTCCCACCAGCTGCTCCTCCCTCACTGACTCTGACTCCATCCACACTGGAGGTGAAGGAGGGAGCCTCAGTGAGTCTGACGTGCTCTGCTCCAGTTCTGTGTTGGTCTCATCCTCCAGCTCTGACATGGAGCCCTAACCTGGGTCAGAGTCAGGAGACACTGCAGGAGAATCAGGACAAAACTAAAGTCAAGACCTCTGTTATGAGTTTCACTGCTTCTCACCTCCATCATGGAAATAAAATCTCCTGCACTGCTGTCTACCAGAAACAAGATGGTAGCCCTTATGTCACTGCTGAAACAAGTTTAACTCCTGATATTTCATGTGAGTTTATTTTTTCTCTTCTAAACTGAAATCGCAATAATATACTTTCTTGACTTGGTTTAAATTAGACATAAAATGGTCAGTCAATTACAGTTATTTTATGAGTATGCCATAACAATGTCTTTGGGTTTTATAAAATATAATGAAGACTTTTAAAGTTTGAATTTAATTTCATACTTTCAATTCATACATGCAGACTTTACTCTTCAAACTATTTTTACTGATGTGTGATCGTGTTAATGATTTACATCTTTCTTTTTTTAGCTTTGTATTTTACTTTAGGATGTCTTCAAACTGGCAACACAAAACGACATTTAGTGAGTCATGTTGGACAGTCGTTTTTATTTAAAACAGCAGTTTTTCGTTTACATCGTATTATAACATTATAGTGTTTCTAATTTAACACATGAGCTTGTCGGAGCTCTCAGATTCACTCTAAAGCTCGAACAAGAAAGTAGAATTGCAGAAAAGTTTTACTTTTGACATTTGGCTTTGTGGTCTGTAATAAGAAGTTCTATTAATAGTTCAGCTAAAGTGCAAAATGACCTTAGATGTTTGATTTACATAATATTACATTTAACACATTATCATAATACTCATTTTTAGATTCACCCAAAGATGTGCAAATTTCTGTCAGTCCTTCTGCTCCAATATTAGAAAACCAAAAAGTGACTCTGACCTGCAGCAGTAATGCCCACCCAGCAATAGAAAACTACACCTGGTACAGAGCTGATGGAGACCAGGAGACTTTTATTGCGACTGGAAGCTCTTTTAATGTTACTGTTTCAACAATCAAAAGTACATTTTTCTGCAAGGCTACAAATGCACTTGGATGTGAACAATCAAGCAACCTACAAATAGATGTTCAATATATGTATTCATTTTCCATATTTACTCTTTACATATCACAACTATAATTCCATTAATAGGATTGAAGGATGTACAATACATGAATTATTGTAATGAAACTATAAGCAGTAACTGATCTTTGGGGTGGAGTTAAATAAAGACTGACATTAATCACATTACAAGTATTTAATTTCAGCATTGGTTATTAAAATTAGGGATTTCTGACAGGCACTATATTAGGAACATAGTAAGAAGAACTAGAAATTCAAACTTTTATCAAATGACTCTAGAACTTACGTCAATAAATCAGAAAAAAAAAAGATAAAGACAGAAGAAAAAGTTATTTTATTGGACATGAACAGAGTCTTTAGAAAGATACAAGCTAAGAAAAATAACATGCGTTTTTACTCTTCAGTTTGAAAACTTTATATCGGTGTGGTTTGCTCTCTACTCATACTTGGAGGTACAATATTGTGTTAGGCACTCAAGAGTATTTAATATTGTCTTTAAAAATATCTTTTAGGGCACTACTGTATTACAGACATTCACACTTAATCTGTAAATATAACTGCCTCAACATTTCAGTCTGCATGTTTCTGTGCTCATTTTTTCAGATTCACCGAAAAACATCACAGTTTCAGTCAGTCCCTCTGGTCCAGTACCAGAGAACAGCAACGTGTCTCTGACCTGCAGCAGTAATGCCAACCCAGCAGTGAGGAAGTACATGTGGTACAGAGCTGATGGAGACAAGGAGAATTTTATTTGGACAGGGACCTGCTTAAACATTAAAGTCTCCAGAGACAAACAAAGATTTTTCTGCAAGGCTGAAAATGAGATTGGAGTTGAACGTTCTAACCTGACTCACCTTGATGTTCAGTGTATGTATCACACAATTAAATATTTAAAAGTTTAAGCATAACTTGAGCAGGTTTAACATGTACATCGTATCACTATTCATGGCAGGTTGTGAAACACAGTGTGGATTTTACAGTGGAGTCCTTCCTTGGGTCCTTGCTGGTGTGTTTTTCAGTGTCAGCGTGATCTGTGCAGCTTTCCTTTGGTATGTTGGTTCCTTTAGTAAACTGGTTGTTGATTAAAACTAAAAGTCCTGCAGATGTTTCCATAATATATTTTTCAATACTTGTTTTGTATTCTTGTAGCAAAGTACAAAAGAATGTGAAGCCACAAGAAGAGGACAGAACTTACATGTCACTGAATCGTAGAAATGTCAGCGCTTCAGAGTATGACGTCATTAACAAAGCTCCAAAGTGACCTTCACTGATCCTTCAGGAGCTATCTAATTTTGTTTTATTTTGTGTTTTTGACAAATAATTATCAGTCATACTTGTCTTTACTGAAATGCATTTAATAGCAACTGAGCGCTTATATATCAGTTTTTTAAAGGGTGCTGGAGTTGCTCAATTTGGTGGGATTGCGCAACACCTGTAGAAAATTCTTCCTAAAGCTTTGATACTGACTATAATCCTGTTTGCTGATAATGTCAAAGGTTATAGTGTTTCTCTTTGTTTTTATTTTTGATCATATGTTTATTCTGCATCCAACGTGAAGAATCGGGAGCAGGGACATGTTTATCAGTAGGTTACATAAGCTTTTAACAGCACTGTTTAAGAAATAGAGACATATATGATCTACACGGCTGCTCTTTTCTATGTTTAAGAGAAAAACCTTGAATAGTTAAGATGCCTTGTGAGACCAGCCACATATTAGTTTCCTGTAAATTTGCCCTGTTATCAGTATTTATGTTTCTCACACATGATTGCTTGAATATTTCCTCCTCAACCACGTTTATTGCACTAAATGTTTAGAGTAGGGTATCCTGTCACCCGAATGCCATTCATGCACAACTGAACCTTGTATCACCAATATTACCACAACAGATGAATAAATTGAACTGCTCAACAGTTTTTATTTTATACCATGTTAAATGTTTTCCATGGGTAACCATGCATAGTAGTATGTTTAGTAGATGTATTATTAATTATATATATCGACAGAATAAAAGAGGAAATAAAACTTTTAGCTGGTGTGTGTTTGTGTGTGAATTCTACTGAAAAAGTTCTTATTTCCCCTTCTAGATATTGTAATGCCTGAAATCGTCAGAGTGCATTAGACAGTTCTTAATATGGACACTAGTTTCTGTCACACTGTCTCTTTTGCAACTAAGATTTCAACTTCCTGCTCTGATATCTGCCCCTCCTCCACCTCCTCCCCTGACAGCTGTAAGACTGACTCTCCTTCCACAGTGTGGAGTAAGATCCTTTCTGCCAAAACCTACCCTCTGCTTCCTGAAGTACGGACACTGGTTGAACATATGAGGTCTCATATTTTCAAATATGAAGTCTCTCAAATTGAAGAAACTATTGGCTTAACCCTTTGAGGTCCTCACCAAGAAAAAAGCAATGGAAAGTTTTTTTTGTTGGCATTTCTTATTGATTTGGGTGAGTAATAACCACAATCAATATTTTTTTTTCAATAGAACCTGTAGTTTTTAAAATATTGATCTCTACCAAATGGTTGAAATGTCCCTTTATGGTAAAAGTATGAAATGTCATGCAAATACAAGTACATTAGATAATACAGTTTAAAAAAATCAAATAAAGGGCCAAATTATAATTAAATTAATAATAAAATCTATCCAGGGCATGCCAGTGAACATTGCTGTTTTCATTCCATCAAAGGAAAGTATTATATCAAACAACAAAATACATAGCTTTTTTCATCTGCAAATGTGAAAAATGTGCTACAGCACAAAATACTCACATTCAGGCCACTTCTGATTGAATGCTACTGTGCAAAATCAGTTAACTGTTTAACTGTTAACTTGGTTCAAACACAGCCAGGTGGAACCCTTTTGAAAGCCATCGGTTTCTGGTCCAGTAGGGCACAGTCCCTCTTGTAGAACAGGGTCCAAGTCAAGGATGTATCAGAAAAGTGGAATATGCCATCTCCTTAACTTGTAACTTATAACTTGTCTTATACAGGTGTAATAGCATATCAGAAAGTTTAATTTCTCCCGCATGCTAATTATATACAGGAATGAGTGATGGGCATGGAATGGTGATCTTTGCATTGGACTCTTTGCTCCACCGTTTGACCGATGAACCCACAGGCATTGTTTAGGAGGTTGACACATTTCTTGTCAAACCATTTCATTGCAATTCGACCTTCATCAGACCTGTAATAACAGGCTCCTTGGCCCTTCTTCATCAGGTCTTTGTTTGCCATCAGGGGAGCTCCACCAGTGCAGTTTGGTCATACAGTACCAATGCACCTGAAACCCAAGGAGGTGTGCAAGTTCTGGACCAAGCTGAAACTTGTGAAGAACTGAGGTTCTTTTATGGGTTTGCAAAGTGTTTTTTACAACGTTGGCCCCTTAGAGGTAGCTTCTGTTCCTTTTCACTCAGGGGAGCATTGAAGAATGTAGACCCCCCCTTGATACAGTAGTCGTGGATGATGCCAGATGAACTTGCTTGGCAGAACAATTTAAAGTCCCACTCATCTGGTTTGTTGGCAATATACTGGTGGAGAGTGCCAGCCCTTGTGGCTTCATATGAAACCATGACCTCAAACACACTGTGTGTTGAAGGTGGGTGGTATCATGAAATGGTAAATGACCCGTATTTGTATAGCACTTTACTTAGTCCCTAAGGACCCCAAAGCACTTTACACATCCAGTCATCCACCCATTCACACACAGGAGATGGCAAGCTACATTGTAACCACAGCCACCCTGGGGCGCACTGAAAGAGGCGAGGCTGCCGGACACTGGCGCCACCGGGCCCTCTGACCACCACCAGTAGGCAACGGGTGAAGTGCCCAAGGAGACAACAACCAAAACTGTCCAAGTCGGGGCTCGAACCGGCAACCTTCGAATTACAAGGCAATCTCCCAACTCTTGAGCCACGATCGCCCACGTGAGTATCATGCCACAGGACCATGTGATTTTTAGCCATATAATTATTTAGCGTCCATATAGTACTTGTTCAACATGAAATTATAATTTTGAAAACTTAGTAATATTAATTTACCAGCTACTGTAATTTGGTTAAAAGGTAATCAGTTGTGATATTTGTGATTTCCACATGTTATTCTTGATTTTTACAATATTTACTAATATTAACTCAGAAAGTTACAAAAATGACTTACTGAGGAAATTATTTTAGCATATTCTTGCTGTGCTAACACTTAATGTGATTTATCAATAGCAATGGATAAACAAAATGGATCTAGTGGTCTGATTTTATGGCAAATAATCAATTTTAATAACATTTAGGTTATGTTAGCATTAGCACCATAAAGGGACAAATCAACTGTTTGGTTGACCACTTTTTAAAAAAATTATTCAACTTTTAATTTCACCTTTTTAATGCTGTCAAGTGACATCCATCTTTTTAGTAAGTCCCCTAACACTATCATACATCAAAAAATTATATCATCCTACCTAAGTTTTATCAAAAACACTCAAAATATGTTGTTTTTGTTTCTGACACAGTGCCTTCTGGTGGATTTTTTTGGCATTACAGATGTAAACTAATTGGTAGAAAAGACTGAACAAGGTAGGTCAATTTCAGTGAAAGCCTCAGTTAGATATAGGGCCTGAAAATGTGCTCTACCAATTGGTTGACCGGAACGCTAAAGGGTTAAAAAAATGGCAACGTTAACACTTGCCAAGGAGCTCATCCATTGACATCACTCCCTTGCTGATCAGTGGCATGTAAGCTATTGATGTCACATTTTCTTGATTATTTTCACTCCCCATCTGAATAGGCAATAAAAAAGGACCTGATACCAGATACTACCTAATGGAAAACTTTAATAACTGAAAAGACTCTAGTCAAGCCAAGTAGGTGCAAGTGGAAAGAGGCCAAAGGCAGGTTGGCATTTTGGATGATACTATATTTGCAGCTGTTGGTGTGTGACTGTTTTTGTGAAAGTGTGAATGACAAAGACATTTAATTATTTTGTATGTATATCAGAGAATTATATTAAAAAAAAGGTTTTATGTGAATAACCTTCTGTAACAGATTGATCAACCAGAAAAATCCTGTTCTGTTGTGTCCTGTTTGGTGATACTATATGAACACTCTGCCTCCTAGTGTCAGCTTGTGTTGTTACCACCAAAGAATGATACATGAAGGACTGCATAAAATGGAGCTGGAGAAATAAATTGAATTCAGCTTTTGTCAGTGTGGGATGGTGTTGAGGAGCAGGAGCCTGGACATCAGGGATGTGAGGTGAGGCAGACAGGAAAACCTCATGCCTCACATGTGAGTACTACCTGTAGGCTGAATCATCTGATGGACTGGAGCTAGAACACAGGGAATTCCAAGGCATTCTCCTCAATCCCTATGTCCACCTCTGGGCCCTTGAAGGCTGAGTCCTAATTTGAGGATGCTCCCTCTAAACAGAGGACATGAATCTGATACTACTGCAAGAAAACTTCAGAGTCAGAACAGAAAGCTGCTGAAGTTTTGAGGAATTAAATGATGCCACAAGTGAAACACTCTTTTTGTCCTGTAAAGGAGATCAACAGAGTGGAATAAACGCTTTTATGAGCTCTGTCATCCTCTCATCATTGTTTCAATAATTTCCAGGCTCTAAACATATAAACTGACAGTGGGAGAAGACGCCGGATTTAGCGCCAGATGTACACTTAGAGCTGTTATACAAATAAACCTTTAAATAACATGACCGCTACCTGGTTAACATATGATAAAGCAGTAAAATTAATAACTGACAGTATAAGACGAGCAAATCTCCGGCGAGAGCAGTCGACGTATTTCTGGCTACTCTACGAATCATTTCAGCACGAGTCGTTTATTACAGTTTTTCTCCATTGGTTTGGCTCATTTCTTGAAACAGAAATTACATTCTCAAAATAACATGGACAAACCTCCAAACCTCTTGGCAAATGTTCACAACAGAATGGTATTTCTCATTCATTTTATCAAATGGCAAATGCCTTAGTACATGTCTCAACTGTCTCAGTGCATCTTTGCAAATGATTAAGTACAAGTAGCCTACAGTTATACAGTTAACCCACATGTAGCACATTTTCCAAATGAATAGATCTTATAGATCTAAACTGATTAGTTGATTCTCAGTCTAATGATCATTCTCTCCAAAACATGTCAGCATGATTTCATTGTATAAGTACTCGCATGCACAACCGTCTGTTCAATTGTCAAAATTGGTCAAGAACATAATACCATGAATACCATATATGAATTTCTTTGAATATTTGATAAATTGATGACCGTCATTGACAGTCAGGTGAAACTAGGTGTCACACACAGGTGTGTTCCATGATTGTGTGCTGCCAAACACAGGTATATAAAGCTTGACTAGAGCCAGTCCGATCTCTGAACATGGATAGACAAGGCCAAGCAAACGGACAAGGGGAAGTTCTTCCTCAAGGAAGAGGAGGAAGAAGAAGAAGAAGAGAAGGACTGAGAATGCCTGGTGGAGGAATAGGGGGAAGAGGAGGCCGAGGAGCACGAAGACACTGTGCTGTCCCGAATGAAATTCGGGCCACAATTATAGACCATGTCATAAACCATGGCCTCACAATGGCAGAGACAGGTCGTCAAGTGCAGCCTAATGTGCCTCGCTCTACAGTCTCCTCCATCATCCAAACCTTTCGCAGGGGAAACAGGTACTCTATGTAATCTATGATGGAATTATATGTTGTATAGGACAGGGCACTGTGCGTGAGGCAAAAAATGTATAACTTACTGTAGAGATTTTGTGTGCACCTGCCTACAGTGGTAGGTCTATACTAGCAGGTGGAGAGGACTAGTGGAATGTTTTGATACTAAATATGACAAGAAATATATTGAACAAATTACTGTCAACTATGGAATTACATAATTTATGCAGTTTAGAGTAGTATTCCAGTCACTGTACAATGTTGCATTAGGATTGTGGTAAAGTTACTGTGAGTAAAACAATAATGCAATTACACTGGTAACTTACTATATTCTGTTCTTTGTGTAGGATTGGACGACAACCTTGCGTGGGTGGCAGAGGAAAACTGCTCAATGAACAACAGGAAAGACAGATTTGTAACATGGTGAAGGCAAATAATGCCATCACATTGAGACAGATCCGTGATGCCATCCTTCAGGACAATCATATATTCCAGAATATAAACACAATAAGCATCTCCACAATAGACCGGGTTTTGAAGAAGCATCAGATGACAATGAAACAAATCTCCAGGGTACCATTTGAGAGGAACTCTGACAGAGTGAAGGAGCTGCGCTACCAGTATGTAAATGTAAGTCAGTTACTGGTTGTCTCTCATTATAACCTTACCTGTAATCATAGTAAGCAGTAGTTCACTTATTTGGTTTCAATACCTCATTTACCTGAGGTTTACCTCAATACTTCATTTACCTGATTTCAGAATCAGTATTTGCTTCATCTGACTTCAACAATTTCAACAGAAAACTGCAGTTTACTGTATGATATGATTCTCATTATAATCCTTATTTTGTTGTCTCCCAATCAAATCTATCTAATACTGTAGGTTTTACTGTAACATCTCAGTAAGTCATCAGTGCAGTACTTCCTCATAGGCCTATCACTAGTTTAGAACCACTGGAGTAGTGGCCTGTAGTATATTGAAGCTGTGGGGGAGAACATGTAATTGTCTAACTGAACTATATGACTCTTCTGTATGCCTGATTTTATGTTCTTTACCCTATTTTAGAGAATAATGGCATTGGAAGGACATGAGACCCCTCACATCCTGGTGTTCGTGGATGAAGCTGGCTTCAACCTGGCCAAGGGCCGAAGACGTGGCCGTAATATTATTGGCCACCGGGCCACAGTGGATGTCCCAGGTCAGCGAGGGGGCAATTTCTGCCATTTCTGAGAATGGTGTGGCCACTCACATCCCCAGTCTTGGCCCATACAACACACACAAGCTCCTCATCTTCTTGGATCGCCTTTATACCGATTTTATCCCTGAAAACGAGAGAGGTCTCATAGGGCCTCACCTACCCATTTATGTAATTGTGTGGGACAATGTCAATTTCCACCATAGCCCACTAATTAGGGGCTGGTTTGCAACGCATCCAAGGATGGTCATGGGGTTCCTACCACCGTACTCTCCTTTCCTCAATCCGATAGAGGAGTTTTTCTCTGCTTGGAGGTGGAGAGTGTATGAGCATCATGCTCAGGATCAGCCATCCCTGCTCCATGCTATGGACGCAGCGTGTGACGACATTACAGGAGCTCAATGCAGGGGATGGTTGCGGCATGCACGCCGTTTCTTCCCTCGTTGCATCGCAAGAGAAAGTATCCGCTGTGATGTGGACGAGAATCTGTGGCCAGACGGACAACAGCGTGTAAATAATCAGGAGGGTGAAGACAAGGACAAGAGCGGGAGAATGAGTACAGCGACCACTGAATAAGTCCTTGTATTTTGATTTTGTGTTTATACAACTTACTACTGTAATGTACATTTTCTTTTTACATATGTATGAAACTTTCTTTGCGTGTGAATAAAAAATGGTTATCATTTCCTTGGTAGTGTGAGTGCAATCTGTGATGTCAAACCTTGGAGGCTACTCTTTTCTGTTGCATATTGTTGGTCCTCTGCCATAGTGACAAAACATCTAAACATTTTGTATGGCAGTACTCACACAATGCCAAAGGGACGATGCATTTTGGGGGCACTGACTATTCAGATTAGAAAGAAATGTAGTTTTGACACATGAGTGAACTGTTTTAGGGGAGATATGAGCTTTTGCAGGTGGACCATGTTGTTGTGATCAACCATCCAGGTTTATTTTGACAAAAGCAACAAGAATGATGAGAATGTCCGATCTGTGTCGAGAAATGAGCCAAAGCTATTGAGAAAGATCTTTGCAATTTTGGAGACACTGACTGTTTAAATGAGAAAGGGATTTAGATTGAAGCCTGAGTGAACAGTTTTGGATGAGATATGAGCTTTTGCAGGTGAGCTATAGTGTTGTGCTAAACTGTAAGAGTGTTTTGCCAAATGATCTTAGAGTTTTGAGAATGTAATTTCTGTTTCAAGAAATGAGCCAAACCAATGGAGAAAAACTGTAATGTGGAGTGATTGCAAATGTTTACAGCAGTTTCTATGTTGCAGAGATTGTGGAAAGAAAAGGTGGCAGTTACTTCTAGTCATGTTCACACTCACTGTGTCTTTTGTGTAAGTTCCTCATTTTACATCTTTTTTGAACACTTCTGTAAAAACCTCACATCCAAAGAACTGACTGCTCGACAAACATCATGAAATCATGTAAGTTATCACATTTTCACTATGATACAAATATCAAGGTTTTAGGAAAATATGATGTGATTTTCTGTAGTTCTTTGATTCACAGATATTTAGATGAATTGTCATATTTTTGACGTTTGTAGAAAAATTAATCCAAAGAAAATTAAAAAGTTTATGAGACTATTAAGACATGAATTCACGGTCTTTAGTAGAATTTTTCAGAAATCAGAAACATAAATTATGTTTAATTGTTGAAGAATATTTTTAATAAATTGTATAACTGCTTTAGACTCACACCTTCCTCTTTCTTCTCTTTCATCATTTAATGATTAAACTTTGTGAAATCAACACTGTATGTATATACTCTGTATAAGGCTGAACATTTATGTATCTATATTTTTCAAAGTGACAATAACTAGCAGTAGCAATTTGGACCTTACATGACATCTTAACAGCTTTTCCTTGGTTAACAAATAATCATGTAAAGTGTTTCCTGTGTAAACTTCAGATTCCCTTAAACTTCACTCTCTTGCAACAAAGATGGCTGGAACTCTGACTTTTCTTCTCGTTAGTTCTCTGCTGCAGGGTGAGTGAAAGAAACTCAAAATCTACTTTGCGTAAGATGATTAAAGTTGATAATAATAATACAGTATTGTTAATTTAAATCATTTACTTAAATTATCTGACATCACTATTCAAGGTGAATGTGCAGTAAACTACCAAGGCTTTTTATTGATGAGATATTTAACAGTAAAATGGGGCGATCGTGGCTCAAGAGTTGGGAGTTCGCCTTGTAATCGGGAGGTTGCCGGTTCAAGCCCCGGCTTGGACAGTCTCGGTCATTGTGTCCTTGGGCAAGACACTTCACCTACTGCCTACTGGTGTTGGCCAGAAGGACCGATGGCGCGATATGGCAGCCTCGCTTCTGTCAGTCTGCCCCAGGGCAGCTGTGGCTACAACTGTAGCTTGCCTCCACCAGTATGTGTGTGTGAATTGGTGGATGACTGGGTGTGTAAAGCGCTTTGGGGTCCCTAGGGGGGACTAGTAAAAGCTCTATACAAATACAGGCCATTTACCATATAAAAGTGTTTTGTATTAGTATCTGAATTCAATACTGAGTCGTTGTAACGCGATAAATATGAAGGAAGAGATAAAACTGTTTGAGTTTTTGTTGTTATTGTTGTTTTTTTATTATCGTGTTGTGTTTCAGGTGCGCTGTGCGGAACATTCAACATTAAAATGCCACAGAAGATAAATGTTTTGAGAGGATCCTGTGTGACCATCCCCTGCTCCTTCGATGTACAGAGTGGATTTGAAAATAACTTAGATGACTCATGTAAAGCATGTTGGAGTGATTCACTTTCAATTAACTGTGAAAATGCAAAACTAAAGCCAACTAAAGAGATGACAGGAGACTTAACAAAGAAAGACTGCACCACAACTTTCAATAATGCAAGTTATCTTCAAAGTGCTAAATACTATTTCAGACTGGAGTGTAATAATCCACTGAAATACATTTTTTCACAAACTGGTGTAGATATTTCACTCATAGGTAAGATATATTTTTTATCCATTTAGTGACAATTCATGAACAAATTACACTTGTGGAACTGCTTTGAGCTTGCTCTGAATTCACTGGATTTTACTCAGCATATAAAAACTGAAACTGCTGCTCATTGACTGACCAGAATGTCTTCCCACCAGCTGCTCCTCCCTCACTGACTCTGACTCCATCCACACTGGAGGTGAAGGAGGGAGCCTCAGTGAGTCTGACGTGCTCTGCTCCAGCTCCATGTTGGTCTCATCCTCCAGCTCTGACATGGAGCCCTAACCTGGGTCAGAGTCAGGAGACACTGCAGGAGAATCAGGACAAAACTAAAGTCAAGACCTCTGTTATGAGTTTCACTGCTTCTCACCTCCATCATGGAAATAAAATCTCCTGCACTGCTGTCTACCAGAAACAAGATGGTAGCCCTGATATCACTGCTGAAACAAGTTTAACTCCTGATATTTCATGTGAGTTTATTTTTTTCTTTTTTAAGCTGAAATTGCAATAATATACTTTCTTGACTTGGTTTAAATTAGACATAAAATGGTTAGTCAATTACAGTGATGTTATGAGTATGCCATAACAACGTCTTTGGGTTTTATAAAATATAATGACGACTTTTAAAGTTTGAATTTAATTTCATACTTTCATTTCATACATGCAGACTTTACTCTTCAAACGATTTTCACTGATGTGTGATCGTCTTAACGATATACGTTTTTCTTTTGTTAGCTTTCTATTTTACTTTAGGATGTCTTCAAAACTAACAACACAAAACCACATTTAGTGAGTCATGTTGCACAGTGGTTTTTTATTTGAACAGCAGCTTTTCATTTACATCGTATTATAACATTATAGTGTTTCTAATTTAACACACGAGCTTGTCGGAACTTTCAGATTCACTCTAAAGCTCGAACAAGAAAGTAGAATTGCAGTTTTATTTTAGACATTTGGCTTTGTGGTCTGTAATAAGTTCTATTAATAGTTCAGATAAAGTGCAAAATGAGCTGTGATGTTTGATTTACATAATACTCATTTTTAGATTCACCCAAAGATGTGCAAATTTCTGTCAGTCCTTCTGCTCCAATATTAGAAAACCAAAAAGTGACTCTGACCTGCAGCAGTAATGCCAACCCAGCAATAGAAAACTACACCTGGTACAGAGCTGATGGAGACCAGGAGATTTTTATTGCGACTGGAAGTTCTTTTAATGTTACTGTTTCAACAATCAAAAGTACATTTTTCTGCAAGGCTACAAATGCACTTGGATTTAAACGATCAAGCAACCTACAAATAGATGTTCAATGTATGTATTAATTTTCCACATTTACTCTTTACATATCACAACTATAATTCCATTAATAGGATTGAAGGATGTACAATACATGAATTATTGTAATGAAACTACACAGCAAATCCAGCATGTCCAAATTAACACTGTCAGATTTGATTTCAACACTTTTAAAGTGTCTATATGGGTCCACACCAGAGAGTGTTAATTTAACTCTTTTTGGAGAGTTGGTACATTAACTCTGATTTAGTGTTAAACACCAAATCTGTCTGGAGTTGATAATTTAACACTTGGTGTTAAGAGTTTATATATTAACTCTCAAAGAGTATTTTAGTTTAACTACGAAAGAGTTATCTTCTAATTAATTCTAAAAAGCGTGAATTTTACTGTTTCTGAACTTCTAGAAATTTATTTTGGAAATAAACATTTACTAAAAAGATGCAATGGTTTTTGAAAAACATTTATTCTGAACTGTGCACCACAATTTCAAAACATTTTCTGAAAGATGTAACAGTGTACATGTTCTCACTTTCATTAGAATTTTGTTTATCAAAAGGTCTGACATAGGTGAGCTGGTAAATGCAAATAACAGCATTGTCATCACTTATTTCTTCAATACAAAATACAATATGCATGTCCTTCATTCATCACTTTGTGGAACTTCAACGCACTCCTGCTCTCCCCCATATTCCATCTTCACAAGCATATCCTATGTGGAGATTGAATAAAAATTAGTTGACACTAATTAATGGCACAAATCAATTGCAGCACAGTAAAAAAAAAAAAGAATCCTTTTTGAGACATTACTTGTGTAAAGTATTTTCCCAAAAGACAAGGACACAGGCAACAGGTAATACTGAACTAAATGTAAAACCTCAACCTTTTTCATTTTTACCTAAACCGTGTGCACAAAACTCTGGAGGAATCTAAGTGCTAACGTAGAACTCAGTCAGGACGTCTGCTACTGCTGTTTGCTCGTTTTTGGTTTTTTTTTATGGGAGATCATTTTCAGGCTTCAAGTAGCACCATTATACCAACATTTCACATTCTAGACATTGTTTTAAGTGTATTTGACCAAAAAATTTAACTGAAAATTCACATGCAAGCTTTTTTTCAAGGCTGTGGTATTTGCCCGCAAACAATACCTTTCAGCTAGCTAAAACAGAATATTATGCTATCACCGAGCAACACGGCTAATGCCTTTCACACAGCTTTGTCTCAACTCCAAAGAGCCACAGAAGTAAAAGCTAATAATAATAATTGAAACAATCTTTGAAAAAATGACTTACCAAGCATGGCAAACAACTCAAATATGTAGAGCAAAATGTTCTGAAACGGCTTCACTTCAGCTTCGATTGGAGCCGTGCTGGGGGCGGAGTCTGTGAATTTACTCTATTAGTGTCGTATCCCCTGTAGGAGTTCAGAGTTAAGAGGTCAAGAGTTAATGTTTCCATTGTAACACCTCCAGATTTGAAATAGAAACACTAATTTTTAACACTCGATTTTAACTACTATCATTTTACACCTCAGAGTTACATTAAAAGAATGTGACTCTACTTAGAGTAAAATTAACTCTAAGACTACTAACACCAAAACATTTAACACTTTTGAATTTGCTGTGTATAAGCAGTAACTGATCTTTGGGGTGGAGTTAAATAAAGACTGACATTAATCACATTACAAGTAGTTAATTTCAGCATTGGTTATTAAAATTAGGGATTTCTGACAGGCACTATATTAGGAACATAGTAAGAAGAACTAGAAATTCAAACTTTTATCAAATGACTCTAGATCTTACGTCAATAAATCAGCAAAAAAAAGATAAAGACAGAAGAAAAAGTTATTTTATTGGACATGAACAGAGTCTTTAGAAAGATACAAGCTAAGAAAAATAACATGCATTTTACTCTTCAGTTTGAAACCTTTATATTGGTGTGGTTTGCTCTCTACTCATACTTAGAGCTACAATATTGTGTTAGGCACTCAAGAGTATTTAATATTATCTTTAAAAATATCTTTTGGGGCACTACTGTATTACAGACATTCACACTTATTCTGTAAATATAACTGCCTCAACATTTCAGTCTGCATGTTTCTGTGCTCATTTTTCAGATTCACCAAAAAACATCACAGTTTCAGTCAGTCCCTCTGGTCCAGTACCAGAGAACAGCAACGTGTCTCTGACCTGCAGCAGTAATGCCAACCCAGCAGTGAGGAAGTACATGTGGTACAGAGCTGATGGAGACCAGGAGAATTTTATTTGGACAGGGACCAGCTTAAACATTAAAGTCTCCAGAGACAGACGAAGATTTTTCTGCAAGGCTGAAAATGAGATTGGAGTTGGACATTCTAACCTGACTCACCTTGATGTTCAGTGTATGTATCACACAATTAAAATATTTAAAAGTTTAAGCATAACTTGAGCAGCTTTAATATATGCATGGTATCATTATTCATTGCAGATTGTGAAACACAGTGTGGATTTTACAGTGGAGTCCTTCCTTGGGTCCTTGCTGGTGTGTTTTTCAGTGTCAGCGTGATCTGTGCAGCTTTCCTTTGGTATGTTTTAAAACTAGTTGTTGATTAAAACTAAAAGTCCCGCAGATGTTTCCATAAAATATTTTTCAATACTTGTTTTGTATTCTTGTAGCAAAGTACAAAAGAATGTGAAGTCACAAGAAGAGGACAGAACTTACATGTCACTGAATCGTAGAAATGTCGGCTCTCCAGAGTATGATGTCATTAACACAGCTCCAAAGTGACCTTCACTGATCCTTCAGGATCGAGCTACCTAATTTTGTTTTATTTTGTGTTTCTAGATAAATAATTCTCAGTCACACTTCTCTTTATTAAATGCATTTAATAACAACTGAGCGCTTATTCATCTGTTTTTAAAGGGTGCTGGAGTTGCTCAATTTAGTGGGATTGAGCAAATCCAGCAGAAAATGCTCCCTAAAGCTTTGATACTGACTATAATCCTGTTTGTTGATAATGTAAATTTATATTAAACTTAACAGGTTATAGTGTTTTTCTTTGTTTTTATTTTTGATAATATGTTCATTTTGCATTTGATGTGAAAAAGCTGGGGCAGGGACATGTTTATCAGTAGGTTATATAAGCTTTTAGCAGCACAGTTCAAGAAATAGAAAAATTAATGATCTACACGGCTGCTCTTTTCTATGTTTAAGAGAAAGACCTTGAATATTTAAGATGCCTTGTGAGACCAGCCACATATTAGTTTCCTGTAAATTTGCGCTGTTATCAGTATTTATGTTTCTCACACATGATTGCTTGAATATTTCCTCCTCAACCACGTTTATTGCACTAAATGTTTAGAGTAAGATATCCTGTCACCCGAATGCCATTCATGCACAGCTGAACCTTGTATCACCAATATTACCACAACAAATGAATAAATTGAACTGCTCAACAGTTTTTATTTTATACCATGTTAAATGTTTTCCATGGGTAACCATGCATAGTAGTATGTTTAGTAGATGTATTATTAATTATATATATCGACAGAATAAAAGAGGAAATAAAACTTTTAGCTGGTGTGTGTTTGTGTGTGAATTCTACTGAAAAAGTTCCTATTTCCCCTTCTAGATATTGTAATGCCTGAAATCGCCAGAGTGCATTAAACAGTTCTTAATATGGACACTAGTTTCTGTCACACTGTCTCTTTTGCAACTAAGGTTTCAACTTCCTGCTCTGATATCTGCCCCTCCTCCACCTCCTCCCCTGACAGCTGTAAGACTGACTCTCCTTCCACAGTGTGGAGTAAGATCCTTTCTGCCAAAACCTACCCTCTGCTTCCTGAAGTACGGACACTGGTTGAACATATGAGGTCTCATATTTTCAAATATGAAGTCTCAACAGAGTGAGCAACAGAGTGATAATATCTGAAAAAAAAGGATCAGTTAATGTCCCATGTGGCCATAATATGTTGACGCTGCAATTTCATAATTTTGAAAAGAAAGTCCACATCCTCTGTTAGCCCAGCCCCCGCAAATGTAGTCTTAGCAGAAAGCCCATGATGTCCCTTTGACAGTACAGCAGCATTCACATAGATTCCATAAACGGTGCTCAGCGTGGAGGCCTCAGGCTCATGTCCCGACAAAGAACAAAAATTAATTGGTGGATCTTCCAGTTTGAATCTCCATTATGAGACTAAATCCACAGATAAAGACAAAACCTTGACTGATGAAGCGTAGTGAGGGAAACGTACCTAACCAAAGTCTCCTTGCACATGAATTGACAACCCGATTAACGCTTTCATGAGAAAGTTGCAGTTTCGTTCAGCTTCATCCTTATTCAGATGCTAAAAGTGAAGATCTTGGTTAGGATCAATCTTCATTTGTAAATAAACGTTCTCAGTGATGATACAGATACAGATCCTCTCTTGGTGACGATCACCTGTCCATCACCCTTTTCATTTTCACCTCAGATACTGAACCTGACTTTAAAGCTCTTGTTAAAGCCCCAAAAAGATGACACAAGAAAACAGAGCTGAAAAACTGAAGATGAAGTAATCAAAATACAAGCAAACTACTAGGCTGCAAGCATTAAAAGAAAATGGATGAAGTGCTATTGCAGCTGTTTCAGACTGAATAAGCTGGCAGTCCTGCCATGGTCATCCTGCATCACAGCATCAGTCAGTAGTTATCACTGCAGGTGATGATCGCCAGAGTGAATCAAAAGTTGTAACTTCTCCATCTGTGGCTGTAGTTCAGGAAGTAGCATAGGTCATCCACTAATTGGAAGTTTGTGGTTGCAGACTAGCTGCTCCAGGCTCTATGCAGACTTGGGCAAGATACTAACCCTGAGGTGCTCTCCGATGCATTCATTGGGATGTGCATGTAAGATACAAAGCACTTGCGCAAAAAAAGTATATAAAAAACTCTTTGTATAAATGGGTGAATGAGGCCAGCTGTATAAAGTTCTTGGAGTGCTCAGAGTACAAAAGTGCTGGATAAAAAACAGTCATTTTACCATCTTCTTTGTCTAATCCTCTTGAGTAATGTGGTCTGTGTGTGGATCCTTTTGGAGCAGCCACAGTTGCTGCAGGTGTCCTGAATTGATTGGTGGGTTTTCTCTTCTGCTGAGAGCCTTCTGCCAATAACAGGTGAGAGAAGAGCAGGTGGGAGAAAACAGAATCCATAAATCATGACAATAGTTTGATTTTTGCTGTGATAATGACATTTAGATGATTACATTGTCTGTCATTAACAGTGGGTGTAGCAGGAAGCCTGGATGTCAGATGTCTTGATGGAGACAGACTGTCACACCTGACTGGGTCACTGAAAGCTGTAATGCTCAGAGAGTGTTCTGCTCAACTCTTTCATCCATTTATTAATATAATCACTGATGTTGTATTTCATAGACACAAACTCAACAGAAGCAGCTCAGCCTATCTCAGGCAGTGTTGAAGTTCACCTTTATCACAGACACAGCATCATCATCACCATACAGATGATGTAATGACCTCTTAGCAGCTCAGTGCATGTTATTTGATTCACATTAATAGAGAGGAATAAACGCTTTTATGAGTTGTATCATCCTCTCATCATCTCATACATCGTTTCAATCATTTTCAGGCTCTAAACATATAAACTAACAGTGGGAGAAGTCACCAGAGTCGTTTACACAAATAAAACAGCTGTAAACAGCATTAATGCTACCCGGTTAACACAGCACACTGACCAACATTGTACATGATGAGTTACAACCAGTAAAGTGAATAACTCCGACGAGAGCAGCCGACGTGTTTCCAGATGACCTACGGATCACTTCAGTACGAGTCGTTTATTAACACACTAAAACAGCATGAAGGGCATTTGGTTAATGAAACACAATGACCAACAGACTTTATGAATATTTTGACGATATCAAATTAATATCTGACTGTGTAGGACTGCAAGTCCTCCGCAGGTATGTTAGCCGAAGATTGTGAAACAATAAATTCACAAAGTCACAGAATAGAAACACAACAGCTGCAAAGTGTGCCGACTGTGAGTCTGAAATATTATTTTTATTTCTTTCTTTTTTTTTTTGCTGTCATTAAAATTTTAAAAAACCAAAGGACAACAATCCTGTGGTGGCGCTGTCACTTGGTGTTCGCTCGCTCGCTCTGTGGTATAGTATCGCTTCCTGTTCCTGCTCAAACACAGTGGTGTTTCTGAGTAGCTTATTTGCTTAGCAGTTTAATTAACAACTTTTAAATACATTCTTTTTTCACAGTATAATCTTCACGTGCTTCATCCGAAGCACACTTTCTGTGTACTCACTACCTAATTTATAGTATTCACTCACTGTCTCTGTACTGTTTCGCTAGCTTAGCTCGTAGCCGACCCGTTAGCACCATGGCTACTTCACCTGTCCCTTCTGCACTTTCTTGCTCATTGTGTCAGATGTTTAGTTACTCCTCGGCCTCCTTTAGCAGTAATGATATCTGTAACAAATGTAGCATATTTGCAGCTCTGGAGGCCAGGATTACTGAATTGGAGACTCGGCTTTGCACCCTGCTCTCACCCTTAGCTAGCCAGGCCCCTGTAGCTGGTGCAGCCGAAGATAGCGTAGGCCCCGCTAGCTGTTCCCCGGCAGACCCCAAGCAGCTGGGGAAAGGCTGGGTAACGGTGAGGAGGAAGCGTAGTCCTAAACAGAAGCCCCAGGTACACCACCAACCCGTTCATGTGTCTAACCGTTTTTCCCCACTCGGTGACACACCCGCCGGGGGTCAAACTCTGGTAATTGGTGATTCTGTTCTCAGACATGTGAAGCTAGAGACACCGGCAACCATAGTCAATTGTCTTCCAGGGGCCAGAGCAGGCGACATTGAAGGAAATTTAAAACTGCTGGCTAAGGGTAAACGTAAATTCAATAAAATCATAATTCACGTCGGCAGTAATGACACCCGGTTACGCCAATCGGAGGTCACTAAAATCAATATTGAATCGGTGTGTAACTTTGCCAAAACAATGTCGGACTCTGTAGTTTTCTCTGGTCCCCTCCCCAATCAGACCAGGAGTGACATGTTTAGCCGCATGTTCTCCTTAAATTGCTGGCTGTCTGAGTGGTGTCCCAGAAACGATGTGGGCTTCATAGATAATTGGCAAACCTTCTGGAGGAAACCTGGTCTTGTTAGGAGAGATGGCATCCATCCCACTTTGGATGGAGCAGCTCTCATTTCTAGAAATATCGACAAATTTATTAAACCCCTCAAAACATGACTATCCAGAGTTGGGACCAGGAAGCAGAGTTGCAGTCTTACACGCCTCTCTGCAGCTTCTCTCCTCCTGCTACCCCCCCAAAAACCCATCTCCATAGAGACTGTGTCTGCTTCCAAAAAGACAAAAAACAAACTAAAAACCAGCAACAAACAACTTAAACAATCACAAAGAAAGAACAATACAGTATCCACATCTGAACCAAAGAGTAAAACAGTGAAATGTGGATTATTAAATATTAGGTCTCTCTCCTCCAAGTCTCTGTTAGTACATGACTTAATAATTGATCAACAAATTGATTTACTCTGCCTTACAGAAACCTGGTTGCAGCAGGATGATTATGTTAGTTTAAATGAATCAACACCCCCGAGTCATTCTAACTACCAGAAATCTCGAAGCACAGGTCGAGGGGGCGGTGTGGCAGCAATTTTTCACACCAGTCTATTAATTAATGAAAGACCAAGACAGACTTTTAATTCATTTGAAAGCCTGATGCTTAACATTGTCCACCCCAGCTGTGAAACTCAGAAACCAGTCTTACTTGTTATCATCTATCGTCCACCTGGGCCTTACACAGAGTTTCTGTCTGATTTCTCAGACTTTATATCTAATTTAGTTCTGAGCTCAGATAAAATAATTATTGTGGGTGATTTTAACATCCATGTAGATGCTAAAAATGACAGCCTCAACATGGCATTTAATCTGTTGTTAGACTCAATTGGTTTCTCTCAAAATGTAAAAGAACCCACCCACCACTTTAATCACACTCTAGATCTTGTTTTAACATATGGCATAGAAACTGAACATTTAACAGTGTTTCCTGAAAACCCTCTCCTGTCTGATCATTTCTTGATAACATTTACATTTACAATAATTGATTACGCAGCAGTGGAGAGTGGACTTTATCAAAGTAGATGTCTTTCTGAAAGCGCTGTAACTAAGTTTAAGAATATAATCCAGCCACTGTTATCATCGTCAATGCCCTGTACCAACACAGAGCAGAGCAGCTATCTGAACGCTACCCCAACAGAGGTCGATTATCTTGTTAATAATTTCACCTCCTCACTACGTACGACTCTGGATACTGTAGCTCCAGTGAAAACTAAGGTCTCTAATCAGAAGTACCTGACCCCGTGGTATAATTCTCAAACACGTACCCTAAAGCAGATGACTCGTAATCTGGAGAGGAAATGGCGTGTCACAAATTTAGAGGATCATCATTTAGCCTGGAGAAATAGTTTGTTGCTTTATAAGAAAGCCCTCCGCAAAGCCAGAACAGCTTACTACTCATCACTGATTGAAGAAAATAAGAACAACCCCAGGTTTCTCTTCAGCACTGTAGCCAGGCTGACAAAAAGTCAGAGCTCTGTTGAGCCAACCATCCCTTTAACGTTAACTAGTGATGACTTCATGAACTTCTTCACAAATAAAATTTTTATCATTAGGGAAAAAATTACCAATAATCTTCCCACAGATCTAATATTATCTACAGCTACTCTTAGTTCCATTGATGTTAAGTTAGACTCTTTTTTTCCAATCGATCTTTCTGAGTTAACTTCAATAATTACTTCCTCCAAACCATCAACGTGTCTTTTAGACCCCATTCCTACAAAACTGCTCAAAGAAGTCCTGCCATTGATTAATTCTTCGATCTTATATATGATCAACCTATCTCTAATAATCGGCTATGTACCACAGGCCTTCAAGGTGGCTGCAGTTAAACCTTTACTCAAAAAGCCATCTCTAGACCCAGCAGTCTTAGCTAATTATAGGCCAATCTCCAACCTTCCTTTCATATCAAAAATCCTTGAAAGAGTAGTTGTCAAACAGCTAACAGATCATCTGCAGAGGAATGGTTTATTTGAAGAGTTTCAGTCAGGTTTCAGAGTTCATCACAGCACAGAAACAGCTTTAGTGAAGGTTACAAATGATCTTCTTATGGCCTCTGACAGTGGACTCATCTCTGTGCTTGTCCTTCTTGACCTTAGTGCAGCATTCGATACTGTTGACCATAATATTCTATTAGAGCGATTAGAACATGCTGTAGGTGTTACAGGTATTGCACTGCAGTGGTTTGTATCATATCTATCTAATAGACTCCAATTTGTGCATGTAAATGGAGAGTCCTCTTCACACACTGAGGTTAATTATGGAGTTCCACAGGGTTCGGTGCTAGGACCAATTCTGTTTACATTATACATGCTTCCCCTAGGCAGCATCATTAGAAGACATAGCATACATTTTCACTGCTATGCAGATGACACCCAGCTCTATCTGTCCATGAAGCCAGATAACACACACCAATTAGTTAAACTGCAGGAATGTCTTAAAGACATAAAGACTTGGATGGCCACTAACTTTCTGCTTCTTAACTCAGATAAAACTGAGGTCATTGTACTCGGCGCTGAAAAGCTTAGAAATATGGTATCTAACCAGATTCTTACTCTGGATGGCATTACCTTGGCCTCCAGTAACACTGTGAGGAACCTTGGAGTCATTTTTGACCAGGATATGTCCTTCAACGCACATATTAAACAAATATGTAAGACTGCGTTCTTCCATTTGCGCAACATCTCTAAAATTAGAAATATCCTGTCTCAGAGTGACGCTGAAAAACTAGTTCATGCATTTATTACTTCCAGGCTAGACTACTGCAATTCATTATTATCAGGATGTCCAAAAAACTCACTGAAAAGCCTTCAGTTAATCCAAAATGCTGCAGCAAGAGTACTGACAGGGACTAGAAAGAGAGAGCATATTTCTCCTGTTTTGGCTTCCCTTCATTGGCTTCCTGTTAAATCCAGAATTGAATTCAAAATCCTGCTCCTCACATACAAGGTCTTAAATAATCAGGCCCCATCTTATCTTAATGACCTTGTAGTACCATATCACCCTATTAGAGCACTTCGCTCTCGCTCTGCAGGCCTACTTGTTGTTCCTAGAGTATTTAAAAGTAGAATGGGAGGGAGAGCCTTCAGTTTTCAGGCCCCTCTTCTGTGGAACCAGCTTCCAGTTTGGATTCAGGAGACAGACACTATCTCTACTTTTAAGATTAGGCTTAAAACCTTCCTTTTTGCTAAAGCATATAGTTAGGGCTGGACCAGGTGACCCTGAATCCTCCCTTAGTTATGCTGCAATAGATGTAGGCTGCCGGGGGATTCCCATGATGCATTGAGTTTTTCCTTTCCAGTCACCTTTCTCACTCACTATGTATTAACAGACCTCTCTGTATTGAATTGTATCTGTTATTAATCTCTGTCTCTCTTCCACAGCATGTCTTTATCCTGTCTTCCTTCTCTCACCCCAACCGGTCGCAGCAGATGGCCGCCCCTCCCTGAGCCTGGTTCTGCCGGAGGTTTCTTCCTGTTAAAAGGGAGTTTTTCCTTCCCACTGTCGCCAAAGTGCTTGCTCATAGGGGGTCATATGATTGTTGGGCTTTTCTCTGTATCTATGAAGCGCCTTGAGGCGACATTTGTTGTGATTTGGCGCTATATAAATAAAATTGAATTGAAATTGAATTGAAAATGAATGAGTCAGTACAAAAACATGAAAACACTGCCTCCTAGCGTCAATTTGTGTTATTACACCAAATCCATGATGGACAGTGTAAAATGTCGTTGGAGTGATAAATGAGTTCAACTTTTTGTCAACATTAATAGTTAAATATATAAGAGAATATTTATTTCCTGAAATAGTTTGTTTTAACTTTTCTCTTATTTAAAGAAGAAGTCATCACTTTTTTCACTTCAGTCATTTAGTAAATTTTTGCAAAAAAACAAACAAACCCAAACCTAAATGCAAGTTATTAATGTGGAGTGATTGCAAATGTTTACAGCAGTTTCTATGTTGTAGAGATCGTGGAAAGAAAAAAAGGTGACAGTTACTTCTGGTCATTTTCACACTCACTGTGTCTTTTGTGTTAGTTCCTCATTTTACATCTTTTTTGAACACTTCTTTAAAATCCTCACATCCAAAGAACTGACTGCTCGACAAACATCATGAAATCATGTAAGTTGTCACATTTTCACTATGATACAAATATCAAGGTTTTAGGAAAATATCATGTGATTTTCTGCAGTTCTTTGATTCACAGATATTTAGATGAATTGTCATATTTTTTATGTTTAGAGAAAAATGAATCAAAAGAAAATTAAAAAGTTTATGAGACTTTTAAGACATGAATTCACGGTCTTTAGTAGAATTTTTCAGAAATCAGAAACATAAATTATGTTTAATTGTTGAAGAATATTTTTAATAAATTGTATAACTCCTTTAGACTCAAACCTTCCTCTTTCTTCTCTTTCATCATTTAATGATTAAACTTTGTGAAATCAACACTGTATGTATATACTCTGTATAAGGCTGAACATTTATGTATCTATATTTTTCAGAGTGACAATAACTAGCAGTAGTAATTTTGACCTTACATGACATCTTAACAGCTTTTCCTTGGTTAACAAATAATCATGTAAAGTGTTTCCTGTGTAAACTACAGATTCCCTTGAACTTCACTCTCTTGCAACAAAGATGGCTGGAACTCTGACTTTTCTTCTCGTTAGTTCTCTGCTGCAGGGTGAGTGAAAGAAAATCAAAATCTACTTTGCGTAAGATGATTAAACATGATAATGACACACTATTGTTAATTTAAATCATTTACTTAAATTATCTGACATCACTATTCAAGATGAATGTGCAGTAAACTACCAAGGCTTTTTATTGATGAGATATTTACAGTAAAAGTGTTTTGTATTAGTATCTGAATTCAATACTGAGTCGTTGTAACGCGATAAATATGAAGGAAGAGATAAAACTGTTTGGGTTTTTGTTGTTATTGTTGTTTTTTTATTATCGTGTTGTGTTTCAGGTGCACTGTGCGGAACATTCAGCATTAAAATGCCACAGAAGATAAATGTTTTGAGAGGATCCTGTGTGACCATCCCCTGCTCCTTCGATGTAGAGAACACACATGAAAAGAACTTAGATGTCTCATGTAAAGCATGTTGGAGTGATTCATCTTCATTTAACTGTGAAAATGCAAAACTAAAGCCAACTAAAGAGATGACAGGAGACTTAACAAAGAAAGACTGCACCACAACTTTCAATAATGCAAGTTATCTTCAAAGTACTAAATACTATTTCAGACTGGAGTGTAATAATCCACTGAAATACAGTTTTTCACAAACTGGTGTAGATATTTCACTCATAGGTAAGATATTTGTTTTATCCATTTACTGACAATTCATGAACAAATTACACTTGTGGAACTGCTTTGAGCTTGCTCTGAATTCACTGGATTTTACTCAGCATATAAAAACTGAAACTGCTGCTCATTGACTGACCAGAATGTCTTCCCACCAGCTGCTCCTCCCTCACTGACTCTGACTCCATCCACACTGGAGGTGAAGGAGGGAGCCTCAGTGAGTCTGACGTGCTCTGCTCCAGCTCCATGTTGGTCTCATCCTCCAGCTCTGACATGGAGCCCTAACCTGGGTCAGAGTCAGGAGACACTGCAGGAGAATCAGGACAAAATTAAAGTCAAGACCTCTGTTATGAATTTCACTGCTTCTCACCTCCATCATGGAAATAAAATCTCCTGCACTGCTGTCTACCAGAAACAAGATGGTAGCCTTAATGTCACTGCTGAAACAAGTTTAACTCCTGATATTTCATGTGAGTTTATTTTTTTCTCTTCTAAGCTGAAATTGCAATAATATACTTTCTTGACTTGGTTTAAATTAGACATAAAATGGTCAGTCAATTACAGTGATGTTATGAGTATGCCATAACAACGTCTTTGGGTTTTATAAAATATAATGAAGACTTTAAAAGTTTGAATTTAATTTCATACTTTCATTTCATACATGCAGACTTTACTCTTCAAACGATTTTCACTGATGTGTGATCGTCTTAACGATATACGGGTTTTTTTTGTTAGCTTTGTATTTTACTTTAGGATGTCTTCAAAACTAACAACACAAAACCACATTTAGTGAGTCATGTTCCACAGTGGTTTTTTTATTTAAACAGCAGCTTTTCATTTACATCGTATTATAACATTATAGTGTTTCTAATTTAACACATGAGCTTGTCGGAACTTTCAGATTCACTCTAAAGCTCGAACAAGAAAGTAGAATTGCAGTTTTATTTTAGACATTTGGCTTTGTGGTCTGTAATAAGTTCTATTAATAGTTCAGATAAAGTGCAAAATGAGCTGTGATGTTTGATTTACATAATACTCATTTTCAGATTCACCCAAAGATGTACACATTTCCATCAGTCCTTCTGCTCCAATATTAGAAAACCAAAAAGTGACTCTGACCTGCAGCAGTAATGCCAACCCAGCAGTAGAAAACTACACCTGGTACAGAGCTGATGGAGACCAGGAGACTTTTATTGCGACTGGAAGTTCTTTTAATGTTACTGTTTCAACAATCAAAAGTACATTTTTCTGCAAGGCTACAAATGCACTTGGATTTAAACGATCAAGCAACCTACAAATAGATGTTCAATGTATGTATTAATTTTCCATATTTACTCTTTACATATCACAACTATAATTCTATTAATAGGATTGAAGGATGTACAATACATGAATTATTGTAATGAAACTAAAGCAGTAACTGCTCTTTGGGGTGCAGTTAAATAATGAGACTGACAATAATCACATTACAAGTATTTAATTTAAGTATTGGTCATTAAAATTAGGAATTCCTGACAGCCACATTATTAGGCACAAAGTAAGAAGAACTAAAAAAAAAATTCAAACTTTCTTCAAATAGCTCTAAATCTTTGGTTTGCTCTCTGCTAATATTTAAAGATACAAATTTGTGTTATGCATTCAAGAGTATTTAATATTATTTAAAAAAAACATTTGAAGCACTACTGTATTACAAATATTTACACTTATTCTGTAAATAAAACTGTCCTAACATTTCAGTCTGCATGTTTCTGTGCTCATTTTTTCAGATTCACCTAAAAACGTTACAGTTTCAGTCAGTCCTTCTGGTCCAGTACCAGAGAACCGCAACGTGACTCTAACCTGCAGCAGTAATGCCAACCCAGCAGTGAGGAACTACACCTGGTACAGAGCTGATGGAGACCAGGAGACTTTTATTGCGACTGGAAGTTCTTTTAATGTTACTGTTTCAACAATCAAAAGTACATTTTTCTGCAATGCTACAAATGCACTTGGATTTAAACGATCAAGCAACCTACAAATAGATGTTCAATGTATGTATTAATTTTCCATATTTACTCTTTACATATCACAACTATAATTCTATTAATAGGATTGAAGGATGTACAATACATGAATTATTGTAATGAAACTAAAGCAGTAACTGCTCTTTGGGGTGCAGTTAAATAATGAGACTGACAATAATCACATTACAAGTATTTAATTTAAGTATTGGTCATTAAAATTAGGAATTCCTGACAGCCACATTATTAGGCACAAAGTAAGAAGAACTAAAAAAAAAATTCAAACTTTCTTCAAATAGCTCTAAATCTTTGGTTTGCTCTCTGCTAATATTTAAAGATACAAATTTGTGTTATGCATTCAAGAGTATTTAATATTATTTAAAAAAAACATTTGAAGCACTACTGTATTACAAATATTTACACTTATTCTGTAAATAAAACTGTCCTAACATTTCAGTCTGCATGTTTCTGTGCTCATTTTTTCAGATTCACCTAAAAACGTTACAGTTTCAGTCAGTCCTTCTGGTCCAGTACCAGAGAACCGCAACGTGACTCTAACCTGCAGCAGTAATGCCAACCCAGCAGTGAGGAACTACACCTGGTACAGTGCAGATGGAAACCAGGAGACTTTTATTGGGACAGGAATGAGTTTATCTATTAAAGTCTCCAAAGACAGGCGAATATTGTTTTGCAAAGCTGGAAATGAGATTGGAGTTGGACGTTCAGGCAGCATTCAAATTGAAGTTCAATGTAAATATCACATTTTACATCTCTTTAACATTTTCTCTATCCACATCTAATTTGCATGTACATTTGTATAATATTACGATTCAACAAAAAAAAAAAAGACAGAGAAAGAGGCAGACTAATTCAATGGCAAAAATGACCTTTGCTTAGCCAGAGCAGGAGACAATGTAAACAGAGTACAATGCCAAGAATCCAGCAAATGAGGAAAAATTAGTAATCTTAAAAACTGGCACAAGCACATCTGGACCAGACAGGACCAGACTGCAGCAAAGGATACAGCACTATATGCACAAAGGGTAATCAGTTAATGAAACACAGGAGAGTCACAAGACGCTACCCCAAAGATTCAAGACAATTAATGAAGAAGAGGCAAGTAAACTTAAGAGCACTACACAATTACTAAGAAAAAGTTAGGAACCATAAAAAACAAAAAGGGAAAATCAGACACAAAACTAAAGGAAGGAAATACAGAGAAGGAAAACACAGAAATACTGAGCAAAATAAAAAATTCTAATACAAATAGAAACTGTAACTAAGAGAACTAAATACATAATGATATGATATAGTAACTACCAGCCAAACAGATAATGTCAATAATATATAAGAATTTAAAGTCCATAAACTCAAAACTGTGTGTGTGAAACCCAAGACCATAGGAGATCTGATACCAACAAGCAGCAATGTCACTCTGACATGCTGCAGTAATGCCAGCTGAGCAGTAAGAAAGTATTTGTAATGCAGTGCTAAAGATAACTGTGAAAACTGATGGGGAACAAACACATTTTATGAATCAAAGATTTAAAGTTAACAGTCTGTTTAGCTCAAGTCTGAAAATTATGTCAAAGTCAGTAAAATTTAAAGCATCCCATGTTCAAAAAAGGATTTCGCTTCATATTGATAACTATGATCAGTGCTTCTTTTTGGTAATTTCTGTAAAATGTATTCAACATGATTGTGACTAACTCATCTCTCTCTCTCCTTTCAATAATAGACCCTCCACAGATCCTGTTCTCATCACACTGCACCTCAACAGAAAGTCAGCTTAACTGTTCCTGTGAGACTCTGGGAAACCCGTCCCCCAATATACACTGGTATTTGAATGGACTAACTGTCAATCACTCTAAATGCGAAATATTCAATGAGACTCTGAACAGGACAATTCTGAGGAGCTTCTTCACTCTGAATCAGCCTCATAAGAAGAATCATCTCACCTTGATTTGTCACACCGTCAACTCTCTGGGCTCGGCCAGTCAACAATTTTGTGTCAGCAGCCAACAAATTTCCACAGAACATCAACGTATGTCTTTTGTACACATGTAAATATTATTGCTTAAGTTGTATGTGTACTAAAGTGGAGGGCAAGGATGTTTGAAACCTAAGCCAGTGATACAGTGTACTCTACAGACCCCACAAACAGATAATGTTAGGATTACATCTATGCTCCTCTAGGATTCACTTGCAATCAATTTCTTTGCAAGAAGTTTTAGTTACCCTTTAATCCATATGAAGAATGAATCTGTTACTTCAGTCCAGTTATAATAGACACACTAGGAGTTTCATAAAATGTATGTTGTGAGTTCAAACAAACCTTATTTTTTAAACACTACACGATTAATAATAACAGGTATTTTTCTTTTTCTTTTTTTAAATTCAGTTCTGTATCCAGCGATAATATCCACTTTTGGAGTGCTACTGTTAGCACTGTTACTATATGTGTTTTTTATCAGGTAAGTAAACAACATGAGACTTTTTCAGAAAACCTTCACACTTTACTGTAACAGTAAACTTTATTTGTCCTGATTCTATTTGACTAAATGCTGATAAGTACTTTGTTTATTTGGGTCTTCATTTGTTAAAAAAACACTTTTGCAGCTGATTTAATACTCAACATTGGTCCATACGACATGCTACTGGTGGTTAATATTTGCATGTATTCATTTTCAAGACATCTGTTTACATTGTCTGTTAACATTCAGTAATGCATGTACAACTGTATTATTGCTTGCTAGCAGACAATTAATCTATTCATGCTGTGAACTAAAATTTAAATAGTGGCAAAACTACGATGTATGAATTGTATGCATATATGCTTGATATTCTACTTTATTTTTTAGGGCTCAGAAGAGTCCCTGTAAAAATGAAGGTCACTTAACAGATGAAAACAACACAGTTGCAACAAGTCAGCCTCTAACTGAAGAAGGAAATGAGGTGCTTTAAGTTCCTTTTAACAGTGTTGACAAATGCTGATGCTTTTGTAACTATACAGCAAGAAGTAGATTATCTTTACCACTGATCTTTTCTATGTAATTGTAGGAACCAAACACAACAGAAGAGTGCATTTATGCAAACGCTGATGGGCAGAGAGGGGCAGAAAATCTTCACCCTGCAAACATCGCTGGACCAAGCAGCACTGACTTTCCAAGCTCTGGGCCAAACCATGCAGAAGGAGGATGCAAAAAATCAGACAAGAAAGAGGACGAGTGCAAACTGATTTACTCTAATGTGAACTGGAAAATGAAAAGCAAGAAAAAGAAGGGTGAAAAGTCTTTGAACATGAATCCATCTGGTAGATCTTATTTGGAAGAGGAGAAGTGCATGGTGAGGGAAGTTAACACAAAGTCTGTGAGCAATGCAGTAGAAATGGGAGGCCTGTATGCTCAGGTGGAGCCTAGAAATATGAGGAAGGAAGTGGGGTGTGAATATGCGCAAGTCAAATTTAAAGAACAAAGCGCTATGCAAAAATAGATAAATAGTGCTGTGAAAGAATATTTACCCCATATTTCCTGATGTCTTGCTTTGTGCAAAATTAAACTAATCTTAATATAAGAAAAAAATAACTCAAGTAAAAAGGCACTTTAAAGAAAAAGAGTCCAAATCTATTAAAAATTTATTTGATTATTTGATTATCTGAAACATTTTAATGTGACGAATATGGAAGGAAATAAGAAATCAGACAAATACTTTTCATAGCATAATGCAACCTTTTGCATTGTTGAGCTTACTACAAAATAAATAAATAGCTGGTCTGTTCTCTGGGTGTGTCCTTGACACATGTAGTCACTATGTGGCAAGGCCATTTAGCAATACAATTACAATCCCTTCGTTCAGGCTTCTCTGGCACAGTATCTCAGACACTGCCTGATATTTTCTTAAACTTGGTAACTACCAGGTGGCTACAACTGGTCCAAGGAGACCTGTTAGAGAAGCTAGGAGAAGCTCTGGACATGATTCAACACACAAATGGCCTGAGGATAAAAACTCCTCTTGAGCCTCTGTTTTTGTTCGGAACCTTCTGCCTGATTTCAGAAGCTGGAAGAGTTCGTTGCTGGGATGGGAATGGGTCCTTCAAAATCTGAGTTATTCTAGTCCAGCATCTCCTGTAGGGAAGGGAGAGCAGTCCTGCAGCAGCGTTCTGCCGTATGGATACATATATATATATATATACTATATTATAAATATAATGAATGATACTTAAACATAAATACAAGTGATTCTGTTTTTTTTTTTTTTTTTCAATATATTATTTTGTCAAACATTTTTTGGAAGTTAAGCACCAGTGTTGGTCAAGTTACTTGAAAAAAGTAATCAGTAAGTAATTACTACAGTAATTACCCCCAAAAGTAATCCCATTACTTTACTGATAACTTATTTTCAAAAGTAATGAATTGCTTAGTTACTTAGTTACTTTTTTAAAACACGATTTACAACCTGAATAGGTGATAAAGCGATAGATCTTTCAGCCCAATTCTACTTTTTCTGCATAATCAATCATACAAAATGTAATCAAATGGAAAAGTCCCTTTTTAAAACTTGTTTTATTAGTTTTAATCTTTTAACTTTATACATCAAGCAAAAATTTAATTATATGCAACATTCTCTGACTGGAAGAAATTTGTTTAACATTTAAACCGATTTTCTGCACATTCCAGCAGATAAAATAAAAATTTTTGTGTGTGTTTACACTCAGTCCCATGCCGTGAATAGCAGACGCTAATGTTTTTGTCACTTTTTACGGAATCAAACTCAAAGTAAGGTCAGTACTTCCACGTTTTAAACGCTGCACGGTCATATGCTCTCCCGCACTCGATATATTATCCATTGTTGATCTGCACACAGCTGTTGGCACGAACGTTGCACTCGCTTACGTCATTGTCATGAGACACTCTCGCAAAAAAAAATCACGGTTTTAGTAACGCAGTAACGCAGCGTGCTTACGGGAAAGTAATAGTAATCTAATTACCTTTTTTGCAATAGTAATCCCTTACTTTACTCGTTACTTGAAAAAGTAATTGGATTACAGTAACACATTACTGCCCATCTCTGTTAAGCACACCTGAGAGTTTTTTGCTGTCTTTTGTTAATGTGCATTGGTGCTTTCGAGTTCACTCATGAATTTGCTCTTTCATATTCATAGAACGTATTCACTTGCTATGACACACTAGACATGGGGAGGATTGACTGGTAGATATCGAGTAAATTTTGGTTTTTGTACCTTTGTCCTCTAAGCTGTATGACATCATTTCACTGAGTAATTGTTCTGGGTGCATTGCATTGGCTGATAATAATATTCGTTCATCACCTGATCTAACCTGATTTTAAGTCCCTACATTCCTCCTTATTGCATTAAAAAAGTGTAGCAAACTAGAGATTTAGTGAAACAAACACAGCCATTCTTTCAGTCTTTCAGGGTTTCTCATGTTCAGACTGACTGCCTTAGTCAGCCTCAAACAGGAAACAGTTTCCTGTTTGAGGCTGAATAGCAGAGAAAGTGGCAGAGCATCTAAGCTTGTCTTTTCTCAAGTCACTTTAGATTTCTCAAGTCATCTAAAGTGACTTGAGAACAGAAACAGACTGGGACATCACAAACACAGTGAAGCAGCATCTATCTAGCCAGGTACGGTTCTTGTAAGATATAAAGATTGAACTTCCTTTCTGAAGACCTAAAGCTGTATTACAAATGTAAAGCTAAGTTTTGTGCTTTGTTCAACCTGGAAGAACTTGAGGATTCTAGTGTAGAAAAATCAACTGTAGTACTATACACTTCCTCAGCAACTGATTTTGTGTCACAGTGTATTATGACCTGTATTATAAAAACAATGTTACAGCTGTTGTGTTTCAAAGATGACTTATCGGATGCTGTAAAGTGACTGCTGTCTTCATGGCGGCCGCTCATCTGCTGAGTTCATCTGACTGGTAATAAAGACCCACTTTTGTCTTTAGTTCTGTTGTTTATAATGCTTTTAAACAGTTAATGCAATGTAAAAACACAGACAACAAGTGTCAACTTGGAATGACTAAGAGAGGGAGGGAGAAAACATGAGAGAGAAAACATGGGGGGAAAAGATAAAAGCTGCATGGGTTTCACAAAAAATACAATAACATATAAAAATTCAGGCAATGTTCATTTTATACTATTGGCATTATTGTATTATTTTCCTGTAGCAATACATTTGGTTACTTTGATAATGTGAAAAAGTCATAATCGTGTAACTTTATCAAATTAATCTTTAGTAATTTTGCAGTAAAGGTAGGATATATTCCTTAGAATTTGAAGACAGAAAGCAGAATACAGGAAGACAGAACATCCACTCATTTCATTTTTAATGAGCTGACAGCAATATTAGGTTGATTTCTGAGAAGTCACTGGTGGTTTTTTATTTATATATGGTTGATGTCTCTTAGTGGTTAGCCAGCTTTCATAATAGCATCTCTCTGTGCATCAGCGTTTCCATTTGTGGGTCATCACCAAAGATATTATTACAACATTTTGTGGTTTAGTGATGTTTTTGACCTTCCCTTCTGCTCTCCTCTTCCTCTCACCCTTTTGAGGTACCTCAAAAGGGTGAAATAGTAAAAATAGTAAAATTTAATTTTTAGTGATCTAATCATGATTTTCTCAGTAATAGAAAGTTAAACATTCCTATCAGGAACTTTGTATGCACACATTCATCAGCACGGTTAAAACTGATTTAGATTTTAAAAAGTTAACCATCAATTTCACAGGCACTTTTCAACAGAAACAAAGGCTAAAGATACATTTTATTTATTTATTTGCTACTTCTGATTCTGTCACATTTTATTCTTAAAATAAACCATGGTTCACAGATGATGCATCTCTTCTCTGTACAGGAAGTATGCAAGTTTAATGCCACAAACTTGCTCATGTTATACTTCTCAACAGTGTATCTTTAGTTCACAGTGATATTAAATGCTAATCTAAATAGAGGTTAGTTCCTGTTAAAAAAATATATATATATATTTTCCACTGTCACCAAGTCCTTGCTCAAATGGAGCAATTTGATTGTTGTGGTTTTCCCTGTATTATCGTAGGGTCTTTACCTTACAATATGAAGTCCCTTGTGGCAACTTTTATTGTGATTTGGTGCTATATAAATAATATTCAACTGAACTGAATTAGTTATTAACTTGTAGAAAGCAACATAATAAAAATAGGCTATTCATCCTAGAAAATATATCAATATTTGTCATCTTAGTAGGGGTGTGGGAAAGGAATATTATATTTTGAATTGTATCAATACAAGGACACCAAATATCAATATTTTATTTAATCAATTAAAATAATCTGGGAAGAATTACAACAAGAAGTTTTAGCTCACACACCACCATCCAGAAATAACTTTAGACAAGCGAGCGTACGTTAAATCAGCTCAACCGAAATAAGTGACCAACACTGGACACACATAATTAGACGAAGCTACTTCATATTTAAGAGCAAGTCAGTTGCTCAGTCATATGAGTAAAAGTAAAATAGCAACCTCCTTGCATCAGTCAAAAACACCAGTGCCTGTCTGGTAAATTGACCTTTTTCAGCAACTGACTGCAACTTGTGGTGACTAAACCCATTTGTAGGCATTTTGTGGTCATGAGTGTGCACGATACGATAGATTGACAGCATTTAAGAGTAGTTGTCAAACAGCTAACAGATCATCTGCAGAGGAATGGTTTATTTGAAGAGTTTCAGTCAGGTTTCAGAGTTCATCACAGCACAGAAACAGCTTTATTGAAGGTTACAAATGATCTTCTTATGGCCTCTGACAGTGGACTCATCTCTGTGCTTGTCCTTCTTGACCTTAGTGCAGCATTCGATACTGTTGACCATAATATTCTATTAGAGCGATTAGAACATGCTGTAGGTATTACAGGTATTGCACTGCAGTGGTTTGTATCATATCTATCTAATAGACTCCAATTTGTGCATGTAAATGGAGAGTCCTCTTCACACACTGAGGTTAATTATGGAGTTCCACAGGGTTCGGTGCTAGGACCAATTCTGTTTACATTATACATGCTTCCCCTAGGCAGCATCATTAGAAGACATAGCATACATTTTCACTGCTATGCAGATGACACCCAGCTCTATCTGTCCATGAAGCCAGATAACACACACCAACTAGTTAAACTGCAGGAATGTCTTAAAGACATAAAGACTTGGATGGCCACTAACTTTCTGCTTCTTAACTCAGATAAAACTGAGGTCATTGTACTCGGCGCTGAAAAGCTTAGAAATATGGTATCTAACCAGATTCTTACTCTGGATGGCATTACCTTGGCCTCCAGTAACACTGTGAGGAACCTTGGAGTCATTTTTGACCAGGATATGTCCTTCAACGCACATATTAAACAAATATGTAAGACTGCGTTCTTCCATTTGCGCAACATCTCTAAAATTAGAAATATCCTGTCTCAGAGTGACGCTGAAAAACTAGTTCATGCATTTATTACTTCCAGGCTAGACTACTGCAATTCATTATTATCAGGATGTCCAAAAAACTCACTGAAAAGCCTTCAGTTAATCCAAAATGCTGCAGCAAGAGTACTGACAGGGACTAGAAAGAGAGAGCATATTTCTCCTGTTTTGGCTTCCCTTCATTGGCTTCCTGTTAAATCCAGAATTGAATTCAAAATCCTGCTCCTCACATACAAGGTCTTAAATAATCAGGCCCCATCTTATCTTAATGACCTTGTAGTACCATATCACCCTATTAGAGCACTTCGCTCTCGCTCTGCAGGCCTACTTGTTGTTCCTAGAGTATTTAAAAGTAGAATGGGAGGGAGAGCCTTCAGTTTTCAGGCCCCTCTTCTGTGGAACCAGCTTCCAGTTTGGATTCGGGAGACAGACACTATCTCTACTTTTAAGATTAGGCTTAAAACCTTCCTTTTTGCTAAAGCATATAGTTAGGGCTGGACCAGGTGACCCTGAATCCTCCCTTAGTTATGCTGCAATAGATGTAGGCTGCCGGGGGATTCCCATGATGCATTGAGTTTTTCCTTTCCAGTCACCTTTCTCACTCACTATGTATTAACAGACCTCTCTGTATTGAATCGTATCTGTTATTAATCTCTGTCTCTCTTCCACAGCATGTCTTTATCCTGTCTTCCTTCTCTCACCCCAACCGGTCGCAGCAGATGGCCGCCCCTCCCTGAGCCTGGTTCTGCCGGAGGTTTCTTCCTGTTAAAAGGGAGTTTTTCCTTCCCACTGTCGCCAAAGTGCTTGCTCATAGGGGGTCATATGATTGTTGGGCTTTTCTCTGTATCTATGAAGCGCCTTGAGGCGACATTTGTTGTGATTTGGCGCTATATAAATAAAATTGAATTGAATTGAATTGAACCTGTGATCGCGTGTGAACGCGTGCTTTTCCCCTGGACTTCCCTGGAGCCCCTTCTCCCTCACGCAAGTGTACATAGCACTCCCCCCCCCCCGCACTTTCTTGTATATACACCTGGTGAATTGTAAATAAATCTTTCTTGTGTGCATCTGAGCCCGGAGTCCTGCGCTTGAGTCCTCCTCCAAACCGTAACAATGTTATTGCAGTAGCCAGCATATTGCAAAATGGTAGAAATCCCGATAATATTGTACTGAGCATACAGCCTCTACTTTTTATTGTCTTTTTTTCAAAACTGTTTTCTAAACAAGCCCTACTGACAACAACCTACTCAATACATCAGCCTAGAATGAATTTAAAGGTAATTTAAAGAAAAATATTGTTTATTTGTCCCATAAATAATAATAAGTTTCTAATTTAACACATGAGCTTGTGGAAGCTTCAGATTCACTCTAACACTCGAACAAGAAAGAATTGCAGAAAAAGTTTTACTTTTGACATTTGGCTTTGTGGTCTGTAATATGATGATCTATTAATAGTTCAGTTAAAGTGCAAAAGGAGCTGTGATGTGTGGTTTACATAATATTACATTTAGCAAATTATCATAATACTCGTTTTTAGAATCACCTGAAGATGTGCAATTTTCAGTCAGTCCCTCTGGTCCAATATCAGGAAACCAAAAAGTGACTCTGACGTGCAGCAGTAATGCCCACCGAGCAGTAGAAAACCACCTCTGGTACAGAGCTGATGGGGAGGCTCTCATTGGGACTGGACACACTTTAAATATTACAGTTTCAACAATCAACAGTAATTTTTTCTGCAAGGCTACAAACACAGTTGGATTTAAAGCATACATCAACCTCCAAATAGACATCAGGTGTATGTATTAATTTTACAAAATTACTATTTATGTACCCTGACTAGTACCCAACTAGAATTTCACTAATAGAATTGAATGGTAGGAAAATATGTGTTTTTGTATTCAAAATATTAGAGACCAAGAAAAATACCTTGTGCTTTTTACTTCTCAGTTTTTACTTAAGACAAAACCAAATTTGTTGTTTGTCTCAACCCAAACTTAGTAAGACCCAAGTAGGATTTCATATTATTTGTTCAACAGCAAGTAATTACACAAAGTAAACTAAATAATCATTATAATACCAGCTATTTTCAGGTGTAAGATGTCCAAATAATACCAGCTCAGATATTCACGCTTTTTCAATAATAAAACTGTCTTACATTTCATTGTGCATGTTTTGGAGCTTATTTTGCAGATTCACCTAAAAACAACACAGATTCAGTCAGTCCCTCTGGTCCAGTAGGGGAGACCGGGGATAGTTGTAACATTTTTGACATTTTTGTCTGTAAATTAGAGCTCTTTTAAGGTAGTGGATTCAAAATGTAATGCAAAGTATTTACATGTCTCTGCTATTAAATAGTGCAGCTATTTTCTCTGCAGCACAATTACCCATTGCATGGTATGGTCTCAAACACAAAGAGTGAAATGTTACAATTAACCCCATAGTCTGGGTTAGTTGTAACATATCCTGGGGTGAAATGTAACACAATGAAAAAAGGGTACTAACAAAACATTAACATGTAATCTTTGTTTATTCAACACAATCATGCACTTAGAGCCATTTATGTAGCTATGTGTGTGTGACAGAATGCAGAAATCTAGCTTTTGAACATATGCCAACCCCCCAAAAAAGACAAATTATGGAATTTTCTGCAACTGAATATTTCATTAATTTTGGTTGGTCTTCCTTGAGTTTGGCCTCATTGGCTCAGTGGGCATTATAACCTACAACTCTTGCACCAATGAACATAACAATGAAGCTGAAAAAATGTAGTTGTTCACCAGCATCGCAATTCCATTACTTTTTATCATGGCTTACCTTGGTGTGATTTGCAAAGTGCTTCAGAAAGATGAGGAAATCTGTTTCATGCACCCATCCTGATTTATTTCCATTACCAGTACTTCCTACTGGTCCATCTCTGACACAGTGGTCTGCATAACGTATGTGTGGGAACACAAACAGTGGAGGAATTGTGTTGCCAATGGCATTAACCGCATATACAAAAGCGACCAGTGAACCTCTCTCTCCTGATGTCGTTGCCCCAACTTGTTTAATATAAGTTAAAGTAATAGTGTGGTGAGTTGTAACATCTGCATTATTGTTACAACTAACCCAGACTGTTGCTGTTACAACTGACCCAGACTCCTATAGCCATGAACTAGCTAACATTACAGCCAACGGCTAAAACATTAGCACTAAAGACCTACACAGAATATATCCCCGTAGACATACAAATAACATAATTTAAGTTTGATGAGTTTAACTGCAAAGCAGATAATGCTATTAGAAATTGAAATAAAGTAGAAAAACTTACTTTTTGGTATACAAATTACTTTTTTTCGTGTTAAATTGTCTGTGTTTGACCAAATGTGCTGATTTTTCACATGTGATAGCAGAAATGAATTGGGCATGCACAGGATGAGTCACATCATTTGAAACTTAGCCCTGATTGGAGATATTGGAAGTGTTACAACTGACCCACGTTACAACTATCCCCGGTCTCCCCTACCAGAGAACAGCAACGTGTCTCTGACCTGCAGCAGTAATGCCAACCCAGCAGTAGAAAACTACACCTGGTACAGAGCTGATGGAGACCAGGAGACATTTATTGCGACTGGAAGCTCTTTTAATATTGCTGTTTCAAAAATCAAAAGTACATTTTTCTGCAAGGCTACAAATGCACTTGGATGTGAACGATCAAGCAACCTACAAATAGATGTTCAATGTATGTATTCATTTTCCATATTTGCTCTTTACATATCCCAACTAGAATTCCATTAATAGGATTGAAGGATGTACAATACATGAATTACTGCATTACTGCAATGAAACTAAAAGCAGTAACTGCTCTTTGAGGTAGAGTTAAATAACGAGACTGACAATAATCACATTACAAGTAGTTAATTTAAGTATTGGTTATTAAAATTGGGGATTTCTGACAGGCACAATATTAGGCACATAGTAAGAAGAACTAAAAAAATTCAAACTTTCATCAAATGGCTCTAAAGCTTGCATCAATAAATCAGTTAAAGATTTAAGACAGTTAAAGTTAAAGACAGAAGAAAAAATAGTTTATTGGACATGAACAGAGTCTTTAGAAAGATACAAGCCAAGAAAAACAACTTGTCATGTTTACTCTTCAGTTTCTGCTCAAGATTAAACCTTTATATTGGTGTGGTTTGCTCTCTGCTAATACTGAGAGGTACAATATTGTGTTTTGCATTCAAGAATATTTAATATTATTTTTAAAAGTATCTTTCAGGGCACTACTGTATTACAAATATTTACACTTATTCTGTAAATAAAACTGTCCTAACATTTCAGTCTGCATGTTTCTGTGCTCATTTTTTCACCTAAAAACGTTACAGTTTCAGTCAGTCCTTCTGGTCCAGTACCAGAGAACAGCAGCGTGACTCTAACCTGCAGCAGTAATGCCAACCCAGCAGTGAGGAACTACACCTGGTACAGTGCATATGGAAACCAGGAGACTTTTATTGGGACAGGAATGAGTTTATCTATTAAAGTCTCCAAAGACAGACGAATATTGTTTTGCAAAGCTGAAAATGAGATTGGAGTTGGACGTTCCAGCAGCATTCAAATTGAAGTTCAGTGTAAATATCACATTTTACATCTGTTTAACATGTTCTCTATCCACATCTAATTTGCATGTACATTTGTATAATATTACGATTCAACAAAAAAAAGAAAGAGAAAAGAGGCAGACTAATTCAATGACAAAAATGACCTTTGCTTAGCCAGAGCAGGAGACAATGTAAACAGAGTACAATGAGAAGGAAATAAAAAACTGAGCGAAATACTGAGCGAAATAAAAAACTCTAATACAAATAGAAACTGTAACTAAGAGAACTAAATACATAAAGATGTGATAAAGTAACTACTAGCCAAACAGATGATGTTAATAATATATAAGAATTTAAAGTCCATAAACTCAAAACTGTGTGTGTGAAACCAAAGACCATAGCAGATCTGATACCAACAAGCAGCAATGTCACTCTAACATGCTGCAGTAATGCTGAGCAGTAAGAAAGTATTTGTGATGCAGCGCTAACGATAACTGTGAAAACTGATGGGGAACAAACGCATTTTATGAATTAAAGATTTAAAGTTAATGTTTAGATGTTTGAAACCTTAGCCAGTGATACAGTGTACTCTATGGAGCCCACAAACAGATAATGTTAGGATTACATCTATGCTCCTCTAGGATTCACTTGCAATCAATTTCTTTGCAAGAAGTTTTAGATACCCTTTAATCCATATGAAGAAGGAATCTGTTACTTTAGTCCAGTTATAATAGACACACTAGGAGTTTCATGAAGTGTATGTCGTGAGTTCAAACAAACATTCTTTTTTAAAGACTACACGATTAATATACAGGTATTTTTCTTTTTCTTTTTTTAAATTCAGTTCTGTATCCAGCGATAATATCCACTCTTGCAGTGCTACTGTTAGCACTGTTACTATATGTGTTTTTTTTTATCAGGTAAGTAAACAACATGAGACTTTTTCAGAAAACCTTCACACTTTACTGTTATAGTAAACTCTATTTGTCCTGATTCTATTTGACTAAATGCTGATAATTACTTACTACTTTATTTTTTAGGGCTCAGAAGAGTCCCTGTAAAAATAAAGGTCACTTAACAGATGAAAACAACACAGTTGCAATGAGTCAGCCTCTAACTGAAGAAGGGAATGAGGTGTCTTAAGTTCCTTTTAACAGTGTTGACCAATGCTGATACTTTTGTAACTATACAGCAAGAAGTAGATTATCTTTACCACTGATCTTTTCTATGTAATTGTAGGAACCAAACACAACAGAAGAGTGCATTTATGCAAACGCTGATGGGCTGAGAGGGGCAGAAAATCTTCACCCTGCAAACATCGCTGGACCAAGCAGCACTGACTTTACAAACTCTGGGCCAAACCATGCAGAAGGAGGGTGCAAAAAATCAGACAAGAAAGTGGACGAGTGCGAACTGATTTACTCTAATGTGAACTGGAAAATAAAGAGCCAGAAAAAGAAGGGTGGAAAATGTTTGGACATGAATCCACCTGGCAGATCTTATTTGGAAGAGGAGAAGTGCATGGTGAGGGGAGTTAACAGAAGGTTTGTGAGCAATGCAGTAGAAATGGGAGGCCTGTATGCTCAAGTGGAGCCTTTGAGGAAGGAAGTGGGGTGTGAATATGCACAAGTCAAATTTAAAGAACAAAGCGCTATGCAAAAATAGATATATAGTGCTGTGAAAAAATATTTAACCCATATTTCCTGATGTCTTGCTTTTTGCATATTGGTCACACTTACGAGTTTCGGAACATTAAACTAATCTTAATATTAGGAAAAAAGGCACTTTTTATTTAAAAAAAAAAAGTCAAAATCTATTAAAATGTTTTGATTTTAATTTTCTCAATTTTAAATCCATGTAGACATTGAGGGTTCTCGGGAGGGGCCGTGCTAACACCTGCTGCTCTCTGGCAGCAGCACCATGCTCTCCCTTGTTTTAAATACACTTTAGAGCAACACGCAGCAACGCTACACTTGAGCGGGAGGAGGGAGGTATGGGGTCTTAACACACCCCCGTTCTCTGCTAGCCATCGGGGCGGGGCGGCTGGGAAGAGATGCTGGCTGTCCGATTGGCCTCCCTGCTGCTGCGGAGCCTGGGGCGGTCTGCTTGCCTCCACCCCGGAGGGAAGGGTAATATCTCTTGGGTCTGGGTGCCGTTTCCATCTCTGGGGGTGAGGATACCTGGACCCGGGGTATAGAGTATGTTTGGGGAGTGTGATTGTGTGTACATGTCCATTTACGTTTATTCCTACGTTGGGCGAGTGCTGAGTGTTTGTATATGTGTGCATGAGGGTGGGAATGCATGTCTGTGTCTGTGTGTGCCTGTTTGTCTGTGTCTATATGTCAGGTCGGGTCTTAGACTCCACCTCTCTGGGAACTCCAAGGCCCTCCAAAGTGTGGAGGCCTATCTCCCCTCACCACACTCCCTGCCGGTGACTGATGCCCTCAGGGGTCGGTGCATTGTTGGTTCTTGGTGTCCGGGGCTGGGCGCTCGGGTATGTACCGGCTCACTCCCGGTGGCTACTTGGCGGGGCCTGGCGCCTGCTGCTCGGTCAGGCCTCTTCCGGGGCGCGGGGGGCCCTCGGGCCTCCGGCCTCTGTGCCTGCGGCTCGGTTCACTCTGGCACAGCTGGCTGCCGGCGGAGCCGGCGGGCACGCCGGTGCAGCCCCCTCTAGCTCCTGCCCGGTGGCTACTGGGTGACCCCTCGTCTGGGGATCCTCAGCCCTTCCCATGAAGGTGGCACGGATGCCCCTCCGGTGGTCCTCCTTGGGCTCTTGCACTCTGGGGCCTCTGGATGTCTGGGGCCTGGATCTCCTCCATGCCTGCTTCATGCCCTGGGGGACGGGGCTATGGCTCTCTACATCCTCTAGCAGACCATTACATGGGGAAACCATTTGAATACAAGCGCGCCGATCCACACAGGTGTGCACATGGGTGTTCACTGTTCGTAGACTTAAATCACACCTTTCTTGGCTGCTACTTCAAAGCACATTGTGCGCTGTCTGTCCTGCGTGCTGCACAACAACATTCAATATTTAGTATTTACTGCTGTTTACACTTAGCTAGATTAATGCGATGGTGTTGTGTATAGTATGTTGCTTTGTTTTGTTTTTTTTGCTTGTTTTCTATTCTTTTTCTCTCAACAGGTGATCCCGGAGATATTTTTTCTTCCCCCCTTTCTCACTGTCCCTCTCCCCTTCTGTTTTTCTTTTCCTTCCTCTTTCTTTCTCCCTTTCCTATCCCTCACTCATGTCTGTCCCGTCTGTAACAACTGAAAATAAAATAAATAATAAAAACAAAGGTCGATCAAATGGACCAATACGGCAATGCCATGATGATCCATTTGGCAAAATAAATCCATTGGGTATCCTTGTTGGTCTTCAGACAACAATTCTGATGGCTAAAGAACCAAATGGGACAGGCGAAAAAAAAAAAAAAAAAAAAAAAAAAAAAAAGTTTTGATTATCTGAAACATTTTAATGTGACAAATGTGGAAGGAAAAAAGAAATCAGGAAGCAGACAAATACTTTGCATAGCATAATGCAACCTTTTGCATTGTTGAGCTTACTACAAAATAAATAAATAGCTGGTCTGTTCTCTGGGTGTGTCCTTGACACATGTAGTCACTATGTGGCAAGGCCATTTAGCAATACAATTACAATCCCTTCATTCAGGCTTCTCTGGCACAGTATCTCAGACACTGCCTGATATTTTCTTAAACTTGGTAACTACCAGGTGGCTACAACTGGTCCAAGGAGACCTGTTAGAGAAGCTGGGAGAAACTCTGGACATGCAGTCTGCATGCTTGAAATTTGGTGGTAATTCATTTTAGTCTGATTAGCCTGCAACAAACACATGGCTCTGATCATGACTCAGTTATAGTCTAGCTTCATCTGGGATGTGATAATGCCTTCCTATGATTGAATGCTCCAAATTCCAAGTAATAAAATGCAAAAATGTTTTAGTGGCCAGCTATAAATAGTCTATGCTCAAACCATTTCCAGCTTTCATCAAAGGATTGGTGTTAAATTTGGAGAACATGATGAAATCATTTTTGGGAAAATCTTCTAAAATAATTAAATAAAAAAAGATTAAATGTAAAATAATTTAAATAATTTAAAATATAGAATATAACTACACAAACATCTCAAACTTATCATTGTTTAGCTGTTTTGTTTGTTTGTTTGTTTTATTAACATGCAATTGCAGGAAAAGTGTTGTTAACTGTTCTGATAATTAGTTATTGTATTGTGTACCCAATCACACACTGTCTATAGAGGTGATATCAATATATTTATAGTATCATGATATGCAGACATGATAATTATGAAAAATACTAGGACCATTCACACTCAGTTGTGCTTGATTTAATTTTTTGTCTTGCTGTAGGCTATAAATATAATAAATGATACTTAAACATAAATACAAGTGATTCATTTTTTTGTTTTGTTTTTTCAATATATTATTTTGTCAAACATTTTTTTAAAATTCAGTGCATCTGGGAGTTTTTTGTCTTTTGTTAACGTGCACTTGTGCTTTCAAGTTCACTCATGGATTTGCTCTTTCATATTCATAGAATGTATTCACTTGCGAAGACACACTAGATATGGGGGTGATTGACGTCATTTCACTGAGTAAATGTTCTGGGTTGCATTGCATTGGCTGATTATAATATTTGTTCATCACCGGATCTAACCTGATTTTGAGTTCCTACGTTCCTCCTTACTGCATTATGAAAAGTGATGTATAAATATGTATGTAATCATTTTTCTAAGCACTTACGTTAACACAGGAATCTGTCCAAATCCATCTAACCTTTGTCACACTGCTTTGGAATTTAATGGACAACATGTGATGAAGTGTTTAGCAAACTGTAAATTCAGTGAAACAAACAGAGCCCTTCTTTCCGAGTTTCTCACTTTCAGACTGACTGCCTTAAATGAGCACTACAAGTTTCCTGTTTGAGGCTGAATAGCAGAGAGTGGCAGAGCAATTTAGGTTGTGGTCAAAAGGTGGACTTGAGAACAGAAACAGACTGGGACATCACAAACACAGTGAAGCAGCATCTCTCTGGCCAGGTACGTTTCTCATAAGATATAAAGATTGAACTTCCTTTCTGAAGATCTAAAGCTGTATTACTAATGTAAAGCTAAGTTTTATGCTTTGTTCAACCTGGAAGAACTTGAGGATTCTAGTGTAGAAAAATCAACTGTAGTACTATACACTTCCTCAGTAACTGATTTTGTGTCAGTGTATTATAACCTGTATTATAAATACAATGTTACAGCTGCTGCGTTTCAAAGGTTGAAAGGCCAAAGGTGACTTATCGGATGCTGTAAAGTGACTGCTGTCTTCATGGCCTCTGTTCATCTGCTTAGACTGCTGAGCTTGATGACTGGTAATAATGACCTGTTTCTGTCTCTGGTTCTGTTGCTGATAATGCTTTTAAACAGTTCATGCAATGTAAAAACAAGTGTCAACGTAGAATGACTGCACCATATGAGTGAGAGAAAAACAATGGGAAAAAAACAACACAAAAGCTGCACAGGTTTTACGAAAATCTTATTTCCATACTATTGGTATTACTGTATTATTTTCCTGTAGTAATACTTTTGGCTACTTTGATAGTGTGAAAAAGTCATAATCGTGTAACCTCATCAAATTAATCTTTAGTAATTTTGCAGTAAAGGTAGGATATATTCCTTAGAATATGAAGACAGAAAGCAGAATACAGGAAGACAGAACATCCACTCATTTCATTTTTAATGAGTTGACAGCAATATTAGGTTGATTTCTGAGAAGTCACTGGTGGTTTTTTTGTTATTTTTATAGGGTTGATGTCTCTTAGTGGTTAGCCAGCTTTCATAATAGCATCTCTCTGTGCATCAGAGTTTCTATTTGTGGGTCACCTATTTTATTTTATTATTCGTCAGCAAAGATATTATTACAACATTTTGTGGTTTTGTGATGTTTTTGACCTTCCCTTCTGCTCTCCTCTTCCTCTCACCCTTTTGAGGTACCTCAGTTCTCCAGCAGGTGAAAGGCTTCAGCGTTAGAGTACCCAAAACAGTTGTTGCTGATGAAGGAACCTGTGTTGTGGTGCCATGTCAGACAGAACCTTACGATCGAGTTATCTGGTACCAGTATCATAATCTAAAGTATCCTGTTGTTTATGATAAACTTTATTCTAATAACGTGGAACAGCAGTTCAGAGGACGCACCGAAGTATCTGGCGAACCTGCAGAGGGAAACTGCACCCTGAAGATTGACAATGTGAGCACAGCTGACCATAACCTACGTGTTTATGTTTGGATCAATCCAGACTCTCAGACAACTCAGACATTCCATGATCAAACTGTAACTATCAGTGTTGGTAAGTGAATATTGGCAAACTTCCATTTAAGTCAAACTGACCAATGTTAGGTGCCAATTTAGCTCAGTGAATGAGTAGGTGACTGGGCAACCACATGTGTTTAGAGAGCAGCACCCGGGTATGGGTATGAGGCCCTTTGCTGCATTTCTTCCCCTCTCACTCTCTCCCCCCTGCCTCCCTGTTCATCTCACTGCAATATCACCATAAAGGCAAAAAGCCAAAAAGTATTATTTAGAAAATGACCATGGTTGCAGGAGCTTAATTTAAAAATATATAAAAAATTCAGTGAAAATGTAAATAAAAACAACTAAAAACTAGTTCTGACAGAATTTGGAAAACTCAAAATCTGTTACAGCATCCAAGAAACCCAGCACATAACATGGCTACTTGGTTTAAGTGTACAATAGCAATTTGCCATACAGTACATGTCATTTAGAAAATTCTAAATCTCAAGATATACAAGACATTTTTTTCTCTTTATTACGTTTTCTTTTTTGTTTTTTGTTTTTTAACTTCTAGAAAGAAAAGCTCCCATAATCTACATACAGAAGCAAATGGTGGAAGGGGAGAATTTCCAGGCCAACTGCAGCATAATCTACTCTTGCCCTTTCTTACCTCCATCCCTTCAATGGAATGCAAACACACTTCTGGAAAACTACACTTTTGTGGATTTCCATATGGAAGTGCATGGCCAGTGGTTCTACCAAAAAACACTGCGAGGAGTAGCAACATATCTGATGCATAACAGGAGGATTCGCTGTTCGGCTAAGTTTAAAACCTTTACCATGGGAAGTGAAATGACACTCAACATTTTATGTGAGAAAAGCAATATGTGCTCCAAATACAGTAAATCGTAGACCTACATTTATTTATCTTAACAAACTGCCTTGTTGTTATGATTTCCTATATCCACAGATAAGCCTGTCACTGTTACAGTGAAAAAGGAAAAGAAAGTTGTGGTGGAAGGTAACAGCATCAACATTGAGTGTGTTGCTAATAGTAACCCCCCACCACACAAATACTTATGGTTTATAAGACAATTAGACCAGCACAAGATAGAAAATTCAACTCAGAGTACAAAGCATTTCAACAACATTGCACGAGATACATCTCTGTCCTGCATGGCTCAAAATGCTTTTGGAGTGCAACAGTCCGTCTGGGTGGATCTGGATGTTCAGTGTAAGAAAAAAAGAAACACACACACACACACACACACACACACACACACAACAAATCACAATAACATAATAAAAATAGGCTAATCATCCTAGAAAATATATCAATATTTGTCATCTTAGTAGGGGTGTGGGAAAGGTATATTATATTTTGAATTGCATCACTACAAGGAAACCAAATATCAATATTTTATTTAATCAATTAAAATAATCTGGGAATAATTAAAACAAGAAGTTTCAGCTCACACACCACCATCCAAAGATAACTTTAGACAAACAAGGGTATGTTAAATCAGCTCAACCGAAATAAGTGCCCAAAACTGGACACACAATTTGACGAAGCTACTTCATATTTAAGAGCAAGTCAGTTGCTCAGTCATATGAGTAAAAATAGAATAGCAACCTCCTAGTGTCAGTCAAAAACACCAGTCCCTGTAAATTGAACTCTTTCACGATGAGAGGAGGTGGAGAAAAGATAAACTCCAGTTATCTTATGAAATCCTATGTGCCAGCCGCTCGAAATTCCAAACTGCTGCAAAAATGGCCAAAGCGGGTTTCCTATCAAAAATTATCCTGGCTAATGGTCACAATCCCCGAACGCTATTTAAAATTTTTAATTTAGTGGTCAATCCCTGCCCTGTTATCCCGCTGGCGTGCTCTCCGGCTCTTTGTGAACAATTTTTAAATCACTTCTTAGATAAAGTTTCATCTCTTAAGTCTTCACTTCCTTTAATGTCTAGCCCTGTTTGTACCTCTGGTTGTTCGTCTACTTTCCAACAGTTTGAGCCCATGTCACTCCTTACTCTTAAGCATTTAGTTGAACAACTGAACAATACTAATCCTATACATGATACCCTCCCATCTCGCATAGTTAAGGACTGCTTCGATGTAATTGGACCCAGTATTTTATCGCTATTGAATTCTTCCTTACTCTCTGGCTGCGTCCCGTCAGCTTTTAAACATGCTATAGTTCAGCCTGTTCTTAAAAAAAGGAACTTTGATTATAATCATTATGTGAATTACAGGCCGATCTCTAAGCTCCCGTTCCTGTCCAAAATCCTCGAGAAGATAGTTCTTCTACAACTCCAGGCGTACCTGGATGAGAATCACATTAATGATAAATTCCAGTCTGCCTTCAAACCACATCATAGCACTGAAACAGCGTTGCTTAGAGTCCTCAACGATCTTCTTCTAATTGCTGATACTGGACGCTCTGCAGCCCTAATTTTATTGGATTTATCCTCGGCCTTTGATATGGTAGATCACAACATCTTATTAGCGAGGCTTGAGCATACTGTAGGCATTAAAGGTGTTGCCCTTGATTGGTTTGAATCATACCTCTCCAATAGGTCCTTCTCGGTCAACCTGGGCACCTGCTCTTGCTCCGCTGCACCTGTCTGCTGTGGCGTGCCTCAAGGATCTGTGTTGGGCCCTACTCTTTTCTCACTGTATATGCTCCCTCTAAGTGCAATCTTTGAGAAATATCGCACCGCCTTTCACTGCTATGCTGATGATATACAGATCTACTTTGAACTAAATGATGATCTTGCTTTGTCCTTGCACTGCTTTCAAGAGTGCATGCGTAAGGTCAAAGATTGGCTCTTAGCAAACTCTCTTATCCTAAATGATAAGAAAACTGAAATCGCGGTATTTGGCAGCAACGTTCCTCGTGGCCAACTTTGTGATGCCTTTGGTTCCCTTACCAGCTCCCTTTCTGACACTGTTAGCAATTTGGGCGTGTTGCTTGACAGCTCGTTCAAATTCGATAAACAAGCGTCTGCTGTAGTTAGATCTAGTTTCTACCAACTGCGTCTCATCTCTAAGGCTAGGCACTATGTTCCACATAAGGACCTGGAAAAGCTCATCCACGCCTTTGTGACTTCTAGGCTGGATTACTGCAATTCACTGTATTTCAGTCTTCATTCTGCCCTTCTTCATAGACTGCAGACAGTCCAAAATGCTGCAGCACGCATTCTGACCAGAGCTGGGAAGTTTGCCTGTATTACCCCTGTTCTAGCTGACCTGCATTGGCTACCCATTAAATACCGCATCCAATTTAAAATACTGCTGCTTACGTTTAAAATTACCAACAACACAGCACCGAGCTACTTTAGCAAACTCCTTAAATCGTATGTTCCTGCCAGAGCATTAAGATCATCTACTCAGTTACTCTTGGTGCAGCCTAGATCTCGGCTGAAGTCTAGAGGTGACCGGGCGTTTGCCCTGGCTGCACCAGAGTTGTGGAATAACCTTCCGATTGTGATCCGGGCGTCCGATTCTATCCAATCTTTTAAATCACGGTTAAAAACCTATTTGTTTAATCTCGCTTTTCCTGCTTGTTAATGCTCGTACCTGATTCTTAGACTTACTCTATTTTTCTTTATACATATTTTTTATGGCTTGTGCTTTTACTATGTTTTTACTTGATATGCATTTTATACTACCCCTGTGTATTAGTGGCAATGACCTGTGACTATATTTGATACTTTGTTAAGGCCTTATAATACTCATGTTACTTTTCTGTCTTTTATGTTAAGCACTTTGGTATACCGCTGGTTTTTAAATGTGCTCTATAAATAAAGTTTGTTGTTGCTGTTGTTGTTGTTCTGCAACTGACTGCAACTTGTAGTGACTAAACCCATTTGTAGGCATGTTTTGGTCATGAATGTGCATAATACGATTTTAGAGCTTTGTTGGAGATGTTAGTGTATGCCCAGTGAAAGTGTCTGCATGCATGTAGACAAGCATGAACAATTTAAACTATGTTTTACTCACTTACTGTTGTTAAGCAGTTGTAGGATATTTATATTTATCATATCTCTTTGTCATTCCACTTGTCTTCTCTTTGCCATAAATAATTTTAAGCTTCAAAAACCTTAAAACTTACAGTGGCTAAAATGCATGTAAATAATCTTCATTTCTGCCAGAAACTAATTTTTAGCAGAAAGACATCATGGTTTCCTTAGACTTCCACCACTCTTCATTATAGGGAGTTTTGTCAAAAAGGGCCTTATAAATTGTAAGTTTAGGCCAAGATGATAAATAATTTTCATGTTCACTGAAAGTTATAAACCACACATATCCAAGAGGTTCGCATAAATGTGATGTAGTAATATTTATATTTGGTCTTTTTAGATCGCCCTGTAATCCTACCTGAGACCTCGTGCCACCTTACAGGAGACCTTCTGAGGTGTATCTGTTTGGTTGATGCATCCCCTAATGCTTCTATATACTGGATTATAAATGGAAATTACACCCATTTGTCCTCATTCGCCTCTGCTTTGACAAATAAGAAACATGTAGTCTTTGGGGAAATGAAGATTAAAGTTAAAACCCAGACCAATGTATCGTGCACAGGCAGAAACCAACATGGAAGTGACACCAAACAGATACCTGCAGTCAGTTTGCCAGAATCATGTAAGTAGCACTCAAGACTAACAGTGTGTATATGTTTGTGTATTCAGGCATGAATGGGGTTTACCCAATTTCCTTCGGGGTCAACCTTCAGGATCAATAAAGTTTAATTGAATTGAATTGAATTGAATTGAATTGAATTGAATGTGTGACTGTAAAAAAACGTTTCTTTGTTTTTCAGCCCTTTTGCTGTGGCTCATGCTCCCAGGAATGATTTTCCTCTTTGGATGTGCTGTTCTCATTTACAGAAAATATCCTGTAAAGAGGTTAGTAAACTGTGTTTCTTGTTATTGAGTTTTGTGCTTAAGATGTAAAAGTATTAACACAGATTTCTTTTTAAATACTTGACAAACATATATTTCAAATTTACTAAATTCAAACATCTTTTAGATTACTTTTTGGAGGAGGTCATGTCCAGCAACAACAGATAAACAACATTTTTCAGCGGTGAGGAAAATCATTTCAAATGAAGTAGCTACCTCAGTTTTGATGATGTGTTGTAAAGATATGATAATTAGTATGTAATAAGTAAAGTAGCTTTATTTATCTGAGTAATCTCTTCTGTAAGAGCTCAAATATATATATGAAAGGCAGCAAAAACCTTTTCACAATGATCGGGGGTCAGTTGCTGCAGAATATAACATGGTATGTCTCTAAATGAGCAAAAATATTTAAAGTTTCTGGGTGGCTTTGTAAAATTTTTCTTCTAACTTTTGCTAGCTCACAAAATGAAGACACACAAATACACCTACAGAGACCTGACAGAGACCTGGAGATGGAAAGACTTTCCTGTGTTTATGACAATGATTTCCTGGAAGAAATGCAAAGATCGGCGAGATCTCAACACTACCAAAACAGTGAAACACTTCTCCAAAGCAAAAATGAAACAAAGCCACTTGACAAGGTTTTACCACAGAAAATACTCATTTCAAGTGTAAAGCATATGAAATCACACTACATGTATCAGATTGGAAGTTGATGTAGATCTTGACACATATAATCAAATTGCTCAAATCCGACTGTATAGTTATGTTATGCTATTGTTTTTTTTTAACTATTGTAATTTCTCAAACATCTAAAAGTAGTAAAATTATATATTTTACTTCCCACAAAATTTGTATTGCAACATGAGGGTTTATCTGGAGTAATGACCAGAGGGAATTTGCTGCTGTCTCACACAGTAGGTTCCATTGATTGTTGGAGCAATATAGTCTACTTGCAATGCATATTAGAGTGACATACTTTTGTACTCTCAGTTTTCTCTTAAGCAATTCTGTTAGACTTGTCACTGTTAGACTAGACTTTGCTTTGCCAAAGCATCAGTTATATTTTTGAACATATACATGTCTATCTTTATTTCCTGTTGCAATCTTAACGTGTTAGTGTTCCTAATGCTAACAAACAAGGAAATCAATATTTAAACAACAGAAAACTGAATTGCAAGCAGAAGAATACTTGTTCTTTACTCCACTGCAAAACTGACAAACATCTATAATCATGCCAAGGTGGGAATATATTCAAATAAGGATAATTAAAATAGTGTGAAAAACAATTTCTTACACAATGCCCTCTTCTATGAGAGGTCTAAGTTTGAATATAAAATATATTGAATATATATATATATTATATATATTTGAATATATAAAAGTTTATGATTATAGAACTTCAGACAAAGAGGGGCCAACATCAATTGCAGTTTTGCATTTGAGTTAATATTAACTCACTGGTGGCTGCTATAGCTTTTTGTAGTCCCCTGTGTGTTTGATGGAGCTTGACTATGACTCAGTGTTTCCAGTTTCTCACATTTTATATCAGCTTGTCTTTGAACCCACGAGTTAACCTGTAAGTCTTTCATGAAATACAGCCGGAGTCAGACTATTTGTAGTTTTAATAACAGCATTTTGGAATCTTCTGCTGCTGCGTAAGTAAATTTATTTACCTAATGAAATGAAACATAGCAGAGCCTGCTTGCAGTTAAGAAATTAAGCAATTAAAATCATATCCAAAAGTTATTTTAACCATATTTTTAGAAAACGGAAACGGGATCACAATTACAACTGAGGTTACAACTGCATCTATTGCTCAAACGTCATCATGCTGATCTGAATTCTTTAAAATCAAATGTCTGTGACAGAGAACACAAATTATATGCTGATGATATTGTAGTAATAAGCAAAGATGCTATTCATTCTGTGTCAGTGTTATTAGAGGTTGTTGAAACATTTCAAAGTTATCCAGTTACAAAATCATCTGGTATAAATCAGAAGACATACCAGTATCTTCAGCTTGCTGTCCTATTCAAAAGAATGAACCCACTGTGCAAAGTGATGTCTTTTAAATGTCACTTTTAGACGTACAGTTTTAGTCCAATTGATGGGGTTGTTTTGTAAACCCAAGCAACATCTTTTTCGACGTCTAATGTTGACATTGGTAGGACCGCCGTGTACAGGCTATTTATAGTCCACAACGGCCACATTTGGATTTGTGGACGTCTTGTTAACATTATTTTTACTTGACCTTTTAAGATGAATTTCACCGTTTTTCATATTTCAACACATTTTAATAAATGACAAATTCAACCTGATTGCAAACAAATAAGTTCATTAATTGAAATAAGTACACCAATTAAAAAAAAAAACAGGAAAATGTAAAATGCAAATCAGACATTATTATTAAAAGAAAACCAGAATCATCATAGCACTAACCCCATACTATATAAATTATTTAGTTATTTGCATCCCTGTTGTATGAAATGTGCCTCTAACAAAATAGAAACAACAGAAGATCTTAGCTGCCAAAAAGGCTGTGACGTGTGATGTGTCATTATTTTCAAAAATGGAAAATTTGTCTGGGAAGCCAGAGGAAAATTTATCCAGTATAAAATAATTGTTCGGTATTACCACACTCTTTCTAGACAATGTAAGTTTATTCAAGGATGCTTTGTGAGGGATTTTTAGGACAGAAACAGGTATAAAGAAATGGTATAAAGAAAAAAGCTAAGCTACTTCTTTTTTGGACAACAACATGCTTACACACAAAGTTGTTCCAAGTGTAAAATAGAAAGTAATTTTAAAATGTCATTTGTCTTTCTAACCACAAACATTTCAGTTGATATGTGTTTCTTTTTTTTTTCTAAATGTTGATTTAGGTCAATAATGGTGTCTACAGTGAGGATTGAGATCATTCTCTCAGTTTACATCATTTCATTCCTGATCGGCTTCCCCTGTAATCTCTTGGCTCTCTATGCGTTTAGTACCAAGGTCCGTTCCAAGCCACGTCCAACAGACATCCTGCTGCTTAATTTGACCATCTCCGACCTTCTGTTTTTGCTCATCCTTCCTTTCAAGATGCACGAGGCAGCATCTGGTATGAAGTGGGATCTGCCCAACTTCATGTGCTCCATCACTTCCTTCACATTTTTCTCCACAATCTACACCAGCTCCTTGCTGCTGATGGCAGTCAGTGTGATCCGCTACATAGGAGTAGCATTTCCTATCAGCTATCATCTACTGCAGAAACCTGTGTATACAATTGTTATCAGTGTTGCTGTTTGGCTCATCTCATCAGCACACTGCAGCATTGTTTTCGTCATCCAGCATCACCCATCTCTGGCCAGTAATAACTCCAATGCGTGTTATGAACAGTTTTCAGAGAAGCAGTTGAAGATCCTCCTCCCAGTACGTCTGGAGTTTTTCTTTGTACTCTGCCTCATACCTCTTCTTATTTGTGTTTACTGCTACTTGCGCTGCATCTCGATTCTGTACAGCCGTCCCAGGATATCCCCAATGCAGAAACAGAAGGCCATTGGCATGGCCTCAGGGACTATTGCTGTGTTCCTTATTTGTGTTCTGCCATACAATTTATCTCATTTAGTGGGTTACATCCAGGGACAAAGCCCAGAGTGGAGGTACTACACGTTGCTTCTGAGCTGTTTCAACACCTGTATCGATCCCATCATCTTCTACTTTTCCTCGTCCACCTTTCGCTTCTCAAGTGAAACATTCATTTTTAGGAAGTGGTTCACTTTATTAGGACTGAAAAGGAACAACAGCACCACTAACTAAGAGATGGAAAAATACTTTTTCAAAATTAAATGTACCATTAACACATTAAAGTTTGCTGCTGATGATGATCTAATATTTTTCGAGAGGACTGTATTTTCCTTTTGAAACCATTTTTCCTGTTTTCTGCAAAATTCAAAGACATGTTTGTTGCATATGAAAATTTCAAAACTTTATTTTATTTTTTCATTCAAGTGCAAATATCAAAATGTAAAATGAGCCCTGCAGCCCTGACACAAAACTTCCTCTTTTCTTTATTTTGGACTGGCCACTTTTCTGCATTCATGCAGTCTGCGAGTTATTTAGAAAGAGGTACGTTGTTAATTACAAACCACACACATTAAGTAAGAGGTAATGGCACTTCTAAAAGGCACCTAAATCAGGTTTTACATTTATTTTAGCAAACGATAAGACACATATTTTTTGTCAGTGAAATATGTGGGATTTAAATGATTGGAGTTTTTTCATTTGTTGTGTTTTTTGCTCTATTTTTGAAAGCTTTTTCATATAACAACTGATTTTCTTTATTATTATCAATATATGGTAATTTATTTAACCTTATATAACATGCAAAGCTCATATGTAATATATATCACTGGGATATTAGATGCTGTAACTACAGTTCTCTACTGGTCCTGAACTTTGGACTTTAAATCACATCCAAATATCTGTCAGTGAATTTAAAAGCATTTGAAATGAGTGGAACTGTGTTGTTGTAAGTCTTAATGAAATAGATGCTAACTATGGAACCTTGTTAATATTGTTGAGATTATCCAAGCTGTCATAGTCCTGAGTCATTTTGACCCACTGTTCTTGGTTGTCTTGTGTTTTTGTCATTTATTAGTTCATTATTTATTCTAAGATCCCGAGGTTGTTCTGTTTAGTTTATTGGATGCCCCCTTGTATCTCTGCCCTCTGTATCTCCCTATGTGTCCCTGTTTCACATTGTGGTGTGAGTTCTTGTGCTGTGTTTCCCTTCGTGTTTTATTCTGTTATGTTTTCCGCGTTTCCCCAGCGCGTCATGTCTGTGCTCTCCCTCATGTTCCCTCGCTCCCTCGTCTGCCTCTCCTCCACTCCCACGTCATGTCTCCTGTTTTATTGTGAAGGTCCCACGTTTTCATGTTCATTCTGTTCAGTCCAGCCTCCCCTGCTCCGTACCCCTGTCTCGTTATGGTTATCCGTGTCAGCTGTGTTCCTCGTGTTTTGTCAATTCCTTGTAATCCCTCTGTGTATTTAAGCCAGCATCTCCCTCAGTCCCCTTTCCTCCTTCATGCTGTGTGTTCCCATGTGTGCATCTCTGTAAAGTTTAGCTTATATTTTCCCAGTCTAGTTTAGTTTTGTATCATTTCCTTGAGTCAGCAAATAAAGCTGCATTTTGAGTTCATTCCCGTGTGTTGTGAGTCTTGCATTTTGGGTCCAATCTCCTGCGTGCCACACAGCCATATCATGACACAAGCTCCTTTTAGTCAGGTGCAATTTTTAATTTGAAGTTATGGTGGATCCCAGGAAGTTGATTCTGTTCATCTACACATAGCGTTTTCAGTGGGAGAAATGTTTCGTCACTCATCCAAGTGATTTGTTCAGTCTCGGCTGACTGCAGGTTTCCCCAAACTTATTAACAGTACATTGCACAATGACTGAAACCAGCACTGCTGCATGAACAGTGGGATGGGAGGTCAGTTACCTGGATGATAGAGCATGCATCAAAACAAGTTATGGTGGTCTACAAGATTCCAAAGTTTTACCACAAATACAATAAAAATTTTAACATTTTTGTATTTTTTTCTTCCCTGGAGCTGGATTTTCTCATGTTGAGGAAGAGCTTTCCAGATGTTCAGTGTTATGGTCCCATCTTTGCTTAGGACCTACCATTTTTCTGTGCTTGACCCATTTCATTTCATTTTGTCGTTTCTCCAGTGCGTGCATTTGTGTAATAACTCTGTTTCCCCAAATTGAAGACCGAAAAAAGACTATTTACAGCAGGTGAACAGTATCGGAAAGTCGTTTAATTAAAAAACAGGAAAAAACTGACTTAACGACCTGGTAAATGCATCTGGCTCTTCTGTTGATCCATCTGTTGTTTGCTAAAGACTTATCAGAAATGTAGTCATTGGAAGGGTGTCTAAAATATTTTTTAAGGATGGAAAATAAGAAGAAAAGGATGAGGCAGTGGTGGTCCTAGCTTGTTTGGCGCCCCGGGCGAACACTCCCTCTGGAATTTTGAAAAAACATCGGTGCAAATTATAAGTCTGTATTATAATGTCTGGTGTTTTCATGTTTGTTGTTTTGTTTTTATTTTATTTTATTTTGCGAGTTGGTTATTAGATGCTGCTCCAGCCAGCCAGAGAATACCCTGCCACCCCGCACTCTCCTCCCTGTGCAGCAAGCAGCAGGTACACCTCACAAACAGAGGGCACCCTTACTCCCAGCAAATGGGCGATAGAAAACCAATCGGCGCCAATGCCATTCCCAGTACGCGCTGGCTGATGTCGAGGCAGCATGAGTACAAGCAATTTTTTTTTTTTTTTGCCGATGCCCGTGATACCGCCCCCCACCACGATGCCGCCCCGGGCAACCGCCCGTGTTGCCGTATCAAAAACCGCTAATGGGATGAGGTATACCAAATTACACAACAACTGGGGTGAAAATCAGTGACAATGACTTATGGGGTGACCCATTGCCATCAGGTTTGGTTCACATGTTGCAGAGAACTAAAGAAGTCAGGAGACACTTGTCTCCTAACCTCTTTAGGTCAGAGTCATCGGGCACCTCACTTACTTAGAATATCTTCATTTAGCCTGGAAAAAGAGTGTGTTATCCTAAAAAAAAAAACAGGTCTGTTTTCAGCACTGAGCTAGGCTGACATACTGTAGAGCAGGGGTTGGCAACCCTGGGCACATGTGCCACAGCTGGCACGCGAAGGGTTAACTGATGGCCCGCTGCAGGTGGATGAGGGAAAGCGGAGCCAAGGCGGCCGCCGGTCCGAGTATCAGGTGAACTGAACTGAAATCAAGTGAACTAAGCATTTCACTGCATATCGTACTGTGTATGACTGTGCATGTGACAAATAAAATTTGAATTTGAATTTGAATTTGAACTTCAGGTAAGAAGTTATGACCTGCAGTCTATCTGGGTGTCATGAATCGCTGTGTGCAGGCAGGAGGTGAGGACTCAAAATGCAGGACTCACAACACGGGAATGAACTCAAAACGGCAGTTTATTGTAGATGCAGGAAAAAGATACAACTAATGAAGAACTAACCTAGACTGGGAGAATATAACCAAACGTTCCACAGAGAGGTACACAAAGAATCACACAGCATGACGGACGACGCGACACTGACTCAGAGAAACACAGGGTTTAAATACACTGGGAAGTAACGAGGGGAATGAGACACAGAAGGAGGGCACAGCTGGGAGAAATCAGAACTGACGAGACAAGGAAGCAAAGAGGAACACATTCACACAAGACACAGACCTTCAAAGTAAAACAGGAAGTATAACACAAAGACGCGAACTTGACTAGGGGAGACAGAGCAACTAAGAAACAGAGAACAACAATACTGAGAAAACTAAACAGAATACATGAAAGCCAAACTAAGACACTAGACTATACAATAAACTGGGGCAACAAAGAGAACTAAGATAAAAGTACAAAAACTCAGAGACACTAGAAACTCAAAACACTGGGTCACCGACCCAGGAACGTGACACTGGGTCAGATATAAACCAAGTTTAGGTGGAGTTTATTTTCGTTGTGCTGACTTTTTACCATCAGTTACAATAACTCGTACTGCATACTAGCTAGCATGACGGAGTTTCTATACAGCTGGGTGGGTGCTATGATGTTACTGATAGTGAACTTTATTTTATTCATAAGGTTAGTTAGTAGAGTTGGCAACCGACCCTTAAAAAAAGAATCGTTCCGTATTCAGAGAAAATATAACGCATTTCGTATTGAGCTGAGAAGGACTGCAGTTTGTCCAGTACTTCAAAGAATGAAAAAACACAAAGCTGGAGTTATTCTGCGTCTTTACGCTGTCACCTGCATCTTTTTCTCTCATCCTCTCCCCCTCCCTCTCCTGTTGCTACTTCAATCATGAAACTGATCAGTGATCAGCTAATAAGCTTTTTCTGCTTTGTTTGTTTATCGTCCACTTTGCGCCAGAAAGCAGAAACCAGCGGATGTCGCTTTAAACAACAGCATCACATTTAAGCTTGATCAGCTGTTCTTAGAATGTATTTAATATTAATTTCTAGTATCAGCTGATGTTTGTTGGAGCAACAGCTGTAAAAGCTGCTGGTCATGATATCGATTTGGTTATCTGGTGAGAGGGAAACATGAAGATGAAACCAGGAGATGTCCTTACTGAATCATCAGAGCTGAACAGGTGATGGAGAAACAGGTTTACCTTTTAGGTGACATGAATGAGTTGAAGGGAAGTTATGAACTGTTTCTGAGAGACAAATAACACCAGGATCCTTTTCTAAGTAGCTGACAGCTGGTAACTGTGCAGGGGCGGGTCTAGCAAAGTTTTGCCAGGGGGCCAGGTAGGGCATTAACAGGGAAAGGGGGGTACAAAGAAATACTTTTCTTTCTTATTCTCATTTAAAATGTCTCGCTTTTAACAAATAATTATCTGAATCTTACAACCAAAGTGGTCATCAGACATAAAATGTTTAGAAATCATACATAAATACTAACAAGATAGTGTACATTACTGTAACAACAGTGTTTGTTTTCATTCAAAGGCTTTATGGCTTTTCCTATAATACCTGGTGGGCCGGTCTCTAGTCAAAATGCCCGGGCCCATTTTTTGTTCCAGTCCAGCCCTGGGCACGACACGCAGTGAATTAATCTGAGAAGGTGCATTTAAAAATAAATTGCCGGGCCAGCGGTGCACATCGCAAATTAGCTCGCATAGACACATTAGTTGTGCCGCTTCTTAATGACGGTATTTTAGCTAACAACTACCAGATTCAATTTGTAATTGGATAAAAATAACTTTAGCCTACCAGTGAGAGGGACATTGCTAGCTTGCACTTTTTTCAAGTGCTGTTGAAATTTCCAACACTTCAACTGCTTCAGGAGCTTTCCACTCAGCGCAACATCAGCACCACGGGAATGCATCCGTAGACTCGAGACAGAATTCACAATGGGTTTTCGGGACTTTCAGGTGTATGGACCAATGTTTTCTTTTCTGATCAAACCAGAAAGCTTCAATCAGCAGCTGGATTTGTCTCGCATTAACTGGCTGAGTTAATGCCAGAGGAGACCATAAATAGCATTTGCATTTTCTGTTGTACAGTTCAATTGCTGTTATGGAGTTCTTGTTATGGATAAAAAGTGTCCTTTTTTTTTTCGTTTCAAAATAGCTTTGATAACTAAGCTGCCAACATCTGCGAACAAATATAATTCTGTAAAGTTGTTCTATATAGTGTGTTATTATAGAGTGTTATTAAATTTATTGCTAATGCAATCATATGGCACATTGACTTCTGAGGGAATTTTAGATGGCACTCGTCATCAGAAAGGTTGCCGACCCCTGCTTTAGTCAATATACTTCATTTGGTCTTACAATTTCCATTTTATACTGGTGTGAATAAAGTTCTTTAGGAAAATGTTATTTTATGACTTTGACTGCTGATCAGTCCCAAACAAATGAGGCAGGCAGCTCTCAGAACCAGCTACAGAATTTCAATAGTAAATAGGATCTGCTATATTTAGTTTTACAAGGTAAATGTGTGTACTTACCAACCAAAAAAAAAAATTCTGTCTGTATCTTTCATCAAAGACTTTCATATTGTAACTTGTGAGTTCAAAGGTGAACTGATATAAAATGTCACACACAAGTCACATTTGACAAACCTCTTTACTCATCCTATAGTAGCCATCAGTAGGTAAATCATGACTAAAATGCACATTTTTCATCATGCTGTCTTTGGTATGCTAGTAAAGGACTTCTTCCCGCTGTGTCTGCTGGAATAACTTTTGAACTTGATAATCAGGTATGGATTTAATCATGCCATGTGCCTGCTTGTAGTCAAAGTTACACTGTACACTGTGTTAAAGTCCAAGACACCAAACCATCACTCAAACTCAGTTGCAATTTACAATGGATTTAATAATTATCTGACAGATTTAATTGGCAGTTAGTGTTGGTTTTCTCCTGTTTTATCTTCAGACTGTCTATGTAACTAATTAAATACATTTGATGGAACAAAAGGCATCCCATAACCGTTTATTTTTAACACATTGAATGCTTTACCATATCCTTGCTCTTCTGTTTTGATTTGCAAAATTAAAATGTAAAACAACCCCTGCAGCCTTCTTAAACTTCTTTAACTCTAAACTCATCGATTCTTCTACTTATCTATAAAAAGGGATGCCCCGATTGACCAAAAACCACCCATTTTTGTACACACATCAAATTTGAGGCAATGGCACTGCAACCTACTCTAGTTATCAGGTTTAGATTTTATTTGAGCAATTTGATAAGCTTCGTTTTTAGTGAATGGCATTTGTGGGTTTTAAGAATTAGTAGAGTTCTTTATTTGTTTGTTTTTTGATGAAAATCTTAAAACTGTCACTGAAGCTTCACCTTCCACTGAATTAAAGCTAAATGTTTTGACTTTGTGGTTGTTTAATATGTTAAATATTTCTCTTTGTTGAATGTGTTAAATATATTTTTTAACAACATAAAAGAATATTCTCTTATGTGTCTGTAAGAAACTGTGGGGCTTGTTTTCTGCTTTGGCTTCACTCTTTTCAGTCTAAGAAGTTGCTGATTTCATTAGACTGTGAACACAGTTTGTAGTATTTGTTCTCTCTGCTGATGGATAATTGCGACAGACAAGCACCATCATCACCGCACTGTTGAAATTTTGCAGTTTCCAGATACTTTGGTGTTGTAATATCTGATGTCATAGTGTTCTGTGGAAGAGCTTATTGCATTTATAATGAGGTTGTCCTTAATCGTGATGCTTGCATGATCTGATATGTGGTGTTTTACTGTTGCTTAAGAATAAAGCACAGAGCAGAGCAGCTTTTGAGGCACCTTTCTTAAATTTGAATAATTTTTTGACTTCAGAGATGAGTGCGACAAATGAAGTCTAGATCATCATCTGCATCAAAATTAGGCTGAACATTACTCACAACAACATCTGCATCATCCACACTAGCACTACTCACTTTCAACAATAACTCTTTCATCAAGGTCGTCATCAGGATCATTTGCATCAGCATCATGATCATTATTTACAACATAATCTGTATCTTTATGTGTATTAGGTCCAACATCAGCATTAATCAGACTCCTTTCTATATACTGCCACCCCTCTTGTAAAGGGGGTATAATTGATGCTTTATATTAGTATTGTATTTTGTATCATCTTGTTTATTCTTGTCTTTTTCTAATACCCTAACTATGACTGAGAGAGCTCTGCACAAGAATTCCAACAGCTGGTTTATGTATAAAAGGGAAACAATGAACCTTGAACCTCGAACCTTACTCAAAGCTTTCAACACCGTCCTCTTTGGCGTCATCTCGTGGCCAAAAGCATGAAGAGCAGCTTGAATCTACAACTTGAAATGAACTTCGTCATTATGATAGCCAACTCTACAGAGCTGATTTGACAGGTTCTGTTTATTATCCTGTGACAATTCTGTGTGGTATCAGGCTACCACTGTGGTGCTTTGAACATGTTTTTTGGGGGGAGGCGGTGAAAAAAAATAATGTTATATCTATTTGATTAATAAATATTTTTGGTGAATAAACGCATGCTGGTTAATGAATGGTGTCGTGGTTCTTTTGATTTGGAAGGAAAAGTAAGCGCAGACAGAGTCCCAGGGAGTGTCCAAAAAGAGATTTATTAAACACACGTATTACAGCGCGTGGGAGGCCGGTCTCTCCGCTCATCTCCAAAACAGAAAGCTTTATAGTCTTTATGACGTCAGAACAATTCCTGGACATGATCATATCAGAACAACAACAAGCCTTCCCGGACTCGAAACCAGATGTTCCCCATTTATGGTCATAGAACAGAACAACTGTGTAAGACGAGTGTTCTGTTGTGTAAGATTGTTGGACCAGGCCACCAAAAGTTGAGTGTCCTTATTTGACTTACACCCACCACTGTACTGGTGCTATGTATGATGAAGCATTGCATCTAGAATGTGGTAAATGATACATGATAATAAGGATGATAACCGAATAATGATAATGATAGGTGATAGACTAATGAAGTAGTGATGAAATAATGATTGTGCATGTGAATAATAACATAGTGACCGAAAAATAACATTCCTTTACGTGACAACTCCTCCTCTTGGGCTCGCTTGCGAGACCAACTTACACCAGGATTTGTCTCACTCATCCTTCCAGCTTACAATCTCCTTCAAGGGCATCATAGACTCAGGTGCCGCTGAACCCTTCGAGCCAGAGCTCAGGGCTCTTTCCAGTATTTTCACCAAAACTCGCCGGACCAGAGGGATGAGACAACATCCGATCATTAATATAGCAAGAAAAACAACAAAAGAAAACATGGCAGACATAACAACACTCTTCCATTGCCCAAAGACAGACGTAAACCAGTCTCCCAGTCCAGTGTTCACACCTGATTGGTCATGCATAGTTTTAGATAACATTTTCAGACTCTCAAGCGCTCTAGTAACCGTACCGTCTGGGGCCGTATTGTTGGGTATAAAAGTACAGCACATGTCCCCAAACATGGCACACACACCACCCTTCTCAGCCAACAACATGTCAAGGGCCATGCGATTTTGGATTCCCATTAACGACGTCGGTCCCAATTGTTCCGCAAGGCCTTCTACCGCGTCCCTAGTGAGATTAGAAAGTCTCAACACATTATAATGAACATAGTTAATGCGATCAACATTTTTATTTGGAGTTATCCATAGAAACACACTTTCAAAACCGGCCGCTATCTGATTAACTAACTTATACTCATCTGGAACTCCCCTGGGAACTCCTATTGAGTCAATCCAGGTTGGTGAGTCCCATCTTGGGTCATATTTGTGCACACCTCTAACACTTCTCCTACGTCTGGCTGTCAACACACCAGTGTCTTGCTGTGGATCTGTCTCTATCCTATTTCCTATCAGCATCAAAGGTGCTCCTAGGCGCACCAAAGCACATGTTCCCACACTCCCCAGTGGAACCTGCACCAAAAGGGTGTACTGCCCACAATAATAATATAGCCCACCCCTTGCCCAGGTGCCTATAATAGTACTTGGGTCACTTACATTATTGGTAGTCCTACCGGGGATTGTCCTCTGACACCAGCTTGGATCAATTCTTCCTAACGTATATCTCACACTGTCTGTAGAGAACTCAAAACATGTATAATTATCTTTTTTAGGTGTGAATGAACCTGGCTGTGTACGTTTATCAATTGGCGGATATAAACCTGACAAAGTGGTGCAGTTACCTGTGTTCACTGCCTCTCTAGTTAATCTCAGCATACAATCATAACCCCACTCATCCTCTGGATACAGAGGAGCGGGTTCAGTGAACAGACGAGGCCTAGCTGTAGCACAAGCAACACAATCAACCACTTCCTGCTCTTTAGCATTTTGAGCCACCCAATCTAACCAAAGATTCCTATCACCAAAACCTGTGGCACGCTCTATTAACTCCTGAGGTTTCAATCTAGTGTAATCTGTGGCAACAAACCATTTCTCTTCTGAGTCCTGGTAAGTAACTGTCTCTAAGGGATCCATTTGCTCTGTGAGATTCATTACAGTGTCATTCCCTACCGGTTTAGACCTTGGATTGAATAACTTCACCCGAATTATCCCTGTTGGATCTGTCCCTGCTTTATCTACCCCTATTACTAAATAGAACGCCCCTCCGTCATAGTTTGCCTCCGGAAGTCGGCTCCACGGTCCTAGAGAGAGAGTGACAGGGTTATGAGTAACAGAATAATCTTTCTGAATGGCTATCCCTTCAAGGGCCTGTGGAACTGTTGGCTGCCATCCTACTCCTGTCCAAGCAACCACATCCTGCCAAGAACACCACTGATCCGTTATATAACTGTAAATGTCTCCTTCCTGTGATGGGCCCCACACAGACTTAGGGTAACATACCATAGGGTGATAACAAATCCACACATCATATGATCTCCAGCTGCTACCGTCTCCTGGGCATCTAACTACCTCACACAAATCGAATGTGAATGCTGTCGTGGACCCATTAACATACCCAAACTCGACTCCCCCACTGGCTTTGAGACACCCATCGTTCCCACCTGAGCCAACCCCACGCTTGAATTTTCTCGACGACTCGATCGGTTTGGACTTTGGAGCGGATAGACCTCTGCGTCTGGGCAATTCACCTGTCTGCCAATGAACAAACAAACACGTTACAACACTTATCAACCCCAACATTCCCATTAATTTCCAATTTTCCCACAATTTCATGATCACTGTCCCCAGGCTCCTTTACTTTTACTTTAAACTTCGTAATAAGAGTATAAAATTATGAGTATAAAAATATGTGAGTAACGTACAAAACTATTACGACTCCTTTAAACTATGAATTACTTTAGACTAGAGCCCTAGCCTATCATGAGCCTGGAATGAATTGATGCTCGGCACGTGACGCTCCTCTTCTTTCTTCGTCTCCCCAGGTAGACTGCTGGGGAGAACCGCTGCACAGGGGGAGAGGATTATTCTGCCTCTATGTTCCCCCCCGTGTTACTTTGGGTGGAGCTTATCTTGAGTAAGCTCTCGTCCGCCACTGCGCATTGAGACCAATGGAACCAGGTCTCACCCTTTCCCTTCAACCGAACCGCACTGGTAGTACGAGCAGTCACCTCGAATGGCCCCGTCCACCTTGGATCTCTCCACTTTCGCTTAATGACCTTCAGCCACACTGCTTTGGCGTCAGGGACGGCACGATCAACCGCATTCACTCCTACTCCAACCTGTTGTGTAAAACTAGACACAAGAGCTTTTAATTCTTTCCAACATTCAGCATGTTTTCTATTACTTTTTATACTTTCTTCCGCCGGGACTGTTGTCCAAGGACCTGGAAACTGTCGTCCTGTCAACAGCTCATATGGTGTGAACCCTGCCTCTGGTTTAATCACTGGCTTTGGATTGTGCCTCCCACAGATCAGGCACGTCCTAGCTTTCTCCTTAATCATATCCCTCAAAAAGGGATGCCACCAATGGCACAGATGTCTCTCCATCTGGGCCACACCCACATGGCCAAGCCCATGTGCTTCTGCAATCTTCTGTTCCGCTAGGTTAGTGGTCAACACCGGTCGTCCGTCAGGTCCTCGCCAGAGACCTCCTTCTTCCCATGCTCCTCGATTCTTCCAGACCCCCTTCTCTTCCGGGGCCGCCTCCTCTTGGGCCTTCCTGGCCTCCTCCAACATGTTGACTCCTACTTCTTCCTCCACGCTTATCTGCACAATCTGCCGTAGTGCTTTATAGCCGGCTGCCTCTTTCGCAGCTCGATCGGCTTCCTGATTTCCTCTGGCCACCATGCCAGTCCCCGAGGAGTGACCTTTACACTTTATGATACTCACCTCCTCTTGCACATGGCTTCCTCCATGTTTCAGCTCCCCAATGAGACAGGTACGAAAATGTTGCACCTTCTCTCTAAAACAATCTCCTGCCAACCTGTAACCTTGTGTAAAAACCTTAGTCAGCAGTTACATGTTAAGCCTGTTTAACTCCCCGCTCAACCTGGAGCCTGTATCCTGCAAAACAAATCTGTTAAATCAAACTTCTTATTTACAACCAACTATAGATTACGAGAGCAATAAAGTATTCAGCATAACAGACAAGTATCATGTTCAAGTTTTCTCCAATCATTAACTCACTATTATTACCATAATTTGTCTCCAATCATGAATCATCCCAATTTATTCCACAATTTACTCAGTGACTTTCCTTGAGCAATGTCACCCCACCCATTTATCACTCGGAGCTCCAAAAGTGGCCAGCTAGTGAGCTCCATGTTGAACTATTCCATAAACACTACATCTCTTATTTGTTTCCTCATGTCACTTGTCTGTTTTCTACCGACTCCTCCACATGCACTCTTAACAAAAGCAAAACAAACATTAGCAACACACATTGACCATCCCGGTGATCAGGCGTCATAACCTATAAACACAGTTTCTTCACACATAAGCCCAGAAATCCTGCAGTAGGAAACCAAATGTCAATCAATTGTCCTGTGGTAAATCACATGATCAAACCACATGAAGAACTGTAACTGTAGAAAAATGCAAATGTTAGCGCTGCGCAGGTGTATACACTTTCTCACAGTTACCTCTGTGAGCAACACACAACACAAACCCATGAATAACACACCCCTGGTAAATTTACAAACACAGAAAGTGGCAGTTAAAAGTTAAATCGGCAGGCCACAGCTCCCGCAACCTCGGATGTTGCTGTCATCTCTCTGCTCCTGTAAAAGAAACACACATAAATTCATCCACCCTTTCGTCCTGTCTAGGTGGAGGTTAACTTTGAGTCGTGGTCAAGTCTTATCAGCTTTTGTCAGCTTTTACCAGTCAGTCAGTTTGTTTTATTTCCATTCATTCATCCATTCATTCTTTCTTTGCTGATAGTGGGAACCATCGTCGCATTTGATCTCCACCCTCAGCAAAATGACGTCATTTCAAAAAGAAAAAGAAGAACTTTAGATCGGATTACCTCGCCGAATCCTTCTTAGGCCGGGACTCTCATTTTCTAATTGTCCCAGATAAGTGGCTTCCCCAGAGCCCATTTTAATGTGGAGAAACTCACTTGCAACAATTTTCTTGACGACGTGTAGCGCTTTTAATTCCCAACGTGCAGATCTGCTTAAAGAAAAGAAATTCACAAACAAAATCAGTGCACTGTTCAAAATAAAAATAAAAATAAAAATAAAATGAAAAAGTAAAAGATAAAACTGAAAAACAAAAGTAAATAAAAATACAGAAGCCCGGTCTTAGGACTTGTCACTCTTATAAGTGAAAAAATACCAACTCTAAACTTGGTGCAATGGTAAAACTTTCCCCATACTTCAGACACAAAAACAAAACAAAACAAAACCAAAAATCTGCTAGTTTCACTCATTTAAACTCTGGGTGCAGGATTCTGTTCACAAAATAATACTAATTCAATCTATGTATCACTTCTCAACCCACTCAATAAACCAGACAGGATGCTGGTAACAGTATTACCTTCTTAAAATTGTGTTTGATCCTAGTGAGCTGATCGCGTGTGTGTGTGTGTGCGCGCGTGTGTGTATGTTAGTCGGGTTAATACATTTTCCATTTCTATGTATCCTTTTATGTACCTCCCCCCTTTTTTCTGAAACAAAAACACTCCGTTCACTCCTTAGTTTGTTTCAGAAACCTCCAAATGAAAAACTCTGTCATAGTCAGGCACAGCTAAACCCCAATGTTTGCAGGTTACCATCGGCAACCACACTGTGTTGTTAACCCCATCTACAAATGCCCTCATTTAATGTGTTACACTTCATGTATGATTTTATGTTATGTCTAGTGCATATCATGTGAAGGTGTGGTGTTGTCTCTTCATTTTTCTAACAGTACTCTTGCATACCTCAGTGCTTGTCTTCCTCCCCCTTTTGTGGTGGTCTGGACACTGTGTCAATCCTCCACTTCCAGGCAGTCGTTTGTCTCCCCGGATTCCTTAACCCAATTTAATTCCCCAAACTACAACAGCAGCCTCAGTCATCACGTGCTCCTTTTCGATCACTAAGATTTCTTCTCTTATTATTTCACAGAAAATCAACTAATCTACTTCTCCTTCTTTTGTCATCCAGGAATTCACACACATGCACAGGCTGGTCACTCAGCCCCCACTTTTTTCTCTCTCACAGACACACACACATTTTACTCCTCGTTCGGTCCGCCTGTGAACCCGCCCCTCGAGGCTGGCTCACACTCACTTCATGCTTGTCGCAGTACCGTTCAAACTCTCTGTGAGACACGTCTTTCTCTGCTTATTCTGGACAACGTCCTAGACGGCACACAGAGCGGGTGCCATCCGCTCTTGTGCACCTCACAAATTTTCAAACTGCGCCACAGACTCGATACCGCAGTTTCTCTTCCTCTAAAAAATATAAAACCAATATTACGTGACAATGGTTGGCTGATGGCTGGTTGATGAATTTTCAATGAATTCCAGGTGAGTGTTACAGTATGGATCAAAGTGACAGTCTGGTTCCCAGTGCATCTATGTGTCTATTATGTCTAATATCTTTGCTCATATTGTTAAATAGTCTGCAGTCTACAAGGTTTATGAAGGGGTTATATATATTAAAGAAATTACCTGTTTTGCGAGTATCTTTATTACTGCGTTATTGTACATACTCTAAAATACAACATAATACATGATAGACCAACAAGTGTTTTACATCCTTCTCAATACAAACAATAATATCTTGGCAAATACTGCAAATCATTTTTTTTGGCAGAAGATAACTTTTTTTCAGCAGCTTTTTTTTTAACTTCTTGAAAGTAGTAACATCTCTTTCAAAGGTTCAGCTCAGTCACATCTATGTGTAGGAAATCCCTCACCTTACACTGCTGCCAGGCACAGACAAAGTACATGTATTTTCAACCTGGATGGGTGAATAGAAGAACCAAAAAATAGTTCATCATTAACAGAAATGTAAGTGCTATATAGCTGGCTTAAACAAACTATCACCTGTAAATCTTGTATTTTGTTGTTTGAGTGCAGGGCAGAAAAGTTCCCTTAGTATTAATTTGACACACCAATGTTGTGTCATAACAAACAGAGGGAGCTGTTGCAACTGTTAAGAAACTCGAGGGAGACAACTTTGCAAAAAAAACCCTCAAAACACTCAACAGTCTTGGCTTCAGATTTTGACTTCTTTTCCACCTTGTCAGCGCTTATGACGCAATATGAGCAGGTGGCAAGGGGATGTGGAGGTGGTACAGTTTGGTGTTAAGGATGTCTGGGATTATGGTGTTGAATGCTGAGCTGTAGTCCATGAAGAACATCCTCACATAACTCTTCTTGTTCTCCATTTGGTTCAACACTTTGTGAAGGGTGACAGTATCCTCTGTGGACAGGTTTGCTCTGTAAGCAAAATGGTAGGGGTCGAGAGAGGGATGTAAGCAGTCTCTGATGTGCTATGATACCATCTGTTTAAAACACTTCAGGATTACAGACGTGAGGCCTATGAGTATGTAGTCATTGAGGCTGTCTATATCAGTCTTTTTGGGGATGGGAATGATGGTGGAGACCTTCAGACAGTTGGGAACGGTGGCATTAGTCAGGCAGAGGTTGAACAGCCTGGTGAGGATCCCTGACTCAACTCAATACGTGACTGTATGGTAAGAATAGAGTAAATGTGTGGTGTGTAAGATTGCAGAGAATGGTTGTGTGGGAAAAGGTGATGTGTGTGTAAAAACAGTGAGAAATGGGGTTTCAAAATGTTGAAAATGGGAAACAAAAACAAGAAAGAAAAAAAAAGAGAGGAGTGTAGAAATGTGTGTAAAAGTTGTTTCCAACTAGCGGGAGAGGGTGGTACTGCAGGCCACCAGCTCCCCTAGGGTGGACACACACGAAAAATTCTTTTTAGCAGAATTGTTGATAAAAATAAACAAAAAAAAAATAGGAAGAGGGTTTGGTGTTTTTCAATGTAGAACAACAACAATCTCTCTGGGTTTTTAAGAAAGGGGTGTTCAGAACCAGAGAGGGGAGATGTGTTGTTTTAAGCAATGAGAAGAATAATCAAAATGTCTCAGTGTGTCACTTGCAGGTGAAGAGCAGACCCGGATCAATTTTCCACATGCAGCAGTCGGAAGAAAATTATAGGTTAACACCATTAGAAACACTCAAGCCAAGTTTTTGTTGAATTGTTTTACAGCTTAACTTCCATGTGTTTGTCACCCTGAGAACACAAGCTCCAAGAATCTCTTCCTGAAGACTAGAAATGCAGTTCCAGAACAACGATGGATCTCAAGAGCTCACAGCAGCATCCTGAGCAGTGAAGAAAAGGTCCAGCAGCAACAGCTGTGCAAGACAGCGACAGCAAGGAGAAAAATGGCATCATCATGACTGGATGGATGGATGTGCATTTCAAACGAGCTGCACCTTCACTTTGAAAAGACTGCTTGAGTTGGACATTTGCCACTTTCGGTGCAAAAATGGCAAAATGAGACAGTGGAAAACACAGGACAAAGCTGAAAGACAACTGACTCTCACTGGACTGCTGCAAGGGGGAGAGATGAGATGAGACCACAGTCAAAGGAGAAGGGGACAACATGGAGGAAGGCTGTTGTAGTGTGGGAATGAAATTTGGGTTTAGGAAACTGGGAAGGAAAAAACGACTGCCTTGCGTGGAGAATTGAAAAGTGTCTGGAGCACCGCAAAAAGGAGAGGTACACAAAAATTACACAAACAGAAAAATGCATTAATCCTACTGATAGGTTTGTAGCTTAAACCTATTCGCTGGAACGTTGAAGACAATATAATTACACAGCAAAGCAATACACGAGTAGGCAAAGTTCTTCATGTTCCTCGTGCACGGGAGAGAACCAGACAAACGCCGTTCCTTCACACCTTAAGGTTCACACTCCTCTGCTACTTCCCAGAGTCCTCGAAGAGACAAAAGACTGGTCCTCTGGAGTTCCTGTTTCCCCCAACATCCTTACTACACCCCCTACCATTTGTCTTAAGTATGAGTGTCAGACATGTTAAAATCCAGTGGCACCACTGGATGCCACAGGCTAAGTGCCAAAAGGCACTTAGCCTGAAACAGATATAGCTACGTTTATCCTACCATAAAACAATAAAACAAGGTACGACCTTTTCCCATGCTCCCAGGATGTAGGTGTGGATTCCAGAACACTCTGGAATGCACACCAAGCCTTTGCAGCCTGCTAAAGATCACACATCCTATCACTACACAATTAATTATACACCTCTAAGCATATATGGTTAAATATTTCTAAGCATAAATGACAATCAACAATACAAAACCTAATACCTACTAACACAAACACACATGCAATGAAGCTCATGAAGACCAAATAGCATTTTAAGCATGCATTTCTGTTACCATCATCTTGTCCGGTTCACTTAGTAGGTTAAGAAGTGATACATAGACAAGTGAACTAGTATTATTTTTGGGGAAGGATGATTGAATCAGCGGTGAACAGAATGCTGCGGGAGGGTCAGATGAGTGGGGACTAATAGATTATTGAGTTTCTGGTTTCTGATGTGTGAGGGAGGTCTTATCATGACACACATCTGGGTACATGGGGAAAACAAAAACTCATTTTCTAATAGAATATTGCTGTTGTGTGAGGTGTGTGTGACTGGTGGATGAAAGTTTTGGGGATTTACGTGGCTGATGTATTTTCTTTTGGTACCACTTTGAACCTGCCAATTAGTTTTGTTTTTTCATCATTCTAACAGAGTATGCTTAGACAAGTCCTAAAACTAGGCCTTCATATTTTTTTTGATTTTTAACAGTGCACTGAGATTTTTGTTTGGCAATTTTCTCTTTTTCAAGCAGGCCTGCAAGATTGGAATTGAAAGCGCTACACAACATGTTGATCAATCGCAAGTGAGCTTCTCCAAAATTAAAATGGGCTCAGGAGAAAGCCACTTATTTGGGACAATCAGAAAACAAGTCCCTGGCAAAAAGGATTCAGCGAGGTAATCCAGTCTAAATTCTTTCTTTTTCTTTTTTGAAATGACGTCATTGCTGGCAGCAGAAACTTATTGCGTCACGAGAGGTTCTACTGTCAGCAAATAAAAATGGGGACTGACTGGACTGACAAAAGCTTGACTAAGCTGACACCAGTATGCAAGATTGCACCTCCACCATGACCTGACAAAAGGGTAGATGTATGTATGTTTCTTTTTACAGGAGCAGAAAGATGACAGCAGCAGGTTGCATGGGCTTTTGGGCCGTGCTGACTTAACCTTTTAAATGCCACTTTCTGTGTCTGTGAATTTACCAGCTGTGTGTTTTTCATGACCTTGTATTGTTTACAGTGCAGAGGTCACTGTGAGAAAGTGTGCATACAGACGCGCTGCGCTAACATCTATATCACTTGCATGCATCATCTACAGTTGATGCATGCAGGTTTGACCTGTATAGGAATTTCTTTCACTTAGGTATTAATCACGTTATTGTAATGCCTTGGTGCCACTGGATTTTAACATGTCTGACACTCATACTTAAGACAAATGGTAGGGGGTGTAGTAAGGATGTTGGGGGAAACAGGAACTCCAGAGGACCAGTCTTTTGTCTCTTCAAGGACTCTGGGAAGTAGCAGGGGAGTGTGAACCTTAAGGTGTGAAACAGCTGTGTACTGGCTTTTGTTCCTGAAGAAGGTATTTAACTGAGAGCCATGTTAGGCTCAGAGAGACTCTGCTGACCGTCTGTCCTGCGGTCATGCAGGGACTTCATCAAGCTTGGTTGTCTGTTCTTTGTGTGCGTTGATTAAAGAATATTTGCTACCGCTCACCGCTCGTCTGCAGGCTTTATTTAAATGGAAAACTTCCACAACAGACCACAGACCCTTGGACCCAAACCAAGCAAAGAACGTGTTGAGCGCTTCTCCTAGATTGTAACAGTATCAATAGCTCATCAGACACAGGTGGGTGACAATTCTCAGGGGTGCGGGGCACAGACTCGGAATGAGTGCTACCCATGACTTGAACACAGAGTGAGCAAGTGAGAGACCCTGGCAGCACTCAGGGAAGGCTGGGGGACCATGACAGTTTGTGTCTTTGTGTCTGTCTTCTTCCCATTTTATTTCGGTGGTCTCTCGTCTTGTGTGCTTGTGCTTGTGTACTTGTGTCTGGGTCAACTTTGCTAGCAAGAGATAGAGAAGCGTTGAAAGGCTGCTCCAACAGAACTAATTGTTTCAGAGAAAAACATGAACACAGTGTACAGTCGAGTCTTATTTCTTCACGTCATTAGGCCACAAATAGAGGTGACATGAGCCACATGATTGAGCCACAGGCATTACAGCCTCTTATTGCGTGTTTCGTTTGGGTTTCCAGCGATGCGTGGAATTACCAAAGATAGAGAGGGCATAGCCTAACATATGAAACAGGAAAAGACCGCTGTGTAATCCATTTATTGCAAGAAAGTAACCATATTCTGAATACCACCTTTTTTAAATAGTAACTGTAACGGAATACAGTTACTCATGTTTTGTATTTTAAATACGTAACACCATTACATGTATTCTGTTACTCCCCAATCAGCATCAAACTCAAGGGGTGGATGAAGGTGATAGACAGGTCTGGTCTCCCTGGGCAGTTCAAGCCATGGGTTTAGCAGCAGATTCTCTCATGAATTATCTGGCCCTCGCTCGTATATGAGGTGCCCATGACTATAGTCCCATTTCTTGCTTGCTTGGACAGCAAGACTGGGAGGAGTTGGAAGGAAGAAGAGGCAGTGCTGGGATTGGGAGCATTCCTTCAGTCCTGGTCAACAAGAAGGAAAGACGTTAACTAGTTTTTGAGGAGGTGCACTTATTCTGATAAAGTGGGAGCAGGCAATGAAGCAAAATGTCAGCTGGCAAGATATCTGCTCATGTAACCCCCAGAGGATTAAATTCCTCATCCAGGAAGTTTGACTTGCTTCCCAGATGTTCTCATGGTTCAAGGTTGAGTAGCCAGCCTGTCGCCTTTGTTCAGGGACAGGGACCCTCGAGCACATCTTGAACACTCGCTGTATGGGACCGAACTAAGGACCAGATCCTAGAGTCTATTGCACAGGCAATCAGCAAGGGGATTAAAGATAACTGGTGCAGCACTGTCGTAACCAGAACCATCAGGATAGTCACTGCTGGATAGCAACCAGAGAACCAGCCCAAAAACTGAAAGGGAGGCTTGATTGCAACCACACAAGACTGGCAGTTCAACAGGTTTATTTAAATTTGATCTTTTTAGGTCCCACAGTAACTCTATCCTCCTGCCTTCTGAAGGGAAATATTCTGAGCTGTGGCTGCTTGACTGACACCTATATATCTACTTATATGGACTGCATTATTTCAAAGAATTCTACTGTGCATATTCATCTCTGTCTCAACAAATGAAAGAAATGTGGTCACTGGTAAAATAAGGATACCAGCCAAACTATCTATTTCACAACTTGGAGTCATGGAGACCGACAGAACCCCACATGCTGAGCACTGGAAAGAATTCAAAAGGTTTATTTACAGGTTTGTTTGAGGGGAAAAAATAATGTAATCAGTGAGGCATTTTAAGGTCCCTAAGTGGCAGCGAAGGTATTATGGGTTTCCAAGGCACACACACACTCTGAAGTATAAAGCTCACAGGCCTCAGGCAAACATGGAGAGGTCTGCACAGAGACACAGAAAGAGTTATGTACCCACCTGACACAAAGATCTGGCAATGACTGAGTGTCTGCTCCAACCTTAAGTAGCCGGCCTGATTGTTCAACTAGCTGCAGGTGATTCAGATCAGCTGAGCAACCACTGAGGGAAGGTAAACACTATACCCACAAAACACATGCACGGACTGACAGGGGAGAAAGAAAGAGAGAGAAAAAGAGTGACGGAAAGCCAGCATGACGCCGGGAACCCACTGCTAAATAACACAGAACAGGAAGTTAAAGGCAACGGATATGTGTGTATGTAAGTAACACTTCTGATTACATTTTTGTGTGTATGTCATATTGTTATTCAAAAAGGTTTATGCTCAATTTCTTCTTTGCTGATGTGATTCTTGCTCATGGGAACTGTTTTCCTGATTGAATGTGAAATGTTCTGTTACATAAATATATTCCAGCATCAGGTTGTTTGTATTGTTGTTTAATCTCCGGAGCTATGGAAGTGTATGTTTTTGTTAAATACATTTGCACAAATTTGTTTCTAATGCTCTGAATCTATAGGGTCAAATATTTAGCAGGTATTATCTAACAAGAATAAAGATAAAACTCTCAAATGTGAAGGAAGCTATAACCAGAAGTGGCTGTTAGCAGGGCTAAATTATGCCAGAACAATCCAGAAAGGCATTTGGCACCTTCAGTTATTAAGCAATTAATGCAAATAGGGTGATGAATGCATAATACCACTGAGTGAGTTATTTTTTTTTAAAAAAATATAAGCTCTCATTGCTTCCAGCTGAGGGCATGGAGATATTTGCTCAATAATAAAAAAAAATAGTCGCATCCCACACGCTCTGCTTACATCTTCAGCATATCCTGTTTTCCACCTCTACCACTGTAAAGTGGACGTGGTGTAGATAAGAGTTGGATCTCAATATATTATTTAATAATATTTGGGTATTATTATCAGATATGTAAGATATTTAATTCAATTCAATTCAATTCAATTTTATTTATATAGCGCCAAATCACAACAAATGTCGCCTCAAGGCGCTTCATAGATGCAGAGAAAAGCCCAACAATCATATGACCCCCTATGAGCAAGCACTTTGGCGACAGTGGGAAGGAAAAACTCCCTTTTAACAGGAAGAAACCTCCGGCAGAACCAGGCTCAGGGAGGGGCGGCCATCTGCTGCGACCGGTTGGGGTGAGAGAAGGAAGACAGGATAAAGACATGCTGTGGAAGAGAGACAGAGATTAATAACAGATACGATTCAATACAGAGAGGTCTGTTAATACATAGTGAGTGAGAAAGGTGACTGGAAAGGAAAAACTCAATGCATCATGGGAATCCCCCGGCAGCCTACATCTATTGCAGCATAACTAAGGGAGGATTCAGGGTCACCTGGTCCAGCCCTAACTATATGCTTTAGCAAAAAGGAAGGTTTTAAGCCTAATCTTAAAAGTAGAGATAGTGTCTGTCTCCTGAATCCAAACTGGAAGCTGGTTCCACAGAAGAGGGGCCTGAAAACTGAAGGCTCTCCCTCCCATTCTACTTTTAAATACTCTAGGAACAACAAGTAGGCCTGCAGAGCGAGAGCGAAGTGCTCTAATAGGGTGATATGGTACTACAAGGTCATTAAGATAAGATGGGGCCTGATTATTTAAGACCTTGTATGTGAGGAGCAGGATTTTGAATTCAATTCTGGATTTAACAGGAAGCCAATGAAGGGAAGCCAAAACAGGAGAAATATGCTCTCTCTTTCTAGTCCCTGTCAGTACTCTTGCTGCAGCATTTTGGATTAACTGAAGGCTTTTCAGTGAGTTTTTTGGACATCCTGATAATAATGAATTGCAGTAGTCTAGCCTGGAAGTAATAAATGCATGAACTAGTTTTTCAGCGTCACTCTGAGACAGGATATTTCTAATTTTAGAGATGTTGCGCAAATGGAAGAACGCAGTCTTACATATTTGTTTAATATGTGCGTTGAAGGACATATCCTGGTCAAAAATGACTCCAAGGTTCCTCACAGTGTTACTGGAGGCCAAGGTAATGCCATCCAGAGTAAGAATCTGGTTAGATACCATATTTCTAAGCTTTTCAGCGCCGAGTACAATGACCTCAGTTTTATCTGAGTTAAGAAGCAGAAAGTTAGTGGCCATCCAAGTCTTTATGTCTTTAAGACATTCCTGCAGTTTAACTAATTGGTGTGTGTTATCTGGCTTCATGGACAGATAGAGCTGGGTGTCATCTGCATAGCAGTGAAAATGTATGCTATGTCTTCTAATGATGCTGCCTAGGGGAAGCATGTATAATGTAAACAGAATTGGTCCTAGCACCGAACCCTGTGGAACTCCATAATTAACCTCAGTGTGTGAAGAGGACTCTCCATTTACATGCACAAATTGGAGTCTATTAGATAGATATGATACAAACCACTGCAGTGCAATACCTGTAATACCTACAGCATGTTCTAATCGCTCTAATAGAATATTATGGTCAACAGTATCGAATGCTGCACTAAGGTCAAGAAGGACAAGCACAGAGATGAGTCCACTGTCAGAGGCCATAAGAAGATCATTTGTAACCTTCAATAAAGCTGTTTCTGTGCTGTGATGAACTCTGAAACCTGACTAAAACTCTTCAAATAAACCATTCCTCTGCAGATGATCTGTTAGCTGTTTGACAACTACTCTTTCAAGGATTTTTGATATGAAAGGAAGGTTGGAGATTGGCCTATAATTAGCTAAGACTGCTGGGTCTAGAGATGGCTTTTTGAGTAAAGGTTTAACTGCAGCCACCTTGAAGGCCTGTGGTACATAGCCGATTATTAGAGATAGGTTGATCATATATAAGATCGAAGAATTAATCAATGGCAGGACTTCTTTGAGCAGTTTTGTAGGAATGGGGTCTAAAAGACACGTTGATGGTTTGGAGGAAGTAATTATTGAAGTTAACTCAGAAAGATCGATTGGAAAAAAAGAGTCTAACTTAACATCAATGGAACTAAGAGTAGCTGTAGATAATATTACATCTGTGGGATGATTATTGGTAATTTTTAGCAGATGCTATGTAGATCACCATCTAATATCTCTGAAATATTTAAGCTTAATACCTAATCTCTTAATGTTTTATGTTTCTACTCTAGAAACATGAGTTTTTGTTTCACAGAAAACTGTTGTGTAGAAAATGTGTTTTCTGATGGCAACAAATGATGTTAGTATTTAAAATGTTTGAGATTTGTTTGAAATTGGTACACAATTAATTAGTTCTACTTAGGGTTGGGCGATATGTAAAAATTTTCCAACCGACAATTGTAAGTCCAATAATCAACGATGGGCAATATATTCGCACATACGCAGACTTTTAAAGGGCGGGGCAATGTAATCATGAAAAGACTGATTTGCATGTTTACAAAACAGAACAACTCCAAACATGGACAAACTAATTGCCAAAAAATATAAAGTCGCCAATTTGGGATTTCTTTGGCTTTAAACCAGATGAAAGAGGTAAATCTAAGGATGTAACCAAAGCGGTGTGCCACTTGTGCAGACAATGCGAGAATTTGCTCGCGGATGAAAGATGGTGCTGTTAAAACATCGCAAACATTATTTTTTCTTTTGACTACTTTTACTAGCTCCATCATTATGAGCAGATTTACACATGGACAAATAAATCAATCAATCGCCCTTGTAAAAACGATAGTCCATATATTTGTCCAATCGCCCACCCCTATTTCTATTGTAATTTTGGAATATTTGACTACAGGTTTTCCTTATTATTGATACAGTCCAGTCACTTGGCAGTGTTCATTCTCATAAATAAAACCTAAAACGGCCATATAAATGAATGTAGTACATATAACCAAAAGAAACAATAGGCAACCAAAACAGCAAGTGAAAATGAAGCAAGCTCCTTAACTTTGGGATCTACTGTTTTGTTATAAATTTTGACATACATGTACATACAAGCGTCTTACTGTTTCTGTGAAACTGGAAAAGGAAGTTGTGGTGGAGGGTTGCAGCATTGGTGTGTCACTAACAGCAACCTTCTATCTACACACTGATTCAGAAAGCCATTGAACCAGAGCAGAATAAATTCAGCTGAGAGTAAAAGATTTCCTTCAGCAACACCACATACTTCTCTTAGGTTGAAAAACAGCCAGCGATAAGTGTACAGTCATTTTCATAACTGGCCATTACTGTTTCAAGTATAAAACGCATGAAGAGCATGAATCAGACTGAAAGTCAATATAGACTCTTACAAACAGAACTACATTTCCTGAATTACACTAACTGTATCTTTTTTTTTCTATTGCTGATGCACTGGACTTTTACCCCCTACAGGGTGTGCACTGCAACATTTTTTAAACTACTGACATGAGGACATTTGTTTTGAGTGGTAAATGGACTGGTTCTTTTATATCACTTTTTTACTCTACCTGAGAACTTAAAGCGCTTTATACAACATGCCCCATCCACACACACATTCATACTCCAGTGGATGCCACAAAGAGCAACTTGGAGTTTGAGTCTAGCCCAGGGATATTTGTCATGCAGACTAGAGACGCCGGGGACAAAAGCACCAACTTTGCAATTAATAGATGGCCTGCTCTACCTTCCGCGCTATGGCCACCCCTTTACATTGTAGGTTCCACACAGTTGTCCCCATTTCAGTTACATATGCTGAAGTTATTCTACTTAACCATGGGCACCGATACATTTTAAAAGATTAGCATAGATTGCAAAAGGACCAGTGATATTTTTAACATACTTGATACCATAGTTATTTCCTGTTGCAAGAGATGTCAATTTCGGAAAAAGAAAATCATTGACAAACTGTTCCTAAGAAACAGATAACAGAACTATAGAGGTTAAAGCCTACATGTTATTTTCCCCTGCGCTGCTGGAATCACAAATATCTTAAAACACTATGAATTAATTGTCTACTTGGGGAAAAAAATGTATGTATAAAATGATTATTTCTTCCCTGAGTTTTGTTGTAGGTGTAACTATATCATTTTTAATTCTAATTATAAGTTCATAAATGATTACAGGAGAGTAAAACATAGGAAGAGGTCCTTTATTAACCCATCTAAGACAAACTGTTAACATGCTGCTGTTTTGCATTGTAGTTAATATTAACCACTGGTGTTAGTTGTTGCTTGTTATGGGATGAACAAAGAGGTGTGTCACATGTGACTTCAGCGTGACTGTTTCCGGCTTCTAACATTTTATATCAGTTAATCTTTGAACTCTCGAGTTACATCCTGAAAGTCTTTGATGAAAGTTGCAGAATGGAATTTTAGTTGTTGTTAAGTCTGGAAACTTTCTTCTGCTTGGTGAGTAAATACATTTACCTTATCACACCAAATACAGAAGATTCTACAATTTGTGAAGTTCTACAGCTGATGCAAAAAGTCGACTGCCTCATTTCTTTGGCACTGATCAGTGATCAAAGTGAATAAAAGACATTTTATTCACCACTATATAAAATGCAAATATCAAAAGTATCAACTGAGCAATATTTAAGGTGCTTATTTTACTTCTTTATTTATGCATTTAACTATTTACATAGATAGGTTGGAAATAAAACCGTTCAATATAATGTGATGGATCAGTGAACGTTTGAACAGGCAGCTGTCTTTTACTCCGTTTTTAAATTGTCTGAAAAAAGCTAAATGTTTTAGTATTATGGAGTATATTTTTTCTAAACTGTGATTGGTATTTTGTTCTTTTTTGGTTTAGGTCCATAATGGAATCTACCGTGAACAGTGGAGTGATTCTTTCAGTTTACATCATTTCATTCCTGATTGGCTTCCCTTGTAATCTCTTGGCTATCTATGCATTTAGTACTAAGATTCGCTCCAAGCCACTTCCAACAGACATCCTGCTGCTCAACCTGTCTGTCTCTGACCTGCTGTTTTTGATCATTCTGCCTCTCAAGATGCACGAGGCAGCATCTGGTATGAAATGGAATTTACCTTATTTCATGTGCTCCATCACATCCTTCACATTTTTCTCCACAATCTACACCAGCTCCTTGCTGCTGATGGCGGTCAGCGTGGTTCGCTACATAGGAGCAGCATTTCCTATCACCTATCAGAAGCTGCACAAACCCGTGTATGCAGTTGTTATCAGTGCTGTTATTTGGCTGATCTCGACAGCACACTGCAGCATTGTTTTCGTCATCCAGCATCACCCATCTTTGGCCAGCAATAATTCCAGTACTTGGTGCTATGAGCATTTTACAGACGAGCAGGAGCAGATCCTCCTCCCAGTACGTCTGGAGTTTTTCTTTGTACTCTGCCTCATACCTCTTCTTATTTGTGTTTACTGCTACTTGCGCTGCATCTTGATTCTGTACAGCCATCCCAGGATATCCCAGATGCAGAAACAGAAGGCCATTGGCATGGCCTCAGGGACTCTTGCTGTGTTCCTCATTTGTGTTCTGCCATACAATTTATCTCATTTAGTGGGTTACATCCAGGGACAAAGCCCTGAGTGGAGGTACTACAGCTTGCTGCTTAGTTGTTTCAACACCTGTATTGATCCAATCATTTTCTACTTTTCCTCCTCCATCTTCCGCTTGTCAAGTGAAAAGTTCATTTTCAGGAATTGTATGCTCAGTCCTTCACGGTTCCAAGGACATGTCAACAGCTCTAGCTAGACTAACATTTCCTTTCATTAGTAATTGTTCATATTTAGTTTGATTATATTTGTTTGAGCGCACATTACAGAGATAAAATAATATGCAGTATGTAATCTCATTACAGTCTATTTAACTCTTATGTCTGGCACATTTTATCTTAATCTAAAATATATCCAAGTTTTCTGCTCCCCACCCACACAAACTATTTTTGGTGATTAAAAAGACAAAAAAAAACCATTGTTGCGTAACACTGGTGCCGCATAGTGGAAACGTGAGGTCATTTTGATATAAACTGATGCATTATTACCTGATCTAGTCACTTTGCATGTGTTTAGAAAATGTGTTTACTGATAGCGAGACATAAGAATTTTTTTGAAATAGCTGTACGGGGTTTTTCTGAACTTCCTCATAACTGCTGCATTTTCAATGACTCAAAATAAAATGTTAATGAAAATAGAAGTGTTTATAAAACTGAAATGTATTTTTGATTTTATTTTTTTAAAGCAAAGATGGCATTTTTCTTATTCTGAAATGCTATCTATTGATTTGTTTTACTATTAGCAGAATACCTTAATATTACATATCTTGAAAACACTCATTTACATTAACAATCCTGCGCAGAAGGTCATAAGCAGGGCCGATCAGCCTCGAACGCTTGCCTGGAAACTTGCCTGTCACAGCACTGTAAATGGCCACTGCACGCAGTTCAAAGAAAATTGGTCTGGTATGCAGAGAGGTGCACATAATATAATTTATCATTCTATAGGTAATGCTCAATTCAGTTGCTGTGAACTTTTTGAGAACTTTATTTTTGCATCATATGGAAATTCACTAAATTAATTATTAATTTGGTTTGTGTAGCCATGACTCGCTGAAAACAAAGAACATGGACACAAAAACAAACAAACAAACAAACAAACAAACAAACAACAACAATGATAATGATGATAATGATGATGATGATGATGATAATAATAATAATAATAATAATAAAGGACAGAAGAACATCATATTAAGTCAAACCAACAGTCTTATTCTATAATTTACTTCTTATTGAAGATACTTGAAAGGTGAAATTAGTAATAAGCAGATGTTCAATAGGTTTGATTAAATTTGGTCTATTCAGATCCCCCAGTTATCCTTTCCCAGTCTACCTGTCTCCTGAAACAAGATGTTCTGAGAAGTGTCAGCCAGGTAGACACAATACCTTTGACACCCATTCATCCATTCTCTTCCAATTCAGGGCCCCAGCTGTCAGAGGGCAAGAGGTAGGGTACACAGGTTGCAAGTCTCTCACAGGGCTAACACAAAGACATAGACAGACAACCATTCACACTCACATTCACACCTATGGGCATTTTAGAATCACCAGTTAACCTAACCCCACTAACTGCATGTCTTTGGTTTGCGGGAGGAAGCCAGAGTACCCAGAGAGAACCCACAGAAAAATGGGGAGACCACGCAAACTCCACACAGAGAGACCCTGGCCTGACGGTGGAATTGAACTCAGGACCTTCGTGCTGTGTGACAACATGATACCTCTATATTATTTCAAGCGATTCTTTAGTGCTCATTCAACTCTGTCTCAACAAATGAATACAAAAATTTGGTCTCTGGTAAAATAAGGATCCCAGCTAAACTATGAACAGTGCAACCTGGATAACACTCAGAAATAACACCAGACAGCTATCTGAAGGCAATGTGTGTATGTTAGTAATATTTCTGGTTAAAAGTTATTGAGTGTGTGTCATATTGTTACTCAAAAAGCTTTATTCTCGGTGGCCTCTTTGCTAATGTGGTCGTGCTTGGACCGTATTAGTATTAGAAGTTGGAACTGTTATCCTGATTGACAGTGAAATGTTCTATAATAAAAATATATTCCACCATCAGATTGTTTTGCATTGTTTAATCTTTGAAACTATAAAACTGGATATTTTGTTAAATAATTTACACAAATGTATTTCTAATGTTCTAAATTTAAAAGAGACCTTTAATTGCTTGGTTAAGGTCACATATTATTCTTGACTAACAAGAATAAAGATACAAGTCTGAAAGGTAAAGAAAGTCAGCAGATGTACTTTGGCTTTTAGTAAAGGGTTAAACTGGGCAAGAAGAATCTGGTAAGGCATTCAGTATTTTCAGTAAATGAGAAATTAAATCTGAGGTGCTGATTAATGCATAATATCGAGTGCATGGTGATATTTGCTCAAAAACAAAGAAATAATCACTTCCCACAGTCCTCCTTACATCCTTAACACATCCTGTTGTCCTGCTCATCACTGTGATGTGGGCACGGTGCAGATAAGATAAATTTCCCTCAAACTAAATCTACATCTAGCTTGTACTACAGAAGAGGAGTGAACGGATTTTTTTTTCTGTTTTTGTGGGTTTTTCAGAGGGATTATTTTTTTTAAGTAAGGAGATTTCTGATGAACTTTTCATGATGATGATTAGATTCACTCACCAAATTTTACCTTTGATACCAACTTTATATTGTCTAGGAGAGTGGTCCCCAACCCCCGGGCCAATCATTTGGTACCGGGCCGCGAGAGTTGAGGCAGTGAATCATGAAGCAGCAACAATTACAGTAACTTGTTTTTAAATTATGTTTTCCACACATTAAACCACTATGTTATGTATCTTTTTCTCATCTGTCAAACCCCACTTTAACCCCTGGTGGTCAGTGTTAGTGTTTTGATATAACAAGGAGTATATGGGATAAACTCAGGATATAGAGCAGACCGTCAATCTTCAGCTCTTTCAGTCTATGTGCTGTAAAGTCCTTAGGCATGACATAAACCACAAATCGCCCCTGATGCATCCAGTGACTTTGACTTAAGGAGAGTATAAACTCTCCTTAAGTCAAAGAAAACAGTTTTTATACTAAAGGCTTCATGTTTAGGTAATCTCCACAGTGCTCCTGAAACCACAAATGTCTCATGGATCAATGGAAAATAATTTATCATAAATTCTAATATATGCAGGTTTCTGACCTAATAAAATCCAAATTACTATGATAATAATTTATTTTGGTGACAGGAGGTCCTTTGTTAACATATCTAAGATGAAAGTCAACATGAGCTGCGGTTATTTATTTTAGTTAATATTAACCTACTGGCGTCTGCTGTTAGTCATTATAGTGTGCCCCAGTGTGTCACATGGAGTTTTAAGCTTCTAACACTTTATATCAACTCATCTTTAAACTTGGATTAGAAACTGGAGGTCTTTGATGAAAAGAACAGAACGGAGTGTTAATTGTGAAGTTTTGACATCGGAGAAATATTTTACCGCTTGGTAAGTAAAAATATACCAAGATCCTATTTGCTACTGAAAATCATCTACTGATGACAGCTGACTGCCTCATTTGTTTTAGCACCTCTAAGTGATTGAAGTAATGAAACACATTTTCCTAAATAACTGTATCTATACTAACGTAAAATGTTAATTGTTTAGCAAGCAACACTGATGCTCTAGTATTATCTATTGATCATAACTGCAAGACATTGATTTTCCTTTATTGTTTGACTAGAAACATTCAGTTTGAAAATTCCTACATTACTTGCCAATTAACATCTGTAAATTTATTGTATTCATTACTGTTTGGTTTGATATATTAGATTTAATAATACTGCATATGTATAAGATGTATGAGAAGCATAGAAGAAGAAGTTAATCTGTGTTGTTTATTTTGGTTTAGGTCCATAATGGAGTCCACTGTGAGCAGTGAGATCATTCTCTTCATTTACATCATTTCATTCCTGATTGGCTTCCCCTGCAATCTCTTAGCTCTCTATGCGTTTAGTGTCAAGATCCACTCCAAGCCACTTCCAACAGACATCCTGCTACTCAACCTGACTGTCTCTGACCTGCTGTTTTTGATCATTCTGCCTCTCAAGATGCACGAGGCAGCATCTGGTATGAAATGGAATTTACCTTATTTCATGTGCTCCATCACATCCTTCACCTTTTTCTCCACAATCTACACCAGCTCCTTGCTGCTGATGGCAGTCAGCATGGTTCGCTACATAGGAGCAGCATTTCCTATCACCTATCAGAAGCTGCACAAACCCGTGTATGCAGTTGTTATCAGTGCTGTTATTTGGCTGATCTCGACAGCACACTGCAGCATTGTTTTCATCATCCAGCATCACCCATCTTTGGCCAGCAATAATTCCGGTACTTGGTGCTATGAGCATTTTACAGACGAGCAGAAGCAGATCCTCCTCCCAGTACGTCTGGAGTTTTTCTTTGTACTCTGCCTCATACCTCTTCTTATTTGTGTTTACTGCTACTTGCGCTGCATCTTGATTCTGTACAGCCGGCCCAGGATATCCCAGATGCAGAAACAGAAGGCCATTGGCATGGCCTCAGGGACTCTTGCCGTGTTCCTCATTTGTGTTCTGCCATACAATTTATCTAATTTAGTGGGTTACATCCAGGGACAAAGCCCAGAGTGGAGGTACTACACCTTTCTGCTTAGCTGTTTCAACACTTGCATTGATCCAGTTATCTTCTACTTTTCCTCCTCCAACTTCTACTTCTTCAGAAAAAAGATTATTTTTAGGAAGTGTAGGTGCACTGATTCAAGGATGTGAGCGCAGACCAACAGCTCTAGCTAAGATTGAAAATGTAAAAATTACTTCATATTTAATATCACATGTACATATTCATTTTATTCTATTAATTTACTATAAATTACAGAAATTATATCAGGGTTTGAGCCTTATATTTAACAATTTATACATACAGACCTGTATCTGAAATCATTTAAAATATTCAAGCTTAAATTTGGATATCTCACTATTGCTTATGATCCTAAGCTGTTTAATGGGATTGTCTTATCCTTGACCATTTTCTTTAAAAAAATAAAAAATAAAAAAATACACATTTGGTACATATGCAGTTTTCCAAATTTTATTGTTTTCCACCACGGTGCCAATCTTTAAATGTAAACGAATGTCTTCTGCAGCCCTGACACACTTTTTCCTCTTTACATTAACGTGGGCCAGCCACTCTTCTGCACTCATGCATTCTGTAGGCACACATGTAGAATATACCTGCAAAACATCAACAAAAGTCATCTTTAAAGAGACATAGAGACAATTTCTATAATATAACGTGCCAAACAGACTTTGATTTCTGATGGTAAGACATATATTTGGTGTATGGAGTAGAATATTTAGAAAATATATACTGGATATTTTGACCTGTAAAGACTGTACTAACTCAGAAATGCAGCAGCTTTAAAATATATAAGTATGGATAAAATTTTCAGAGAAAGAAAGTGTTCATAAAACTCAAATGTATTTGTGTTTTTATAATTAAGAAATTGATAATTGAGACCTGCTGTAATGTTGGTTTATTCAATGCTTTTCTGCATTTCCAAAAACTGATAAATATCACTGTACTGATACTAAGATTGATCTAGATAAACAAACCTGCAAAGAAGGTCATTAGCAGGGCCACCCAGCCTAGAATGTAGGACCAAGAGAAGCGCCAGTCACCAAAGCGCTTGCCCAGGAAGTTCACAGTCACCCCAGTGTAAATGGCCATTGCAAGCAGAACAAAGAGAGCTGGTATAGTGGACACACAGTTAGACATTATATAATTCTTGTGTGCAAAAATAATGATACTTTCAGTTTTCAAATAACCACTTTACATAAATGTTAAAATGTAAAAAATTTTCTGCATCAATGACTTACTAGAAACAAAGAACATGATTCCAGCGGCAAATGATCGGTTGAACCGCTCAAAGGCAGAAAAGTGGGCAAAGGAGAGGATTCCTGCGATGATGCCAGCAAAGCATGACATGGCCGACAGGATCATAAAAGCACGAGTGGCATTCCAGTATGCTGAGGAGGAGTAAAACAAGAAAATACTATGAAGATGTATGCTAGAAGGACTACAACATACTAGCACTACCCAGGAAATTACAGATGTATTTATTATATAGTTTAAATATTAAAAAAAAAAGATAAATTTGAGTTCAGAATAAGATTCTCTCCAAATATAACTCATAAACTTGTAACTTTCTCTGTTGTAATGCATAATATAAATAAAAAAACAAAACAAAAGACAACTTTAATCAACTTGAACTTGCATTGGAATATATTAATAATTTAATATATTTACTAAAAATATTTGAGATCTATTTTGGGGTACTGACTCTTTGATTCCTTGTGTGGTGTATGGTTTTAATTTCAATTAATACAATTTATTCCTATTTCATTTATGACATTAGCAGCAGCTGTTATGGTAGCCAAACATTAGTATGATGTAATGCTGAAACCAAGGGGCATCGTGGGTTATTGCCACCAATACGGGGATCCAAAGTTATTCTTTTTATCCTCAGAGTGACATAGATTAGTTGGATGAGGTGGGAAGTTCAAGTAGTGGACATAATGATCATTTTAAATTATTATATATTTGAAAAACTGATTTTTCATAGTCTGCAGTTGTCATGTCCAAAACTGCCCACTCTCATTGGTTATCAGACTGTCACCAGATAACCAATGAGAATGGGCCTCAGCAGTCCTTTGTATTATAAACACAGATGAGCCACTTTTAGCATGCAAATAAGTTTATTAAGAATAAAAGGTAAACCATTATATGTGCTAAGCATCAGCAATGTAACTGTGATCATACTGGCATGCTAACATTAGAGCAAATACCACAGAGGTTGGCTATAAACTTGGTCTTGGACTTTCAATCTAATAGTATAAACGTAATGTCTAATGAAAGTCAAGAAATTCCTGTTGATGCACCTTAAAAGTAAGAAAAGTTGGCTTCTGACCAGATAAACAACTGTCTCCGGGGAAGATCACTGTTCCTTACAAAGTTTTAAATGTAATGAATTTGGGTGGAAGACGATTTCCCTACTTACCAATGCTGTCAGTTTGCATGTAGCACTTTCCAGACATGCAGTATCTCCACAAGCCCTGATGGGCGAAGCTGCCAGACAGACGGTACTGCATCCAGTAGTCTGTGGCTGTAGAGACCACCAACAGGATGTTCCCCACAATGGCACAAAAAAGGCCCCCTCCCATGAAGCTGTACATCATGAGTGATCCTATGACTGTGGTTAAGGCTTTATGCACTGTCAAAAGAAAAAAGAAGATAGGAATCAGTGGTGCAAGAGTAAAGCTGCAGGAAAGAAAATAGTAATTTTCTTTACAGCTTGGTGCTATAATGTTAATGTTTATTAAGTAGGGAATGATTTTAAGAGACAGTAACACCCTGAAGAAGTAGATGGAAAGAGTAAAAACAAAAACTGCCCACATCTAGTTGTCACCACATGTCTGTCACTATGGCGTTGCATTCATTCAGACTTCATTTATATTAAATCAGAAAGGCTAAATGCATTCTTATAAAACCACTTCACTTCCAGGAATTAGTGAATATATACCATTGCACTCCCTCAATCCAAAACAAAGCGATTGCATTATTAATAAAGATATTTTCTATCATGTTCTATCAAACATGAAGTATTATGTGGGTCTTATAGTTAATTGATCTAAGTTTATGCATATAATTTGTTTTATCAACGCAGTTATCTCTCACAACAAAGCAAAGGACAGCTGCAGACCTGGATAAACAAATCATGCCACCTGCAATGCAATCAGCTCATAGCAACACGTACTCTCTCGCTCACTCTTTGAATGTGTTTTATGTGCTTACAACTGCAGCAAATAAACTGCCACAAAAAACAAATAAGGAAATAGACTGGCAATATAATCAACAAATAACTTCCAATGATGTGAAAGGCAGTGACAGCTGATACAAATAAAATCTGGATGTAACTAGAGGTCATTTTAGGGTAAGGGTATAGTTGCATAAGTAATCAGCACTCATGGATCAGACTAAACCCATCTTCATACTCATCCTTTACTTTAATTTCAGCAAAACATTTGTGGAGTTTCACGACTATATCTTGTGTTAACAAACTCTGTCCAGGTACAGACAGATATAAACACTCAAAACAGCCTTTGTGGAAATTCCAGTAACAGTTTCCATTTTGCTATTATGGCACACACACATACACATTAAAAAAACAGTATCAGCTACAATACCAACTATGCACTTGCACTATCAGCCTTGGTAAATATTGAACAACTTTAAAAACATATCAAGCATCTGTTTCAAGTCATGTGGGTTCAGTTTTTCTCTGAGCTGTAAGAGCAAAATTAAGACAGCATACATCTGCAACACTGGTGTGTAACATCTGAACATCATATTTCTGTCAGGATGTATAAAACAAACAGACAAATCTATAATCTCAAGTTCTTTATGGGATGAAATCTTTAGAATCATTAGAAATGCTTGATGTATTATTTAAAACTATCTATGAATATACTGAAAATAATTTCCTGAAACATGAAATATACACACATTATTACGAAATAGTCACAGTGCATGAAAACTGGTTAGCATCCAGTGTTATCCATTCTAGTTTATAAATTCTACTGCCATTAACAAATCCTCCCCCACCATCATCTCACCTGAATTCCTCAGGATAAATCAACCCTTAAGTATCAGGCTTTCCTTAGGGAAAGAGTGAGAGAGAGTGCAATCCAGGAGTGAGCGAATGTCAAAGAGGATGGCCTAGGCTGAATTCCAAAAGGTTAACCCCCCACTTTTCTGTTGATGGAGGCAAAATCCTTTAAAACAATCAGCACAGTACAAATGGATATGAGTTGGTGTGCAAAAAGCCATGTGACACGTTCCTGCTGAACTACATGGGAGCATTTGGGGAGGTGGGGGTGGGGGGGGGGTCAGGGGATGCTATTGGGGTAAGGGGGAGGGTCTGTGATGCGAGGCCGCTGCAGCACAGTCCTTGTCTGTTGTTCTGTTTGGTGTTCTGGAACTGTGGATGTGCAAAGGCTTGCAGTACTGCTGCGGTCAATGGAACGTGCTGAAGTGCACACTTTCTTTCAGTGTAACTGGGGCGTGGCCATGGGGACACGTTGATGCTTAAAACAGATACGTAAACCTACACAGTTCATGTAGAGTGTGCTCTGCATGTTCACAGTGAATATGTGATGATGTTGACAAGGCAGTTGCCTAACAGTTAAAGGTTGCCGTTTATTGCATAGTTAAAGAAATATCAGCTAAACCTACCCTGACTGGATTTATTCTACTAACACTAGCACACGTGTATCGATAATCTCAACGGCCTCGTTGTTTACACCGTCACTGTTCTATTGCAATCCATTACAACAATTATGATAAATTGTCAGGGGCTGATGTAATGTGGTTGGTGTTTGTTGGATAGAAATGGTTTAAATTGAACTGTGTTACTGAGTAGTGTGTTTGACCCACCACGCTACCACACTACATAATAAGCGTACAATAATATTGATCTCTTTGACAGCATCATTTCATAATCTTTTCTGGAAAAATTACAGTGTATAAACAATGTAATATTTGCCAAATATTAGGCAACAGTAACGAGTCACAGATGATATATGATACATCTGTTTCCTGAAATTTGTTCTTGCCCTGTGACATTAAGGGGAGACCACCCACTCATTGTTACCCTGAATGAATTTATCATTAGTAGGAAAAAGATTTCAGCATCTTACTTGCACACTGCACAACACAACACACCCCCTCAGTGAAACCTTGTCTCCTAGTTCCTCATTTCTGCAATCATTTTAATGAATGTTACGCCATGGCTGTACTTGGCTAGTTGTAGTCTAGTCTGTAAGCTGTCTGTCTGTAACCTAACATATAACTGTAGAGTTGTTTCTTATTTACTAAGCAGAAATTAATAGTATTTCACGATGCCACTTTTTTCAGTTCGTATTTCTAAGTACGTGCTGGTTTCCAGATAATGCTGCTGGCCACATGTCATATAACCTCGTGATAGAGATAAAGAGATAATAGGATTGATAAATGCAAAAATCCCCTAAAGGGGGAATAACATAATGTGTTGTGAACTTTACTGATCTCTTGTCATATTGTGTTTTTTTTATTATTCACTGTTTATGCATTTAACACATTTTTACTATGAATGCACTGAGGGTCAAGAAGCCAAACAACCCACAAATTCTCTGTAATTTTCACAAGAAGAACTCTGATGATGCAATTGTAGTTCTTCTTCATTTTGATCATGAATGCTGTCAGTCAAACAGATGAGAAAGAAGTTTTAAGTCAGACCCACAGCTGCTGTGGTGTCATGTTTGCTTAAAGACGGTGTTGACAGGTTTGTTCATCTAACCACCATATAAATCTTTCACAAGATCAACTGCACATTTGCAAAACATATGATCAATATGATTGAAAGAAATAGACTGTTGTTAATTAGGACTGAAGTGATATTACACTGACTAAATTATAACTATTTTGTTTAGTATTTAAGACTGAGACAAGCAATAAGCACTAAATAAACATCTTTAGGGAGTAATCGCACGCTGTACTAATGGTCCTCACTCTGTGAAAATTAGAAGCTTTTGCCAAGTTTTTCCCCAAAAGTCAATATTGCACCATGTGGCTGAAAACTGTGAGAAATCATGAGAAAGAAGAAGAAAGAAGAAGATAAAATGAAACACCAGACGAGAAAATACAAAAACAGAGGATTGTCAAGTTAAAGCAAAACAGCGTTGACCAAACACTAATGAAGCCATTTCAACACAAGTGTGACTGTTGTAATTTTTTGCCACTTATGTTCTCTACTTGGGAAAGCTAAAACCTCAAGAGCACCTCCTCAAAGTGTATAATAGTGTTGAATACTAGCAGCTTAATTTGAAAATCTGCATTATAAGATTTTCAAATGACCAGATTTGTGTGCATCGTTCATTATTTTCATGGATGATGCACATAAAGATTTAACTGAGAGAAAACTGTAACTTTTTCACTATTGTTATAGGGTTAAATAAATCCTTTTACTAAAATATTTAATTTAGCAATGAATAAGAGTGGCAATGAGTTTGTGAGCTTATTGCAGATTGGCTTACTTTGCCTGTAGTAAACTACAACATTTTAGAGGATAGAGGAAGCCAAATATTATAAATACAGACTTGTCAAACTATGTTTAACCATATTCTTTCCTCTACTTTCTTCTTTCAAGTTCATGTTCATGTTACGGCACTAGAGCACCATCTACTGCACAGATGTATAATATCAGCTCACCACAATGAAAAAAGCATTGCTGAGAGAAGCTGTCACTAACCACCACCCTCACCACTAGCCATGGAAAGTTATTTTTTCTCACAGTGTACCTAATGTGCATGCAATTTACATAGGCATTTAAATTTAATGTTATTCCTTGAGATTGTACTTATCTCACCTTGAGGTGTGTTATTGGTACTTTTACTTAAGTAAAATGTTTTCTCCTTCTACCACACTTCACCACTTCCTCATTTCTGTGCCTCCCAAAGACAAGATCACCTTATTCCGAAGTAAAAATCTGCTACATAATTATGTACCACAAAAGAAAATGACTGTCATAAGGGATGATGAAGGGTCTATAAATGAGCCCCACATGATTTCAAGTAAACATTAGAAATGAGAATTGATTTTTATACCTTTAAATTTAGTTGCTTATGTTAATCCTTGTCCATTTGTGTTCATCAATTCTTTCCATTATGCTGCAGCGTCTTGTGTGGATGATGCTCAAGATCTGACATGAATGTTTATCGAAACATTAGCACTTCTAGCATTGGGCTAGAAAAGGATAGTCCCCACTAGGTCAACTGACCTTTTGAACAAAAACACTAAGTTGCATCATGAGATTTTTGCATTTAGATGATTTTAAAACAGGCGCTGATCCAAAAGGACCATGTCAAGTCATATTCTTGTCTCAACAGGGGAATTCTTGACTCTCACCACGATGAAACAATAAAAAGTTAATCAGTCCATAAATATTATGGTGACGATGGGATCCAATGGTGAAACATATGGCGTGAGGATTAGGATATGCAAAACAGCATTTGCTGGGGAAAGCAGCTCTTCCAAGGAAGCGATACTTCCTTCTTCACTCTTTTTCTAACTGTAGTGTAATTACTTTAAACATTTATAGAGGTGGTCACACTTGCTGACGATCAGTTAATAGTGCTCTCTTAATTTCTATGAGAGTAGGAAGGGTATAGTTGGCTTTTCACAGGACTGCTTCTGCATTTTGGCCTAATTTTTCCTAAATAAATAACTATACAGTGTAACATGCCATGTTTGTAATTCATCTCTAACATAATTTTAAGAACTGCTATGAATCTTAAAAGAAAGTTATTTTTCATGACATTAGATTCCCCAGAAAATGTAGGAAACAAACAGTCAAGAAAAACTTGAACAAAATCAAGATTTTATTAAAAATTTTAAATTCAAATAATGTTATGTTATGCCAATATTTTTAAAACAACAGAAAAACCTGGGCAAAAGCCCATGATGCTGGCCTACGAAAGTGCACTACTACACAGGATATTAACTTGTCCTGTATTTTAAAAATTATCCTTTAATTTTTAAAATTAAAGTGAGTGTGTGTGTGTGTGTGTGTATATATATATATATACACACACATCCATCTACAAGTGGAAATCTCAGTTCTCACTTATAACAGACACACAGAATGACAGAAGAATAGAGATCCTTATTTTAGATATACAATATACAAAATAAATACACAAAAAGGGTTACCATCCACATCAATACAATTTAAAAAAAAAAAAAAAAGCTTAGACGGTTGTAGCAACTCTGGTAGGTGGTGGAGGGATAAATGCGGGCAGAGACACTGATTTTTCAGAGAGAGTCTAAAAGAAAAAAGAGAAAACCCTTATTTTCTGTGATAAATGGAAGCAGTTACCCACTACATCTATTTATTTGCTATAGTAAGACTACCTTCTGTAACCTGTAGTAGTCAGGGGGGGACTTCAGCGCTCCTTTCAGCATGTTATTCACGGCGATATTTGGTTGGCTGTTTTTTACCTGTGGAGGGCATGACATGCACAAAATGTAATCATCAAATATAACAACGATTCATTGTGCAATGTGAATTTTTTTTTAAATAAACCAGGCTTCAACACAAATGCAATATGAGTACAGTGGGATAAATGTAAGTAGTTAACTGTAACTAGCAGTAAAATTATCCAGATAAATTCCTGCACATTAATTATGCTGGCTAGTGTATTTCAAACCTTATCAACTGCTCTGGGAACTGGATATCTTGGCTGATGACCTATGAAAAGCAAACATAAAAGTCCAAAGAAAAGCATCACAGTAAGTAACTAAATAAGTCAGTGTAAATGTAATTTATATTTAGTATTTAAATTCACCTACTTTTGTTCCTGATGCAGTAGACACCAAGGTAGATGAGGCCAATCAGCAAAAGAAGGAACAGAAGGCTGCAGGGGATTCCTGCTGCAATGCCAGCAATAGCAGGACCACTCAGTCCTTCACCTGCCATCAACACGACAGACTGTAACCAAAAATGTTACTGTAGGCTCATCACTAACAATGAGATAAGAGCTGTTTCACACACACACAGCTGTGCTATACCTGGACCAATTCTTCGGCTCTTAGACGGCTCTCCATTGGTCATACGAGCTTTGGGGATGACTTGAAACCAGTAGGTCAGCTTGGGATCAAGGAAAAAGATATCCGTACTCCTGGCAGAACCAGGTTTCTGCTGGATTGTGCGATATACATTTGAGCTGCTTTTAGTCAGAGGGGCATTGTGATTTTTGCTCAGAAGGTCTGGTCCTTTCATTTGGATGTCGAACCCTTAACAAAATCACACACAATTCTGTTTTGTAGCATCACAATTCACAGAGGAAACCAGTTAATTCTAGCAGATCTCTCAAGATTTCAGTGATCAATGTTAGAGCTTACTGAAACAGGTAATTGTATATACATAAGCTAGCCGATACTAGCCATAACCAAAACTGGCATTTGATTTTCCTAGTAGTTTCATCTTTAAAATATTTTGCCCAAAACACAGCTCCATGTAGATGGTAGTTTCACAGACAACACATTATTTACACCCCTATCTTCTATTTTGAGTTTCTGTTTTCACACTAGCAGTATTCATTCACATGGGTTATGGAATATCAAAACAAGAAGGGTGAGTCTCTGTGTTTTTTCTTTAGAGATAATCTTGTGAAGATAGGTCAAACTAGCACATTTAAGACCTTCCCTTAATTTTAGTACCTGTAACAACAGACATAGATGGGACCTCCCAGGTCAACGTGACGATGGTTCCGTTTTGGTTAGGGAACAAACTGGAATCTGAGATGGATGGTCCTGGAAAGAGAGAGGGATTGTGAGAGTAGGGGAGATCAAGGAAGGGCAGAAGAAGGGGGGAGGCGAGGGTACACCAAAACTGAAGAGCTTTGTCTGAAAGGAAACTGCATTCTCAGGTATTACTTAGCTCTGTTTCTGAGGGCCCATTGTGCCTTTGTTTCAGGCAATGCGAGCAGTACTCCAAAGCAGCAGACTCCTTACATTTTAATGGCACATATTTAACTTTAGAGTCGACACAAAAATGTCAAAATATGTTTAAATATTTTATTTTTAAGTGGATCTACAAATAACAATTACTTTGATACCACTTTCTCAACTTTGATTTGAAAACTCTAACTGCTTTCTAAACATTACTGCCTCAGAACTGAGAACCTAAAACAAGAAACTGTTGGTTATTTTTGTTAGTTATTTTAATTATAAAACCAGCTGAAGATTTATGTCCTTACATTTTCACTCATCTGACGAATGTTTCCTTTACTGTTTTACATACATAAATACAATTTTATACTTTTATCTACCTAGATGTGAATGTCAACTATTACTTTTAGTTGTCAGTGTTTTTACATAGTCAGACAGGTACATTTAAAGATCTGAGTAATCAACCCCTTTTTTAACAAATTATTTTAACTAGTAACTTTCAACACCTGTTAAACATGGTAATGTAAGAAATATATTTCTCTATAAAATTAAATTGAACAAATGACTTATACCTTGTAGCTGAATTTCTCTTTTCTTGCTGCCCAGAGGGTTCCTGCATGTGCAGGTGTAGTTTTGGAGAAGAAAGTTGCTGACACTGTAATGACGAATCATAAGCTGTGAGGTGTTGCTGCTGATCTGGTATGTGGACCCGTTGGTGACAGTCTCATTGCTACTGAACCATGACACAACAGCTTTAGGTGATGCCTCACTGAAACAGCGGACTGTCACCACTATTTTGCCCCCAGAGTCAACTGCGGTTCTCATAATTGGAAGGAATGCTACAGGACTACCTGGAGAACACAAGGTACCTGTTTAGACTCGACTGCCAAAGTCAATAAAGCACATTATGCATACATTATGTGGATTTGTTATGAGTTAAAAATTTAAAACTTGCTTGCAGTGATATTGCAGTTATTATGTTCAACCGGGTGTTCTGCCATGCACTGGATTGTTTTCCCATTTAGATTATCTGATGCATTGACGGTTAAGCTGAAGTTCCCTGTTCCACTGCTGGAGTTGCTTAGCTCTGGAAAAGACAGCTGGGCCTGTGGGGTTCCCCCTACCCATTCACAGTGATACTGCAGGTTGATGGCATTCACTGACTGCACCGAGCACTCAGGGTTGCCCACCGGCCGCTCTGTCCCAAGATAAAATGAATCTGTTATTAATGTCTGGGTACACATTTAAATATTTTATTTAGATAAATGTAAACAGCATTAAATGAGTACTATGTACTATGTACAGCAAACCATGACAAACTAAAATATAATTCTCAATCCAGATTGTGAACAATTTCACAAAAACATGACCTAAAGGATAAAATGTCTACTTTTCCACATACCATAAACAGTTAAGGTCATGTTCTTTTGGCGGCTTTCTTTTGTATCTTCATTGACGAGCCTGCATGTGTAAACACCTCCTTGACTGGTTTGTACATTTGTTAGATTCAGGACTCCTTTTAGGGAAATGATCTTCCCACCAAAGACCCACTCAGCGATTGGCTGTGGGAATCCATTAGCCTGACAGGAGAGGTTCAAAGAGTCTCCTGCTAAATAAAAAGACTGAAGTGGAAGGGCCTCAAGTGTAGGCTCATCAGGTCCATCTATAACACACCATGGAGAGTTATAAGAAAACAGGGATATAAATAAAGAAACTTATAAGTATATAAATAAAGAAGACTTTAAGCTGTAAAACTTTTAAACTGATAAACTTACACCGCACAGAGACATTTTGAGATGCCGTTGCATTTCTGAAGGGGTTTGTCAGTAACACAGCGTACTCTCCTGTGTCATTTCGGTTTGGCCTGAGGATCACAAGACTATTTGCTTGTGTCTTCACTAAATAGTGTGAGCTGTTTTTTATTTCAATGCCATTGAAGAACCACATTTGTTGCTCAAACACTCCTTGGAGCATGCTATGCTGTAGGGTGAAGTTCTCAGTTCCCTCTTTGATAAGACCCGGCTGTGAGCTCAGAGTCAAGCTCTGGATGTACTCTGTAAATAAAAACATGAAAGGAAAGAAGAACCACTAGATGATTATATCTACTCTAGTATACTGCCTTTCCTTTCTAATGCATCAGCCTTATTAAGACAGCAGGTACAAATGTCAAATTTCATTTTTTAATTTTCATTCATGGTTTGTCTAAAATATTAAAACAGTTGTTTAATATTTAAAGAGTTATATTTAACATTTTATCTAAGCCATCAACAACAGCACGTCTTCCAGCCAGATATGCCCACTCACCAAATATTTTCAGAGTGAAAGTAGTTGAGGCTCTTTTCATTCCAGATTTAACCATTTCGATGGTGTAGTCACCCGTGTAGTTAAGTGGAACATTAAAAAAGGTGAGGGATGCACTTTGTTTGTCTATCCTGATTACACTACTTAAAGTTGCAGCTACAGGTGGATCAGCCATGGAGTTTATAGTCCATGTAGCAATACTTAAAACCCCCTTAAACCAACTAACAACTGGGTCACCGTCAGAGGCATCACTGAAGGACACAGCCAGAGTCACGTTTTCGCCAGCTAAAGCATTCACCAGACTGGGACCAGCAGGAGAAACCAGCAGTTCACAGCGGGCACCTGTGAGGATGTAGCCAAGTAACTGAATTAGAGAGGAAATTGCAAGGTCACGCAATAAGTCTGCTAACATCAAAATAATGCCAATTAAACAGAATTAGTGTCGTTTAATTTTACAATCGGGAACAATGCTGTTGTTACAGAAACGCACAAAAAAGCCCTCTTTTTCTAACCCTAAAAGTGACACAAAAATTTCTAATACTAACAAACAAAATCACACAGATAAGTGTCATAAGGCGTAACTACGCTTTAGTCTCACCTTGGAAAGTAAAAAATGATAAAATGGCCACAAACAACGAGCTTAATCTCTTGAATTCCTTTACACAAGGCATTTTTAGTAAAACTTTAAGCACGCTTGTTATTAGAAGCAACCGTTTGTATTTCCAGTACAAAAGCAGAGACGAAAAACAAAAACGTCATGTAAAGTCCTAAAGCGGTAACTTCTGTATCAGCAGAAGCTCCAGCGGACAGCCAGGCGCGTGAGTATCCCACCTGTACTCACTGGATTGTGCACGTGAGGCCACGCCCCTTACGTAATTACACACAACAGCCCCTTTATTTGTATCTGCTTGCTGATAAAATAACATAACAATATTTCCTTAATACAACTGGTATAAATATACCAGGTATATTAACTAAAGAAGAGGTGGAGAGAACGTTTAAGTAACAACTTTACCTGCGTCACCATAGTTCTGGTACCCTCATCTTAGCAGTCAATGATGTATGCTAATATGGGAAAGTCAAGAGGCCTGCCTGTCCATGTACGTGTTCATACAGTACCCAGTTTTAAATCACATACCTATGTGCTAAAAACCACCAGGCTTTTTGTATGGAGACCAAAACCTAAAAAAGGTGACATTTGTAGTTTGGAATAAATCAATTGAATATATCATAACAATAAATCTGTAATAAAGTGCTATAATAACTAGGCTATATTTTGAAATTATGCTGTAAAGTGTAAAAAAAAACCCAAAAGAAACCACATTTTCAAGGTTTATTCGCAGGTTACTTTTACAATTTCTCAGTTTATTCTTATTTTTGTAAAGGAGGAGGCAGTTTTGCTGTTTTATTCTAAGCAAACAATGTTGGAACTTCTTCTGAAACCTGGATTCCATTTTTCTTTTCACAGGTGCTCTAATAAAACATTACAGATTAAAGACACATGACCTAAGAATCACGCTTTTACTGGTCTTAAAAAAAAAAAAAAAAAAAGTATTAGGACCACACTTAAGATTAAACTCGAAACACTAGTTTGAGATTAAACCTGTTGTTTTAAGTCAAAAACCTACACAGGTACTATACCATTATACCCTTTACAAAATGCCTTTTGTAGAGAGGTTAGAGGAGAAAAAAAGGAAGAAAGAGAAAAAAAAAAAAAATCATACTTAGGAATCAGTTTTGGTAACTTGGAAATTATTTGTCTTTTAGCACATAAACACAATATGGTGGTAAATAAGGCACAATAAGAGATCTGATCAACATATTTTGGACTATAACTAGTAAAACAGTCTAAAGACTGCAGACTAAATTTAAAAGATAAAATGTAAGGTACTGTAAACTCAAAGGAAACGCCAAGAGACCAGACACAACTGTAGATGTGAAAAAGACTGGCTGCTTTATTGTTATTGTGATGTTCTGTACAATCAAAAGAGAACTTAGGCGCTTATGGTAAAATTCCAATTTAGGATCACGTTCCCCTGCTCATACTGAGAGACACCGTCTAGTCAATCCTCACAGTCACAGTAGTCAAGATAGTAATGCTAGCAGACGTCTTCAAATCAACATGTTGGGTGGTTCTGTATTTACATACGTCATTTACAAAAATTGCACCTCTTAACATGTCTGACTACAGATATACAAGAATTAACAGATGAGGATGAAGCAGCTGAAATGCATCAAACTGGGGAAGTTTGGGTACAGTTCAATACAAACAGCAGCATGAGTGATGGGAAGATTCTGGATTTAAATTACTGCATAAACACCGCTTCTTATAGCATTGTGATATAATGAAACAAATGAACTACTCTGCAAGTTCAAATGCATTCACAAGACAAGATGATTCTTTTGGGCTTGTCTGACTGCGGGACAGTGTGTCTCAATATTTCTCCACTTCTATCAGTACCTCCCTGCATATCCTCAGGAGCCACAGTTTCAAACAGAGGGATTAGACCAACACATAAGCTTGTCCTGTGGTTGGGCTTATGTAGTTCAGTCTCGTTATTCATTAGAGAATCCTGCAAGGAAAGAAAATAACATAGATAAGTAATTCAAGACAAGAGTAGCAATTAGCATCTTTAATTACTTTTTCTTTAATCGCCACAAGACACACAATATCATTTGCCATAACAAAATAAATGTGACTTTCCCCCCCCTCAAAATGAGATGAGATTGTTATAAAAAGGATAATAATGCTCTACACAAACAATTCTATCATTCATCACAAGAGTTAATTTTACTGCACTCTTAAAAAGTTGTAATCAAGAGGTAGATATAGGTCTATTGTGGATAATTAATTTGTGGTATGCAATTTTCTTTTACCAATTCATTAATGATGCATTGTTCCTTTTCCCAGAATACCTTAAAATTAAAAATACCCTATTAATCTCTTTTTGTAAAAAAGGCCTGTTATAATTACTTGATCTAATATAAAATTCATACCTTTTTTTCAAACAAATATAGTTTAGAGTTTGCACAGAAATATAATTGTGGGATTTTTAAGATATAGATACAGGTGGAAAGGTCATAAATGCATGAAACCTGTTAATACTAATACATGGGATCACCAGCCGAGAAGATCTAGCATACGTTGCTGAGGCACACTGGCAAGGGGAAAGAAAATGAAAATAGCAGGTGAGCTAGAAGGTGCTTAGTCATGCCAGAGAAAATGACCCTGATGTCTTTAAAAATGTAACTTTTTGCTTAACTTTCTGATGAAAACTATTAATTCACTGATACTCACCTCTGTTAGGTTCTGCACTCCCAGCTTATGTGCTTAAGCCTCTATACCCTCCCTGCCTCTTTCAGTTTGACCACTAGGTCTTCCACTGTCTCCACCTTCATCCCTGCCTGCCTCTGTGGAGGCTCCTCCACTTTCAACACCTCCAACCGTGAAGTCACATCCACCCCCAAGTCTGCAGGCTTCACAGTAGCAATCTTCTTCTTCTTGGCTTTCTGAAACAAGTTATGCACAAAGGGTGAATAAAATAATTACTCCTCTTTTCAAACTACTTTATAGCAGGTTAGGTCTTAAAGGTAAACCCAGCAATTACAGTCAGAACCTGTCTCTAATCTTGTCCCAGAAATCAGCAACATGATCTTAATGACTTTTTAGCGTCTTTCGTTTCTGAACATCATTTCAGCTGCTTACCATGATATTAGGCAGTGTGGCATATCTGGGGGTGTTGAGTCGAAGGTCTGCAGTGATCACTGCTGGTGTGTTGATCTTAATATGTTCCAGACCACCATCGATTTCTCTGACCAAATTAATCTTGTCTCCTTCCAAGGACACTTCTGATGCAAAGGTACCCTGCAATGTGAAGATACGTATAATTTCACAAAATAAATACATTAAAAAAAAATTCACAGTAGGATCTCCCCTGGGAACTGTTCCTCTATTTTCATCTGCTACACATTATATGGGACTCAATCAGTTAATGCCATCTGCTGGTTTGCTAGTGTAACTACAACTACAAATAATCTTGACTACAGGAGTAATGTATGTAACCCAAATTTATAAATAATTTTTGACATTTACATTACAATGTCTGTCTATCCAAGTGCCCAACCTGGACACTGTAAATAAGATTAAAATGCTCTGTTTTAGCCAGCCAAAGGAGAACTTCACTCCATCTATCCAGGCAGCCTTTGACTTTGGCTTTGTTGATATGTGCAGGATTACTGTAGATCTTACTGACTCAAACTAGCTTTTACCAACTTTGATAAGGTTAGTGAAGGCTATTGGGAACAGGAACATATCCTCTTATCATTACTGCTATACAACACCCACGAAGAAACAGAAAACACAGAAAATCTACAAGAAAAGAAAAGAAAAGAAAGAAAATAAACTGATACCGACATAATTATGGGGTCAAATATCTCAGTGCTACTATTTAAGGTAGTCTTACCTGAGGCCAGTCCAGTAAAGCTGCTGTCATCTGGCCAGTCTGATTGCAATCATCATCGATGGCCTATGAAATAAACACAAGTCCTTAATTACTTAACAGCAGTGCAAGTATTGTTTAGAGTATGCAAACTAAGAACGCAATTTGAGAGAGTGTGAGGAAAACAAACTAACTGAAATCTTTAACCTGTTTGCCAAGGAGAATAAGCTGAGCATCCTCCTGTTTGGCAAGAGCTGCCAGGATCTTAGAGACCTGAAGGGGTCCCAGGTTTTCGTAGTCTTTCCCACTCACATCCACATGAATGCCACGGTCAGCCCCCATGGCAAGGGCAGTACGGATGGTCTCCTGAGTTAGAAAAAACACATGTAAGAGAACTTTTCTTTGGCTTTATGTTTGATGACAACCCTTAAATTATAATCGTTGATAACCTTAAACATATTAAAAGTACATTTATGTTAACATCATAATAATCACTTTCTGCTTACTGTGAGTCTGACAGGTTATATGCATGGGATTTCAAAAGTTCTTTTACATGTAAAATAATACACCTAAATATATATATATATATATATATATATATATATATATATATATATATATGCATCAACTTGCAGCAGCTCCAAAGAACTCCAAAAAGCAGTTAACTTTCTAAATTACTGTCTCGCCCCAGCTCATTCACCTGCGACTGCTGTGGCCCACAGCTGACAGCCACAACCTCCTTAATAAGCTTCTTCTCCTTCAGCTTGACCGCCTCCTCTACAGCAATCTCACAGAAGGGGTTCATTGAGTGCTTAACACCATCTGTCACCACGCCAGTGTTGTCTGGCTTCACACGGATCTGTGGAGAAACAAAACAATAGTTTTGGTTCCACAACCAAATGACGATTTTAGGCTAACATTAGCTAGCAGAGCACAGAATGTCAAATAAGTGAGCAAAGAAAAATACATTTAAAATCGCGAACGAAAATAGGTAATTTGACCTAAGATATTACCTTAACTGCATAGTCAATGACACGCTTAACTCCGACGAGAACACGGCCAGACATTGTAGCTGAAACGTTTAACTATAACAGACAACTAGCGCTACACAGTCACCGCAATGAACCTTCACTGAAGAAGCAGTCGGAATTATTTCAGGGTGAAACCAGAGGAGGGACTAAAGTGACCGCCCCCCACTCTAGCCAATGAAATGTGGCATTATCCAGTGTTGTAGGTTACGATTGGCTGTCGTGTGTAAGTTGGTTGCTAAACTCAACAAAAAGTCGCCGGTCGCCGCAATTTCGTTGACTGAATAACAGTTCAAACTTACTGCGATTGTTGGTGAATGACACTTATATCACTTCCATTACTATCGTAATGATTATCTTATTGATCAACTTGGTTAAAATGAGTGAATTACGATGAACCACATACGAATCACACGGTGCCCCACATATCTATGTAATAAACAAAACCCAGAGAAGAAAAGTTCCGCTTATATGGGGCAAAGGTCACGAATAACAGAGTGACATAATGACAATCATATTGAGTGTCAAAAAACGTTTTAACTCCACCTGATAGACGATAAGTCAGTGTACTCCTAGTGCCAGTCCCTGGCTAAATGGGTTGGGTTAGATCAAAAAGGTCATTCAACATAAAGTTTTACCAAATCAAGCATACATTAAGAATGCTATTTACATGCAAGTTGCCATCAAGGTGCCAATAGAAACTGTGCTACTAGTGGCCGGAGACAAAGAAACAGGAGAGGGGAAGGCATGTTCAGAGCCAAAAAGAGAGAAAGATAGGCGGGAATGAGGTGAGTGTGTGATTGTGAAAGCAAAAGAGCTGGCTGATATAATGAAGCGAAGGAAGGTAGATATATTGCGTTTAGAGGAGACCAGGTGGAAGGGAACGATGGCCAGACAGATGAGGTCAAGCAAGAGTCTCAGTGGACTATAACATTATAGTCTTAATGATAAAGTTGTGAGAGAGTAAGGAGCAGGTGGAAGAGAGCCTGGAGAGGTGAAGGTCTGTTCTGGAGAGAAGAGGAGTGAACGTTTATAGAACTGAGATATAATATGTGTGTGAATAGGAGGAAAACAGTTGGTTGGTTGAAAAAAGTTGGTTGAGTTTAAATACCTGGGGTAAACCCAGTATTGGCATTATGGATAAGCCTCGGGGGGTCCAGGCCTGCCCACTAAAGCCACTATGCCACCTCAGTTAAATTCTGCTAATAAACTTGAAGAATTTATACAATTTGGTAATGAAAAACATAAAGACCAGTACCATCAGTAAATTATTGCATTGCAAACTCAATTTAATTATTCAGTTCACGGCAGTTTAGTACTTCTACGGCAATCATGTTAACCAGGAGGACACTGAGTGGATAGGCCTATGCAGGTCAGACTTCTCATGTCTGTCTGACACCAAAAAAGATCATTCATCAGCTTGTGCATTTGGTTTTAAAGCATGACCCTACAAGAAAGCTGCAAAACAAATGGAAATGTGTTGAGGATATGTGCTCATCTGTCCTAGTGCATGGTGAGTTCACTGATCCCCCTTTGCATATAGAGAAAATCTAGCTCCTGCTTTGTCTCTTATAAATGGCTACATTTCTCTGTATGTGTATTATGTGTGTACGGGTGTAAGTATGTATAACATGTATAACGTATGTATAATGTATAACATAATGGTGATTAGTGACAGAAGGATAGTAGCAAGAGTGAAAATTTACAAGATAGTAGTAAAACCTGCTGTGATGTATAGTTTGGAGATGGTAGCACTGGCAAAAAGACGAGAGGCAGAGCTGAAGATGCAAATATTTACATTGGGAGTGACCAAAATGAACAGGATTAGAAATGTGTACATCAGAGGGACAGCTCAGGTTGAGCAGTTTTAGACACAAGGTTAGAGAGACATGGCTGAGATGGTTTGGACATGTGAAGAGGAGGGATAGTCCATGCATTGCACTAGGTTGCTGAAGATAGAGCTGCCAGGCCGGTGGAAAAGAGGAAGACTACGGAGGAGGTTTATGGAGTTAAGGAGGATATGCATAGGGTAGTGTGGAAGAAGAGGAGGCTACAGATAGGGTGAGAAGTAGGCAGATAGTCTGCTGTGGGGACCTCTAAAGGGAGCAGAAGAAGGAAGAAATATGTGTGTCAGTTGTAAGTTTATCGTTTATCAGGTTGAGTTAAAAAGTTAGAAAAAAACACACACACAGACAAAATATTCAACTGTTTTAGCCTCCTACATGTGGACATCACATTTTTGGGTTGTCTGACAAAATACCAAATTTTGGTCTTCAAGTATAATGTCCACTTACGAGGACATTATACTTGCCACTGTTCTATCGAAATTTAAAACGAATGTCCTCATATGTGGATCTCATTTATCATATGTCCAGTGTTCACTGAAAATGTGTTATTAGCACACTTGTTTTGCTTTACTTTCTTTCTTTCGACTTCAGTTTGTTTTGTTTTTCTTATTTTGGCCCGCAATAATTAGTAAAATCATGGAGGCAAAAATAAAAGAATAGTTTGAAATAATCGTCTAAGCTTATTTTGTTTTTTGTTATTAGAATACACTTAAATGCCACTTTGTACGTCTTGGTGTTAACTAAGACTAATGCGCTCATAAATAATAACAATGTGGCATTAATACCTTGCTGGTTCAGATCTGAGCCAGAACATCGTGCCACTCTCTCGCGCATTAATAATAATAATTATAATAAAAGCTACGTGCATAAGTTACTTGTGGAGCCTGTTCGTTACTCCCAGATCACCGACAGAGAAGCTTTTTGTTTGCATTTTAATTGGTTTGCAACACTCGGTGTCTTCCCCACGCTCTAGCTGATGTTAATTCGCACTTTTATGGTCACCGGTGGGGGTGAGAAACCGTAGCGAAACGTTATCGATCGTGGTCCCCGGCAAGCAGCAAATCCCTCCGGCGCGACAGCTGATCGAGAGGAGTTACCTCGGATCACCCAGCTACAGCAGCAGCGGCCTCCATTTTAACTTCGACACCGAGCCGTACCTCACGTGTCCTGGGCTGTCTCTCTCACATGACCCGAGTGTTTGTTCCCGTGATCAGCACTTCCATCTCCGTCTGTGACACCGAATATCACTTTTTATTTCAACACTGATGGATATGCTTGAACCGAGTCTGGACACCGCAAGGTAACTCGGTCAAAATGGCTAACTGAAACAAGCTAGCCGCAACATGCTATTTCACACAGCTAGTTTACGACGCTAACCAAGGCCTTACTTATAAAGTGTTGTCAAAACGAATTTAATGTGTAGACTACAGCTAAGTTAGCAACACAGGTGGACAACTCTTTAAGCGGTATAACTTAGTTATATCCAAGAATAGTAGTGTTCATAGTCAATAGCTAAGAGAGCTTAAGCTAGCTTTTAAAACAAATAACTATTCTCAGCCACTCTTGGTAAACCAAGGGCAGTTGCTGTGCTGTGTTTTTCATTATAATTGTCCTGCTGGCTGACTGACTTCCCAGACATCACTTGCCACCCCTTACGGTGAAGTGGAGGGTCAGTTATTACTTTAATTTAATACATTGATATATAATTTTCACGAACATTAGCTGGTTGCGTAGCTTCTAACAACTGATGTATTTCTGTATCCGCTTTGCAGCCAAGAAAAACAAGAAGAGGAGGTTGTCCAGGGATCTGAAGGTAAGGATTTATTTACTAAGCTGTCATTGACCACACTGTAGTTTTGTGTGCGTACACAATACTTTATAAAAAAAAAAGCCACAAGCTCTTTCCTCGGTACACTTGCTTTTCTTTATGTGCTGCAACATTGAGCTTCGTTATTTGCAGCTACACTCGGGGCTTTTTAGCTGTGTAGTTACTTTTCCATTCTAACTCCTGTTTCTTTATCCCCCTTTTCCCTTGAAGACGGGACAGGAGAAGAGCAGACAGCTGTTACAATAGCCAGTGTACCTCAGGCTGCAACATTTGGTGACCATAACATACAATATCAGTTCCGCACCGAGGGTGGGCAGGTAAGTAGTTAATGGATGGAAGTGTGGACACTACTGATTGTTGCTGTTTAATACCCATTTCAGAAAGAGTCTAAGTGTTCCTAATTGCATAAGGGCCTAGACAGTTAGAATAAATTGCCTCTGTTTAGCACTTATGAGAGTACACAAACAGCACAGAGTGGTTAAATGTCCATGGGGTGTTTGTGCAGCACGATAATTACCAACTGAGAACTCTCAGCTGCATATTGATGGAGGTGGTTGAAAAGATGCTTGGACATATGGCAAACAACAGTGAGTGATTATATATGTTGAAGAACCATACTCCCGACGACAGTCCTTAATGTTTAGGCTTACATTTTCTTTTTATCTGATTGTTTTTCTTTTCTGGGTGCTTTGACACCCTCCTTTATTACAAAGTCAGGAGGAAAGCACTCAATAAATTCCCTGAAGGTATCAATGTTTATAGTCTTTTTTTATAGCCTCAAAATTGACTGTTGACCTTTGTACAAAAGTGTCTCCTTCCTGTTCACTATGTGGTTTTCACACCACTGTTGGTCAGTGGTAAACAATGGGTCAGTAATGCCAGCATATACACTAAAAAAAAGGTATTGTGACATTCATGTTGGTTTACCCTTACTGGGTGATTTGCGCTGGAGGAAATTGAGTCAGTGATCCATGTGGTTCAGGCATAAACAAGACTAGTGTGAGCAATCATGTGATTTCAGTCTGGTCTGGGATTGGCATGAGGCTGCTGTCACATGTCAGTCAGGAGGAAAGTCACATGATAGAGGGATACAAATACTGATTCTTCGAACAAACAAGCTCATTTTCCTTGCTATTTAAAATTAAATCAGGCGCATTCTGAAGCGTAAGCATATTGTGGGATGGTGAGATCAATGCACAAGTGAGGTTAGAACTGTAGTGTCAGGATACTAGGCTGAGCAGTACGGAAGCAACAGATATGATAAACAAATCAACAAGTCAGGTAAGGTGCTGTTTTATACACGGTATGATTGAATAATGCAAAAAGAAAAATACATAGAGCAAGGATATAAATGGAGAAGCAACTAGTTGCTCTCTTTGTTTTCTTCTTATTCTCTCTTTTTACCCACATTTGCTTTTCGTCTGTGCAGGTGACGTATCGTGTTGTCCAGGTGACTGACCAACACCTTGATGGAAGAGATGATGCAGGAGGAGCAGTGAGCGTTGTCTCAACAGCTGCATTCACCGGGGCTCCTCAAGCTGTCGCACAGGTATCAAAATTTTACACTTTTGAATGGACCGAAGGGAAACCACTAGTAGTTTAAACAGTTTTTTAAAGCTTGCTTTTTTTATTTACGTGGTAAAGGATAAGGTGGAAGTTAATTTCTGCGTATTGCCATTTGTAGCAGTCTCACTGAAAACAACTAAAACCAGTGTTATTCTAATTTCTTTTGTTTCTTTGCACACACTTCTCATGTTTTAAAACATCAAGTTTACAAATACTGTTAAAGACATGAAAAATATCATGGATCAGTATATACATCTATTGGCTGAAAAGTAGGTATATGAAGTTATTACTGTCTCAGTAATATTATTTTAGCTATAAATTATGTCTGACAGTGCAGAGTGTGGCTGTAAGTAAAGCACACAGCCATGCTCTTGTATTGAATCATTTTTTTCCCCGCTTTATGTAATGTTTTATGCAGACCAACACTAACAAACATTGCTGTCTATGAGTGAAACAAGATGGTGTAACCAGTTTTTGGTTTCAAGCTGGCAAAATAGTATTAACTTGCAGAAAGGTGTGTTGTTTTGGTTACTCCTAAAAACAATTATGCTTATTAGCAAATTGTGAACTGTTGTGAGTACTTTTGAGTACACAGATAAAGCTTTTCGCTTTATCTGTATATATAATTCAAAAACGTAATAGGTTTATAGTTAATACAAATCATGTCTTATTTGTGGTATTTGGGAAAAATGCAGTTTAAAAAAAACCAGTGTTGTATATCTATTATTATCAGTTATTCTCAGTAGTACTTACATTCCATATCACATCATCTCTACTTCACTGATTCACTGAAATTGCAGCAGCGGCTGTAATTTCTCTAAGCTTGCCAAGATGGAAAAAATGGTCTAAAGAGTGAATTGTGTGCCCGAATATAATATCTAGTCAACACAAAGTGAGTCATATAGGTGTGTAGTTTCAATGTGTGTAGTGCCAGTAGTTGTTGCACAAGAACTGCAGTAACAGTCGGAGCACAGTTTGAGCTAAAAATATGCAATTTTTCTAGCAAGAACAGACCAAATTTGTTTTCATTAGTGCTATACTGATGGCTTTACTGACCTTGCTATTATCCCTGCTAACAAGATCACTGCTGCTTCTTTGCCTCCCTTTATCCTAGCTGTCAAATGGAACTGTGTCTTGCTTGGGGGGGTTTAGCAGGGATACCAGTATTGAGTCTGACAGAGGATGAGGTGTGCGTTTACCTGCTGTGACTGCTCCATTGCTGCTCGTTCATGGCTCTCCTCTGTCTCTCTCTTATCTGTCACAGGCTGTGATCCAGAACCCTTTCAGTAATGGAGGAAGCCCAGCAGGAGAGGCAGTGGGAGGGGAGACCCGCTTCGCTTACTTCCCCGCAACTGCGGTGAGCGACGGGACTGTGTCTGTGCAGGCCGCCACGGACCCCACACTCACACAGGCAGGGGGTGAGTCAGTTCTCACACCTAATTTGGGCTGGGGCTTATCACAGTGCTGCAGAGCTAATTAAGCTATTATTTTCAGTGACAAACAGAAGTGTGTTTTGAAGTACCTTAAGGACAGAATAGCTGTCCTTTTTTTTTTTAATTAGTGGAACACGATCCTGACAGTTTGAGCTGATAACAAAGAAAGCAGGGCCATATACAGCAGATACAAAGAATAAGCAATATATCTAATCCCTCCCTGTTGAGATAAATTATCTATGCTGAGCCTCTAAATATAAATATTTTCATTCTGTATGTAGCTTTTATAAATAGATTTCCTCACCAGCTTGATTTTCTAGAGTGACTACCCCACGAATCCCAGTGGTGGTGCTTTATATGACAAAAGTGGGTGAAGTAATACATGTTCATTCATATTTACATATGTTCACTAATATATATTTGGTGAGGAAGAAGCAAAGCAATCCAAAGATGATAATGACAATTGCACTTGCTTTTTATATATATTTTTTTTTACACATGATAAACCTAAATATGTGTTGCAGAATCAATTTGCTCTGTGATTCCTTCCCCCCAATTTGGATATTTTTAATCAGTAAGTTATTTTAAAATATAATTTATGATGCTGGAGAACGCAGTTTTCTCCAACTGTGAATCAGCAATTTTTAAGGGTCATTAGATCTTTATTAAAGTTGTAATAATTATGAGAAATATTTTAAATTGCACATACCCATCAGCTCATTTTAATCTGTTTCAGATTCCTAACTTGGCAATGTGACGGAAACATTTTTTGCCATGACTAAAGTTTGCCTCCTCCAAGTCAAATATTATCAGATGCCAAAATTAAATTTGCCATGCTTACCATGTTTACTTGTTTACTTCATGTCACATGTCTTCCTCTTTCCTACCATATGCCATCATCTGGCTGTATTACCCCCTTGTGGTTTTATGCTGGTTGTCAGGGTCAGGCTATCATTGGCTGAAGCTGTGTTCACTGAGCGTTGTAAGTGCTCAGTTGACCTAGAGAACAAGATGTAGGCTTTAATGCCTTTTTTTAAACTAAAAAATAAACAAAACAAAAAACTGCCATCTACCTATTATGGATTATTCCGCCAGATCTAGAGCTAGCAAGCACACTGTTACTGCTGGCTGGCAGTTGACTGTTGGATGGTCATTATTTGTCTTCAGGATTGTTATGAAGGAGTCGAACATTGCGGGTCTCTAAGGATTTTATGTAGGAGAATGTACAGCCTGGACAGGAGTTATTGTAGGAACTTGTAATTCATCACCCAGTGTTCCTGCTGCTGGCGGTGCTTCTTGCTGTCATTTTGGCCCAGACTTGGGGTCTAAAAATGCTTGAAACTGGGATTCAACATATCTCCAACATAAATCTATAGACCCAAGGCTGAAAGAGGCAGTTCAAGTGCCACATTTAAGATTTTAGCCCTATACCTCATACGATATCATATTGTCCACAATAATTTTGGTATAACTATTTGCAATACATAAAAGTGTCTCGTCTTGATAAATATAGCATTTATGTTCGCTAGGGTACACAACAAGTCCAAGCATGTCTTAGACTGAGAACTACATGTCAGCCTCCATTGATGATTTAGTGACCAATGCTTTGCAAAATACACAAGAAAACAGTTTACCCTAAAAGTAGAAACAGCAAATTTGTTTAACCACTTGAAGCAAAGGGCATACAACCAGGCTATGAAGAAGATGCTAGCTGACACAAAAATAAACAAATGCGGCTATTACTCTAGTTGCATTTGGTATGACTGGAAAAGCAAGCATTGCATGAAAATTACTGATGTGTTGCATGGTAGAAAAGTAGGGCACTAAGCAGTTGTTTAAAAAGCTCCAAGCAAAATCCAAAATTCTGGATAAAAAAATATTGTTAAATTTCAATTTTATTATGTGCTCCTAACTAAAAATGTAAATCGCTTTTTGTGCGTTGGAAGAAAAATTCCACAAAAACAATTAAATGTAACTTCCGCTCATTGTCTCACTTACCACTAATACGTATAATAAATTACAGCTTTGTAATTTAATAAACTGGAATTACACAGTTCCACAAAAACAATTAAGTGTAACAGTGCAGGCTGCTAAAGTGTGGCTGGTTTAAGTTGCTTTTTTGTTAAACTAAAATGTTAGGCAGTTATATTTTTATTTTACCTAAAAGAAAAAAAGGGTGGGGAATTCCCTTCATTTTGTTTGCACTGATAAATGCTGCTGCCTGCAAACTGCAATCACCAATAAAATGTTCAATATTTTTTTTCTGTGTCATCAAAAATTAAATTTCCTTGAACTACTGTGATATAATTTTGAGGCTACATCACCCACCCCTAATATCCAATGTGACCTTACATTATGCATTGTTTGTGTCTTCTTGAGAGAGATGGATACTTTGGACATATAGAAATAAGACAATATAACATACATATGTATGTAGTAGTTTGTGGCAGCAAAACTACACAAACGAGTAGCAGGCACATGGCACTGAAACTTTCATAGTAAAAGAACAAAAAAATGATTTACTTTTTTCTGTCATTTTGTAATCCAACTCATGTTTATGATTAAAAAAAAACACAAATGAAATGGGTTTAAAACCCCACCTGAGCACCTGAGCTCAGTCACGCTCCAGTAAAACACCTATTTAGAGGCACATCTGGGGTCACACAAGGTCATTGCATTGATTCCTTAAATCATTAGGTTTCTTTGATGTAGCTCATCCATTGCTAATTACAGACATAGCTTGTCAAGCTCATGCAGCACATCCACACACACACTGCTTTTCTCTCTCGCTGAGCATTGTGTGTCTACTTCCATCACATGACTTAAACCCACAGAAGTCAGACACCCTTAAGGCCATATCAGTTGATGCACCTCAGCTGTAACTTGTATAATAGGCTCGGCTAGGTGCAGCTTTAAGAGTGAGATTGGAGCCAAAGTGTTAATGCAGTTTGATATAAAAAGCAAAGCACTTAATGTGCATTGAGCATCTTAAAACATTAAGACGTGGCCTCATTCAGAGGGAGCATCTGCAGTCTGCTTTAGCAGCAGATTGGAAAGCCAGAGTGCCTGGTTAAAAGACTGAATGTACCTTGCTGTTTTCATCTGAGAAATACTGATTTTCTTGTGCGTTTTCTGTTAGTGACTGATTCTGCGTTTTAGTCCTTGATCACATTCTTTGAAAAAGAAATAACTACAGGCTGAATGTCTGTGTCAAGACCTGTTATTTGGGAAGGTTTTCTGTGAGAGGACCTTCATTGTTTGTGGATAGTTTGGTTTTTTTTTTTGGTTTTTTTGTGGCAGAAAATTGTGTTGCTCATTTTGTTTGTCAGGCCAGGTCTGCCATCTTGCTGACCCAGATGACAAGATTAGGTGGCTTAAGATAAAATAAGTGGATTTATTTCTTGATGATGTTTTGGCTCTTGAATGAATATGGTTTGGATGAGTAGTGTTAGTAGAATATTCTTTTGTCTACATCTTGATTGTACATGAGAGTTGAGCCTGTTTCTACACAGTTGGCACAGTTGCATCCTTACAAGAAATTTCGGGGGTTCCACTTTGCTAGTTGGCTTAAGGATTTCTGTGTTATTTTATCACTGTGCCAGATGTGGCTTTTCTCTACTTTCCTTCTCTAATTTGCCCTGTGTTGAGCTGGCGACTTGTCCCTGCCTGTTGTCCAATTTCAGCTGGGACAAGTTCCAGCCACCTTCCCTTGGATCCTCGTTGGATAAGCACTTAAAAAATTAAATGAATCAAGTCAGTCTTGTGTGAAATGTTGAGCTGTCTTACTCTTCATTGTTGACTGATTACGCCTGTGCCTTCCACAGGTCAGTTTTATGTGATGATGACCCCTCCTGATGTCATTCAGACAGGAACACCACGAACCATTGCCCCACGAACACAGCCATACCCTGCGTAAGTATCATCTCTGTCATCTGCTGTTTGTGTGATGGAAACAATATTGCCATTGCAGCTTGAGACACATAAAACTAGGCATGTTTTAATTTCAGTGTTTAAAAGTAGATTTAATGACAAAAGCTGTTAAATAAATCTAATATCATAATAATAAAGTTACTATGATAGGTTTCAGTTAATTTGGATAAGGGCTTTACGCATTTATTGCAGCAATAAATGATTTGTGTTTAGCAGTGTGGCTCTGCTCTCTTAATGCTTCAGAGTGCATCTCTACAAAACACATCCTTTCAAGAAATGGTATCCATCAGAGTCTGAATTAGTACTGTCATAACAACGAGGGCATAGATTATCATTAAAAGATAAATATAACAGCAAGATAAAAATGTTTTTTGCACTTTTTCAAAAAGCCTCTAAGATTGTGATGCATTGAAAAGGCAATAAAAATCAAGTGAAAAGCAAAACATTGAAAAGAGTGATGATAATAAGACAGCACTGTGAGCAAGGAGAAGAGCTGCAGCTTTGTGAGCTATGTTGTGTGTGCATAGACTGTATAAAAGAAGGATCTGTTTTTCCAGGCATAAAAAGGGACTCCAATGTGGAATTGACTTAAACCTATATTCTTTCTAATGGCCAGCAGTGAGCGACCCCTGTGGTTACAAAAAGAAGCCTATGAGAGACAACTCTAGTGCTCTCCAGCAAACATTTTCCTAATGAGCTTTTGGTCTTAATTGCTACTTTTAAGTCTTATTTAACATAGCAAGATGTTCATTTTGTGAATTATCATTCCTGTTTTAAGGTATACAGTAAAGCAGTGTAAGTTTCAACCGTGTGACTAAAAAGGGTTGCTACTGTGTTGGTTTTGGAGTCAGATCTACCCCTTTTTCATACATCTAGTTTCAAAAAGCCAAGATATTGATCTGCAAATTGCTCGAATCGAGGTGGCAGAACAGAAGCTAAAAAATGAAAGGGTGAATATGTCGTAATAAACCGTTTAAAATAGTTTCCTAAATTCAGAATTTAAATGAGATGTATTTTCAAAATCAGTATTTAGCACGCTATAACTGTAACTGCTAATGCAAGAGGAGAGTGTAGAAGTAGAGTTAAACTGCAATGCAGCAGATTGGAATGATGTATTAGTAGTAATCTATCTGAGCAAAAGAGAATTGTCTCATATGAATGAATGTTCTATTCAAACATGACTGAAAGACTACTGTGACGTCCATTTGAACAACTGCAAGGCTCAAATTTCTCAGCCTTGCTGCCACTGCTGTTTTCTTTTACTCAAGGCTGTTTTTCTGCCCAGGTAATCTCTCTTGTGTTCACCCCGAGTTCATGGTTATGATTGATTTTTAAGGATTTCTTTTTTTCTTTTTTTTGCACATGGAAGCCACAAATCTTTTTTTTTTTACCTTTCGAACTCTCATACTGTTTATCGCTAAAATTCACAACATCCATTATTCTAATCATGTATCAAAGGGATCCATCTCAGACTCTCCAACTGTTAGCCACATGCTGGTGATTGCTGTTATTAAGATCATCAGCAGGCTCACCTGAGCAAAGGGTTTTAATTTTAATTGCATGCGAACAAAGCTGGTTTTGGCCTACTACTGGTTTTTATTCAGAAAAGGGAATTTAAACAAGCTTTATTTATTTATTTCATGGTTCATTTGAGTGCCAAAACACACCGGCACAAGAGCCATAGCCCTATGAGATTCAAGGCTCATAAATGTCGGCTAGGTTTTGTTTTTTTGTTTTGTTTTGTTTTTTGTACCCTGTTTGGTACGAGCCAGTTTTTTGCCTGGTTGGTCACTTAAAAATTAACACATGACCCAATATCAAATTGAGTTAGCTCCGAACCTAAGTGAACATTCCTCTGATTTCATCCAGGCCTATACTTAACCTTTAAGTCGTGAAAGTGATTGGATTGTGGTCAAACAGATAACACTGCTATAAGGAATAGCAACCAGGATACAGCACTTTATCTTCTATTTATCTTCTATCTAAGCTGTTTTTTACATTTCACTTCTCATTTATTTATTTATGTATTTATTTATTTATCTATTTATTTTTCCAAGAACTAGAGATTATTTTTTTGTTCTTCTGTTCAGGGCACATTTAAGGGGAGTTGTGACTTACTGTACATGAATAATTTATGATTTTCAGTGACTTCAAATAGAATTATATTTACATGTAAAGTGATGAACCGTGACGTTTTCGTTGGCATGTGAGCAAAGTGAATGAAAACTACCCAACCTATCTGCCATTCACAGAGATGAAAACGAGCTGCTGCAACATGAAGTTTTAAACTGGTGAGGACAGTTTCCACATTTCTCCCCACTCCTCTTACAGCAAATGAACTAATCAAATTAGATCACAAGAAGCAAAGAAGCACACAAACCTCTGCCCTTCACTTTTCTCCACCCCTCCCTTCCTCCCTGGTGATTCTCCCTGCTCTTGATGTGTGAGACACAGATGTAGCAATTTTTCAGCGCTGACCCTGATCCATTGTTGTTAGTACTGCTTGTGGCAAATGTATTTTTCCATTAGGACTAGAAATCGGGTCATTGTTCTCCAACTGGAAACAAATGGCTCACTCCACACTTTTATTTTAGTATAATTTTCAAAGTGTCCTTTGTTGTAGCCATTTGAGTTTGGTTCTCTTTCAGCCTAGTTTTAAAGTTGGTCGTAAAACTATATGGACAGCATTTGCTCTTTAAGTGCATTTTGTTGATATGACAGGGATATTAAGATAAATTGAGCCAATGGAAGCCATGTGCTTTCACTTGGAACATCTACTTTCAAAATAAGTAGTTATTTGTGAATAACTAGCTAATACTCACAAATTTTTGTGCTCATTTTTTGAGACCATGACAGTAATATACACAGGATCTTTAAAAAATTTTTTTAATTATTATTTATTTTTTTTAGAATTATTTTTCTGAACTCATCCATCGAGGTGATTTGAATCTCAGCCTGCAGTCTCTTGTTTTTCACTGTGTAATTTAATGAAATATTGTCAAGGCCATGGCTTGGTGACATAAAAGTAAAACTTTGGAAGAGGGTGGAGAGTGGAGGTGCATTGGTAAATGATTACATTTGTCATTTTACAGATCAATAAAAAATTGTGCAGACCTTTTTTATTTTATACATGCTGTATTCAACATATGGAAAGTCTTCTACCAGAGGAAACGTACTCTTAATTCTTGGGGTTTCTCTGGCAGCCTTTACTCTCGGGGGCACTTAAAAGAGGTGTGCAGGGAAAAAAACCTTCCTCTAGGCATGTATATTTAGTTATTCAAACCGCCATCCGCATATTTTAACACTTTGCCTAAGAGTACTGTTTGGCTGCTGAATCCATTATACAGCTGAAATCCCATTAAGATGTGTTGAGATACATGTGAGAGTGCCGTTTGGCTTAGCTTCATTTGAGATAGTCAGCTATCAGCAGTCAAGTTGTGTTGATTGGACACAAATTCTCTGCAGTAGACTAGAAAAGATTTGTTTTAAGGCAGACAATGAAGACAAACAACCTCATAGGTCATTTATTACATCACGCAAATTGCAGGCAAAATTGCAGTGGCAATAAGGAGTAGTTTAATTTATTTTCAGAATTTTGTAGTCCCCGGTGTTCAATTAGTGAAACCGACACTTGGTTGTAAAGCTATCAACCACAGCTTTAAACCTAGTTGAAAGGAATAACATTGATTACCTTTTTATAATGTAATGCTCTGTCAGGACATCCCGGGTCCTGCCTTTTATGTGGCAGGTGCCTTCAGTGTACACTAGACCACGTTTGATTATGCGTGAGTGTGTTATTGGTCTGTTCATGCCATGGTGGGTGGTATGATAAGTCTCCTTGTCACGTCTCTGAGACTTAATTAACTGAATCCTGGGGGAGGTTGCAAAGACAAGAGACAGTTGTGTCATTAGGTGTACACCACAACTTCAGTAAGCAGCATCTGGTTTTCTACAGTGTTGTAATTTTACAGCATAATAAAGCATTGCACTTCCTCCAGGCCACACCTGGGAAGAGGACAGCCAGCTAAAGTAAGGAGGCTAGCTGATTCTCAGTATTCCAGACAAGGCAGCTTGGCTCAAGGCTGCAGGCGTCAGGACTGCATATGTGACCTCATAGGGCTGTGCATCATTTAATATTTCTACCAAAGGCACTAACCATCTTCAGAGGCTCATTTTAAATGGCAATAACAATAGGCTTGAATTTAAAGATAACAGTGAAGAATGGTTTTTAATAGGCAAAGGATTTGGAGGATTGGATTGGATTTGTGTCCGATTGTATGGAGCGCAGAGATGGGAGATATTGTAGTGTATGAAAAGTGTTTTATTTCCTGTCTATCTGCAGGAAAATGGATGGACCCCGAACACCAAGAGATGAAAGGAGAAGAGCACAACATAATGAAGGTGGGTAATTAGTCATGATTGTGGCTTTTGATTTCATCAGACAGTCTTAACACAATGCCGTGTGGTGCCTAAATGGAACATTTTTTGATGAAAGAAAATCACTAAGCCCCCTCAAAATATTCTGTTAAGAGTAAAAAAAAAAAAAAACAGCATATAATTTTGACCAGCCACTAGAGGTTGCTGTTGAGCTGTCAAAGTCAGTCAGGAATGTCGGTACTGATGAGATCCGGCGGATGAAAACCTTGTTTTGTAAAACAGAATGACCTGTGATCTTTTACTGTAGCTTAAATTAGAAATCTGGAAATGTGGCTTGTATGCATATACTCCTTTTAAAAACACTTCTTCTTTCATCTCTGTTCATCAGTCGAAAGACGGCGAAGAGACAAGATCAACAACTGGATTGTCACACTTTCCAAGATTATCCCAGACTGCAGTATGGATAGCACCAAAACCGGAGCAGTAAGCAGTTTGTTTGTCTTTTAAATTTGTGCTTGACTCATTAATACTCTATAAAAATTATATTTATCACAATAATTATATTTCTTTTTTTTTTTTTTAAAAAACTGTGATAATGCCTCTGTATTTATAGAGCAAAGGAGGCATCCTGTCTAAAGCTTGTGACTATATTCGTGAGCTGAGGCAAAGCAACCAGAGGCTGCAAGAGAGTCTGAAGGAAGTGGAGAGGATACAAATGGACAATGAGTTGTGCAGACAGCAGGTATGAATATCAGTCTTTGCTCTAGGCTGCAAATGGGGCATCAAGCGAAGTTTCCGTGGCTTTGGTAATGTGTAAAGAAGGGCTATGAATGATAATTCAGAGTCCTCCTTTGAGGTGGTTGGGTGTAGCAGATAAATAAACTTGCGCATAATAAGGCAGGCATACTGGGCTGCATATGTGGCTGTGAAGATTGCCACTGCATTGAATAGATTAGTTTGCTTTATAATTCAATGCAACATTCTTTCACTTAAGTCTCAGAAGCATGAAATCCACCTAGCCCCATATGCATCTTCATTTCTCTGAAACAAACCCCCTGAGACTTCAGGCTGCATAGCTGATCATCACAGCCTGACAAAGTGGATCAAAGAATTTGCACTCAGATAATGAGAAGTGTTACCTGAAATCAGTGCTTTGAGAGACTGTGGGAATAATATACACAGGGGTTGTGTGAGAACTAAGTGCATGCTAATGCACTCAAAAGTATTGTGAAATCTTGCAGCTCTGAGTCTCTTGCTTGAATCTTTGGTCTGCAAGCGATTCAGTGATATATTCTTATTCAGATGCTCAAAGCTGAATATCCTTCCTCAGTCCCTCAGTGGGGAGGCAATGAATTCAGGATTCACCCAGGGGAAATGTAGCAGAGATGACATACCTCAAGATTTGATAATCCAGTTGGTTGTGGGCATCGGTGTCTTACAGGGTCTACACACACTGCTCTCTAATCTCAGGGATTGCATAGTCCTGTGTATACATTAGTCAGCTCTCAGTTTTCAAAGGAAAAAGTTTGGTCAGTAAAGTTAAGGCTGTATTTTGCTGTGGAGAATGTTGTGGATGATGCTTTTTTTCTTCTTTGGTTTAAGATTGAAGAGCTGAAAAATGAAAACGCATTGCTCCGAGCGCAACTCCAGCAGCACGGCATCGAAATGGTTGGAGAAACGCCACCACAGTGAATGAAACCAAAAGAGCAGGGCAGGGCACACCCACTCAGACATATAACTGACACAGTGGGAAACAACGCAAGAAGAAAAAAAACAACAACAAAAAAATGAGAGACTTTATGGAGAATCACTTTCTTTTTAGTGAATGCATCCTCCCCTGGGTTCCCAGGTTGTGAACCCTTCACTAGCCGATTTTGGCTGCACTTGACTTTTCCAGTCGTATTGAGATAACCACCCGCTGCAGCTGAGTAGAAATGTGCTCCAACAAAAGATGCCCACTCACCTTTATCAGGGTGCTTTACTGTAGGACTAGCTATGAAAGAGACCCTCTGCTGCCCATCTTTATTTGTATTTATGTAGCTTCATTCATGGACTACGATGTTTGTCAGTTATTTCTTTCCTTCCCAAACCCTTTGCCTCATTATTAATTTTGACTTACTTCATGCTTTTATTCTGTTTGTGTTTTTGAGTTCTGTATTAATATTTTGTTTTTAGCCCCTTTAATTTATTAGTCTGCTTGCTGACAGAAGCCTTGATGGAGACCCGTTACGATGAAATTTATGCATCCAGAGAAGCCGACATCAAAGTATGAAAAACATGATTCTACAGACAGAAATAATGTGACACACATAGCTTACCTAGACCCAAAGACAAACAAGAATCTGTGCTTGCTGATGATTCTGGGCTGATTTATGTAAATATGGCTTCTCATGTTTTAATACAGATGTTACAGAATGTTAAAGCAGATTATCTCTGGGAGTAAACAATCAGTAACTCATTAGTTCCATGCTGGCAATTGTCAAAACAATTACAACAAAGTGTGTGTAATCTATGAAGTTCAGTTTGCTGAGGCTAAAATGTGGTTTACTTGAAGTGTTGGGCATTTGCTGGTGAAGTGGTATTTAAATACAAAGTGAAATGTTAGAATGTGGAACATGCAGACACGTCAAACTTCATGTTGTGGAGAGGTGAGCGGGGCAAATCCCAACTTTTGCCACATAATATTTAGGTACTGTGGGTTTTGTTTTCATCCTTTGTCGTGTGACTTACCTGTGTCCCAGTACATGCAAGAATAATCCCCATGTTTCATTTCAATCTGTTTGCTCTATTTTGGTATTGCAACACTTCAAATGGAGCTCAACGCACAAGGGGGTGGGGGGCACCCTGGAGAGCAGTGCTCAAAGACTTTGCTCACTATAGAAAATGAGTACACGGAAATTCTGTGTTGCAGTTCTTAGTTGAGCATGACTCATTCTCTACGAAAAGACTAAATAGTTTGCATGCGGGTAACTTGGAAATGATCTTACATATTTCTCCACCCACGCAGGCAAACAATAAGTAAACTGTAATTGGTTGTACAAACAGCAAAAGGCAACATTAACGTTGCTGAAGGTTTTGTGAATGAATATAAATGATGTGTTTTGGTTTTTTTGTTTTTTTTTTGTTTTCCAACTTGGGAAAATGTGAATGGAAGAAAGATGTCAAACTTCACTTAATAGAGCACGATTGCTTCTCCTTGTATCAACAGCTCAGGATCCAGCAAAGAAAAACCAACACTCAGACCCCTGGCAACATCGGGCAGCCTATCACATTTTAATATCTCAGACTTGCTTGTGCTTTTAAAAGTGCTGTTCTGCTGCAACAACTGGATTCAAACCTGGGCGATATAGTGCAAGTGTCTGGTCTATCAAATGAGGCTCCTAGCCAAAGTCGAATGATAGATGTTTTGCAGTAGATTTTTTTTTCTTTACACCTCAGTGAGGAGAGATGTGAATGTGAAGAAATGAGTACTGCTTAAAAGATGGTTGATCACAAATCAAAGGTCATTTGTGGCTTACTTTTTTTTTCTTGCATTTCTTTTTTGAAATGGCAAAAGGAAGAAAAAAAATCCTCTTTTCCTCTGTGTAGCAGCCTCACTGTTCTCAGGTTAGAGACATGTTTTCTAAGCAAAATGGTGGAAAATAAAACTTTCACTATCTAAACATCTTTGTCTGTGGATCATCGTTTACCAGATCTTGGGAAAAGCTGAATATATATTTTATTTCCATCTGCCCAGTAGCATTGCATATTATTATATACATTATTATAAGTTTCATTGTAATTTAAGACATTGATTTCCCTTTACCTTTTATTCTTAAATACATTTGCTCTAATTAAACCTAATCATCCCATTGATGTGTTAAAATTCAATGAACACTAACCTGATTGCGACTGTAAAATAAGTTCAATCCTTCTTTTTAAAAAAAAAAAAACAAATAAAAAAATTAATTATCTAGAATTACTTGTCCCTAACATAGACATAGTAGGCTATCAAATCAATAAGTCAACACAGTTTACATAAAAGAGTGGGTGTGACCTGTAGGAAACACAGACGGGTCTGCATGCAGCCGAGTGAGATATTTAATATTTTAATGAAGTAAAATGAAAACGGCTTCAAACTAAAATCAGCACGACTGCTACGGGAAAAGCAGCTGTATATGTTTTCAAATGTGGTACACTATGTTTAGACAAAAACATAGTGTTCGGGCTGTGGTTGGTTTAGCTTTGACAACACTATATTAATAAAGTCTATGTTAAGCCAGGAAGAAAAGCCAGCAAAAATACTGACTGTGCAAATGAAGCGGCCTATCACTATCACAAGAGCACCACAACCATGTATTTAGTTAAATTAGTGTGCAACTTTAATAAAAGGTATTTGTGTGAGGTGTAAGACAGTTTTAGCTGGTTTGTTTTAAATGCAACCCTGATGGTGTTAAACAGCTGGAGAGCTGCTGATTCATAGTACACACCCCAAGCCTGTTTAGTGTTCTTCCAAATGATTAATATACAATGTGCATGTCTCACCATGCATGCAGCCTGTTGCTCCTATTATTTTTTTCTTTAATCTCTACTGTTTGAACTTTTTAAATTTTCCACTTTCTCAACAGTTTCCCCCTGAGATTAAAGTATTCTGATCTGATCTGATAACAACAAATATCCCACTGGTTTCATAAAGATTTAGGTAATGTTAAGCCCCCATTTATAGAGAGATGGATAGCTATTAAGTCTTTTAAATAAATCTTAATACTTAGACAAGTAGGATTTTTTTTTTAAATGTGCGACCTCAAACTGCTACAATACCTTTTTAAAAAAGAAGCTTTCAACATAGCATAAAATAGTGTCATTGATTTGCATTAAAATTTTCCAAAAGGCACAAACAATAAAAACATGCTCCAGACATCCAGTTCCATCACTTGAAAAGCTGAGGCGACACCTAGCAGATAACTGCTGGTTACAGCTGCCTCCTTTAGCCTGACCATGGCTCTTAACTTTAAACCTTAACTCGTCCATTTTAGGTTTATTAATTCCATGAACGGTTCGCAGCCGAGTGTGAAGCGGTGGGAATGAGAATCAGCACCTCCAAATCCGAGGCCATGGTTCTCAGCCGGAAAAGGGTGGAGTGCCCACTCCGGGTCAGGGACGAGTTCCTGCCCCAACTGGTAAATGGCCTGTATTTGTATAGCGCTTTCCTAGTCCCTAAGGACCCCAACGCGCTTTACATATCCAGTCATCCACCCATTCATACACACATTCACACACTGGTGATGGCAAGCTATACTGTAGCCACAGCCACCCTGGGGCGCACTGACAGAGGCGAGTGGAGGACTTCAAGTATCTCGGGGTCTTGTTCACGAGTGATGGGAGAAGGGAGCTGGAGATCGACAGATGGATTGGTGCAGCAGCTGTGGCGATGCGGACGCTGTACCGGTCTGTTGTGGTGAAGAGAGAGCTGAGTGTAAAAGTGAAGCTCTCCCTCACCTATGATCACGAGCTGTGGGTAGTGACCGAAAGAACGAGATCGCAAATACAAGCGGCGGAAATGGGCTTCCTCCGAAGGGTGGCTGGCCTCTCCCTTAGAGATAGGGTGAGAAGTTCGGCCCTTCGGGAGGGGCTCAGTGTAGAGCTGCTGCTCCCCCACCTTGAAAGGAGCCAGTTGAGGTGGTTCGGGCATCTGACAAGGATGCCTCCTGGGCGAGGTTTTCCGGGCATGTCCCACTAGGAGGAGGCCCCGAGGCAGACCCAGGACACGCTGGAGAGATTATATCTCTCGGCTGGCCTGGGAACACCTTGTTGTTCCCCTGGACAAGCTGGAGGAGGTGGCTGGGGAGAGGGAGGTCTGGGCTTCTCTGCTTGGGCTGCTGCCCCCGAGACCCGGCCCCGGATTAGCGGAAGAAAATGGATGGATGGATAACTCCATAAAACCTTTTTTTTCTTTTTTTGACCAGGCTGTAAAAAGACTATGCTATGTAGTTGGTCACTTTAACATGGGAGTCTTTAAAGGTGTCATTGCTTTTGGTGCAGTATGGCGGAGCGGCTGTTCGCAATGTGGTTCTAAAGGTTGCTGATGGCTCTAATCTGAGTAATTTTTAAAAGTCAATGTGGTTTTTACTGTATGTGGCTCAACAGTGGAACACTACATTTCATTTGCCACCAGTTGAGAGTCCTGGATTTGACTACCTTTAAAATGTGCTTTTTTCACAGCAGTCTTTGGACATAATTGCAGGAAGAAGCATGGGTGTCCATGATAACCACTGCCTTTCACTTAGATGTGCATGTGCCAGGGATCTGGTCCAGGTCCTGGGCATGTTAGTTAGTAATTTGGGACAATACATCTTTCTTGTTGTGAACAGTTGGCAGGTTGAACTAACACAAAAAATGTCTATATTCTCAACAAAACGTGCAGGGTATAGGGTTATATTGTCTTGTCAGTGTGGAACAGAGATACAGGTTTAAATATATTTTAGAATTTTCTCTTGCAGGGATAGAGTTACTATGGGTTACGTGTCCCATGTGTACTCAAATCCACACAATCAACACACTGGTAAGTATTTAGAAGATATAGAGGGCACCTTGGGGGAGAAAGATCAGTGATGGATGAAAGCTATATCCAAGCCCTTAGTGAGATTGCGTTGGGCAGGGCTACATTCTGCTGTTCTTAAAAGAGAAGCTGCTATTTTATATAGAAAGATAGATAGATAGAGATATATGTAGACTGCTGTTTGCACAGGCACAATAACACATGCACTGAGTATTCACTTGACTGAGAGTATGTGCTAAATTTGATTTGGTTTTGTTTTCAGGCTTGTCAGCTGCCATTTAAACATGCATAGACAACCAGGCAGGCAGGCAGGCGTCTGTGTGTCCCTGTTTCTGTTTGAAGTGGATGATCTCTGATCCCACGTACCTCTCTGATTGGGACATGCGTAGTCTCTCTCCGTCTGTCTGTTTTCCTTCTTCACCCCGAAAGCTTTCTGAATCGAGTCAGGCAAAGCTGAAATAATACGGATTTGGAAAGGAAAATTAAATGACATAAAGACATGTTTCTTTAATAAATGTTATAGGAAGCATGTACCAGGGAGTTCAACCTTCACCTCTAAGACCAGATAAATCACTTAGAATTAATTGATGTATTAATTGGAAGAGGAAAGTCTCTCCGCTTTGAGCAATGGATTGTTATTGCCGAAATTGTATTTAATGGATTTGAATCAGTGTTTTAGGTCTGGTCAGTACTCAGTGAATGTCTGCTACACATTTGCCTGGAGGAAGGGAGAGAAAAAACCACTTCTATAAAATCCTTTATGTTATTTGGATAAGTCTGTGTGTGTGTGTGTGTGTGTGTGTGTGTGTGTGTGTGTGTGTGTGTGTGTGTGTGTGTGTACATCTACCAAAGGACATGGTTGAGTGATTTTCATTGAACTCATGCTGGCCAACACATTCTCCTGGAAAGCCACAGTTTCATGGCCTGCAGGCTTGTCTTACCTTTGTGCTTTTTTAGCTACAGGAGCACACTGTCAGGAGCATGTATTGTCCACTGCCCGAGCTTGTTACACATTCCCCCTCTCTCTGAGGTTATTTGTTGAAAAAGCCTGACAGAAAGAGTCTTATTCCACCTGACATACAATGTGCCTCACACCACACTTACCATCTTTCTTGGTTGTACATTAATAATGACATAGCACCTGTCACACTCATAAGAGAAGTATCAGCACAAAGGTTTGTATTCTGCTGCTGTCATAAATGGAGCATAGGTTTTTTTGTTTGTTCGTTTCGCCTTTTTGTGCATCCAGAGTGTCATATTCGACGGTATTTCCAGCACTGATCAAACTGACGCATCAAACTGGTGCACATGTTGAAAGACGCGTGTCTCTGTCTTAAAGCTGTGGGTCATGTAGTTTGGGTTGCACCAAACGTATTGTTTGAAGTACCATCGCTGGGGATAAACACTGAATATCTCCCTGTCTGGCATCACCATTTTTACCATGGATCTGGTGTTTCTGAGAAACCAAAAATCTCAGTTCAGGAAAAATAAATGTATATGTAGAGCTCACTGAGTGGATTATACCCTGTGCAAAAGCCAGTTTAACCAAACAAACATCTTTTTAAGCTATAAAATATCATGTATAGATGCTACATTTAAATGAAACACGGTTGACTGGAAAATTATGAGTAAAGCCTTTCACTTTGGCAGACAACCCCAGGTGTGCTTTTACACTGTCATGGCAAAAGATGCTTTCCATTATGAGGAAAATGGGGGAAAGGAGTCATCTTCCCACTCTGAAATATCATAATGGTATAGTTGCTCATGAAATACTAGATGCTGAAAAGCCAATTCATACTTTCTTTTCAAGCAGACTGCAATTATTGTGTTCTTTAGACTTCTATCCAAGACTAAAAGAAATCTCACCTCGGTGTTAAGCTGGTTTCCCCCCATGTGTTGTATCTGAAGGTACCCCTGAGAGACAAAATCTGTTTGACAAATTAAAACATTTCATAGCTTTAAACTACATTTTTTTCCTTTGTAATGTTTAGCTTTTTTAGCCCTCTTTTTTGGGGAACATTATGATTTTATAATAGATTTTGAAAATAGATGAAAGGAGACCAGACAGTAGAGTTGCACAGTGACATGCAGCAAGGGTGCACTGAGTGTACAGTTTATAATTTACATTTTTTAATTCATTGTTTAGTTGAAGTTGCTATGCTAGTATGAATAAGTGCTCTCTTGCCCGTTATTTTTATCTATTAGGACTGGTCGTACTTACTGAAATTTCGGAAGTTCCAGTAGCATATTGTAACCTGCCTCTCACTCCACGCTGACAGGGGAAGTCCCTGCATTGACCAGCAACCCATTAACCTGTACTCCATACTCCTCCCCCCTGAGTGATGTCCCAACACTGGTTCACTCGTGACCCAGTTTTGAGAGAAGACGTATTTAGGGAAACAGTTGACTGCGTCGAGGGGCACTGTTTTTGTGTGATGGCTTTGGCAGCTGGCAGATATAATGTATGGATTGTCTTACAGCAGCCTATAAAGCATGTAGGAGCAAGGGGGAGGAGTGGTGACAAATGGATGGGGACAGCAGTAGGGTATGATGATGAAACAGAGACAGACGGGGGCAATGTCCTCAACCGAGGGCAAAGAAACTGGTAGAGTGGCGCCTGCTGAGGTGAATCTGTCCGCCATGCTGGTGCCGGCATTTGTTTGGCAAGTAGATTCCTACTGATAGCCACAGGGACTGCTAACAGACATGCGCGCTCAGGAAAACAGGACAAAATGTGCACTTGGAAAACCCTGCTATGAATTCTTAAAAAAAAACAACTTCAACATCAGACCTTTAATTTTTCTTCTTTTTTTTTTACATTCTGGGGAAACTGGATATATTATTTTTGTCTTTGTACTGTTAACAAGCGTCAGATCTCACATCTCACGAGTTATGCTTAGTGAAGCACATCAAATAAAATGACATGTTCATTATTTGAAGACATAATGTAGACTAGATAATGGATTAGAGCCTCTTCTCCTCACACGTGAGCACACAAGGCAAAAATCAAATGCATAGTAAGTAATGAAAATGTGATGATCTTGTAAAAATGATAAAACTATGGATGTGTTCCAACAAATGCGGAGCCATTCGTGGCTGTATTTGTTGACACTGATGTTGTGGTCACCCAAAGCAAGCACGCGGGCCAGCGGGGTTATCAGTAAACGAGACAGACTGACGCAGAGGTCCTGTGACATGTTGTTCCTTAATTGAGTCAGGACGGGCGATTGGAAAGACGTTGAAGGTATAATGAGAATTCAAATGGCCTCTGATTTTTATCAGCCTCCACAGCGCGATCATTTATCAGTTTGTTCCTTTATTTAGCCGTTTTCTTATTTCATTTCCACCATTATTGATTTTTGTGTTTATTCACAGCCTGATGTTCCTGTGGAATAGTCTTCTTCCACTGGCTGGTTAATTAATCTGTAGGTGTTTCTCATGGCTTCAGTAGCAAAGGAAGGAATGAGAAATCCGGCTTTCCAACAAAACTGTGAGCAGTCTGTTGTTATTATTATGCCATTAAATAAACATGGTTTTAATTGTGCACAGTTCGAAATTTATTCAGAAACTATGAGATTGCCAGGAAATGAGAAATGTTTTGAGGAAACAAAAGCAGCTGTTATTTTGTATGTTGGTTCTTAATTATCTGCTCTAAGAATGATGCATGAAAGAATAAAAACTACGACATAGAACAGATGCAGATTAAAATACCAGAAACAATGCAATCCTTTGTTGTCAACACATAATCAACCTCACTACATTATTTTATATTCATCTTTAACTCTTGCGTATTGAAACACCTTGACTCTCAAATGGAGCTTTTTAATCCTGGCTACTACTCTCCAGCTCTCAAAGGGATTTAATTTGGTTCAACTGCAGGTTCCTGTGTATTATGCAAAAACTGAACGTGTTGAAAATGAGGGGCTAATTATTCCATTTGAGAGGTTGTAATTACATCCTTTAGACTGAGCAATGGATATTCCAAAGTGGCTCCTTCTCCTTAGTGAAGGATTTCCTGGGTCGAAACAAGTGCGACTCAGTCAGCCACGCAATAGATTGACCTATGCTGTCGAGGCCTTTTGCTGGAGAAAGTACTGTGCTCTTACCAGGGTTCCTCCAGAACAAAAGTCCAATTTACATAATACATATTGCTCTCAGAGATTGTAAAAATATTGGTCTCCAGCAGCGTGTTCATGTGTGGAATTATGTTCTCGCAGTGGAAAGTTATTCCCTTAAAAAGTCTGTAGATGATTTCATATCTTTCTCAGACACTGGGACCCCACAATCAAAAATAGATCAGTGAATTTCCCCTAGTATTGCAGAACTACAGTAAGGAGAAATGAAGAGGTCAAAAACTTCCCCATTGGAATTGGGTAACTGTTGCCAGGAAAGGGCTGGGCCTCCAGCAGCGATGAGGCAATACTGAGCCCAACTGTGTATAAAAACCAACACAGTCAGCATACCATCAAACAGGAGAAGGACACGAGCTGACAAGGGTCAGTGAAATATCTAAAGAAATCCACTTGCCCAGGCAATCACCATCCATCACTGGACCTGAAGAATAAATTGAAGGTATTGTGGTGTTCTTCGCTGCACCGGAACCCATGAGAGGGAAGACCTATCAACTCTAATCTTCAAAGGGTACAACAACATAACCATTTAAACCCTGACCAAAATGAAGGCATTCAGCATTGCAGTTGCAGTGACACTCGTGCTCGCCTTTATTTGCATTCTGGAGAGCTCTGCCATCCCATTTGCTGGGGTAAGGATTCGTCTTAAACTCACTTCATTTGCTTATTAGATATAAATGTTTTGCCAGGACGCTGAGATGCGCCTCCTCAATGTGCATAATTCATTAACAGGTGCAAGAGCCGGCGGAGGCAGGGAGCAATGACACTCCAGTTGTGGCACATCAAGAGATGTCAGCGGAGTCATCAATGGTATGTTCAATCGACTGAATGAATTAAACCAATTACCAAGAGCAAATTAAAATTTAAGTGGATGCATTTTCCCTGCAGAGTACCTTGGTATATAGAGCGGATGGAGTTGAACACCTTGCTCACGTCTTTTGTCTTTTACACAGATGCCAAATCACATCAGGCAAAAGCGTCAGAGCCATCTTTCCCTGTGCCGCTGGTGCTGCAATTGCTGCCGAAGCAACAAGGGCTGCGGCTTCTGCTGCAAGTTCTGAGGATTACCGCAACGGCCACAAAATAATAATTTATTATGCTTATTGTCTGACTCTTTCTTAAAGACTTTCTCCGTAGCATTTACTGTGCTATACACATTTTACATAATTTTGAGGAGATAAATGAAGAGCTTCTCTACTGTATTTATTTTATACATTTCAACTATTTTGTGAATTTCTTTTAAAGAGAAAGTCAGATGTGGACATTTCTTTCATTGGAAAAAAGTTGATATTTGGCACTGAATAAAGAATACATATTAAAAGCAGCTGCAAAAATGTTTTCTGTCATTTTTATGGAAATGTTCATCTACAACATTTAGCAAGAGATTCGGTCTCAGGTTTGTGTTATTATTAATCAATATCCTATCCCAATTTTACCTTTTGAGATTCTACTTTGTTACATTAAATCATTATATCACTAGAAACAGCTGGCGTGTTGCATATGCAATGTTTAATACTCACTACACACAACGCACAACTCATACACAATTAACATCAAAATTTGTTCTGCTCTCCATTGCTGACAAATCGTTTACACACTAGTAACTGAACTGACAGTTTATGGTCACATTTATGTTTAATTACTATACATGGTGTTCTATTAGGACTCTTAAAATAATACACAATGAGTTTTTCTTGTTGAGACAAATTACATATTAAAAAAAACGTTCTTGCATGTTACCTGAGGTTTATCTGGGGAACAATAAGCAGAAGGTGAGAGCAGAAGCAATATAAACATGAATTAGCCTTCTCAGCTGGGGCTATATTACAGATCATTATCATAATTTCTTATCCGCTGAAATGCATATTGTGATCAGCTCAAATTGATTAGCTTTTAAAATGATCTCTAGAGTAAAGGGAAATAATGGAAAGCAAATAAACTAAATCAGTGCTTATGTGGAAGAAGAGTCTCCTTCTCTGTCTTGTAAAGCATGTTAGGTAAGGATGTAAGAGTGTGCCGGGACCTTCAGGTTACCATCGTGCTTAGCTAGTAGTATTAGAGTTACTGCTAGTAAGAAAAAAGTTTGTGAAGTCGACTCAAACTCAAACATGTGGCTTCCACTGGTTGACCTCGATGAGGATGGTGAAAAAAATGGTAACAAAATGTATTGTTTACTAATAATAATACATCAAGTTATGGGGAGTAATGAGGAGTGATGTGGGGTGTTTATGGTTTATAATAAAAGTTTAACTGATCAGGTTTCAGGTAGAATGATAAATTATTGTATAATTAGGACTATATTGTGTATTTTTGAGTAAATTATTATATAAACAAAATTTGCACAGAAAGAGCAGTTCTGTCATCCTTTTATGGATTTCTTTTCTATCACTTAGTATCGTGCATATTATGTATGCTATGTTATTATCACACCAGACCTTAGAATAGGTGAGCTAAATATAAAAGCTCGTACTACTAAATTATTTTGGGGAAATGCAGTGCAATGCCACAGCAGGAATAAACTCACAGCAACAGCATCACAAATGCTGCCAGAATAAACAAGCTCATAATTTGTGATAAGCTGTGACCAGCTAGGGGAGCTTGCTAACGTAGCAAAGTCAGTTCCGGCTTCTACGCATATGTTTAATGATTTCCCCAGAGCAGACAACAGACACAGGCGAAGGTGCATGCATAAAAGCAGCACACACAAATAAATTCACTGGAATTAGTCAATTTGAACAAAGAATTCGTTTTATAGCAATAAATGTAAAATGGTGGGAAAGCATTGTAAAAGCACTCTCCTGCACATTGTGCATATTTTTGCATCACCACAACTGTCATGCACACTCTAGAGGAAAATTCCAACTGACACCCTTCAACATTTATTATAATCTAACAGCAGTGACTTTAAGTGTGGCTGTTACGCCTTTCATTGGTGCATGCATGAGGAATCAAAACATATTCCTTGTGTTTTGGGCAGATTAGCAGATGAACATACACAGGAGCAGGAATAAATAGGAGCTGAAATGTTCCAGTAGGCAACAAAAATTGAACAAAAAAACAAAGATCTTAAATGTAGAAAAAGAAATATATATATATATATATATATATATATATATATATATATATATTACTAGACCCTTTTCTTTGAGAAAAGCTCTACCTCGAAAGATTCAAAATCTTTTTTGAATCATTTTTACATACAGCAGTGTCTTTTCAAAATAAATTGAGTAAACAACATGCTTTTAAACTGCACTTTCATTTAAGTGCCTGGGAAAATGAAAGAAAGAAAAGAAATTGCCTACTCAATGGCCAAGAAATCATATTAATGGCGCTATACACTATATCCAAGCTTTTAAAGCAGAATTTCGCCTTCTTCATAAATCTGAGCTGCTATGTTTATTTCCAGTTAATTTGTGGAATGATTATTACAAATAGTCATTATTTAAGTTATTATAGGCCCCAATACAGTAGATGGTGTATCCACCAAAGCAAATGTTTTACCTCTTGTGCATTTAAGACCATGCAACTTTTAAACTAACTTTCTAATTCTAATTAGAAATTAATTCCTTCAGCCATAAGCTGTATAAAAATGTGCATACACCCCTGTTGAAAGGTGTACCTGAGGGAAATGCACTGAAATACCAAATTAAGAAAATTCTGATGTCAGGAAGTAGCAAAGGTAACGAAGCACAGCTTTCAATAGTTAGCAGAATGATTAATAGCAGCTATGAGACAATTCGGTCTGAATATCAATACACATTTTAGTGGTATCATGTATACTTATCTGGTTCTGATTCCTCAACACTGCTTCATCTTTTAACATTAGCTGCCTGAACATCCAGCATTATATTGGATTGGATTAATAAAAGACTTCTCTGAAAAGTAGTGTGAACAACAAAAACATGTAACAAAGCATGGTGCAAAACAAAAAGAAAACAAAATAAAAAAGTCCAGCGCTAAGTATCAACTGTTGTCATTTTCTTTTTAGAAAAGGCAATCAAATTGAACTTTCATTCACATTTTTTCCATAAATGTCTAAAATTCATAGATTACTTAATATTGGGTGGTTCTGTCCTTTTCACATGCAGAGCTCTGTGTTTCTTCAACACCATGCACGCAAGAGTAAGAAAACAAAACAAAGCAACATATAATGGAAACTGAGCATTTAGAACAGTCTGATACTTGGGCTTGCACAGAGGTTACTTGTGCACATACTGACCATGTTTAATATGAGCATCTATTACTGTATTTGACAGAAAATAAGGAAAATCCAAATAGGTCAGCTCTGAGAATAATTTTGAACCAAAAACAGAATTATTCTAGAAATCAAGTGGCCTGCATTTGCTTACTGCTTACACATCTTAGGCTACCTCTGAGTAGAAGACTTTCAGAGAACCGACTGAACCTGAGTGAAGTGTTGAATCCAAGCACGACATGCAATAAACTCAGACCTACTTAATAAAGCCAGGCTTTGGCCTTTATTATGTCCGGGCCACTCAAATGCTAAGAGGAGAAAAGAATCATCAAAAGAAAATCAACATCATTGAGGGCAAATAGAACTTCAATAAGCATTTTTAATGACACAACAAGAATGAATGCCAAAGGCATAACAAGCACAATGATCCCTGCGTTGTCTCGTCTTTGATAGTTTAGCATTTCCACCCCAGGCAAGTTTGTTTATTGGATTTTATTCAAATTAAAGTAGCCTCGTTGAGTGTAATAGTGCGTGTGCGGAATTTTATGTGTTAGGGAAAGTGACGAAGAGTCCATAAAAGTTGAAGGCTTCACAGGCAGTATATTGTCAGTAAGATCAGGCTGACACCTGGCAACAAGCCGCCAGATGGACGAGGCAAACAAACAGGTAGACTTTGAAGCTCAAACAACACATAACATAACATAAGTCTAGCAAGTTGAAAAACTCCCTTTACTGTGCAGTGGGGACTTAAAGAGTAAATGAGAAACAGCTGTTCAGCCAGGTATCAAGTAAAACATACTGAGGGCATCTAGTGGACAGGTATGACATTACAAGAACAAAAAAATAAATAAACTTATAAATGTAGCAAGTAATGGCCCCACCTTACATTCACTCCTCCACATGGCTGATATTGCAAATTTTCTGTGTGTCATCAAAATGACACAAAGGCTACAATGCTGAGATCAATGAAAATTGACGGAGAAGTGCAGCATGGGCTGTAGAATCTGTTCATCTATTGTGTGTTTGTGCATCACTTTGAACATTGAAAACATGTTCAAAACACACGTTGAAGCTGTAGCTCCAAAGGGAAGCAGTGGACTGGGAAGGAACCAACCCCCTTATAGGAAAAAAGACTATAAAATCAGGGAAGCCTGGAAACATGTTAGCAGGTTTACTGAGGTGCAGAATAGCATCCAGAGAGACAGGTCCTGGAAAAAAAGGGAAAACAAGATGTCCATAACGGAGGCTCACAACCAGAGATATACCAGAGAATAGGAGAATAAATGGGCTGCTCTCCAAAGATCAATCCAGGGTGTACTCTCAATGATAAGAATAATAGCATAATAGCAAAAAGGGCAGACTCACCCTGATAGAAGAAAGAGGGAGAAAGAGGCATTACCATTACCATCACACTACTGCCAATTGGCTAATGGATCTATCTATCTATCTATCTATCTTTGACCCCTATCAAGGCTTGGACCCCAACTAATATTTGGTTAAATGCCCCTTAGGAAGCTGCACCCCTACCACATGTTTTGGTAGCCTGTCTAAACTGTTTTAACTTGCAGCATTTATCAGGGTGATACCTGCCAACAGTATTGAAATTTCATATTGAATTAAATGACCAAAATCTTCTTCGAAGTACCTTTATACTCAAATCGATTTTCTAGAATTGAATTCGAACATATTTTACAGTTGTGATAGTGCCTGCGGCATCAAGAAGGTAACTATTTGTCATAATTACATATAGATCTAGGCAGTACACCCTTTAGGTAGAGGAGCACTCCACAATGCATTTATATGTGTGTGTGTGTGTGTGCGCGCGCTAGAGGAATGCCAAGATGGCCTAAGGACGCTTGAGACCCAGTGTGATTTAAAAGGACAGGGATGGGAATAGACAGTTGCTCTCTCACTCTCTTCCCCATCTTTCATTGATCACCAGATACCTCAGAGGCTGAAGAGTGAACATGTTAATCGACTCCTTAGCTGCCGAGAAACAACCTTCGCCATCCCAAAGCTTTTGGAGAACATTAAGAAGAGTGGTATTGCTATTGACCTGCAGCCATCATTGAGATTCCAACTCTTTTGCCTGAAGAAAGGATCTTCCTCCTGCTGCCCATATTACTTCTCTATACACCTTGTATAATGCATCACACCATACCATTTGCATTTAGATCACCTTTTTTTTTTTCTAACATTGCACATTGTGTGTTGGGATCCGAGTCGATACTGCGGTGCGCTCCTAAGGAGAATGGATGGAGGTGGTAATGAAGGCGAACCACCAACACAAACAAGCCACCCAGCCGTTCCTCTGCCTAGCACCATGCAGCACCTGGAGTCGTTAGTTTTAATTAAGGGAGGGGAGTGATAGGAGCTCCTCACCCCCTCCTCTCCCACCTATCCACCCACCTATCCCCTCTGGTAAAGAGCAGCTGAATACTGCTGTTCTCTCACACTTAGACTCATTCCGCATATTTTCTTTCCTTTCATTATTAGTGCTTAATTGCTAAAACAAAAGGAGAAAATAAACGGTGCTTCTACGATCTTCTAAGTCAATATATTGGTGAGAACAGTCAGGACTAGCTAATTAAAGCCTTTTTTCTTGTTTAGTTGTCCATCCCAGTTTTTCTCTTAACATATGCTGAACTGGCAAATGTACAGACATTATTTGTTTAAGTATAAGTACAGATGCCAGTGGATTAGGGTTAAAAAATTAAATACTGATTGAATTTCTTTACTCAATTAAAAGTGAAAGAGTACAGTCTCTGAAATGTACTCAGAGTTAAAAAGTATGTCTTTGAAGGATGTTTCTACAAGTTATTTCTGTGCAAAGTTAACTAAACCTCATGCTAAATTATTGCAATAATAAAATAACATCAATAGCTGGAAAGACAAAGTTTTCTTGCTTTGCTTTCCATACCTGAACACAAAAATGAATACAGTGAGGGGTTAAAACAGAATTTACCCGTAGATCAGCTGCAGAAGCACAACTCTCAGTAATTTCTATTGAGAGTTCAAGTAGATTTTCTTTGGGTACAAGCTGTAATTGGCTGACCTCTGCTGCTGCCTCACTTTGTTGATTTACACAACGAAATTCAACAAGACATAAGCAGATGCTCCACAAGCGATCTTGGCTGATTTCCATCCCCTACACTGAAAGTATGCTGTTTATACTGCCTTTATACTAGGCAGTATACAGCTGTTATAACAGTTGAACTCAGTGAATGAACCTGATGTAACCTAACACTGACCATGAACATCAAAAGCCACTGTGCGCCGGTCCGGCACAATGCTTTGCTGTAAATTTGCACAGCACATCAAAGCAACCCAATCTATCCTGCACTAAACTGCTGAGTGTTTTCATGCAACCTTTTGACAATACAAAGTTAGAATGCCTAGGTTTGTTTTGCAGGACGTTTGGCAACATAAAAAATGTAAAAGAACTTTGCATCATATGCAGATTCAAAATCTGATTTAAAAAATTAGGACACTGCAGGTTTAAGAGGCCGCTGAAGAGTCTTTAACTTTAAATACAACCTCTCTTCTTCCTCTCCTGTCCTGTCTTTCTTACATCTTTCCTCATCTCTGAGTGAACCTATCTCGTACTCTTTTCTCTCACTGGGGAATACAGCAACTGGACCTTTAGCTAGCAGGTACACTGCAACGAAATGCACACAGTCTCTATGTTTGTCATTATTTGTTGAGTTGATAGAGACTTTACATTTGAAATTACCTGCCACTTAAAAAACATTACCCACTTTATGCTCCTCTTTAGCGTTAGTGCCACTTTAACCATTGAATATAGTGCTATAGAGTCTAATAATCCATACATATATATTGCCTCTTTCATCTCATGGTGCTTGTGCGTGTACCACCTTTTATATGTTATTGTTCTTTCCATTCAGGCTCAGTAATATCTTACCTCAAAGCATTAAACCTAAAATAATAAGACTACGGTACGTGTGTAGAAATGTAGGGAGTACAACAAAAAAAAAAAAAAACTATGAAATTGTGAAAATTCTACCTAAGTAGAAACCGTGAACACGTGGCTGCGAGAATCTTTAGAATCTGTGCTGGCAAAAAAGTCAGTTGAGAGCGAGAGAGAGTGAAATATAGTTTGTCAAGTGGACAGCACTCAATAGCTATTTCATGAAATTAACCTCCTGACAGTTGCAGAAACAGTAGATTCCAGCATCCTTAAACATCGCTTCCCCTTTGTGACCCCGCTCTCAACACTGATAAGACCATAGTCACCTACACTGCCCTGACATTCCACCCACACACTACACAGATGCCTTGTTAGCTCAAGAAGAGGAAAAAGCAAAGGCACCGTCCTCTAAATTCAGGCAAAATCATGAGATTAGCCAGTAGGCACTGATAATGTCTTCTGATATTTTAGAGAACAGTATTGCAAATCTCCTGTTTGTCTAATATTACGGTCCCTATGATGGCTCCTCCAAGCTTTATCTATTTCATTCTTATTCAAAGCTGCATTTGGAGGATTTGGTTCTTGATAGAATCGCTCTGCTCTAACCCCCTCCCTCCTCTCCACTGAGGCGTATTCCATGATTTACATTACCTATCAAATCTTCCAGTCTCTCGCTGTCAAATACTTTACACAGACTTCCAGCCTATACTGCAAAAGCTTAGGCCCTACCTCATCCTCACAGTGCATATATGCCAAACTGATGGGATTGGACGGTGCAGCATTTTTTGCAGACTTGTTTCTGAAAAATAAGTCCAGTGTTTTGGAAACCTGTAACACTCGGGTAATCACATTGGTATGTAAAGTCCTGTTCAGACTTGGTTCAGACATGTGGAACTTTTTTCTCATTTTCCAAAGCTTCTCCAGTCTCAGCCACACAGTAAAAATGTATACAGTGTAAAACTATTGTATGCTCCAAGTCCACGCTTGCACTGAGAAATGAGGCAACTTGTGTGGGAAAGGTAATGCCTCTGAGGTGAAGCAGAACTCCGAATCGTCCTCTCTTACAGTTCGTTTCAGCAAAGCTGAAAATGCACTTATGGCATAGTCGTTCTTGGATTGTGAATATACACACATCCACATGAGAATTTCCACACTGTGTGCTCATATAGTGACCTTTAAATATTTCACTGTTTGTCAAAACCTGCACAAAAAAAAGAAAAAAAAATGCTACTCTTATATAAAATATTGCACATAGCCATGTGGTGAAATCTGCATAAATCATGTCAGTGTTACTCAGACTTATATTACCCTTGGGAGGGCTATGTGTTTGAGTGCTGCGCAGTACCCCCTGGTCCATGTTGATTATATCAAACAATATGCAGCACGACTGGAATACATAAGGAGACTGGGCACACTCCCCCCGTGGCTAAAACTCTGCAAGAAGAAGCTTTATCTCAGGGCTCAGTTTAATACTCCAGACTTCGGAGAAGCCACCCTGGGGTGGATAGATAGGCCTTGTCATTGTTTTACTGGCTCACACTCCACAATGCAGCTGTATATGCTCCCCTGTGTGCCTCTAGTCAATGTAACGGTGCTACAAAATCGTAGAGCATGGATTTGTCATTCCAGATTTCACGTGTGTTTCATCTCCTAGCAGCCGAAGTGTAGTGAGTCACAAAAATGGATGTCATTTCATAAATGCCTCTGCATAAATGTAACTGTTTCATATCAGAATGAAAGAAAAAAAAAAGATAATGAGTTTCTTTTTTGTGCCCTACTTCAAAGAGACACTTTGTCATTTGGTGCATGTTAATATGTTATTGTACGAAGTTGTATGGATTGATACCTGTAGCAAAGGAACAGACTGTGAAGGCGTATCTAGAGATAAGTAGCTAAATTAGTCGCAGATTTATATAACAAACTAATACAAGACATATACATTGCTCGGTGATCATGCATCAGTGCATTTCCATGTAATACTCTAATGCCTTAGAAGACTTATTTAATCTGTTTTCACACTCTAAAGGTCTTTCTCTTTCTCTGTCCCTCCCTCAGCCTTCAATCACATCCATCACGGTGAATGGCCGGTGGCCTGAAACAAGCTTGCCGCCATATAATGGATGGTTCCGATTAGCCGCTTCTGCGTATATGCTCAACGGAGGCATGGTGTGTTGAGCACTGTGAGGCTGGTGATTTGTTAGGCCACGTGTGGCGGTACAGTGGGGATGGATATTAGCGAGCCATTTGGAGTCCCAGGAGAGCTGACTCCATCAGATCTGCAGGGAAATGTGCATCTATGTTTACTGATGCTCAGTTACCATTACCATGGCTCTTGCGCAAATAGCTTCCTCCCATACTTAAAAATGAGCTTTAGTTGCATCATGCATTGATCTGGAATTCCTTTTCCATCTCCCTTCCCCCAGTGTTTGTAAGGTTCTTTGTCAAGCCATCCCACTTCTCATGCGTCAGCTTGCTTCCCTGCTACATAGTTACACAAACTGCTCTTTTCTTTTGGTGAAAATTCAATTCAATTTCATTTCAATTCAGACTGTGCCAAGAAAGTCTGGATGAGTATTAAAGAAAGAAAAAAAAATATGATGGGGACTTTCTGGGGGAAAAAAACAGCTAAAAAGGGGGGAAAGTACATTCTTTTATCTGAAAGTGGGTCAGTAAACAAGAAGATGACACATGAATATATTTTGGTGAATAGCGCGTGTTCTGATTTGTGGACAGCTGAGTATCTGGTAACTCATGTCTAGTGGTGCAGACAATCCAAGGACGCCCCAGACCAAAGCATTAAGGAAGAAAATGCATTTGAAGCTAGTGCTGGAGGAAAATCATCCCTAATTAAGAAAACCCTTGTGTGGTTTGTTTAGTGTGCTGCGCTGTGCTCTTACATGCATACGCCCCCCAAATTCCTTGCATCCTCTTATGTAATTCTGAGCTGATTCCCTAAGAGAGAGCCTTAAAGGGATTTCCTAAGCATCTCTTGAAAGGAACATGTTAACGATAACAACACAGCATTATTTGTTCTTCATGTCACCTCGAGGGGCTTTTGAGAAGGGTCTTTCTGTTTGTTCCTTGGGAAACTAGCTACAGCTTCCTTCCAAGCTTCGCTGAATAATTCTGTGTGGATAAGAGTGAACGTTTGTGAAAGCTCAGCTGTTTCCTTATGATTGAAATGATCAATAAACTTGTTCAAATAGTTGTTATGTCGGCCTATGTCATAACGGTCCTCATTAAAAAATTATCATATATACACTACATGGGGGGGCAAAGACTTTCCAAAGGGGCTTCTTTACTCCTTCGGGTAAAGACACTAACTCGAAGAGGAGTTATTTATTAGAGAGACATGCAGCATCTTTCCATCCTGCTGACTCGGCTCTCTAGTGGCACTCCAGAGCATAAATCAGCAAACCCGGGCCTCATTCCCTAAACATTCATCTATATATCCCTGCCCCTGGCCCTGTGAAGTGCTGCAGTATGTGTCTATCATCTGTTGAAACCCAAATCTCCATCCAAACTAACGTTTCCCAGCGTGATTACATTCTGGGAGTCAAATGGCTACTGTACAGCATAGCCTGGAGGGGTCCCCCTGGTGCTCAACTGTGACTCTCCTCAAAACACATCCCATCTGTGCTTGCTGCTGCATGACAAGCTAAATGGAGAGGAACAGAGTTTTGGGAAGGGGAGCAAAGATGCACCCAGCTGTTCTCCCCCATCAGATGAGCTGTGCCTGTCCTGGCTTCAGTTAGGGAATCGTGTTAATCCAGTACAATCCCACCTATCCTCTGAATGCTAATTCGCATTCTGGGAGACTTGTTTTCCAGCAAAAGATCAAGGATGAAAAGAACCAAAGTGTTGGCTGGTTGAGTGGGAACTTAGGAAGGGAGCATTGGCCATTAGCATTGTGGATGGATTACTAATCATCGTACTAGCACAGGCCAATAGCCCCTTGGATCAGATTCAAATTAAATTCTTGCATTCAGTAACATGAAATTTTTGCAGCCAACTTGGAACACCTCTGGGCAATTACACAAACTGGACACTTCATTAGGTACACCTTACTTACTGCTAGGTTTGAGCCTTTTTTTTGCTTTCAAAATTGCCTCAGGTCTTCACGGCACAGACACAACAAGGTGCTTGAAACACTCCTCAGACAATTTGGTCCACAGCGGAAAAAAAATAGCATCACGCTGTTTATGCAAGGAAAGATGGATCAATACTTTAATGTAGTTTGTGCAAAAAGGTGACTGTAGCATCCAGATGCTGTAGCAGAAATTGGGACTAATCAAACCAGGAAACAGTTCTTCAGTCTTCTAATGTCCAGTTCTGTTGAGCATGTGCAAACTGTAGCCCCAGCTTCCTGTTCTCTGTTGACAGAAGAGGCACCTGGTCTGGTCTTACACTTCTGTGGTGTATCTACATCAAGGTTCAATAAGTTGTATGTCCAGAGAGGCTCATTTGTATACGTTAGCATTAATTGAGTTATTTGATTTACTGCTGCCATTGCAAAACTGGCCGTTCTCCTCTGACCTCTGGCATAAAAAAGCAATTTTCACCCAGAGAGCTGCCACTCATTGGATAGTTTCTCTTTTTGGACCATTCTCTGTAAACCTGAGAGGGGAATCTGATCTGCCAGCAAAATCCCAGTAGATCAGCAGTTTCTGAAATACAGAGATCAGCCTGTCTGGCACAAACAACCATATCATGTTCAAAGCCCCTTAAATCACCTTTCCTTCTTGTTCTGATGCCGAGTCTCAGCAGAACATCTTGACCATGTCTGAATGCTCAAATTCACTGAGTTGCTGTGATGTGGCTGGCTGAATTAATAAGCATTTAAATAGGTGTAACTAACAGAGCGGCAGATGAGTATATTACCTTAATGAAATTGCGTTTCAGATATAAATGGAACATGAAAATAACATGTACACAATAGTGAGTCAAATTTACATTACCAACCCATAAATAATTTATATAGCACTTTAAAAGCAACAGATGGCTGACCAAATTGCAGCAGAAATATAAAAAGTACAATAAGAACAATAAATAAATAACAATTTGATTAAACAGGGTTTAAAAAGTCTGCTGATTTTGACCTGAAATAGAATTTTAAAGAGCTGTTGCTGTTTTCCCATATATTTCAATTCAGACATTTCTAAGTCTCATATCTCCTCATCATACAATCTTTATACTAATCTTTTACTACCAGCAATGTTGGGAAGGTTACTTTTAAAATGTATTCCACTACAGATTACAGAATCCATGGCCCAAAATGTACATATTAAGTTCAGTTACTTAATCTGAGTAACGTATTCGGAATACTTTGGATTACTTGATATATTGTTATGAATGTACTATTGCTGTGTCATTTATCACCTAGCTGACATTGTTAGCTGGCGTTAGTTCATAGACCGCAGACTGTAGAGTTGATGGATAGCATTAACAACCTGCTAGCTGAAATAATCATGTGCAGTTCTGAAAGCAATACCAACTAGATTTTTAAATCTTAATATAAAATGAGTAACAGTAGGGTGGACATTAGGTAAGGCTTCACTTTTTGCAGTGATCTTGTATCGAAAACTATTTCTGTGTCAATAACATGTTTTCTTTCTGTTTGCTTTAAGAACTGCACATGATCATTTGCAGCTAGCAGGTTGTAATGCAGCCTTCAGTAATAATAATAAATCACACAGCAATAGTACATCGAAGATACTGAAGTGGCACATAACCCAGGTAGCTGCAGTAGGCTAAGGTTAATTTTCTAAAAAGAAATTACTGCCAGATGTTTCTTTAGGTTGGAGATGGAGTCTTTTGACACTGAATGCAGCTCGGTTGCTGGCAAACAGAGTTTGCATTTCACGGTCAGATTTCTGGTCGGAACCTCTTATTGGATGTTCTGTTTGGCAATCCGTGGAATTACAAAAATTAGAGAGGAGATAAAGAGGGGATAGTCTAACATATGACACAGGAAAAGACCGCCGTGTAATCCATTTATTTCCACAAAGTAACTGTATCCTAATTATCACTTATTTAAGCAGTAACTGTAACAGTTACTCATATTTTGTATTTTAAATACGTAACGCTGGTACATGTAATCAGTGTTACTTCCCAACACTGATTACCAGTAGTGCAGGACTTGCTGCACTTTGTTCAACACAAATTGATTTAGGAGTGTCCATGGCTGCAGGGTATTGAAGTCAGTACTTGTTGCATTAAATGCATACATATAACATAACTGTTAGACTGAGTAAGCGATGAAGCAAAGAACCAAGTGTTTCAATGTGCGCCTTGACATATGTTTTATTCAGTTTACAAATGCCTCCACTACCAATACAAAAATACAGAAAATGTGCTGAAGCTGTGAAGGCCAAACCTGACTAACTCTACAAGAAAAAAAATGTTATGCTCAGAAAGGCTTTTCATTTTCTCATTTTCTCTAAAAATAGTTTGTGTTAAGATAAGGTCCCTGGGGGAACTTGTATAAAAACCCACTCTTTGCTCTTCCTTTTTTATGTTCTCCATTATTCTAGCGAAGCTGATAAAGTATTGACTTTTGAGCTTGTAAACCATTATGACCTTTAGTTGTTTTTCTGTGGAACAATCGTGGAAAAACAAAACAAAGGCACCAAAAATTTACCAGTGACTGTTTACTCTGGCTGAAAGCTGGAAGGGAATTATAAAATATGCAAAAGTGACACCAAATGAATACTAAGAATAACAGTTACTGATTAAACTTTAATTTGAGCTTTTTATTCATATAAAAGTTTTGAAACTTGAATATTGTCAGCAAGCTGTAGACAGCTATGAACTGATTCCTAACCATTCAAAGTTTCTTGAAATATAATTTGTCGATAAATCATAACGAATAGCATTATGAATTTGAGCCTCTTTTTATTCGGTTGCATCCTAAGTGCTTTGGGTATTTTTTTTATAGAGCACTTTACTTCTCAAATGTAATATCTCTTTCTTCTCCGCCTTCTGAGCCTCCCCTAAAACATAAATCCACTCTAGACTAGCGTGCTCCGTAGTCCGCAACGATTCCACCATCTCGCAGATTAAGGCAGAGTGATCCAAACAACTTGGCAACACTCTTCCTGACACTGCACTGATTTGCAAACTGATTACCATGTAAGAGGGGAAAAAAACACAGCAGTGGATCTGTAGGGGTGTCATTTTTTTTCTAAAAAGGAAGCAAATGACACAGAAAGTGTAAAAAAAGGCAGAAGATGGCAGAGCAGGGAGGAGGGAATAGAGTGAGGGAAGAGGAAAAAGGGGAAAAGGAAAGCTACAATACTACTGATTGGGATGATCTATCTGACAAGATGGGAAGAAAAGGGAGAGTCACAAAAGAAGATGGGTTACCTGCTTTTAGAAAAGAATAAGTGGGGATGGGAGGGGGGAGTGATGATGTTAAATTTGCAACTCCTTGCAAAAAGTAAAAAATGATGTATTTCAGTCAGCTTTTAAAGTACCTATAGTGTAGCTACTTTAAAATAAGACAAGGTCAAAAATAAAAACAGCATGCACAACAGACATGCAACACTTTGCCAGAAATAAATGTCATGGAAAAGATGGTGTTGCCATGTGGCTGTGGGGAGTCCTAATGTCTGCTTTTGTGTATTTGTGTGCAAAGCCATAAGCTTGCAGCCAACCTCCCAACATGGAGACGGGCCACAGTCCAGAGAGCTTAGGTAATTTGACAGATCATGCCACTCAGGCTGGTGATGCTTGCAGCTCTCCCTTGCTATGGATTGTTTCCCCAAGCTTGTTTGGCCAGGCTGGCATGCCGACATAAGATGAATAGCGGCTCCTTCGCCCGGCCTGTCTGTCTCTGATCTGTCCTCGCTGCTCCAAGGTCAGCCAGCCGCAGAGTTGTGGAGAATAGGAATGTGGGCCTGGGTGGGCTGTTTGGCTGGCAGGCTGAGTGGAGAGAGAGGGATGGGGGCAGAAGCACCAGCAGAGGTGAGAGGAAGGTATGTGTGTGTGTATTAAAGGGAGAAGATAGATTTCAGGGATGCTACAAGGAAGGCACATGACTTGGGTGTGAGCAGGTCTGCAGGTGCCCTGTCTTTGCCCTGTGTGTGCTTTTCTATTTTTGTGTGTGCAAAGAAAGAAAAGCGGTGAGAAATACATCAAACACCATCAGCATGCTGCTGTGATGGAGCCTGCATTCAGTTTGCTTGGCCACCTGCAGTTAAGTGCATTGGTCTTGCTTTGGTTTCCGCAGCCTCTTGGAATGGAAATCACCACAACTTCTTCTGTTTACCCAATGCTGCTGTTAGATGAGAAATCATCAGCCCTAATAGATAATCTGCAGGAAGAGATACAGGCTGTATTTCAGTCAGAAACACTTACTTACAAAAAAACTGAAATGGTTATGTAATTTTGTTGTTGGAAACCAGCTCAAGGTTTTGAGGATGCTCTTGATGAATATGAGCAAAAAAGATTAATGAAGGAGAGAGCCGATCAGCTAATAAAAACATTCACTAACATATTATCAAACAAACAAAATGCAATTTATGAAACGGTTTTCAGCTGTTGAGTGTTATATTAGGTGACTAAAACTGATTAAAGGGTTAAAGGAAAGCTAACCCAACACATGCTGCTAAGATATGATCTGGATCTTGAAAGTACGTGATGCATGTCTAATCACCAAAGTGACATCTTTTCTTTTTTTTTTCTTTTTTTTTTCTTTTTTTTACCTGGTCCTCACTGAAGCAAGGGAAAGAAAAAAAAATGCAGGGTTGTGATGAATTGGATGTAAAGGAAAGCTTGAAATTTGGGAGACATGTAACTTATAGGTGTTTGAGCACAGGCCTCTTCTGAGCCATAAAACGTATCATTTTCAAACCAGATGCTCAAATAAACCAGAACACAATGCAATGCTGTGGTATGGAGGTCATTTTTGGATGTGTGCTTTGTTTTCCTGTGCTACCTGAGATCAAATTCTTTTTTTTTCCCAGATTGTGACAAATTTGCTTTTGGCTATTGCTGTTACTCTTTACACCCACTTGTTCAGATGTGGGTTTTATGTACAGTGTGTATCTCTGGCTCTAGTACCTTTCTGTTTGCATACCTGACCTGAGGGGTGTGTGTATGTGTGTGCGTGCATGTGTGTACATGTGTGTCTGAGTGAGTATGTGAGCCTCATGAGTGTACTGTATAAATGTCACGAGATCATCTCTTTGTGGATGCGGCTGAGTAAGTATAGCTCAGAAAAATCAATTTTGTGGCCCATAGGGGAAACATAAAACCACATTTTTTCATCATTTCAAGGCATGTTAGATAAGCTTTAGTTTTAAAGCGTGGCCCCTAAATCATGTGGCCATTTTTTTTAGAATAACGCTGCTGATATAAAAAATAAAAATCCATGTACACTGCATTTTTTAGATTTTGAGCAGGTGACTGCTAAGTTAATTTTGGAAATTTGACAGATGGTGCCACTCCTGTCGCTCCTCCCAGCTACTTTAATTCACTTTCCTTTTACATATGTCATATGATTTGTGTTGGGATGCTGTATTTATAGCAAACAATCTCTTGCTTGGGGACATGTGTTTCGAGTGGCCTCTTGAGCTTTCCAACATCCAGTAATGATGTTTTTCTGATGTGCAGTCCAACATAGAGCCTCCTTATTTCATCAGCCTACACATCACCCCTGTGCCTTTCACTTTTGCTCTTAACTTATTTCCCTCTCCTCTCTCTTCCACCATGCCCGCACCCCCTTGTTCAATCTCTGCACTGTCTGTTTGTGGCGCTCGTCTCTCCTTCAGTCATTGATCATGGTGGCAATAGTGTCGTGTTTGCTGGTCTGGAAATGTGTGGCTCAGCAGGGAAGGAAAGGAGATCAAACACTTTAATTACAGCAGACTTGTAGGTGGTGCCAGCTACAGGCAGCAGTCATGTAACAAGGACAGGTAGAACGCCTGGGAAAACACGGCAGCATTGGAGCAAATACCTCCTTAATCCAGATGCACTCACTCTCGCGCCTGCACACATACATTGACAAACATCATAAATACCTTGCCATTCTTGTGCTCATATATCGTGCTGACATTGATGTGCCCTGAATATGTATCAAATATGAATGCTAGTGAAAGCTCTGCTGAACATATTTATAGGAGAGGGGATCAGTCACTCATGTGTGCAAACACCGCAAGTGCATTAGCATACATCAAGAGTCAAAAACCAGCATGTGCATAGCGTACAATGCATAAACATTCATGCAGTTCATCCATAGCTCACTTACTAATCAAACTAACAAGCTTCATTAGCCAGTCTTCCACTAAAGATTCATCATCCTGTAAGACCTAAAAACCTATTGTCATCCAGCTTTTATCGCACCGCTGATTCATTTGTACAACCTGCGTCGATTCTGCAGAGAACTACATAGAACGGAGAGAAAGCCTGACACACACTGGCACTGTGATTGATGTCCTGTCTCGCTCATCCCAATGCTGATTCAGAGCTCCAGGCACTGTGGGAACCAACTCTCTACTTGACTGGTTTTTATTCCTACCAGGTAGTGCCTCGCTGTCACTCAGGACCCAGTCATGACTGCACACGGTGTCAACCAGCTGATCGGGCGGGTTGAGACACCAGGACCTGTCAGTAATACAGTGCTTTGAAGACAGGCTCAAATGGTTGAATGAGGTCAAGAGATCGGGCTATGTGACCTAAAGGTTAAGAAATCAATATGGAATTGTAATCAGCTTTGGCAATGTGGTAACAGAGTGGGAGAGAGGAATAAGTGAGAGACTGATGAAATATAACAGATAGGATCAAGGAATAGGTAAATCATGAGAAGTCAACGGAGAAAGAGCGAGATAAAGAATGGGCACTCTAATTAAGATAGCTACACAAAGCCTTTTGCTGTTAGGATTAGGTTATAATTGTTTGGGCTGCTTTGTGGGTGTCTGCCATAGAAAGCAAATTAACTCAATACTGATTTTAGTTCAGCCTGAGCAAAGTGTTTTCATTTTTCCTTGTGAAAAAACAGAAGTGCAATAAAACAAGTTGGCACAATGTAATCAAGGAGCCCAATCCTGTGTTATTGTTTGTGAACATAATTGATATTTGAATTCAGATTCTCCACATATGTATTGCCCCTGACAAAGACATTGAGGACAAATTTAGAAAGATGTGTGAAATAATACATGACAACTGACGGTTGTAATAATTTTGGTGTTTCATCATTTCACATTCTGCAGTATTACTTTTTATCTGCTTAAATGTAGTGTTTCAACCATTCCCACATAGACTGCCAAACACATATCAGCTTTATGGTTGTTTGGTCTGGCTTGCACCACAGAAATTGATTTTTTTTTTTCATAAAGAAGCGAGGTCTTTGATATGGAGCATCAATTTTTCAGAAGTGTTTTTCTTTGATAAACAAGGGCCTTTTCCTCACCGGCTGAACACAGGCGCAGGTTTGGACCTAACCCAATGCAGGCTGGAGCGAGTGCAGTCAAAGAAATTATGGAGAAAATAGAGAGAGTGAGACAGAAAGATGGAGGAAGGGGGGTCTTGGAGGGGAACAGCTGAAGATGGAGGCAGCAGCGATGAAGAGTAGAGAATAAATATTTATTTCCTGTAATGTTTTTGCATGACAGATTCTATATTATATTTCAATGTGGTGCTGCACCTCAACCATGAGAAATGTGCTGGCAATGAATTGCACATGCCAATAAAGCACATTGGGGGATTTGGAAAGAAAGAGGAAGGATAAACAGATAGTAGAGCTGTGCAAGAGGGAGGAAGCTGTAAAAGATAAGTGAGAGAGGAAGCGAAGGAATAGGAAAGAAAGAAGAAAATAACTGATATGAAAGGAGGAGCCGAGGGAGGTGATACAAACAAAGCGCCGACATCAGAAATTGACATCACGGGCACGGCAAATGGGACAACGTACATCAAGCAGATCACGATAGTGTACACAGGGAAAGATGGCAAAAGAATGAAAGAGAGATTTGTGGCCTGCGGAGTGAAGGGCATGAAATGAATTGATCCAGGGACCCACTGGAGTGTGCCCTGGAGGATATGTGCGGTTGGGTCATGGAGAGGAGTGGGCTGTGGGAGCAGGGATGGTTTGGGGCTCTATAGAGCCAGCTAAAAGAAAGAAGAAGGAACAGACAAGGCCCATTAACTCAGGAATAATAAGATCACCCAGGGAGGGGTGGCAGTTTACATCTGCACTGACATGGGAGGGGAATAAGGAGGTTTTAAATGGGAATCTGTAAAATCTTCTGTTTTCTGTATTTATGCCGTATTGCTTTTGGTGAGCTGCACAGTTTTGCACCATACTTACACCAACTTTAAGACACAATCTAGAGTTTTTTCTTAATATATGTAATTATAACAATATTTACTTTACACTTTGAACCATGCTTAACAACTAAACTACAGAAATATATATAAAGAAAGAGAGGGCAGAAAGATTTTTAACAGCATCTCATCATGTGAAACTAAGGATTGTTGGAATATTTTGCCATTGTTGGGAATTGTGTTCATTCATTATGGTTTAATGACATTATTTAGCATCGTAATGTTGGTCGGCTGGCGAAAAAAAAAAACATATGGAAAACCGGAAATAAATGTATGGAAACTACATGTGCAAATTTCAGGAAGAGTATGCAAATACTCATATAGAACTGTAGTGGCCATGATTTTCACACCAGCAAATTTTAACAGCATAGCCAAACCTGTACAGTTTAACAAACTTATGTGCTTTATCAACAATTAAAAGAAATTATCATATACAATCTTTAAAAACTACATTACAGTAAAGACATAAAACCAGCCATGTGGGGCCACAAACCAGAGTATTCCTGTGGTAGGTACTTCAACAATTGGGAGGAACATAGGGTTACGTAAAAGAGTGGAGGAAAATGTACACTGCTGGATTTATCCTCTAGAAAAGTTGCCATCTGAAGGAGAGAAGAGAGTGCAAGGTGGTGTCAGGGGAGAGTATAGCAAGGCAGTATCAAACGCTAGTCTGTAGGATGACTTTGGAAATCAAGAAGGAAGAGGGTGAAGGCAGAGGCAAGGATTTAGTGGTAAAAGTTGAAGAAGAAGAACAACGTTGTGCTGAATTCAGAGAAGAGTTGAGAAAGACTGTGTGGTGGGGAAGAGTTACCAGACAACTGCGAAGGTACAGCTGTACTGCTGAGGGTAACTGCCAAGAAGGCGTTTGGTGCCTTTGGAAAAAGACAAGAAGAGTCAGGGGTGAAATGAGAAAATACAGGAAAGTATTCAAAGGAAGAGGTTAACAGGAAGCCCCGGGGCAGACTCAGGAGCTGGCCTGGGAACGCCTTAGTGTTCCCACAGACAAGTGGAGGAGGGGAGAGGGAGGTCTGGTTTTGTCTTTTTAGGCTGCTTTTTTTGTTGATTTTTGTTTAAATATCTGTAAATCAGTTTGTAAAAACATACATTTAGATGCAAAGTGTGGGGTTTTTTTTGTTTGTTTGTTTTTTACATCGACATCATATATTTTATCTGTCTGTATTTTACATATAGCTGGGACCTTACACCAGATTGTGTTCACTCATCAACAATTAATAGAACATAACATTTGTGTGCAGTTATCAGTTGGTAATAGGTTCTCTAGTGTGTGAGATAAACTGTGAGTAATAACACATACTTTTGTATTTTTACATAATTATATTAACATAATATTGCCAGAGTTTAGCGATTTAAGACGTTGGCTGGTTCCTAGCTTCAGACTTTTAATGCAGACAGAAAATATGTGGATGGTACACCACAAGGAGCACATGTTTCAAACTGAGTTACAAATGTGATAATGAATGAATAAGAAGAAATAATGAAATATATAACAAAGACAGACTGGAATAGGGGAAAAATCCAATTCACAAAAGATTAATTTAACTGGGGTGTATCAAGTGGTTTGTAATAATTGCAGTGCTCGATTTTAGTTTAATCCACAGGGAATTTGTCACGTCTACTCTTTCAATATTCCTTGTGCCAGGAAAAGTGGTGGCAAATGGTGGTGAAATCAATGAAGGCATTTGTGTTTTGCTGAATCAGACAGATGTGAACCTGCAGAAGCCTGCATTCAGACTTACAGTTAAAGAGAAGGAGTTATAACTGTGGCGTTATCGCCAGTATACGATAACTACAGTTTTAGATTCCTTTTAGCCACTTCTACTTACTGTTTTAGTTTGCTGTTCTATATTGTTGAGTCACTTCTGACTCAAAAACTCCATGTTTAACTGTGGGCAGCCACATTCATGCACACACAATCTGATTGTAGGCTTCCTGCCCAGTGTGAAATGATGGCAAGCCAAATTATTTGAGTGGCTAGTGAACACATCCGAACACCCAGGAAGCCAGAGGGAGGCAGCTGTTTTACTGAGGAGTTGGCTGACTAAAGTGTGGCAAAAGTGCCAGTGAATATTGGACTTCATTCAACAGGTGGTGAGAAAGAGAGATCCAACTGAACGCTTATGTTGCTCTGTTTCTTCTGTATGTGTAAGCAATACTTGCTAAATGTTTTATAACACATTAACACTTTGATAAATGAACTCTTTATGAGAAATGTTGCTCTGAGCTTGATTTAGAGTCTGATTTCTGTGTACTACCCATCAAACTAATTTGCACACCATTAATTTTGCCATCCAAGTTGAAGGTGTCCAACAAAATGCACTGATTAGAACGTAATAGTAATAACAAGGACAAACTCAGTCCAAAGCCTTTGCAGTTTGTTCACATTGCAGCCTTGCACTATATATGCACATGAGTTTGCCCATGCACTTAAATGCCGTACAACACTGAGAGGAAGCATTGATGTGTGACAGACTTGCCTGATGGCTGGCAATGTGCTTTGCAGGCCATATCAATGGAAGTGTCTTCCTTGCTTCCCCTAAATGCACTCAGACAGTGACAAAGACAGAGGCTGCAGTCTGAATCACTGAAATGGACAGCCTTAGGACGCTGAGTGAAAGTCAGACAGTTTAGCGGAAAGTAGTTAGAGACTGAAGCCCAGTCTCCCGGATCCTGGTGAAACAGGTGAGTGTTGCAGAAGCTGACATATGCCAAGGTGGAGGGATAAGACCTCCTGGCTTCAATGTCATCTGTCGCCATTAGAAAATATGTGCCCATGTGGTCAAAAGAAAGAAAAATTATAGAAAAAGGGCAGAAAAAAGGGCAGAAATCCTAGGGAAGAAGGAAATGCAACTCTGTATTCAGAAAGATAGGCTGGTATATTTCATAATCCAGAGCTGACAATCTAAACTATCAGTAGTACTCAACATAAAAGTGAAAACTTACTTAAAAATCCAGCTTGACATTTAAAATTGGCTTTATAGCTGCGGATGTTGGATCTATTTATCAGAAAATCTAAAGAGACTCAATGTTATTTAATTTCAAAGTCTTAAAAGGTCTCAACCACTGTGCAGTGTCAAGGTACATTATTGTGAGGTCAAGCTGACACAATATATATATATATATATATATATATATATATATATATATATATATTTGATAGAAATGCTGCCTATTCCTTCCCTACCAAGATTAAAAAGAAGCCATGCATTAAAGAAGCTTGATTCATTAGACATTTGTACTAACAAAGACAGATATTTTTACCAGACTGCAGTTATATTTAATATAACCAATTCTCTATGTTCTTTCAACTCTGCTTTTTTGGTACACTCTCACTGCTGTGATATAAATTTCAGATGGTGCACTCAACTGTAGTCTAAAAACAACTGGCCCTTATCTGCCCACTATCAAATGTCCAGCAAACACGATTAGGAACTGGCAGGTGAATATAGCGATGCATTCAGCAGCTAAGTGGCTAGGTATTTCCCTCAGCACCTGGTGGCAACCAAAACCAGGAGTAAATGAGAACTATTACTTCATGCTCACGAGACCTCTGTATCAAATTATAAATATTGTTGTGTTCAAAGGTTGTTTTCCTGTCCCCAAATGTCCCCAGAATCAGTTCAATAAGGACAGATCATTCGAAAAAATTGGACATGATTTATAGAAGAACAGAGTTTGAGTAAAAAGTTGTTTGGTGATTACGCCAAGTTACACAGCAGAGTGGAGTCCAAAGTGGTAGAAGTAGGTCAGGGCCCCCCGGAATCTCGACACTGGTTGTAGCGGAAGAAATGTGGCAGGTGGAGACTTGGATGAGGGTCTCTAACTGGCCAGAATGAGCTGGAGGCGGGAAGGATGCAGGTTGCACGAATGAGACCTGACAGGGGGAATGACACTGCCTCTGAGGTGTGGAAAATGCAATTAGAAAGACAGTAACGATAGCTGGTAAGTTGGTGGGAATTGCATTACCAAGCTTAGAAAACATTTATAGGGACCAGGCAAATAACATTGTGAGTGATTTGAGACACCCATTTGCCTCCTCCTTTGAATTTCTACCATCTGCACAGTGCTATTGCTCACCAAAAACAGGTCCAAATGGTCTTTTATTCCTCAAGCCATCAAACTTCTGAACACGAGCAACACATACGCTGGCAAGCTGGCCAAAATCGTCCCTAAAATACAAGGAGAGTGAAAGCCGCAGTACATCATGTGCTTTATGTTTTTTGTTGATTCATTTTTTTTGTCCTGTCCTGTCCATGTAGCAACCAGAATTCTTGCCTGAAGGCCAAAAAATTCCCAACAGATTAACTTTTCCAAGTGGACCATTTTGGTATTTGCTATAATGGTCCACTTGATAGTTATTAGATCTTTATTAGGAGTTTTTTGTTTTGGGTTTTTACAATTACAGCGGACAAGACTGGGAGATGGAAAAGAAAAGAATAATGAAAGAGAAGTTGGAGAGAAAGTTAACAGAAGGGGAGGGAGAGGGAAAATGGAGAAGAAGATGGATAGAGAGAGAAGCAAGAAAAAAAAAGCAGAATCTGCATCAATACGTGCTGAAAAACAACAACAACAACAACAACAACAACAACAACAACACAGCTGACAAACCACAGCAACAACCAACATATGCATAAATTATAGTAAATAATAAATATTAAATGTTCCTGAACAGAACACTTGTTTTACTCATTTAGTGAGTGAATGAGCCTCAGTAATTTGGCATTGTAACAGATGAGGTTCCTCTTGCTAAACACTTTGGCCAGCATAGACTATGAAAAATTCTGTTTCTTCTATAGTAGATTAACAAGGAATGGCTTAACCATGATGGAGAGGAGACAGCAGCCTTGACCATGTTCGGTCTAATAAAACAGGCAAGTTGAGCAGGTGCAGGGTCACCAGCACTTTCAGGTTAGCATCTATGAGAATGTTTGAATCTAGCAAATGTTGACAGTTAACCACGTCACCCAATGCTCAAGCCTTTTTAATTCAGTTCATTTTTTGCTATTGTTACATTTTAATACACTTTTTAAAAAATTCATTTGTAAATCAGTGTTTCTGAGCTCATGAGCAACAATTTTTTTTTCAGGACAGCCGCTATAATCGTATGATTTATAGGATATGATGCTGGACATTAAACAGAATATAAAGCACTTAAAATTAGATTGTTCTTAAACATATACTGAAGCAGTAATGCTAATCCATTTAACACCGATTTAAGTCTTCAGCCAGGATGGAGTGCAGAAAGGTGAAGACGTCCTGGTGGGGTACTGACAGGCAGCACAACGGGGGTCGTTTCTGCTTGCCTTTGTGTAAAAGTCACTGCACGCCACTGACATGGTGTATACAAATGTGTAATGATTTCTGCTGTAATCAAATTTCTTGACAGGAACAAATAAATTGATCTAGCTATCATTAGAAACACATGAAACAGAGACTGATTGGTTCACAGAACGCGGGCCAGAAAATGATTGGGCCAGAGTGATGACGACAGAATTATGTTGTTATTATTGTAGATAAGGGTAAAGAGTTAGACTTCTGCTAATTAAATCAAAATGTATTTCAACATTTGGTAGATTAAAAATATTCCACAGATTACAGAACAAGCTTAGCTTCAACTTTACAGATGCAATAAGTAAACTTTTTTTGTCTGTTTTTCCATCCTTCGGGGGCCTATGCAACGTTCTTCAGTGGCTTACAGATTTTTTCTAAATCTAAAATATTCTGTCATCACCAAAGACTTCCCTTGCAGAGCCTGAAATAAAGCTGGATGAGAAAAAGAAAAAGTTCATTCAGCAGAGCCGAACTTCAAGAAATCACACACACTCGAGCACATAGGCACTATACTTTATCATTCAAGTAATGCAAGCAATTTCTCATTTTATTTGTACTCCCCCCCCCAACCCCCTTTTGATGACAAGCTGCAAAGCCAGGCCCTTACATGACACACTTTCTTTTTGAGCCTATAACACCTTATAACCCCTCTTGAGTTCCAATTTATTATCAGGCAGCCGAATGAATAGTAGTTGAGGGACTTACAACCTATGATGTTCCCTTTCTTCCTTTTGTAGTCAAGGTAAAAAGGACACAGCTCAGCAATAAAGCCGTAAAGCTAATCACAGCTCAATGTGTGCCCAGCATGCATTTAATACTTTAATACATTTACTGCGCAATCTACATTGTGCCTCTACCAATCCATGCACTTTTATAGGTGGACTTAATAATTAAAACAAATTTGAGGACGTTGTTCTTTAGTATAACACAATTTAATTTACTGACTAGAATTTCCAATTAACTTCACCCACATCAAAACAAAATGTTTAATAATTTGTGAATTAAATAACATGTTTGGTCCTCTTTTCTTTTATACCACAATATGTATCTGTTTGGAGAGTTTGGCCTGTCAAAAATGCTACTTAATCCGCCTCCCTCTCGATTTAGTAAAGACCTTGCTTCACCTCCATCACTGCACTGTGAAACATTTTGTTCTGAATACAGAGCCTTCTGCTTCTGCCCAGTGTCTGCCTATTTTTCTTTTTTCATTTACTTCTTTTCTTCTCTTTTGCCGCAGGGCACAGCATGTCATTGTGCATAGCCGGTATTGCTGACAGAGTGTGACGTTTAGGTGAGAATGCACAATGGCCTTGCAGGTCACTTTTATTCATTATCAAACTTAGATCACAGTGAAATATTCAGCACAGCTCTTAATACGCGTCACCTGCATTGTCACTGTCGAGGTTGAGTCAAATCTCCCGAGTGTAATATCTGCCAATAGCCAGATGAGCTGATCACTTATTCTGAAATTACTTTCCACCTTCCCCAGAGCTCTCCTGTTGTGCTGTTGAAATTATCTCTCTGGGTTCTAATATGCTGCTTTCAGAGGTAATCTAACAACATTACAATGTTAAATTGCTTTTGCTTAAGACTTGTGGAAGTGGTCACTATAATAAATCATTTTCTTTATGCAATGAAGTCAAATGGATGCTTTTGTTGTTAGCGCAGTTACTTTACAAGGTGCAGGTGTTTGCTTTGACTTATTTATTCCGTATGAATATATGAAATGTAATCACTCAAAATAAATATTCTGTTTGTTGACAGCCACTGCGTCTCCTACATTAATATTCTCGAATGTGACAAAATTTAGATCCAAATAGTCAACAATTTGATTGGTGCAAAAATTCAGTGGGCGTGGCTTTTCACCGTGCTGGGTTAGGTGGCAGTTTTAGTGGTTTAGCTAAATCCTATTAATTATTTTGCTCATCTCATGGATTATATTGGAGCAATACACACACACACACACACACACACATATATACATATATATATACATATACATATATATATATATACATACATACATATATATACATACACATACACATATATATTTGTATATATATATATATATATATGTTTTCTCCTATTGATGTGTGTGCAGTGCAGCAGGAGGCTTGGTTACAAATGTTACAAATGAAGGATACTAATGTGTATGCTCTACAGGCCTTAAATTGAAGAGTCCAGCATCCGGTATTCATTTCTGCATAATACATTAATAATGAGTCCTTGCAGGCAGTGAGGGTGATGGTGTTAGCTTTTGGTTAGACCAATCTATAATGTAGGCACGCCTTTTATTATTCTGATTTGATCTGAATCACTAGGTGTGTGAGCGCTGAGAATGACTCAGGAGGTTTTGAAATAACAAAAATGAATAGGCCTAATAATGCTATACATGAGATGATTAAGTTTAGATGTTATTAAATACAAACTGTAATTTAGGCTGATGATAAGCATTTGAGTTTATTTTAAATCCATGTGATTTGAAATTTTATTGTTTTTAAGAATCTATTCTGTACACATGTACTTTTGAATATAAGAATATGAAGGACGGATGTGACCACCGTGACATTTGTGATCTTTAAAACTTTTCAGTTGACAGACCATATTTAAATGAGAGGATTGAATGCTAAGTTATCAACTATTACTATCAAGTCTGGTTAGCAAGCTGCAGCTATTAAGTGTATTATGAGTACAACGCAGACTATTAAAATTTCATTTTCACACACCAAAACATGACCACAGACTTCTTTGTGAGAGTATACTTCACAGCAAGTTGCATTACTTCCATTAAAAAGCCATCAGCGCCACAAACACAGTGGAGAGGTCCAGCTCAATTACTTAAATTAGAGGACTTAGAGCTCAGCAGACAGCTGTTGGCTACATTTACTTGTGTCGGCACACCTGACATTTTAACACACCTAACTATAAACCTTGAAAAATTCCAAATATAGGGATTTAAACAAAAAAAAAATAACTCACCCACTGTACATTTGTTGTGAAGGGCCAAACCAGCTATAGATGAAGTTGTTCCCTGGAGTTGGACTTTTTAGAGGCAGTATCAAATCATCATTTCTTGTTGAATTGTTGCTTTTGGGACTTCTGCACTGGCTTCATATTCATTCATCCAGCCATCCATTACTGTCTGCCACTGGTCTATCTGTGTTTTGATCTTTTGTGTTGGAAGTGCAGAAGCTCTCCACCCCTTTAGGGGTGGAATTGGAGCCTTTTCCACTCCCTGGCTGCACCACCTGTGCCTCATCAGTTTAATCAGCTGCAGTGCAATGGGACCAGCTCAGCCACTCAGACCTTGTCAAATTATCACTTAACTCATTGTGCTAAACAGGCCAGTCTCTTTGCTGATCCTTTATTAATAATTTCCTTTGAGAACAAACAATGTGTTCATTATCTCTAGTGTCTGCCTCTGCCGGTGGTTTAGCCATCATACTCACCTTTCTCCACAGAACGTTGGTTATCTCTCTTTCCTTAACCAATCGGACACTCAACTGCATCCTTCACTGATCGTCCTCCTCAAACTAACACCTGCCTGCTCACTCTCTGATGGCTCCTTCTTTCTCACCGATGACAGTACTCCTCGCTGGCGCACTGGCGATGCACTTTGCCCGGTGCAGTGGAAACCGTTATTGCGTGCCGCAAGCAATCGACCCTTATCCCCTCTCCACCATAAGACTAATGTTTGTGTGTTTGTGTGTGTGTGAACCACAAGGACCACACTGCTGTCCTTGTGCAGTTCTTGCGCTTGAGTCCATTAGCCTCCGGTTTAGCCGGTCATGACACCATCCATCCATCTTCTTCCGCTTATCTATGACCTACCCCAGCTGTCATAGAGCGCGAGATAAGGTAGACTCTGGACAGGTCGACAGTCTATTGCAGGGCTAACACAGGGAGATAGACAACCACTCATACTCGTAGCCAACCAAATGCCTTCTTACTGTACCAGAGAGAAGCCACACAGACGCAAGGACAACATTGACCCCATATTGCTAATATGAGGAATTTGGAGATATAATAACTAAATTTGTTTAATTCAGTTTGATTTATTTTACAGTTGCATTAAGACAACTGAAAAGAGCCACATTTTGTGAACAGCCTTTGACCTCTGATGGGTGAGTATGTCTGATGAATGAATAATAAGCACACCCTAACTGGTCAGATGTCTTTTTGAGTTTGCCTTTGAACTCATTTGTGTAACAATAGCTAGAAGATATGTTCCTGCTTTATGACTTCTGTATTTCAAACCTATAATTACTTGATATCTTTTTCTCTTGTGTATGAAAACGTTGCCTGTGATTCTATAGTTTGTGGTTCAAGTCAGACCCTAACTTGTATCAGATCCCTTGTGACCTCATATTAATTTGAACTCCTTCCTAAAGTTACTTACAGCTAGTTAAAAATACTTATTATAAAAAAAAGAAACTAAAATATTTATTCAGCTGACAGTTAGATTGTGTAACTGGACACCATAGTCGAGCTAATTTTGCCACATGGATGTTAATGAGTTAAACATATTTTTCTCTGGCAGTAAATTATAAGGGTTCAAGATTGTGTGACTCACAAACCATTTGGAGCAAACTGAAGCCACACTCTTAGTCAGAAATATGAGGAGACTGAGTTCAGCAGGGAAATGCATCCTACTTGGATGGAAGACCAGCAGTGCATCTTGAAGCTAAGCTTTTGGAAGCAGCCACCCAGAAGTGGTGCCTGAAGCTAGAATTATACTGCTCCACTCTCAGAGTCAATCTTTGCTGTGGGGAAATTGGCACTTTTGGCCTCCTTAAGCAGGCTCAGCATCCAACACCTGCTGCAGTCTTGGGTTACAGGTGCATTTCTGTCCCTTTAGGGCACTATTTAGCAGCTCAGCCCATCTTCCTAAGACAGGAATGATGCAAACTCATGTCAAATGTTATCTGATAGACAACAGAATCCATATCATGAGAATAGTGATTATTTGAAAATGCATTTGACATGTACAAGCATGCAAGCTCTTGGGAATATAATGAGCTATTTTGCATATAAAATACTTTTTGTCACCCACATTTTTCATTTAGTGTATCCTGGGAGTATATCCCCATTTGAATTTTGTGATTTTTATCACAACGCAATCAGCAGAGCAATGTGCTTATGCAACTGCCTTAAAAAAAAAAACATGTCTATCTGGAAAACCTTGAGAGAAATGTTTTTCTCAAGGCAGCTTTTTCATTGCCTTCACAGTGAGAAACCTTTCACAGCAAGCCTTAAATGCTTGGGCCTGAACATGAGGGCCATCACTCACTGACGCCTTCTGCCAAAGCCACTTTCTACCGATGAAGCTTGGCACATCTTCTTTTTTTAAAAAAGTCAAATTCTAAGCAGTGTTTTTAGAGTGTCAAGACCTCGTGTCACGTCAGTTCAAAGACAAAGGACCAGAGGAGTCCCGGAGAATCAGATTCTCCACTTTTATTCTGTCAATCACAAGACAGCGTAGCAAGCATTTCTGCTGTGGAAGGATTTTTTGAAGGCACTGGAGGGAAAAAAAGGGGACACAGAACGAGATCAGTGAACACTTCTCCACTTTCCCAGGGAGGACTTCTCCAAAGGTCACAGTGCCCATTCACACACCAATTTACATTGAGTAGCACTCTCCACAGTTCTTCTGCGCCAAGAGTTTTGCCCAGAAAGCCCGCCATAAATCAGTCATGGACTGAATCCAGCATCAAGTAAAATCTAAAATCTCTTCTTCCATATAGACAGTAGCTACAAAGGAAGCTTTTTTTTCTTGAGATATTTCTTTGTGATGTTAGATATTGTTTGGTTTTGCTTCCCTAAGTTTAGTTTGCAATTGATGTAGATCAAAGCAAAGAACATTTCACAAAGAATCAGACTGTGAATCCCAGCGGTCACTTGAAAGCACTGACAAAATCAGTAAATAAAGAGTGATGATAAATTCTCCTGACATTTATTCAGTTAATCTGTGTTTGAACATTGTTGAGCTGTTTGTAGGATTAATATATCACTGCACGCTTGTCTTAATTGAGGTAAAGTGAACAATTATTATGATGATCAAGTCAGAGTTAACCCTCTATTTTGCTTTTACTTTGTTGCTCTGCAACTTCAGTTGTTTTCCCAGGACACCAGATATTAGACTTGCATGTGCATCTCAGCCAGCTGAATATATGCATACTACAACACATGCAAGCCCATGAATATGAAAACTAAGCACACCAGGTGGTGAGAGCCTAACAGCGATGTATGATTTTTCTTAGTATATATGTAACAAATGTGTAGTCATGTGGAACTTGGCACCAGAGCAACTGCTTCAGCATCACCACATAGACAAGCAGCATACAGAAAAGCCATTATCGCCTGTCATCACTCTCATAGTTATTGTTTAGACGTTTTTGTTGCCAATCCAGAAGGTGTGTTATCTCGCTGTGATAAACAGAAAACAACATGTAGTACACTTCAACCTTTTCAAGTGAATAAGTCAGTGAAGAGTTTCTGCGAAGTTATTAAATGCTATCCTTGAAAATGTTTGTAGAATGAAGTTGATATTGTGAAAAGTGGATGTTTTTCCAACTCCAATCAAGTCATTGTTAGTACTCATTAAGTACCTTAGTACTTATTTAGTGCCTTATTAAGTAGTTTTGTTCTCCAAACCTAATCAAAAGACTGACATTGTGAAACATTAATTTTAAAATCAGGTGTCAAAGTCATGTCACTGTCATTATACTGATTAGTTGTGGTAGAGGTTTTAGTCTAACTAGAGCTATAGAAGTAATATCAACTGATAATAGCTATTAATGTCAGGTATTATTCAAAATATGACACAAAAAGCTATAGGCGGATACAGTTAGCAATTTATGAGATTATTTAATAGGAAAAGAACAAATACATGTGTTATCACAAGTTCAAATACTTTTATGTATGTAGACAGAGAGTAGCAATATACTTATGTCACTTCTAATGTAAAAATCACAGACAAGCTATAAATGCCCATATAACATGTCTTTCTTGTCCTGCTCTCTCCCTCTTCCCTTTCCACCTCATCCTCTTCCTCCTCTTCTCAAGCCTCACTTCCTGAGCTGAAGTCAGGGCTCTGACACATGAAAACGTGTATAAACATTTTTATTTATTCTTGATATTATTGCAGTTACTTACTGTCAGCAGATTAGACACGCGACTCTCCCGCCTCCCATCAGCAAGCTAGCTACAGAACAACAGTTGATAATAAGCTAACTCATGCCGAGCAATGTAAGGCTTGAGTATCCTATAAAATCACATTTTTCCTCTAATAAACAGTTCAATTACATTCGCACATCATATGAGTTTATTTGCTAACCATCCAAGTCCAGCAATTTTAGATCTACTCTGAAGAAAGTTTGACTAATGCTGACTAACAGCAGCTAACAGCGGCAAAAATAACAGCACTTACTGACAGACAGCCGCCTCCAGAGTTAATGGACATCGACACCAGACATATTGCTAAGGTAAATGGCAGGCTGACAGTATACACTCACTACAGATGAATGGTCTCCATAACTAGGATAATACACTTGATTTAGGAAGGGTAAAGTCGGCTGGTTTCAGTCATTATGCAAATGTACCGTTTATAAGATTGGGGAAACCTGCAGTCAGCTGAGACTGAAGAAGTCACTTGACAGTGGGAGTGACGAAACGTTTCTCCCACTGAAAACGCTACGTCCAGATGAACACAATCAACTTTTGGAGATTTACTTACCTGGATGATTGAGCATGCATCAAGACATAATCCAGTAGATTGAAGTATGCAATGTATTGATATCTAGTATTGACATTTTACACATCATACCTTTAATAAATCATCTTATACATCCTGATTCTGATTAATATGATGAACTGACAAAAAAATACATAACTAATCTAAACTAAAGACAAACTGTGAGAGCAGGAACACAAAGCAGAGACCCGGGAGAACACAGGAGGTAGACTCAGGAAGGCGAGCAGACAATCTGACAAAGACAGAGTGAAAGACAAAACTAAAGGCTTTTCTCATATCTCTAATTTGTGCCTTATTGTCTCCTCTGTCCTCTGTCCTGTGACCCAGAAATCAATCTCAGTGTGCCATGCTGAAGAGTGTCTCAGTGATATTGCAATTCCTAAAATGCATCTGGAGGACAGACGAGATTTGAGACAGCAGACTTGCTAGTTGTAATCGAGGATGCACAGGTGTGTCCTTTGCAGAAATGTTCTTACCGTTGATGACAGCATGACACACAGCTGCAATAAACACAACACAGTGGGAGGAGGAGTCTTCTGAAAATCAGTCCTTTGTATTTATAGCTCGTTTCAGTTAGTTGATCAACTGCATGACTGAAATGACTGAACTGCATTTCACTGTACGTCTGTGTGGGTGATTAAAATTGGCCTCATATCGTGTCATATTATACCGTATTGGGAACTTAATCAGAAGTAGTCCCATATATAAAAGATGTCATGAATGCTCTGAGATCATAAAATACAGCGATAGTTTATTGATTTGTTGAGCTAGAACAATTTATGATGCAGCTGAGCCTACGGTCATATTTAATTGACATGACTTCAAAATGACAGCTCAGAAGCAAAGATGTCTCATTCAGTTAAACAACGCTGTTGCCACAGCTTCTCTCTCCTCGTGTATATTCCTCATCTCCCCCTCCTGCATCTTTGGTGAGAGACACTAAGGATGTGCTCGCAAATTTCCCTCAGAAAGTTCTTAACTGAGTGAAGTAACCCAGACGTTTCTGCTTAGCAGACTATTTGGAAAGGTGCTTCAGTGCTTTCTTATTTTAGCACAGGATACACTGGCACATCCTTTATGAAAGGAAAAGCGATAAGGCCATCCCATAAGTCATAGCAACACATCATCAAACAAACCAACTTGTGGCAGTAATGGCATGTGAGTGTTCATTTTTATTTGATGCCATAAGCTGCTGATATGTTTTTGCCTTGTGGTGTTTTCAAGGAAAAGCGATTAGGAAATGGAGGCAGGGAGTGATTTGGAGATAAATCTAGGATATATAACTGAGAAAGAGGTTAAATATCCACAGAGGGTTGATTGAGATCGAGGTGGGAACAAATCACATGTGAAAGCACTTAAGGTGGGGCAGATGGTCAGTAAACGAGGGAAAGGAACAACGGCACAAAGTAAACACCACAACAAGAAACAAGGAAACCTTGTAGCACAAAAACAAGCAAAAGTATTAAAAGGACATGTCAAAACCATCATATAATAACATTTGAAGCAGGTGAATAAGACCTTGATTTCCCCCACTTATTCTATAGTTCATTATAGTCATGAAAATAACAGAACTGATGTTTTAGAGCCAAAGCCTTTAGAATCTTTATCTGCCATTTCCTGCATTTTCAAAGCGCTATGAACACATGTAAGTAAGCCACACCATGGGCTGCGATTCTTAAATTGTTATAAGTAAAAGTATCAAGATGGTATATCTGATATGTTAACATGTAACACGATTATATGTTATTTGTCTAGGTATGCTCTGCTTATATATATATATATATATATATATATATATATATATATATATATATGTGTGTGTGTGTGTGTGTGTGTGTGTGTGTGTATTGCAGGCCTTTTATGACTACTGCACTAAACACTCTGTCTCCCTCCTTTAGCACAAATGCATTCTTTTTAATGTGCAATTCAAAATTGGCTGTAGGTGTTAATGCGTGGGTTGATAATTGTCTATTTTCAGCATTATCTCAGCTCTCACCTTATAGCTCCATCTGCTACACAACCCTAAGCTGGATAAATGGTTCAATAGGTGGATGGATGCATGGATGGATGGAATACTTTGATTGTGGCTGCTGTTTGTAAATTGTTCCTTAGAAGTCCCATTCTAACTATTTGTTTAACTTTCCTAGAGTGTGCGACTAGTATGGGTGCTGTGTTGGTGTGGCTTAAAAAAAAACACTTTTTTATTCTGTAATGAGCCGTACACCGGCATTTTACGCTACACATCATATTTGCACCAAAATGCAAAATGTCTCCTTCAGATGCCTCAGGACATTTCAGTAGAACCTGAGGAATTCTACTTGAACTGGCTATTAGTGCGCAAAAAAAGATGACCAAGCAAATGTTTGTGCTCCCGCTGCCTGATGCCTCACCTCGTAGTTATATTCTGCAGTGTCATCCAATGAAAACTGCTGTTTGGTCTCTGGGAAACAGCCCGAAGCCCCCTGGTGATGATCCTTGACAAGAACACTCAGACAGTTTTACACAGAAGTTGATGTTTGCTTTCTCTGCAAGTCTGAGGTCCACGGTAACTGGTCTGGGAAAAGGTCAACATGACATGACCTGACGAAGATAAAGAAGAAATCTGTTTGTTATAAATCAGGTATGTTTATGATATTTCATGACCTGCCTTGTAACATCTTTACAGTATATAGCACACTTATGTTTACGCATTAACACAAAGTGTGGACATGTAATTATTCTGGTATTTGGCCATAAACAAGTGTGGAGTATGGAGAAACAAGATAACTTTATAATTTAATGTGAGTTCTTTCAACAGTTCAGTTTCAGTTTCTCAGTTTCAGTCTGAGTCAACCAGCCAATATTCCCATTCTAAGAATCACACGAGTCATTAGCATGGCTGCAGAGCAAAGTGCCCATCTATTTTAGAAAATTTAATTATATATTTGGATGCATTTTTAAAGATTTACACTTGGAGCTGAGTGGCAGACACAATATTGCTTTTGGACTTAATAAGACAAATGTAATGGTAACACCTCCATTATCCTTTTATTCAATAATTTTGTCTCATAAAAAATGATTTTCAGAGTTGGTGGCCTCCTAACAGGTGGCATACTGCCATGGTCTCAATGCCAAAATAGATTATCCTAAAGGTGATGCTATTTTGCAAATGCATGATAATGAGATTCTCACTGAGTTGCAAATCTGTTAGTGTCAGAAATTTCAGTGAACGGCATTATAGCAACATCTGCCGTCCTGTCATGACAACTCTATCAAACAAGACAAAGCATTCGGTCTCAGTGTTCATTTCCACTCCAAATTGTCCTGTATCATTTCGCTAAGAACATTACAGTTCAAAAATAACACCCAAAACTTGGACACGACATCTGGTTAAACTTGATCAATGTGAATCCAGAAAAGAGATTTTGAGGGAGGTCAAAAGCGATGGAAGAAAAAGCTGCAGGGGCTGAGAGATAGATGGATATCAGCTGGGTGATTGAAATGCAGAGCAACACGGACGGACAAGTTGAGAAGCCGGTGATGCATCATTGATTGGCACCGTCTCAGAGTCAGGACAGATACTGCATCACCGCTGAGGTGTTCGATTCAAATTGACAAATGTTCAATCATGTTTTGGAAGGGTAGAATGTGTTTAATTATTGGGTGAAATGAGGGGTATATGTGACCAGTAAGCAGGGCAGAGGGGAAGGGCAAAACTGTAACTCCTTTACACAAATTGCAGAGAAGCTTGGCGCTGTCAACAATCAATACATTAATTACGGTAGTGTGTGATAATCAAGGAGCGATGCTGATGACAGTCCTACTTTGATTAATGATTTCGCTGGGAATCGGTCCAAGCTCAAAGCAAATGTGCCAGAACCGTGACATTAACAGTATAGCATATCTGGTATACGACTGTTTAAATGTCTCTTGATAGGCCATGGTAAATGGGTTAAGGCACAGCCAAGAAATGAATGGCATCACCATAAACAATCAAACATTTAATGGCACATTCCATTCCACTTAGCGTATTCAGTTCTGTGCAGTAATTGATTTTAAAAGCCAACTAGTTTGGTATCTAGAGTGCTGAATCTGTGTCTGGATAGAATTGAATGCGCTGTAAGCATATTAAAGTCATGTTGAAACCTTTAATACTTCAGCTCACACAGTGCTTTATCTTCCTTCATCTCACAATTCGAGCCCTTGTTTTTTTTCCTCTCTTCCACTAAATCTTTTTTCTTTGCAAGCATTACAAACACAGCAGAAACCTTCTGAGAAAATACAGTGTGGCACAGATTGATTACAGGTCTCCGTTAATACATTGGAGACCATCACAGTGTTGGGATGCTGCCGAGTTTTGAGGGGAAATGAATAAATCTAGCAGTAAATGCTTGTCTGATTGAACTGCACAAACAGCTGACTTTAGCTTCTTTTAGAATTTTGGTAAGTCTACAAACTGATGAGAAGTTTATAGCGATGATGAGTGTTAATACTTTTGTATACATTTCTGTTTGTCAGTGGAAACCTGCTTATCAATTCTCTTTCATTTTTCCCCATCAATCACACGTCCCACACTGCGGTACTTCTCGAGGCAAAAAAAGAATTAAAAAATGTTTCCAAGCAACTGCTGAACAGCTGAGACACAACTATCAAAGAAAAGAATTAAAACACAGCACATTCGTGTGCAAGGCCATTTAGCTGCTTCTTCAAAATAGTTTGGGGGTTAAGCTGGAAGAATCGATAGCTGCCCTTTCTGGTTCTTGTAAAACATTTGTTATACTATGAGGCAGCACTGACGTTATTACTACAAAACAACTTGCATGTTTAGCATGCTTTTGTAGGTTTAAAGGTCTCATTCATCATTCAGTGGATTTTTTTTTTTATCTGACTTCCACGGTTGCATTTATTTTTCATTGTCAGAAATCATCTCTTTAGTTTGTTTAAACACAGGCAGGAGGCATTTTTAAAATCCAGGCACTCATTATTTTGAAAGGCAACGAGACATAGCTGTATATTGCTTCTGAGAGGAATGTACTGGATTTTTCATTAAGCCATGAACAGAAGTCAATATGGTACTTACATGTTTGGCAATTTTTCCCTCTGCTTTGAAAACTTGCTCCATGTGTTGCTGCTAAAGGCTTGGCAAATGATGGATTCACTCTGTCGCTTCACTCGAGCATCTCTTATTATCAGTATTCTGACTTTGAAACAAACATTCTCACTTGGTAATCTTTCTTGCAAAACTGTACGGCAGCCACATCAGCACTCTGCTGATAATGAACTAATGGCTGCCAACATATTGCATGCGCAGCACCAGTTCTGCAGCACAGAATGCTTAGCAATGCCAGCCACATCCAATCAAGACATTGCTCCAGAACTCTGTGGAGGTTACCAAGTAAGAGGACAGAGCAAAGGAAGCACATATGTAATGAGTTGCAGTGGAAACTAGAGCAGGGTAGATAGAGAATGCGATAGAGGAGTAGAAAAAGAGTGAAACATATGAGGCGAATGGACTGGATGAGCTGGCGAGAGCGGATTGCAGAATTGCGTCAATGATAAGAAATGGTGAAATCAATTCTGCACAAATTGAGGCAGATTGATTTGTGAGTGAAAAAAAGGAAATAGTGATGAGAGTAGTTACGGGAGAAAGGAGGGAGCGATGGAAGGATGGTAGAGAAATGGATGTCACCTATAGGTGACTAGACGCCAGTGGAGAAGTTTCTTTTTAGGTTAGTTTAATGTTCTTACTTTGGACTAATTTATACTTTGATAAAAGCATCATCAATAACACTATCATCATTTATTAACTCTTTTGGTTTATTTATTCTCTTTTATTCACAATTCATTTCCTCTCTTCATTAAAGCCATGGTAATATCAGTCCCTAGTGATCTTTAAGATAAATGAGAATATCTACAGTACCATTATTCTTTCACCTCCTCTTGGCAGAGTTGCTGGACTGTGTGGGTTGCCTTGTGTGTCTGACAGCGTGTATCATCATTCGATTTTTACTTTTCTTAACTAGGGGAACCTTGGAGAAGCAATTAACAGATAATAATAAATCTGATGATTCCCAGTGGCTTAATTGTTTATTGTACTCAAATTATAGATACTGTGATAATAATCACAGATGATTTATGGATCGTTACAACTCTAAAAGAGCTGCACATGCTCACACGGTCCTAAAAAGCGACTATTAATTTAAACATATAGCTCTCATTTTGCACACAGCCCACTGCCAGTCTTGCTTGACTACAGTCACACTGAGAGGCAGGAGTGCATTTGTGCATCTGCTAAATTCATTTCTGCAAATGTAAGAACTACCTGTCTGTTTGTCTGTGTCCCTGGCCTTGCTCTCTCTCTCTTTTCACTCATCCACTTATTCCCTTTTTACACCTCGGGCAAAAAGCAAGGTTCCTCTCCTCATTAACCTCCCCGCCTCTCTCTAGCTCACCTCAGGCCAGCCCCACCTTAAGCTGCACTCATTACTGCTGAATGGGCTCAAGCTGGGTAGACGGAAACTGAACTGAAGTTGGGAAGCAGAGAGAAGGTAAAACGGTGCGAGACAAATAGTCGGTTGAAGAGGGAAGACAGTCTCTCACTGTGAGAGACTGGATAAAAAAAAGAAAGAAAGTGAGACAACAACTGGGGGGGAAAAAGAAAAGGTGCTTTAGTGTGGTTAAAGGAGAAAACAATAAAAGAGACCGAGCGACCAAGACTTCCAGGGCAGAGAATCCATTAGAGAACTCATGAGTGGCTAAGATGATATAAGCAGACATGCTCAAAGCTTAAAACTGTGGCACTTGGCGTGGTTATCCTTGATAGATACCTACCTTCAGAAACCCGTTATTCATCAATCCCACATTTCTGTTGGAACGAGACCAACAATTCAGGCTCTGAACAAAGTGTTTCACGGTGTGGACCTATCTTTTCTAACATTTTCACCAGACTGAAGTGCTTTTATAGACCTGTCTGCAGCGCCTTTATTGCTGAGTCAGAGTTCAGTAATCCCAACAGATTTATCATTGATTAATGAGTTGCTGCTTTAAGTACAACAATTATGGATAGAAATGGATACAAAAGTACTCTTGATGATAATGAAGCAAACTGTTTTGTTTTTGCCACTGCTAAATGTTCTGCTTTTTGCTACCCAGATCTATTCGATACGTAGGTGATTAATGGCTTAAGGAATGCTCTTTAAGTGCTATCGTTAAGATTTTCATCTTCTGTTTTTTTAATTAGAAGGGGATCGTTTGCAGAGTGAGGGGCCGAACTTGTTCTCCGAGAGAGGAAAATTAACAGCGCTCAGCATCAAAAGCCTCCTCAAGGCCACAAGGCAAACAGCGGACCCTAACTAAGGCAATGATGTGACATGAAACATGACTGACCGTTCTGACATCAGTTCTCTAATAAAGTAATTATGCTGATGTTTTTTTGTCATTATACTTCAATAACACCAGTGACTTGGATCTAGAAAGTAAGAATGCTGCGATGATGGAAAAATTTGATAGAGTGGAGAATTAAAACGAATGAAAAATAGCAGTTGCATTTTAAAAGCAATGAAACAGAGTGAGCGCAAAAGAAGGAGAGAGTGTTAAGCAGCAGACATGATTAAATTCCATCATCTATTACGGCTCGGCTCGACGCTTTCATCTGGTTTCAAGGCCGAACTCTCTGACGCGCTCGAGCTCCGTTCTCAAAAGGTGACTCTTCCTGTGCCTTGTTTTGTCATTTATTATTACTATTACTCCATGCCTATGAGGAAACACATCCATGTATATATGCCCATGTATGCCCACACACACTTGCCCAGACATTCATCATTAGCAGGGGTAAGTTCATTTCAATTTGACCTTCAAAGGGAGAAACTTTTAGTCTCCCTCTATTCACTTCTTATTTTTTTCCTTCCGTTAAACATTTTTTGTTCCTCTTTTCACTTGTCGAACTTTTCTTTGTCATCTTCTCTTCAGATTCTAATGCACTTTCTCTATTTCAAGGTACTTTGCAAGCATGGAACGTTGTGGCAGCAGCAATCGGCAATAAAAACAATTGCGTGCTTAAAAAGGATGTTATAACGTTAACTAGTGAGGCTCTAGCAGCAAAGGTTGTGTCAGCGGTGGGAATGAACTAAATGAGCAGGTTCTGGTTAAAGAATCCCTTTTTTAAAATTAAAATCTAAAGCTCATCTATCCCCACATATTTTCTCAATTTTAAAAGTTTGCACAGGATGAAAACCAATTAAATTACAGGCAAAGTGTTAACGTCAATCGACCTTTCTCGTCTTCTTCTGACCTACCACGCCCAGCTTTTTTCCATCTCATCTTTTTCACATCAATCAAATATCCTAACAACCCCTCCACACACACACCTCCCACCACACCTAGTCCCACAGATCCAGCTATCAATCTTCGTCCGTAATTCCCCATATGAATCTCCTACTTCTTTCCCATTCTTGCCTTCTTCCATCTGCAGTCCTCCATTTTCCTGGCAACAGGGAGCTCATATCACAATTCCTCTTCAGCTTCTTTCTTTCTTATCCCTCCATGTTCCATATCATCCTTTCTTGCTTTTCCCCTCCCTGTCTCTATGCTTCCTTGCACCTCTTGGGATGACATAATTCAGAGGACAAGCCTTTCAAGACCAAAGACTCACTCGCTCTGCCTGTGTCCCGCTTCCCTTCAATCCTTCTCTGTGGGGTTCTCAGAGGGACAGTGATTACAACCAAGTGACTGATGCGTCTGCCATGCCAATTAATGTGGGGGGCTTAAAGATGGAGCAAAGAGAAAGAAGGAAAATGTGCCTGTTCCCGCATCTCCACACATTACCATACTAAACAGGCTGGTGGGGCATCTCAGCCCAACTGGTAGCTTTACAGAAGACACTTCAGGGACAGGTTTCCCCAGCCAGACGTACTCCAAGTCAGACATGTTTGCATAAACTGCCCCACTCTCTCCAGACAAGCTTGGCGACGTGTCCTTCTGTGTTTGTCCTTATAGTCAAGGTGCCAACATTTGACATTATAGTATGGGTCTGCTTTGTAATTGGGTGTGAAATTACTGTCATTCCAGCCTAGGCACTAACATTGTCTGAGTGACTCTGCCTGTGGGTGATAGGTGCATAGTCAGGCATACACTGCACATTTGAGCACAGACAAACCTGTGCACGCACAGGCCATGCTACAATGCATCATACACCAACGTGTTTTAAAGTTATAATCCATCAAACTAACTTCAATTTCCTCCTCCTGTTGAGTAATGATGCACTCAATCCCACTGTGGCCATTCATACTCAGCCATGCATCATGACCCCCTTTGTACATTAGTTATACTGAGCAACCCCCCCCCCCCCCCCCCAAAACAAAAAAAATAAAAAAAAATAAATAAAAACAACAACACAGTGACTCTAACAGTTTGCCACAAGAAAGCCAGGAAAAAAATCAAAGAAGCATGCTAGCTCTGTTTAATTGCACCGCGACAGCACCGTGATGCTTGTTAGCCAAGTACAAGAAGAACTACAAGATGATGGTCACTCACTGAAGTCACAAAACATGGGAATGGTGATAGTGTAACATTTTTGCAGTGAGAATTGGATTATTAAGACAAAAGTTAGTTGCAGTAATTGGTTACTGTGGCTAAAAGAACCTTCACTTACAGAGAAATTAAAGACTGAAGCTAAAAACTGTAAATCTACTAAAGGTCAGAGCTCTGATATGACTACTCTAATTAGTGTTACTTTGGAACAAGATGAGGTCTTTCTCCTCGGCAGTGTCTCCTGCTGCACTGTCAGTAAGAGGGTCTTTTCATTCTGCTAGTATATTACAAATTTATTTTTCTAAAAAAGGTGCCCAGTTCCTCTTTAAGCTTTAGCCCCGCGCAGCCACTTCGCCTCAGCCAGTCTTTTGCATTACTTTGCCTTCAGCCAACATTTATAATTACCGCTGAAGTACACGCTCATGCTCATTCCTGACCTTAAACATGTACTTTGCAAGTTGTATTATGTACTTATCTTTTCGTGCTATTATGTTGATTTTTGTTTCCTATTCCATTTTCTACTTGTTCATCACAAACATGTGCCCTCCATCAACACAGTTTGAGATGAAAAGGGGTCTTATTGAGCCCTTGTTTAGTGCAGCCTCTCCAAGTCTGCAGGAGCCCTCAATCCCAGCTCAATTCTCAACGCTGCACACTGATGCAGGATTAATATGATTGCTTGTGTTCTTCTCTGCAGTTTCGCCCTCCGTGGGACTAAAACCAGACACTGGACCATTAATGCCTTCATAATAGATATAATATAATAGATAATAACGCTCTTTAATTCATTCCTGTATATTTCACCCTCAAATGATAAGAGAACCCCTATTCAGTAAATGATTATTTATCTTTGTAGCTCCAACATGAAATATCTGCCGTGTGCTCAAATTGGCACCTCTCAAAAGATGAAGCACAAAATAGGAGAAAATGATGGTCGGGTTCGTGCTGCTTTATCATCACATGCCATAAACACTAGGTGATTGTGTACAGTTTTTCAGTTGTTTATATGTAGCAAGTACATTAAAAAGATAGATTTATATTTCACCGAACATCCATCCTCTACTGTTGTTTTCTTTTCATCGTGATTTTTTTTTATACTTGTGTATTAATTTATGTTTTTGTATTTATATTTTTGGGAGCTTTGATTTTCTTTGACTTCTTTGACTGCAGCCTTGCCAATTTTTTTAAAAAGCCTACTGATAAATTTATATGTGCAGTGTAATACTTGTTAACCCACTTCCTGTGTGTCCTTCTGACTCATGTTTTTATTTCACTTACAGCCAATTTGCAAAGCTAACTTGTGTAATTTCGAGGAAAAAAATAAAGAAACCTAAAAACAAAATGGGACAAATGATGTTTCCACTGATTCACAGGCCTCTAGTGCTCAGCAAGAATATCTAGTACCTTGCCATACTTTGGCCTCACTTTTTCATCGTGGGAGGAAGCAGAAATTTACATATGATGATGCATGTCACTCTTTGTAAAAATTAAGGAATATTCCTCTGGCTCAGCTCCGCTTTCCTGCTTACACTGTGCTCAAGGTGTCACGCAGTTTGATGGGAGCTGACGAGGTCTGAGGGTAATTGGCTGTGTAAAGTCTGCGTCAAAATGCAAATTTATGTCAACATTTTCTCAGGTGTTTCTACTTTTATCGCAAAACTTGGAACAACAGAGTACAAACAAACTGCAATTTGTGACAGGTCTATAAACAATATTTGTGAGTACACAGGAACCCAGTTGAATTACTGATTGCAATCATGAATACCATTAATGAAGCTTCCCAAGTGCAAATACTGTATCTCTTGTTTGGATCAGAGTTTTTAGCGTCACACAGAGCCAATCCTTCTATGCTAATGTGGACGCCGTAAAATGGCTGTCCTGCGGCATTTACTGAACGTCCAACTGAAGTGCAGGATATGCTGATTAGAGGAACAGTATGCCATGCTGTGCTTGGCTGACTTGTTTTGTGCAAACAATAGCAATATAAGCCCTTTTTAAAAATAAAAAATAACATAATTCAGGCCAAAGACCAGACCTAGACGGCATTTATCAAGCTCTTTTGTAGCGTTACTGACCACTCAAAGCACTTCACGCTATAAGCAATCTACACAGTGCTTCGCTCTATACACTTAAGTGCTTTGTTTCACATCTAAACCTATGGGCAATTTGGAAACACCAATTAACCCTGCATGAAGGTCTCTTTAATGTAGAAGGAAACCCAGGCAGGCACAGGCAGAACATTTAACTCACACAGAAAGACTTCTGGAAAGACCTGTTGTCTTTATGCTGGTGCTCCTGTGATCTTTATACCTTTGGCAAAATAAAAAGAGGACTTGTATTGATTGTATGTCTCTGTCGGACCATTTTCTTCATCACAAATAATGAAATCAGACAGTAGGATTTTAAAACAGGGGCCAATGGTTAATATTATAAACATCATTGGCTCCTGATTTACTCTACTTTATAAGATCTAATTAATATTGAATAATATTTAAAAAACAATTCACCCTCTATACATAACTAATGCTGAGCTTTGATTAGCTAATTCATTAATCAGAGTTTTCTTAGTGCTTGTCCGTTCACCTTCCTCCATCTTTCATCTGAGGGAGATATGTAGTCCATTTATCCCCAGCTGTATTTATTCTAACTCTCTATTATAAATCACCAAGCAAAGCTTTATTACTTATGCACTTAGGGGGTAATAAAGCATTAATTGGTTATGCTGGGAATAAAGAAACAAATGGAACAGTTAATCAGCTAATATGAAAATAATAGTCTCAAGGATATGATCAATTCTGCAAAAAAAGAATGTACTCCAGGGCACTGAATAAGCCGTATGTTTCTAACTGAAAAGGCCAGCCGATGTGATGCAATATGACTTTAATGAACTGCCAAATGTTGGGAAAGTATGCAAAAAAAATGTTATCAAAGTTTTCCGAGATTCATAGCTGCCTATCTGTGTCTCCTTTTTGGCTTTAAAGCAAGATGATTAACTCACAGTGTGAATGGCCCTTTAGATCTTTACAATAGGCAACTGCTTTTTCCGCTTTTAGTACCAGATGCAGCACAGACACTAACATGTTTACAAATGGTTCATTAGGACTCCTGCATAAATATAAAGTGTCTCTCTAAATGGGTTTATGTTGCCTACCATTAAGTCAGGAGCGTAATCAGATGGGGAATTTTCTGCAGCGCCACAGACATCAATCAGTCCAGCGCAAAACTTTAAAGTGTGCGGTTTTCTCGTGCTCTTCACAAACTTCACTCTTTTCTGTATCCCCTGACATATATTTACATCAACTGGGCAATATATTCCCACGACAAGATAGCCTGTCATTCTCCCTCATTTCGTTTTCATAAATCATGTTCAAAGCCTACTAGCAGAGCCGATGTGGCTTCACCTGTGCCTTAGCCTTCACCTGTGTGCCTGTAGTTAAAACGCCTGCGTGTCCGCCCTCTGGACTGTTTTCTCTGAGTACTGCAGCATCACCAAACCGGCTATAAATCACATTGCATTATCACCGCGCCGTGCTTTGCCTCTCGCTGTGCCCGCCCACCGCACGGCTTCGATTGGCCGGTGCAGGTCCTTGGTCGGCCTCTCTGAGCGGGACATCGGCGCAATCGTAAATCCCGCCTCCTGCTTCGGGATCGGTGATTGGAAGAAGGGATTTTCTGCTAACTGTCAGTCAGGCTCTTTTCTTTTCGTGAGTCTCGCATTCAGTGCTGCTGCCTGCGACGCGCTGAGTGCGGAGCGAGGAGACGCGCTGCATACCAACAGAGACATACGGAGAAGGCTAATTTTTGGCCAGGACGCACACAGACCCCATCCCGCTCTGTGCCAAAAACAAATTTATATCTGGTCATTGGACAGTTTACATTTGAACCTTTCTTCTCATGCATTTTCTGAAATATTTTTTCTGTCCTTCAGTGAACTAAAAAGCCAATCAAGTGTCTGGGATATTTGTTCTTTCTGCTGTATTTTTTTTTCTGGTTGAGAGATTTTGCTCCGAAGAAGATAAACAGCCCTACCCACCCTCTCTCTCCAACGGGAGTCACCAAAAGGAAAAGTCAAGACTGATGTTTTCATCCACTCACATGTAGAAGCGTTTGGACTATTACTGTTGACACTCGTTCACTGGGTCTTTGTTTTAATATATATATATTTATATATATTTAATCAGATTTCCCGCAACTGCACCCTAAGGAGGAATACCGAGACATTTGGCTGCAAAAAAGGGAAAAAAAAACAAGCATAAAATCAATCAGAACTCCATCATGGGCTGCCCCCTCTTGCGGAACGTGTTTGCTGCTCTGATTCTGGTTCTGCTGTCTAAAGGTAAGTTCCTTATGAGCTACTTTAGTGATGTGCTGACGGTTCTGTGCTGCTGCGCCTCTACGCATGGATCTTTCATTTTCTGAAAAGCGGTTGTGGAGGTGAATACTAATGATGGTGACGAGGAGGGGGGTGTTCTACCTGCTTGTGAATCACGCGTGTCTGCCGTGTACTACGCTCCAGCCTTCTATTTGCTTACACACGGAGATGTGGAGAAATGCTGTGTGTGTTTTTGTGCGGGCGCACACCAGTATGCGCGTACACGTGAGCGCAGCGCCAGGTTCATCTCTAAGCCAACCTCGTGGTTGAGTGTATAAGCACGAGTGATGCATATTGAGATGTTTACTACGGAAAGAATAGACTCGCATCCGCGGTCTTCTGTTAACATTCCTGTACGTGGCATGGACTGCCCGGTACTCCCGCGCGCACGACGCAGCATCAGTGCGGGTGGGGGTTGTGAAGTTAACGTGAGTAAGGGTAGTAGCAATGCAGAGAGACTCGGGAGATAGCCTGTGTTTTGTTCTCTCACTTCAAAACCAAGGTCGAGAGAGACAGAGGGCTACATGTTGAAGGATGGACAGTTGGGAAGGCTTAGGGTTTCCAATATGCGCTCGCTGGGTAGTCAAGCTTTAATACCCTGTTTTATTACTGCTATAAAACATCCTCCCCACAGCTCTACAAAAGAGACAAACACACTTCATTCATCTCCTCTGAAATTCCTCCACTTAAAACTGTTTAGTCCTCAGATAACTTTCACAGCCCTCATGATGTGGAGGGTATTTAGGCTTCTTTATTATGAGGAACACAAACTTGAGTGCTGATTTTCAAAAATCTTCTAATATCTTCCTCTAATAATCTCTCCATGCTATGGGATGTCCCACCATATATTAACCTGTGCAGCAGATTCTCACCATGCACTGTAATTTCCCCCTGCCCATCCATCATGGAAAAACACACACAAACACGCACACACACATGAGCACACAAATATACACACCTGGCTCAATTAGTCCTGCCTTAGTCCTGTGGGAAATCAGTATATAAATAAATTACTCTGGCCCTTAATAACAATAATTGATGTGTCAGTGCAATAAGATGTGAGGTTAACAACCTGCAGATGCAGACGGGCCCAAGCCCCCTTCGCCTGGGCTCCTTGTGGGCAGGATAGCCCAGCTGGTCATGGTTGGCTTGACACAGCAAGCCCCTTCTCCACACCAGGCAGCGAGCAGACGGACTGCCCTGCAGGATGTACACAGCACACAAACACAATAGGCTCAGCACCTCACAAAACGAGCCCTGCAATCCCATTGAGTCTTGTTTCAGTTTTAAGCCGTTTGCGTTTGGACCCATGGGTTTTGTGATGTGAAGGTGTGACCGATAATTTAAGCCACAGTTGCGGAATGATTGAGTATTGATGGGAATTGTGCACACCAGATTTGTCTTGGAGAGAGTTCCTGCCTGCTCCTATGAGTTTTTTGTAGGTCCACAGTGTGTCCATCTTTTGAGGTAAAGAGCATGCATTATAAAGGAAGAACATGACTGTTAAAAGGGCACCGTTCCCTGGTTGATAAATCATGCAGCAGTGGAATAATCTTTTGAATCTGTGCCCCTGACATTCAAGCAAGTGTCGTGTGCGTGGTTTAAATGGTTAACCAAAACTGTTTAGTAGATTTGTTATTTCCTGTGAGTTTTTATTTCCTGTTTAATGATGTACAAGATGAAAATCTCTAAATGGTTGTACGGCTTTTACGGTATGTTATTCATTTGAAGATATTTATTCATTTGAAGATATTTATTCCTTTGAAGACATTTCTTCCTCTGGAGATATTTCATCCCCTTATTAATACTCATTTAGTCATTCATATCATGAATGACCAATATTTTTAAGAGAGCGGCATTGTACTTCAGAGTGCCATACAAAACAGGTCAACAAAGGTGTTTTCTGTGCTGCATAACACCATTAGGCTATTCAATGGTTTCCTACTGGCTTGGCGTGTGAATGCACAAACCTCTCCATGGGTGTTACAGCCAGACCCTGGCTTGACATCATATCTTTCTCTTTCTCATTAATTTTCTCTTTTTTCTTAAAATGCACGAGTGCCATTAGGCTAGAATGGTGGATGGCCACTCATATGTGCAGTAAAATATCTGCATAGTTCTTGCACAAAAGCTGCCTGCAATTACTCCAAAACTGTTTCATCAGTGAACCAGGCCAGTGATGAAAGATTAAGGCTGGAGTCTATCTCCACACACCTCCACACACCTCCACACAAAATTAAACAATTTACCCTCTGTTCAGAGGATTTCTGTTATGACAGAAACCTGAAATATCTAATAATGAGAATAACAGCCTCGCTGATTCAGTGAAAAGTGAAGATGACAAGAGAAATTGGTCCAGCTTAAAGGTCACAGCAAAGGACATTTAAGGTTATTTCAAAGGATATTATGTTAATGCTGTATTTGGATGTTGAAAGATTTCTACCTTACAGACATGGATCGGCTCCATTGCAAGAAATTCAACTTTGACAATATACTGAATACAAAACATAGTAAGTTACTAACGTTTAAATAGACAACAGATGGATTTTCCCACCAACATGATAGAGGTCGTTGTAAGAGGAAGTGTGCAGGGCAGGAACACAGGTGAAAACAAGTGGGGTCGCTTTGTAGCCCGCTATCCTTATTGTTTCAGCAACATATGGGGGCCAAGTGGGGTCAATGCACATTGCACATGTTAGCACGTAAGCACCTCCTTCTTCCCTGTCTCTCCTCTCTCTCTCTCTCTCTCTCTCTCTCATACACACACACACACACACACACACACACACACACACACATTCAACTGGATCACCAGTCTTGGCTTGGAGATGAAGAGAAGGGAGATGCCAGCATCAACAGATGCCTAGTGCTCCTATTCTGGAGGGGTCTCTGCTTTTTCTCCCTCCCTTTGAAATCCACGGTCTCTCTGTGCTGTTGTTCTCCATGTTTGGCTTACAAATGCTTTGCCATTTTGGCAGGTTTTATGTATCTGCAAATGTTGGAGTAAGAGGGCCTGGATTTGGACTGAAGAGCCTTGGGGACTAAGGTTGGAGGTATAACCAGCCTTGAGAGGGCCTGTGGTCGGAATATTTTCCCTGAAGGTTTTGCTTTTTTATTTCGCTCGATGTTGTGTGGTTGACTTTAGTGCAGAGCATTGAGCGTCATAAACTGAATCATTTCCTCACATGTAGTGAAGCAGATCAGACCTAAAGAACACTCAGCTGTGACTGGGGCGGCTGTGGCAGGAGGTAGAGTGGGGCGTCTACCATTTGGAGGGTCAGATGTTTGCTCCCTGGCTCCTTCAGTCTGCACATTAAAGTATCCCTGTGCAAGATACCGAATCAGGAGTTGCCCCTGTTTGTTGCTGTGCTTTATTTCAAACCTCATATTAAAAAAGTGGAATAGAGGGGAGAATAAAGTTGAAATTTTTCCAGTCTTAAAGCGCAAGAAGAATTTTGCAAATGTACCAAATGTTATTACTTCTGACTTAAGACGGTGTGAAATCACTTGAATTGTCTAAATTAAATACTACCACCAGAAATGAAATGGCTATTGTAACTTTACTTGAATTGTGAATGCAGCACAGTGAATTATGATTCATGGCAACCACTAGCAGTGTTTCTATTGAATCAAGGTTTTAAGGATGCATCTCAGGGACTGTAAAATGCAACCAGTTCATTTTAATCTTTATTATCTGCAGTAGGAAGCCTCTGCTTCCGGCATACAAGAACAGAACACTCCAAAGTTGATTGTTGGGTGCATAAAACAGATTAAAAGTGCAGTTGCGGTAGCAATAGTATTAAATGACCAAAAGACCAAAACAGAAAATGACTTCTGCTGTGTTGGTTCTTGTTGCCTTACTGTGTGAGGTTTTCCAGGCGTTTTCCAGCATATCCAATTAGTTTATCAGGGATGAATAACCCCTCAAGCAATGACCATTTGATCTGTCATGCTGAAGCTGAAATCTGCGTCTCATAGAGTTTGAAGCTATCTGAGGTCATGGGTTCAAGTCCTTTGAGGATGGTTACCTAGAGTACTGGTGTGGTTGGTAGGTGGGTTCAGCATCACCTTACTGCCCTTGAGATTGTTCCTGTCGGTCATGATTAACACTTTCATGAGCCTCACATATTGGTTTTGCAGGATTGGCAATTACATGTGATGTCAGTGTTATAAATAATAATTACTGCGAGGTTTGTTTACACTTATAATTATAGTTAAAATATAGGATATGGAGTTCAGCGTAATGGAAAGTAACCAGACTGCTTTCAACCTGGGACACGTGGTTATACAGACTAAAATTACAACTGTAATTCATTTTGTTACAACCTCCCCTCATCTTCCTCTTCTCCCACTCCCAGCCTGAATATGAACTTTATTGGTGGTTTCTCAGTGTTATGAATCCTTATGTTTTATTTATTCCAAGTGAAGGATCATTCAAAAGGTAGCTGAGTGGGTGTATAAGCAGTAGTAAGCAGTGGCTTGCGTATTCATGTGGACCTGTGCCCACAGAGGGGACTATTGAACATATGTGTGCACACACCGTGGAGTAGTCCCTTTACTCGGGCCGTTGGGAAGATGAATTTCAGCAATTTTCCCACTAAAGGTGTTAGCAGTAAAATCAATGGAAAGTCAGTGAAAACGTGACATCGTTTCATATACATCAGTGTTTCTATTAATAACTCTCAATGTTCTTCTCAATAGCATTCACATAGAGAAATCAAATAAGTCTCTGAACAGTGCAAATTTCTTCCATTTGGGCCACGAGACTTCAGTCCACAGTGCAGATTTAGCTATCTGCAGGGTAAAGGAGAAACACGAAACAGATGTTTTCTTCTTTGGTTATGTGGAGATGTTATACATTTAGGAGGAATGAATACTGTTGGAAACAGAGAGAGCGAATAGCTTGTGATTTTCTTGCCTCTATTCCGCTTCCTTCTAGTCTTTTTTTGTGCCAAAGAGTTAGTGTCACTGGAAACACAATTCAGATTAGTGCAGGCGGCTTGTCCTCAGGGAGCCGGGAGGGACGAGGGTCCCGCTTTTCTCCCTGTCCTCATTACCAAAAGACAAGGAGCTCGCCGGCAAATCAATGGAAAAGGCTTAGGCACTAATGCAGGCCATGTCTGGCGATGGGACTTAGCTTTGTGTGCGTTTTTGTGCCTCGGTGTGTTCATGTCCCATTTTGTGTGTGTGTGAAAGTTTAATCATTTGTGCTACAACAGAAGGCTGGAGAAAAACATTAGTTTCAAACGACTGCTGAATTGCTCGCTGTTGGAATAACCTCAAAAGTCCTGGTTAACTGCGCTGATATTTACCATGGGGGCGTATGATAGCACAGAAGCCCTTTAATTATGCGGAGATAACGTAAGATTCATCTGTGAATCCATTTAGTCCAGTATTAACGCCGTTCCCATTGCAATTATAATGGCCCCGGGCATTGTTGCCATGGCTACTACTACTACTTCAATAGCCAGCAGTTGTGTACAACTTCCTTTACACAGACCAAAAAAAAAAAAGTGGAATAAAAGAGCAGCACCTTGGTCTTTCCCATCAACAGCCCCCTGCAGTGTATGTTGGTATAAAAATTTGTGGAACGATCCACGTGTCTCACCGCTCAATCTGTTCTTGCTCTGCTTGACGCGGCTGTCTGTCTGTTGTTCTTGCATTTGCCTTCATCCCTGGCGTCTCTTATTTTGTTTACACAGGTAAAACTACTGGGTGCAACAAATGCTAAATAATGGTTTTACGTTGTGGATTTTCAGCCGCGCTGCTGTCTCTGACATCTCGTGGCGCTGGAGGTGTTCCCGGGTCTGCGCGAAGGGGAAGGGAGAGCAAGAAGGAAGGGGGAGAAATAAATAAAACTGAGGAAAACAGATCAATAAATATTTCAGCAGCTGCTCCCTTCACAGACCTCTCCTGAAGCCATAAGAGATGGAAAGAGAGACAGGGAATGGGGAGGGATGGATAAAGTGGAAGAAAGACAGGGGGAGAACAGGGGTAATTGTGTTCCAGACACTCATTCGCAGTGAACGAGAAAGATGGAGAGTGAACGAGAGCAACAGAAAATGGGGATAATTGTGTCCCAGACTTTTATAGACAGAGAGAAGAGGCATGAGTGAGGGGTGGAGAAGCGACACAGGGCGTGCTAACGAGCACCACATACCAACATTGTCTTCCATGGGAACAAAAAAAGCCATCTGAGAGCAAGAGAGAGACAGAGAGCTCCCAGACTTTGGCACTCTATAATAGTGACTATAATAGTAAGAGTCTCTCTCTTCCTGACTTTCACGTAATTTTAATTCCTGTCAGGAGTTAGCAGCAAACCGTGTGGGTGTTTGCAGTTTGCGCAGCGAGTATCTCAAAATGATAATGAGCCGGTCAACAGCTGAGACGGCCAACATGTTGCTCCGAATCAGGCGTGGCCACTGTCATTGTCACTGTGCACCCACTCGTCAGCTGATCTCTTCTCACATTTCCATGAAGTCCCGGTGCCCAGGATGCATATTACATGCAGCTTTCGGTATGTATGTTTAATGCCGAGAGCAGAAAAGGAGAGGAAAAAGACAGAGGGAGCTTATGAGGATGGACAGGCCAGAGAGATAGAGGAGTTATGAAAAAATGATTGAAGGAGGGCTGTTGGGAGGGAGCAAGGGAAGAGAGACAGATGGTGTGAGGGAGGAAGGGGAGGAGGAATTCAAAGACCCGCAACAGGCAGTGATCGAGATGGATTGATTCTGCAGCCAGATGATTAGGTGGAATAAAAAACATGGCAGGTTTATCCTGCCAATGAAAACTGTGTTTGGGTGATATTGCTGTGAGTGGGAGTAGTAAAATTGTTTCAGGGTCACTTGTTGTGTGATATTGCAGCATTAAGGAGCTGGTGCTAATGTGATATGCCACTGATTAGGGAGTCATTCCAGTGAGGCAGCACACCTCTAATAAGACGCTCATGCAGTGTGCCCACATAATAACAAGTGGATTGGTGCTTGTCAAGAATCCAGACTACATAAAATATCATATTTAGATAGCCTTTTAAGTTGCCAACATAGCAATCAAATGTCAGCGCTATGTGTTTCGTTGTTGCTGTTTGGAAAGCTACATAATTAGGAAAACAAATCATGTTGATGCCCAGTTGCAGACAGTACTTGGTGCCATCCGCCCAAGCTTGCGCTGCTATTTAGAGATATGCCACAATTCTCTTGTAGTTTGCGGCTGGCATGTGGCTCTGGCTCCAGCTGTGAAGGTGCCGGTGGGAATTCTTGTATTAAAGTGTCTATGTTAGCATGACATACTGACAGTAAAGACTCAGTTAGCCAGAATTTCACTAAGGATTTGTCTGTGACAGCCCATAAATTGTCTTGCAGGAAATGTTCCACAGCGTCTGATTCCTTTCTCCAAGCACAGCGTGTTTGATGCTTAAAAATTGCTGCAAAATCATTTTCAATCAGAAGATTAAAGGAAATATCGGATTCGTGATATCGTGGTCCTATTGTGTTAATTGGGATGTTAGGTGAGATTTCATTAAACATTCGTGCGATATAGAATCTTAATTGGGTTTGGGAGAAGAGGCTTCCTGTGTTATTGTGTTATGATATTTCACTAATTAAACGTGGAGTTGGATAACACTAAAAGCCCTTGCAGCTTTTCCCAGTTTTTGTAACGCACTGAGCGAAATTCCATTAGTGTTTGGACCAGCATCGGAACAAATAGGGGCACATTTTTCGACTCTGATTATTTAAGTCATTTCAAGGATATAGCATGCTTTTAAATTGCGCTTCAATCACATTTTTCTTCCTGTATTTACTGAGGGATGCAAATGAATAGGGCTTACCTAATTTGTGGTGTAATATCATTCCTGGGGTGCCACTGTGAAGAATCAGCTTCTTTTTAACATTTCAAGGCTGTGCCACAACCCTTATCAGTTACTTTATTTCTTGTCTTCTGTGCTTTAAGAATGAATATTAAATATATAAAGGGTTTTGCCCAAATTATGCTCAGTGCAATATATAATATGATTCTGGGGACGCAAATAAAATTCTCCTATCTTCCCGTCCTCATTCGGTTGCTGTTGCTGTAGTTGAAGCAGTTATTGCAAAAGTAGAGCACACGGAAATGTATCAATAAAAATGATTGCCAGAGCCTGTCATCCAAAGTCTACTGGGTTAATATAATGTTTGATATGCAGATTAAATATAGTGCTTGAAGCCACACATAGCTTTAAAATTCAAGTTTTTTAGCAACTCTCCCTTTAGAAATGACTCTGTGAAATCGTTTCGTCACAGCACCAAAACATCTCACTCTCTTCCTATCAAGGGGGCACAGGCTGTATCGATGTGACCTTTATCCGGCCAGCAGACCTTCAGTTCCATTAAGAAATAATGAAGGTGTCAGAAAAGGGCAATTAGCTGCTTAATGTTGGGCAACAGTACTCTAATACAACATAGTGTTTTTGCTGACAAGTCAATATCTATCTGACAACAAGCACTGTATTTTAGGACAGACTAAAATCTTATTGGAATAGCTGGCATTTGAGAAATGACTTGGATGAAATGGGCTTCTCTACCTCTTTAAGAAGAAGGCTATTTCTGCTGCGGTAGGTTGGAAAAACAACTATTATAGACTTTGTGATAATGTGATGATGAGATGCAAACAAAAGAAAATGTGGGAAGCATCAAGACAAACGCACGCAGACGCGCGTACACCTTTTCAAAACAACAAAACAAATTTAGTATCAGGGTGATATCAAAGCGAGACCCATAGTATTGAAGAATGAGATATTCGGATATCTGAACCGCTGGAAATAAAAAGAAACCCTTATTATGCCTCATGCTGGCCTGTTTACTGTAAATATCTGCTTGATCAAACCTTCAGTTAGCTTTGTTTGTTATTTTGAGTTTGACATCTGTAATCAGAATTGATCCGTATGCTACAGGGAGGCAGCTAAATCAGACATGACAAATGCAGGGCAGACAGTGCAGGTGCTTTCTCAATCAGGCCGACGTGATTGATCCTCTCTTGAATCCATCATGATCAAGCTTTATTGACATCGGGCTTCTATTAAGATTTCTTTTGACAGTAGAGAGAATAGAAAGATGGCAGCTTATCACAAATGAAAAAAAAAAAGTTTGAGTAAAAGATTGTATTTTACTTCAGCTCTACAGAGCATTTATAAAGCCCCCAAAAATGTTGAAGGACTTGTTCTAGTGCTATTGATTTTCCTTTAATTAGATTTTTTTTTTTTTTTACGATCAGACCAGTTTTGTGTGCTGAATTAATGTGAGTTATGATGGTGAGAACACACTTGTGTTAAGACGCTGACTTCATACATGCAGAATTCTGGATGTAACTGAAACATAAACATTTGGTATAGAGCAGAGATTATGATTCACTTGAGAAAATCAGATTGATATCATGTACTCAATAAGAAGCCCTTTTGCCAGTGTCCATCATTTAATGCCTCATTTCTGCTCCCTGAATCACAGCAAAGCTTTTATTCTAAAAATGTCTGTTGTCAGCGTTTTGACAATAGAGTTTGATGTAGCGCGATGATTTTTTTTTCTTCCTCCCCTCCTTAAAGATGGGACTTCTAAATGAGCAAAGATTCCCTTTCATATGAGTGTGCTGCATGGGCTGAAAGCAGAGATGGCACAACAGAAGCTGTCAAGCCATATAGACTAAATGGCTTTGAAATGCTGCCTCTTTGAAACTGCAACATTTCAATTCAGAGGACAGCAATTATGCAGTCAAACGTGGAAGTGGATAGAATTGCATTACAGTAGCGCCACATTTAATATAATGTAAAACCCAGCCAGTTTGTGCTTCACAAGTTATGCTTTAGTGCTTAGCCGGGGGGACCTCGCAGCCCTTCTAACTCTGCCTGCACTGCCAGAGCCCGCTCTCATCTCGTACTTAAAGACACGAGTGCATAACCTTAGGACATCTGCTTGCCTTTTCTCAGGTTCCTTTGTTTCTGCAGGGATGCGGACATATGTGATAAAAGTACCATCAGCGTTGTTAAGCTGTCTGCTCTTATTACCTGGGGAACACCACATCTTCACAACTGCTAATAAAAGCTGTCCCACCCTTGCTGTGGGGCCCCGGTAACATACTCCCTTTGCAGCAAGCTTAATGAGATATTAATTACTTTATTCATGCCATGTTCGGTCCAACAAAGAGAGATATATCCATTGGTGAATATACTCCCCTGGCGGGCTGTTCACCTTAAATGGTAATATGGCTTTTTTCAATATCACAGTAATACAAATAGTTTTACAAAAGCTTTACACAGATGTGCGACAAGTCAACGGAAAACCAAGCAGCAATGTCTTACTAGGTCTCGGGCCTCCATGTACCTCTATAACGGCTTTCAGCTTTTCTTTTAGTGTGTGATCTCTGAATCCTTTGATGAGTATGGGAATTATGTGATTCATATGCTGTGACCTTTGCAGCTAGAACATCTCAACACAATTGAAAACCTGTGGGAGATTTTGGACTGACATATCAGATCGCACTCTTTAACCGTCGTCCTAGATGAGAACACTCCCGTCTGGATAGAAATGTTTCATCATGTAATAAAGGTGATCCCTCAGAACAACCTGGTATTGATTTGCAGTGAATCTTCCCTCGAGCTGGACACGAGGACCTCAGACCTGGCAGAAAGTACCCCACCCCCACCCCACAGAATAATAATACCACTTTCATGGCAGAAGACAAGAGTTTAGGTTTTTCCTTAACTTTGATAGTCGTCTTCTTCATTATTGTGGCACATTTATGTAAAATTGGCAGTTCCCAACTATGCTATTAAATTTAAAATCAGGATGTTTTGTTAAGTAGTTTAGTTTCTTTACACAATTTTTTTTTGTAAACAATAGCACAGCACAAACATACAGGTTTGACCAAATTGTACAAATAGGACATCTGTGCTATGATTTTTATCTCAGTCTCTAGTTTCTTTATGAAGCACTTTTCACAGGCATGTAGTCACAAAGCGATGTACGACAAAATAGAATAAAATAAATAAAAGAAGCAGGAAGAGACACAAAAAAAGTAGGCCTATAACAGATGAGTACAGTTAGTAGCAATTCAAAACCAAGACGTGGAATAAAACAGAATAAAAGGAAATTGATCATTTAAAAAACAGTCTCAACAGAAAGCTTGGTTGAACAAAAAAGTTTTTTATCTGTTTCTTAAATGAGTCCTTAGAGTCAGCTAAATGTAGCTGTATTGGGAGACTATTCTAAAACGCTGGTGCCAGTGTGTGAAAGACTCTGCCTTTCCCCCCCAAGTCTTCAATCTAGTATAAAGAACAACTAACAAATTCTGAGCCTGCAATTGAAGAGTACAAGCAGCAGTGTGTTTAAGGAGAAGATGGGCTAGACAGACTGGAGCTTGTCCATTTAGTGCTCTATATGTAAGTTTAAGCATCTTAAAACCATTTGTAAAATCCACCAGGGGACAATTTAGAGAATATAAAATAGGGATAATATGAGGCCACTTACTAGAATGCGATCGTAGTCTGGTTTCAGAATTTTATATTGCTTGTAGGCGTGAAAGAGAACTTTTTATCTATGCATTTAAAAAGTGCTATGCAAAATATTAACAATTGGTACCATGTTTATTTTCTGTCTTTTACACATTATTTGTATTTTATTATTATATACTAAAAATATGATGCTTAGCAGTTTGGATAAAGCTAATTTAAAAACCAATCTATTAATCTATTAATCAACCTGGACGATTGATGAATGCTCAATCGTCCAGGTAAGTAAATCCCCCAAAGTTGATTGTGTTCATCTGGACGTAGCGTTTCCAGTAAACTGAAATGCGTAACTGAAAATGCTACGTCCACGTGAACAGAATCAACTTTTGGGGAAATGCATATATGATAAACATTTTGGTTCAAAGACGTGTGAGCCACAGCTAAATTTAAAGGATAAATCCCCTGAATACACTAACACCAGTATAAAAGCTAGAAAAAGTACAACCTATTAAACTGTGTTTTCAGCTCACATTTAAAACAACAAACCAATGATTGAACCTACCCGACTGAGGATGGCTTGGCATGGCAAAGAATAAAAGCAGCTGCCCATCATTTCAAAAGCAAAGTTTAGCGTTAGATGTTGGGAAGTTTGCAAGACAAAGGGTACTGGTGTGACGCTTGAATTACATGGAAAAAATATTACTTGGGAACAGTCGATCGTGACAGTGCAACACTAAGGCAGTTACATTTCAGGGATACCAAGCTGTCCAGTTCAGAAGCACAAACTATTATGAATCTGTTTCACCTGCTTTGATACAAATGCAAGTGACAAGAGGAGCACTGGAGAGGCAAAAGCCGAGTAGTTTTGCAGGTGGTGGTCACAGACCATTGCTCTCTCCTTATCCTTGCAAAACCATTATATTTTGGGGGGGTTGTCGTGTTGTTGGCTCTCCCGTGCACCTGTTGTCACTTTCATTTGCACCAAAGTAGGTCAAATGGATTCACAATGGTTCATGCCTGATGGTTAACTGAATTTGTGTTGTACTGTGATTGAGCGTTCCCTTATTTATTTATTTATTTTACCAGTGTATGGAAACTGTGTCCCAAAAAGTAATGTTTCACATTCAAAGACGGGGTTGGCAGTGACCTTTACAACAATCCCAGAGACAAAAAAAACTGCATAAATGATAATTTTTTATTTGACTGACATTTTTTTGGTAAATAGATTCATACACAACACACAGAGGCCCTGGGTGCCTATAAAATAACTGACTTTAGGGTGACACTGAATCGAGCCCCGGTGTAATCCTTTTTGCATTTAGGTCAGCAGAAAGCATCACCTGTAATGGTTCCTGCATGTAACAAAGTGGAAGGTGAGGACAAAACTAGAAGATTAGTGGTTTGACTGGAAAGTGTAAGGTCACTTCTGAGATGGACTGTGCTTTGTCCAAAGAATAATTGAGGCAGATAGAGTTAGCTGAGATCGAAACACAGCAGATGGAGGGTTGTGTTTGGCTGCGGTTGGTTGTTTTATTTATTAGCTCTGCCAGGTTGGTTGCTGCATTCATTTCATGCCTGTGTTACCCCACCTGCATCTTCAGTTGACTTCAAGTAGCTCAATAACAAGGGAATACAAGGTTTTCCTCAAAAATAATAATTAAGCAGTGCCAAACTGTGCATTTATTGTAATTCTAAATGATTAATGTGTTTAACGTGTATGTATTAGCTTTAAGCCTTTGATCGCGTGCACACACTGGCCTTTTGATCTCTTATATTCCCTTTTCAGTTATAGGTTGTGTTATTGAATGCTGATTGCCTTTGATATAAATGCAAAGTCCTGATTTGAGCAGCAGCTTAACTGTGGGTGAAAAATCAACTCAGCTTTCGTGCATTGACTAATATTTACTCTTATCATGTTCCCTGGCATGTTAGCTTTACATTCGTTTAATTTCACAGTTTTTCATCATAAGGTTAATTCTGAATGATTTGAGGAGATTTTTTTGCCAGGTTCAAATGAAATGAAATATTTAGAGATTAAACAGTCCTCAATAGCCCCCGTTTCCAAAATGAGATGGTAAATCTGTGTTAAATTTGAGTTGCTTAAAAATCAGACTCGCACATCTGCTGTGTCACGGATTGGGTCTGTGTATTTAGATTTAGCCCTGGCCAGAAAGACAGGTTGCTTGTGAACTGGTAAATTGGCAGTGGCAGACCAAACGGAAAGGTGGTCGAGTCTGACCTCGTGGTCAATTAATCATGATTAGTTTTCAGAGTAGAGGCTGTCAGTGGCATACTTTTTCTATCACACTAAAAATAATTCCTGGGGAAAAAAAGCAAGCACAGCCTCAAGAATCCATAAAATACTTTCTGACATGCATAATATTTATTTATTTCATATCGTCTGTTCATCTCCTCTGCAGGTTTCCCATAACTAGTATAATAGGGAACAAGTGTGTCTGAGAACTGTACCCCCACTTGGCTTCCTTTGTGTCTGCAACAGGATGACCAACCTGTCTAAAAGATTGTCTGAGACCGTGATCGAGGAAACCAACGCGAGAGTTGTCTCATGGTTCATCAAAACCTAAAGGGAAACCATTCTCCCTTTCCTTTTTTTCTCATATTCCCTCCACATATCAAACAGGCAGCCACTGCTAAAACATTCATGCATATGGACTTTAGGGTCATTAAAGAATGATCCACAGCAAAGCTGTTTTTTTCACCCTCATAATGAAATCCAATATTCATGAAATAGATTTTCCTCTCTGCTTGCCCACTCACTCTAGTCACAGATGTGCGTTTACTGTGTATTTAGTCCATGTGTGCACAGGCTTGTTAGGCTAGCATGGGTTAATGGTATCCTAAAGGCGCATTTTCAGGCTACCCAGTTAATTACACAGGGTTGACGGATGACCTTGCCACACGTTACTTGTGTAAAGCAATGTAGAGTTGGGTCGTATCTAAGCTCTTCGAAGATTGGGGTCAGAGTAGAAAAATACATGCCAAGTGTTTCCAGTCGGAGGCGGCAAGATAATCAGATGAGCAAATATTTATCTAAAAAATATGGTATGCAAATTTAAAAATTAATATTATTATTCCATCTCATCCTGACCCAAGTGTCCTGCCACAGAGAAGATTCATGCATGTAATGAGGGAGGAGATGCAGAGTGCTGGTGTGACAGAGGAGGATGCTACGGTTAGGGTGAGGTGGAGGCAGATGATTCGCTGAGATCATATCCATCAGTCTATTTTTAATAATGTAAAATTCAACATATGTTGGGCTGTATACCCTTTGCTGTGCATTTATCAATCATGCGGGCGTAGTACTTAAAGATCTTTACCTGTAGCATCATTTTGCTCAAGGAATTTGATTTGCTGCATGTATGATTATCCATTAATCATACAGCATGACTCGGATGTTAAGGCATAATTCTTTTATGACGTGATACTCTCAACTGTGACAGCGCAATGTAATAACTCCTGAAACATAAAGGGAACCACGTCACAACCCTATCTCTAATCAGTCTGTAAAAGAGGATCTGATTTTTCAGGATCTGACCACCAGGTGGCATTTTCATATTGTTTGGTTTAACCATACCTCGATGGAACTCCTTAAAAATATGCAATTTATCACATTTAAATTCTTTAATTTCTTCGAGACATATACTGGGCCTGAATGCCGCAGGTTATTTATTGGACAGCTCATCAGTATGGGTGACAGGAGTTAGGGTTGGACCTTCACTGTCTGAGGGGAAAGGGGGTGGAAAAGCTTAAAAGCTTAAAGTAATAACTCACTTCTGTATAAAATGGCCATGTAGGCTTAATTTAATTTTAGGGTTAGCAGTCGGATTAGATTTTAAATAAAAGAAAGCCAGTGACACCAGTGTTGATACCCCAGGGCAGTAATTGTGGTTGAATATTCATGAAGTCATATGGAGGATTGTGTTTTACAATGAGGAGCGAAGGGGAAAAAAAACAAAGAACATGTAAAATCTGGAATCTCTGTGATTAAAATTGTGCCAGTAAAATACCACTATCATCACTTGCATCAGTAGCAATTTTAATCAAGTCATCTTTTTTGTCATATCATCAAGACATTATGCCACGTTTGATCCTCACCACCTTCATTATGATAACCACCAACACTGTTATCATCAACACTGATAATCAGCTGAATCTTTTCTCGCCATCTTCTTACTGTTATCTCCATCTTTATCACCATCTTTATAATTCCCAGCATCACACTCAGAGCTCTGTGTTTTGTTGTCGCAGCAAGTCACGGTGTTTTTTACTACAATTACATACTCCACTGAAGCAAAGGAGGTAATCCTTTCTCTCACTTTGATTATATTTTATTACACTCGTTCTTCAATCCACCATCACTCTGGCCATCACCCCTCCTCAATTCCATGCACTCTCTCCTGGAATTTCCTGGAATATGACCCCTTTTTGCTCCTCTGATTTTTGACTCGTTTCGCTTTCATTAACACTTTTTCTGTCCGTATGGGTCTTCTTTAAAACTCATTTCCTCGTTTTACTTGAAATGTCTCTTTCTGTGCCGTTGGGTGTTCCTCTCTCAACCCATCTGCTCATCATTTCTGTTTCATTTAACCCACCCTCCTGTTTCCTCACTCTTATGTGATGGACCTCTGTTTCCCTTGCACTCATTCTGCGAGATTGCTGTGTAGCACCAGGCATTCTGCTCTGTGTGGAGATGTTTGGGCTGCAGATGGTATGCAACAGGGGTGCAGGCTCTTCAATTGGAAGGGCAGAGTGTGTTTGTGCACATTTGTATGCGTGCATGGCCAGCATGCGCGCATGTACACGAGCGCATTTGTTAACCAGGCCTGTTCACAGTGTGAATCTAAGTGAATCCAGAATCCTGGAAGGAGTACTCATATCAGGAGATCTGTGTCTGTGTGCACACATCAGAATGTTCACGTATGTGTGCGGCTTGCGTGCATGGCTCCATCTTTGCGTGCGTGTGTGTGACGACAGAGCGATGGGTCACGTCAGTGACGACTGAGGCTTTGAACACACAAGGAGGCTGTGAAAAGGTCAACACAGGGTAATCCCTCCTCCTCCTCTGAGTGAGTCATCACAGAAAGTGAAGGACAGTGGAGGGTCCAGTGCAATGCGTACCACACGACCCCCTGAGAGCATGGCCACCCATGGGGACAAATGTCATGTTATCTCAGCGACTGTGTCGTTCACACCTCCATTGCCCCTCACCAATACACACACACAGCGGCTAGAAGAAGAGCATTTGCTCCATTAGCAGGTGTTTTCAAATTGGCTCTGAGCATTGACAGACAGCCATGCAATGAACAAGAGCTTTCTATAAATACAATCTAACAGGCCCGCTTCATCCCGTCGTGAGGTGCAGTAAAAGGAACGCTCGCATGCACGCTGAATCATGCACACACACCTGGCTTCACACAGGCACACGTGTACACGCGTACGACGCACAAGTTCGACAAACAAGTGAATAAATCAAGGCTTGAATAAATCAGGAGATCTGGAGGGTTTTTTTTTTTGTTCTTTCCTGTTGCCTCATCCATTCCTACCTACTGCTTCATCTTTCAGCCCCAACAGGAAAAGAGAAATTGAATTAAAAAGTGCTTTTGATATCTCTTCCTTGCTGCAGATAAATAAAATGATCAGACCCTGTCAACGGGATGACTTCCGCTCCTGTTTCACCCGCCTCCTGGTCTTTTCAGCACACCCTCATCCTTCCATCTCTTTACCCCCTGCCTCACATCCCACTCCTTTTCTCTGATTGGAATCTGGAAACCCATTTGCTGTCTTGCTCTCAGACCCAACTCAGGCCGTGTCAGGTAGTCTGCACACGTCCCCTTCAGTGCTTGTTCCCTCATTCCCCTCCCTCTCTCCTCCCTTTCCCTTTTTTCTCTCTTTTGCTCTCCGCTTTCGTCTTTATCCCCTCGCCGTCTGCTGCAGACTCTGTGGAGAATTTGCCCAAATTACCTGTCATACTGGCAGCTACGTGTAAATAAGCCCGGAAAGTATGTTGCTTTTTTTGTGTCCCACTCCCTCCCTCCTTCTCTCTTCCCTTCCCTCTCCCCACCTCTACGCTATCTTGTCTCACTTCAAACCAGTCTCCCCCTTCGTTTCAATCCATCACATCTTTCCCCGATTTCTTTTTCTTTCTGTGGCCTCAACCTCAATCTTCCCTTCTTTCTTTTTTTTTTTTGCATCCCCGCTCTCTCAGTTCTCCAACAGAACTATGGGGAGGCCGGGGAAGTCTATGTGGTTCTTTCTTGTGGTGAAAATTAGTTTGTTGCTGGCTCTGTGGGAGGAATTGCATGCAGAGAAGCAGGCCATTGACTACCTGTCATTTAGCCTCTGGGCTTAGAGAATGAGAAATTTCAGCTTTTGGTCTGCTGTCCTGCTCCAAGCTGCTTTGGATGGTGGGGAACTGGGGAGCAGAGTGTCTTCTCTGTACTCACCAAAGAAAAAAAACAGAGTTTTGTGTTATTTCACTTTCATGTGCTAAATTCATATGTACTTCATCCAATAAATCCTCATGCTCGTTACTTTCCTTTTTAACTATACCCATATATTTCGATATGTAATAGTGCTTTCAGCAAATCCCCATAATAGACAAGATGGATGGAGGTGGAGGTGTGCCAGTGAGGCCAGGGCCAACCTCTAAGTTCAATTTCTGCGTTGGAAGGTGTAATCATCTTTCACCCAGGGGTTACAGGTGCAAAGACTGTGATTTGGAGTGAGGGAAGTGGAGGATGTTCCAGAGAAGTGGAAAGAGCGATAAGGGAGAGGACATAAAGAGAAGGGGTCTTTAAACCTTGTCCTGGTAACAGTGGCAGTCTATAGCAAGCCATTTTTTTTAAAGTTTATGGAGACCCTCCCCCCACCACATACATACACACATACAAATGCAGGCACACGTGCACACACTAACTATAAGCATGTATAGATGTTTGCTCTTGATAAATTAACAGAGTTCTTGGTTATTTCTGGGCTTTTCAGAGTCTGATGGGAGCAAACACTTTTAAAGCCTGTCCTAATTCTAGGACAGTGGTTTTAAAACCTGGGCTACTTCTTTCATCACAGTGTACTGTGGGTTTAACATCTTTAGATTGATTTAATACTGGCCGGCAGAGCTGGAACTCACTGGGGGTTTGCCTACACAAATCCAGGAAACCACCTCTGTTGCAGAAATTGAACACCTTTTTTTTTAGCTCTTATCCTGAAGTCCAAAAGCCCAATTTCAGTGTTCATTCAGTCTGGGATTTCACGCTGTGCCTCTCTTTGTCATCAGATAATTTATACATTTGTTCATCTTTTACACCTTTTGTGGAGGGCTATGAGTGTGAGGTGCTGGCAAAGGTTTGCAGAGATGATAGCACCTGTTAGCTAAAGGGGGCTCAATCATGAGCAGTCACGCACCACCTCACTATGATCCTGCCATGTGGGAAAGAGGGCAAGATATGCACACTGAGCCCAAGCTGTAGTGGGGATGGAGTATAAGTCCCCTAATTGGGGACGGCCTGCAGGAGGAGGTGATAAAACATGGGCATTTTTGTTTGTTTTTTTTGCCTGTACATGAATCTCAAAGGACATAAAACACCTTCTGAAGAAGCATACCAATACAAAATAACATATAATTTTCCATAACATCTTGCTAATCAATCTACAGTAGTATAATACGTGTATGGCTCACATTTATTAGGGAAGAAAACTAATGCTTCCTTTGAGTAAACTTTGAGTAAACTATTAACATGCCTGGTGTTATATGCACCTCAGGCTGTTTTTTCCACATGCGGAGAAAAAACATAACATGTAAGAGATAAAGGTGGGCGGACATTCAAAGAAAACAACAGGTGCTATTTCCCTGGTGCACCACCTTTTATCTCTGCAGCTTTTTCTCAAAACCTTAAAAGATGACAGCGAATCTTAAAGGCAACACAAGGTATCAGGGGTTGTGAATTCCAACCTTCTGCGCCTCCAGACTCACACACGCTGATAAAATCAGTGTGGTCCAGGCACTGTCTTCAGATTTTTCTTTTGAGGCTAGCCTCTACCCTTATTAGTCCAATCCTTCTACTAGTTAGTCAGTCAGGAAGCCAGAGCCAGAGAAGCAACAGAGAAGACGTTAAAAACTGACAGCAAACTGAGAGAGACCCCTTTGATCAGGGCAGCTCTGTGACTCCACACAGCCCTATTTACTCTGGTCTCCCTGACACACAGGATCCTCTTCCTCACTTCCTCTATCGCCCACTGTTAGTCTGACAAGCTGACGCCAGGTTTGATTTCTCCCACGGTTACTATGCCAAAGAATATCCTTAGAACAAAAACCCAAACAAACATTCGCAAATTAAAAAAAGAATACATGAAAAATGTGGGAACCCGTGAGGAAAAAAAAAATCTATCGGCATATTGTGCACCATTACGAGCGAAGAAGGAAACATGCTTTTCCTAATGAGCTCAGGATAAAATTCCCCTCCATGCCATGTTGGCTTTTCATGGCTTGATTTCACATCCATTTATCCGCCCCCTCACAGCAAATGGGCTTGAGAATTTATGCTTTTCTACGACAGTGGTGCTATCAAAGCGAAAGGCTGCCTTTGGATGGAAGAAGAGATAATAAAAGGGGGTATACGACTGGATCAATACCACAGCATTCGTTTGTGTTCAGGCAGCAGCATAAAGGTGTAACAGAGATTGAGCCAGATGGTGAAAAGACATGCTCTAGTAAAGAAGTTTTGTAGGTTTAATTTTGTTTCCATTTCCTGAAAGAGTAATTCATGTCCAAACTGCCAGGACATCCTTGGCTTTTTTGAAAAAGCGCCGCATTATGTTTTACGCTCTGCTGGTGTTTGGTTCAGTGTCTCCCTTTTTTTCCCCCCTCTCTGTTTGATCTTTTTTGTTTGTTTGTTTGTTTGTTTTCTTTTCATTCTTGCAGGCAGGACACAAACAGTAAGGCAGAGCTGGATCACATACAGTTTTGGCTCTCCAAAGATGATTGAATTCCTAAGCCCATTTCCCTTCAGAAAGCAAACGAGGGACGGCAAAAAATTATGCATCTCCCAGGCGCTGCAACAGTATCTTCTGCCTTTTCATTCTCTTTCCAATTTAACTGCGTAACAAAATCCCAAGTTCAGATTGAATGATATGACCTGCTTATTCACTCTTCCGTTGTACTTAGTACAAGCAGAAGCATTTTTTTTTCCAAGCAGTGACACTAAAAACAAAACTTTTATTGGTTTTTCTCCATAAATTAAATTTAAACTTTTTAAAAGGAAAGGGCTAAGAGACACAGGGGTTTTGAGACATTGATTTCTGCACATTTCCTTCATGCGAATGCTTTGCAGCTGTACAAATGAGAACATAATGGTATCCCCATGATGCATTCTTATTGGATTACTCCAGTTTACAGTAACGTGTCTGGTCTATATGTTGGCAGTGCAGCGAGTACCTGAACGTTCTCAGATTGGGATTGATTCAGCACCTTGCATTACTACAGCGCTTGTTACTCATCAGCATTTCCCCAACCACTAAATTATCTGGAAAACCCAGAGCACATTAGCCCTAATATCCAATTTACGAGCTAGCCTGAGTGTTCGTTCAACAATGTCCAAGAAACGTGTCGTCCATGGTGACTCAAGGTTGAATTCTCGGAATTGTTGCAGCTGGCTACACCATTTAATGACAGTGAATCTCCTAAGGAAAGTACATCTGCAAGGACTATTACTCATACTCTTTTGTTTTGTTTTGTTTTTAACAAATGACATATTAGAGCAATGTGAGTTGATGTGATTCCTGAAGTTTGTGGATTTGTGCTGTAGCTCACTTGGAGACAGACCATAGCTTTCCTTTACTATTAAGAGGAACTCTGAATGTGCCACAGAAAATAGCTGGGATCCTGTCAGCTTCTCTACATTTTATTGAAAACAGAACTGAGTGCAAGTAAGAAGGGAGAAAAAGTGAAGGCATAAAGTGGGGTAAGATAGATGGGGAATAATACGAGTATTTGTTGTAATGGAGACAAGAAGTCATGGCACTGTCGAGAGAAAACACTTTGCTGATGACAGCAACGCTGAAGAGTATCGTTAGCCGTGGTGGGAAGTCGTGCAAATGAAAGTGAAAGGTGAAAAATGATTGGTGAAGGTAGATGGTCAGAGCAGCTGCACATTTTACAGTGACGATGAGAAAAAAGAGACTGGGAGAAGGTGACGTACAGACACAGAGACATAAACCCGGCTCATGTATTATTGCTGAACATATTGACTAAGCTGGGAAGACAGAAAAAAAAGCGAATGACTGACTGCTGTGAAACCAGGTACTGATGGATGGGAGCGATGGATGGCAGAATGACAATAGTGTTATTTAGATGAATGAGGCATTCAATCTTCTTTGTGAACAACATTGTTGAGACTAGTGAGCATTGAGTGCATTGCATATAGTTAATCCTAACTCTGTAAGCAACGCCCTTTCAGAAATTTATAAGGGAGGATTTGTTACCCTTCTAGGTTAGAGGCAGATGATCTGTCGACAGAATGATTGCCGCCAAAACTCCCAGGGAGGGCAAAACGCATGTTTACCATTGCTGATTGTTTTTTGAATGACTAATACAGGCAAATACAAAATGGTTGTTGTCTGTACCACTTTCTCCCCACAGGCCACAACCTCTTACAGAGGCAATTAGAAACTGAGCAAAGACATAGACGTGCGAACGGAGGGAGCGGTACGTCTGGCTCCTTCTCCCCTTGGGGGAAAACTAGTGTCTGTGACCTTGAGCAAGGTATGCAATTTTCAGTGAGTGAGCATGTGACAAGTGCAGCAGTTGCACTGAACAGAGTCTTATCAATGTGGGAGTCATCTCATCAAGCTGACATGCAGATAATAATATGACTGAAAGAGGAGAAAGACAAAATGTTTAGGGGGAACCGCTCTCGGCTCAGCACGTCTTTCTCCGAACAAGCTCTTGTCCTTGGCCTCAGCCCGGGTTTACTTGTTCTCTGGGACTGTGTGTGTGTGCGTGCAACATACCCAGCGATGTGTTTTCATTCTGTTTGCGTGCATCCCCATGTGAGTCCGTGCGTGAGTGATCTGTGGTTAGGGCCATCCCTCAGGTGTCTGATATCTGATCGTCTGGATTGATCAGCCCAAGGAGAGCGTGACATTCAGCTCGTACTATCATGCCACACACTCACCCAACAAGAAGTCTGTGGAACGACAGTGGTGGTACAGCCCTTTGTTAAAGGGAGTTAATTAAGTCTTTTCGAATCACACGTGAAAAAAGGGGAAAAGGACAGAGTAACTACTAGGAGTTATGTTAATTTTCCGGAAGAGTAGACCCTGTGGTGGGGCTTTCCACAGCTATGATGCAGTGTTGGGGGGGGGGGTTCCCCCATACTGCTGTAAGGTGAGTCCCCGGGGATGTCAGCTCCATCTTTAGATGAGACATAGAGGCTTTTAGTGCGGCTCCAGGCAGGAGAGGTAGTACCCTGCATGCACTGATCTCTCATCTCTTTATAAGGAATTGTCATCCATGACAATAAAATGCACCCAGGCATGTCTATAAGACATGGTGCCCTAAAGCATAAACGTCAGAATGTCTATATGTCAAATGAAAGTTTCAGCGTGTGTGGATTGTTGCTAATGGACTAATGGAGTTTAATGGCCAGGGTAAAGAGTGCATAGTACCTTTTAAATTCAGTGAATGTGTAACAGCTCTGACATCTCTGTATTTGCTTCCAGTATGTTGAGAGCTTACAATGTATATGCATTTCTATAGTTTTGGGATAAGAACCTTCTTTTGATGTTTGAGTCAAGAATTCAATCTGTGTTGCATCCTGCTTTCCATGTCTTATAATATTTTTATTTTTTGTTTTATATGCTGTCTCTCTTTTGTTTTGTTTGTTTTATTTGTTTGCTTTTTGCTTTCTCATCTATATAAAAAACTTTAAAGGAAATCTTCTTTACTTATTTTATTTATTTAAAAAAAAAATCCCCTCAAGCTACCAGAGGCCTGGTAGCTTTTGGGACCTGTGCAATAACGTAGCTGTTTCTAGTACAGGAACAAGGATCTCGACAGGGATGCCAGTCCTGGGATCTGCTTGTGCCACTCACCCAGTTTGGAGGTCACTGCCCCAAATGTTCCAGTTTCCACTGGAAGGACGGTTACCTTCACCCTCCACATCTTCTACCAACCCTCACCTGGCCTTCGGTATTTCTTGGGCTTTTTGTGTTCCTTCTTTCTGATGTTGCTGTCATTCGGTATAGCTGCATCTATCATTACAGCCTTCTTCTGCTTGTCTACCACTACTATGTCCAGTTGGTTAGCCATCATTAGTTTGTCTGTATCACAGGATCTTAACTTGGTCATTCTCAACTATCCTAGGAGGGATGTCCTATTTTGACCTTGGGATTTCCAGGCCATACTTGGCACAGATATTCCTGTATACTATGCCAACCACTTGGCGTTCCATGTATTTCCTGCCTGCTAGCATCTTGTACCCTGGTGTTATATGCTGGATTGTCTCAGGGGCATCTTTACACAGCCTACACCTGGGGTTTTGCCTGGTGTGTTAGATCCCAGCCACTATCAATCTTGTGCTCAGGGCTTGTTCCTGTGCTGCCATGATTGTTGCCTCCAGGCTGTCTTTCAGTCCAGCTTTGTCCGAACTGATGTTTTGTCCACTCCTGGCATGCTTGATGTCATCCGTGTAGAGGAAGTAGCTCCTGATTCTTCCTTTCCGTACTCTGTCTCTGTAGCCAGTCTTTTTAATGATCTGGCTGAGGGGTTCTGGCCTATTTAGAACAGTAAGGGGTTCAGAGCATGTGCTTTGTAAGTCCCACGCTTCATGGTGACTTGTGCAATTGGCTAGAAATTGGCCTCTAATGTTGTCTTGTACATTCCCACTTCAATTCATGATGAAGGCTCTTAGGGTCCTGTTGATCTTGTATAGTTCTAAGCATTCCAGGATGTTTGAGGCTTGTAGTCAACTTGTAGTCAATCCAGTCAGCGTACAGATTGGTAAGTTTGGTCTTAGAATCTCAAGTTTGTTTATCTCTGTTTAGTAATAGCTGTGGGGCTTTTTTTTGGATCTCTGGTATTTCTGCCAAATCCTTTCAATGCCCTTGTATTGAGCCATGTGCCTTTTCATTTTAGCATCTAAGATCTCTGACAGGACCTTCCATGCTGTGCTGATGTAGGTTTTTGGTCGGTAGTTGGACGGAACTGGGCCTTCTGAGGTCCTTGGGAATCAGAATTGTGCGGCCTTTGTTGCGGCCATTATGGGTGTGTTTCATCCATTAGTAGATGGTTCATTTGTGCTGCCAGACGGTCATGGAGTGCAGTTAGCTTCTTTACCCAGTAGGTGTGAATCAGCTACTGGGTAAGGATGGTGATGGTTGCTGGATCCTGATCAGGGGCTAGTTTTTTTCCATTCAATAAAAGGTGTTGTGGGCAATAATTTAAACAAAATCTTGTGGTAAAACTTCAACACAAAACATATGATACCATTAGTGATCAAATATATAGAATATCATTTTAAGACTCACAGTGCATTAATACTGAATGATATATCAGAGATTGAAGCAGCGCACTGTGCCAACATCTTTTTTCAGCAACACGGTGTCAAACTATATTCTGCACCCTAGTAAAGAATCCACTTGCTTTCGCACACTGGGGAAACTTATTTCAAACTGAAAATTATGACAACTACAGGGGCAATGAAATTCTATATTAAGCCAAAAAGGGAAACCGTTTCACTTTCAGGACTAGAATAGTTAAACTCCTTTCTTCATCAAGGTCTGTTGTCAAAAGAAAAGGTGGTGCAGCAGAGTGCCAAATCTGCCCATGTCATGAAATGTGCCACTGGCATCAAATCAATCAGAGTAAATAAATACATATAACAACTGAAATGCGATATTCAGTTTTTGGATAGTTGTCCTTTAAGTCTTGGGCATACATTATTTGCAAATAATTACATGTATTTTAAATGTACATTTTTATGGAGCATACTCTTTTGAAAATAAGGATGTGCGCTTAATCATACAAGACATTCTTGGACTTCTCATAGTGCAGCGGAGGCCAAAAAAAACATAAATATTGTTTACATGTCTCTACAATTTATAACAAGGCTTTAAATACTCCAGGAGCTTGCTTATTGGGAAGGAGCTAATTAGAAAGACGTGACATTTTAATGGAAAACAGTTACTGTCAAATAAAGATCTGAGGATTTGTTTGTTTGATGGATCAATTCATCAGTTTTGTTGCTGGATTATAGTTTAAGCTTGCCTCAAAGTAATTCTGCAGATGATTTCCTTACATTCAGTTGTTCGTCCACAATTAATGTTATATTACCTTTAAATTTCCTCAAATTTGATCAGAATGTTTAGGAGAGAATTAAAGAGAGGTGAAAAAGAAGGAAAATTGAGACCAAAAATAAATAAATAAAAAGAAAAGAAAACCGATTAGAGATTTGAAGGACAGTTTAAGTCAGAAAAGAGAAAACTGATTAAAAATCAGTCTCTGGCCTCACTGACAGATAGAAACGCAGGCTGGAAATAATGAGAAGGGAGAAAAACTTTTATGGTCTAACCTAATGATTTTTTTAAGACCTAATCTAAAACTAATCAAGTTCTAGACACAGCATTGAAACACCATAAAATACTTAACAAATGTGTTGGCAAAGGCCGCGGCTCTATGTAACAACTGCTATTTATTTATTGCTGAGGTTAGAGGGTATTTACATTAAAAGCTGATTAGTTACAGGAATAAAAGTAACCAGTCCTAATAGTTTAGTTTAGTTCACAAATCGGTTTGTGTATTTTAATTAAAAACACTGAAAATGACTATTGACAGTAAACTGTGTTTGAATTAAATATGTTATTTTTTTTCACCACAGCTCTGATTATGGGCTGAAGTGATATAATGTTCCTTTATGTGCAGTCTTTTCTGACGACAGATCTAACCCAGGCCATCAATTCAGTGAATAGTCTTTTCTTATGTGAGCCACAGGGCCACTTTCTCAAAGCAGAGCAGTGGGACAAGCACGACAGCTCTCCCCATTCAGTCTTTTTTTTCTTCTTCTGTAAGTTCCCTCTTACAAAGCTTTCTCAGTAGTTGCCAATGGGGCAAAAGTTCTGCATCTGCATACACACGAAGACCTGTGCTCACATAGCATGACACTATAGATAATCGTCTTATGAAGATTGTTTTTTTTTTTTAATGAAGAGTCTAATTCTGTAAAAAAAAAAGAATTATTAGCTGTTATCAGAGAGCTCCAGTGGTGCTAGAAGTCACAGTGGATCCCTTTGGATGTAGATCAAGAGTCCTTCTAGTTGATGATCCCACAAGACATCATTAACATTAGCTTGGATATCTGGCTGCAGGGACAAATACTGTCTCTAATACCATTTCCTGAGTAATTCCAAGTCATGAAACCCTCTTTAAAATGTGCAACCTAAGCTTGGTCATTATGGACTAAATTAGGTAATTCAAGGTTAGTAAAAGCAGACAAAGGATTTCATGGACAACTAATGAGACATTATTCAGTTTTTGTGTTCAGTTTTCCGTGTGCTTGTGCTGTTGTTGCTGCAGTGCCAATAGTATTTTTCTAGCTGGCATTGTCTTGATAGAGCTGACATCGTAGTCTGCATTGTGCATTTCATCTGGCCAGCAGCCATGGTCATCAGTAGCAGTTATGCCCGTCTTTGATCATCAGCTGGGAGGGCAGTGCATCACACTTCACAGCACCTGGTTGCCTCACGCCCCCAGATACGATACACCTACCACTCTTCCCTGCAGTCTGTTGTGTCCTTCCAAACTCCTTTAGCTAGTCCTGCACTCCAGATGCCCACCACAGCAAACAGGATGGAAGCAGGGGTGGGGGTATGGAAAAGCAATATTTTATAAACTGGAATTTGCTGAAAGAACCGATCAAAGACTCCCTTGCCTTTCTATTTAAATAATTCCCACTGTTTTTATTACTAAAAGCAGCTATGTTGCAAGGATGCACGCTATGTATTTGTTGCAATTCTAATTAGGGACTTGAAGAAGGAGCCGAAGAAGCAGCAGGTTCAGAATGAGGTGAATAATTTTTGTGGCGAGGCAAACAGTTTGTCACACTGTTAGACATGTGGCCTTTAGATGTACCCTTGCTGATGTAATTGCATATGTTTAAGTCACTACTTGTTTTTCTCCCAGAGATCAAATGGCTTGACCAACAGTTTCTTAATGCGTATATTTTCTGAGGTCAATGCCCCCTTTCTTCACCAGTCATTATATGCACGGCATCTTCTAAACCTTTCATAATTTGCTAATGTAGCATTTCAGCTCTGAGGTCTGCTGTAATAACACATTTCTCTGAACATTTAGCCTTATCCGGCGTTTTGCTCAGAAAGCACTATTAATGTTCCATTCCAATTTGTTATTGGTAAACACTGTGAAATTGCATGAGTCAACAGCTTCACTGAAGACCTGATTTGCATGAGTTTGCCTTTTGAAACAACATCCTCCCTCTTAAAGTATGTTTTAGTCGGTACCATCTGGTCCTTAGTTCAGTGCTGTATCAAGCACTGAATAGTCAATCTTGCACCAAGGACGGAAGGTTTCAATTTTCTTCTCAATATATCCATTTGTAGCATTGAGTGTCAAAAAAACCAGAGTAAATTATATGATGTAGGACGCGTCATGTCATTTGCCGTGCTGAGTAAACCCTAATGACTATTTTGTGGACGGACTAACGTTCGTCTTCCCTGTAGATCTCTGATTCCCGTCTTTAAGTTTTTCCTGTGAAGAGTGTTTATTTTTCTCATCTTGAAATGCCAGACAGTGCAGACCATAAAATTCTCTTCTGCATAGCAGTTGCAGTGAATGTACCTAATGTGTATTTTTATCACGCCTTTGAAAATGGGTGACTGCCAAGTGGAAGGATAATAAGATGTGGAACGTGCGGGTGAATTTTAAAACAATTCCAATTTTGCCCTCCGTTTCCATTATCATAATCTTCAAAGATGCTTGTCTTGTTCATTTTGCTCATGACCCCGGCAAGTAAGTCATTGAATTTCCTGAAATAACTGCAAATAAGAGAGCCATCATTAAGATCCCCAGTGTGTAGGAGTGATAGGACAGCAGAGACTTCAGATATGAAAGGACATCCAGTTGATGGCTTTGCAAATGATCTGAACTCCACTCATGACATGAATGCAAATCTGTCAAGTTTTCCACTTCCTTCTGCAGTGCTGGCTGACCCCCATAATTAGATGAGTGCTGAGAGATGTGTTCGGCTTGTGGCAGAGCTGATGTGAACGAGAATGTTTTTTACATAGTTTAAAGGTTGTAATACACAGGGCGACTCTGATAGTAACACTGTACCTTGAATAGACTCTACCTTGAATAGTCTCATAAGACTGCTTTACTGGGCTCTTTCTTTCCTGCTTGTTGCCAGCGCACTGCTGCCAAAAAATGGCTCCAGTATGTATAGAGGATTTTTCCATATCGGTGGTAACAATATAACAGAGAGCCCTTTTTGATCATTAGATAAATATATCAGCCTTTTCAAAGCATCTGTCTTTAATGTCATCTTTACGCAGGCAGCCATACAAAAGCTTTACATAAGCTTGCACTATCCAAAGATCCAAAGACTGCTTGCATCATACCTGCTAATTAGTGCTACACAACATAATAAGAAAAATAAGCTCCTCTCCAAAAAAGGGAAAATAGGAGCACAAATTTCTTAGAAATCCTGTTAGTGCAGTAAAGCACACAGTAAACAATTTGATTTGCCAGGTAATTCGATTAAAAATGCTCCAAAAAGCACCAACACCTCAAACACAGTTTGAGAGGTCCAGTTCAGTGACTTGAATTGATACGGGTGACGCCAGGCAGACAGCTGCTGGCTACAGCTGCATCCTATTCACACTGTCCATAACTTTATAATCACACCCTATACAGCTGAAGGAGTAAATTAGCTATAAAGCCTAAATCATTTTGGTACCGTGTTATATCTGCTGTAAAGTTGGGCGACATGGAAATCTATTCCAAGATTTACTCGCTTTTGGAGCCAACATCAGGAGGCCACTCGAGCAACTGCGATTTCTGGGATATCTGCAAAGAAGTGGAAGGCTGGACTACAGGGAGCACAAAGAAAACCTAGGAGAAAACAGAAAAGTGCATCTATACACAGAGTTTACTGTGCGTGAAAGCCAGGGGCAGGGGCATGAGGCATGACTATGGGAAGGTGAACAGATGACACCAAAACAAAGGATGCAAGACAAATAGAAATTGGCACAGACAAGGTACAAAATTCACAAAATCATAAAAAGAACCTCAAGCCATTACAATTTTCAAACTTCTGGATATAAATCGGAAAATATATGCGATCACAGCATAATTAGATTAGATTTAAAAAGGATTGTGATTCTGACATTCAACATTCACACTGCACCGATTCTGAAGCACCTCCAAGCAAACTTGCGATACGTGATGTACGCTTATATAAATAAAACTGATGTGAGCTGACTTCTTACCCACAGCTGCAGTGACCCAAAGCAAGAGCAATTATGAGACAGCCACAGAGGCCAAACAACACCAAAGAAAAAGGGAAGCATGCAAACAGGAAAATCACAGAAGAGACAGAGATCATGAACAGGCAGACAACACTGAAAAGGACAACTGCCGGCCAGTATTGTAGCATAAAAGGCAGCCAGGCCTGCAGTAAACATGGGCAGAGGAGGGCTCAGCCTATCCAAATCAGACGGAGCTCTGAGGAGCTTTCTCACAGGCAGCCACGTAACTTTGGAACAAATCACACCTGCTCCAAAATGTGTGTAAAAACTGTTTAGCCTTCCTCATATTTAAAGATAGTTGGATTTTGTTTTGTCTATTAAAGTTTTATGGTATAAAAAAGTTTAAGAACAGGAAGAAATTTTAGCACAGTTCTCCCTCTTTGCCTTTTTTTGGCTCCTATGACAGTCACTTTTTCGTTTTCTTTTCCTATTTAGAGTTTCCAATATTACTCAGTTTTTTTCCCCATCTGACATTTCTGCTACCTGGGGAAAACACAAGCGCCATCCTCTTGCTGTCTTTTTTGCGTAATTGAGCCTTCATTTCCCCTTTGAGATTTTGCTCCCAGTGGTAATAAAGTGTTGCATAATCAAAGCAGTGTATCATTCCCTAAAAGCAAGCCTTATGCCTATTCAGTAGCCTACACATCCTTCATAATAATCCCAGCATTATCAGTTTAAAGTTTGGAAAACACTTTCTCCATTTAGAGGAGACAGTCTGTGATTGCTTTTGTCTTTCAGAACATTATGAGGAGATCATTAGGAAAGGATCATTTCAGACATCAAGTGGAACTGGCCAATGAACCAAACTAAAGCCATCCCACTTGGAGATGAATTAATGATAATAACCAATTCTAATTTTATATTTTTCAGTCTAATTGGCTGATTGTGTTGTTGTAGTCTATACACATGGCTTAAAACTCTTTTAGATGAACGAGACTGATTGAAAATCTATTTGATCAATCCCATTTTTTTTATATTGACTCATTAGAATGAGTTATTTTCCTCGTGTAATGACATCTTTAGAGAATATAATTAGAAAAGTCAATATTGAGATAAAACAGGATAGTAAAAACCTCTACAGATGCATTCCAGTGGGAGTATGTTAATGATAATTGCAATGTTCGATTGCATTTGAACTAGTTTTTTCCACCACATGTCTTTTTTCTCATGCTTAATAGCGGCGTGGTATCTCTCATTATTCATTTACATCATGACTTGTACATGTTACATATGAATTAGGGCTACAGAGTTTTGTTTCTGTGGATAGGGAATTTTTGGTTGGCCCGGGGCTTCCACTGCACCGTTTTATGAGCTTCTATTGAAGTACACAAAGCCCCAAGGTGAGCTGGAGCATCCAATACTTGCCCTACTTTACTGAAGCATCCTTATTCTCCATTCCTCTACCAAACATTTCTCTTCTCTTAATACAATATTATCAAAATGTATTAAAATATACTCCTTATAGCTTTGTGTTTGATTAATTCTTGTGTTTTACCATTCGGTGAAAATTATTCTTGAGCTAACTTTAAAAAAAGTGTCTGTACCACTTTGATTTGCTGTTTAATGAGAAAAAACCCTCTGAAATGTATATTTAAATAAGTTTTTTTTTTTTTCCTAAAATGAGCCGCTGACCATACTAATCATTTTCTGAGAAGTTTTCCATGAATATGGGAGCTGCTCTACAAAAGTTTGCTGCACTATGATGGTTTAAAAAGAGAAGAAACCGCAAATTGTGATAAGCTGCACAATAAATTATGCTTCTGGGTCTTTACTCTAATTAGCTACCATACTAGTTTCTGTTTTGAGAGTTGACTTTATTAGTCTTGTGAGTTATGGGTTGCTATTTTTTCACCATTTTAGTCTCAGTTAGAGATCATTCCAAATGATGCGAGTGAGAAATGTGTGCACACACCGTGCCACTGTGTAATACAGTATTCTCTCAATGTGTACGTTTGATCTTTTTAAGAAACTATTTAATTGTGAAATGCAGCGATGAATGTCTAATTGTGTACATTACAGAACCGCATGATGCTGCTCTAGGTCAGATGTGAGGTGCGCAGGGTTGAGGACACACATAATGGGAAATACGACTGTGCTGAGAAGCAGCTGCTGCACTTACAAAGTTCTGCTATAAGGCGTGCTGAATTGTAGTTTGGGATCAAGGGACACAGCAGGGGACAAAGAAAACTCTTGATTTGCTGTGTTAGAGAGCTTTACCAAGCACATTTCTACGTGGTACTGGAAAAAAGAAAAAAAAAAAAACAAAGCTGAAAGTGGTGGAAAGAGAAATGCAGTGCAGCACTTTGATCCATTTTCAGGTTTGTCGCGGCCACATGGCGCTACGGTAATACAAATTGCCATAACGTTACAGTAAATAAATAAAATAAATAAATAAACAAAGTCGCAAGACCACATTTGAGGTTATAGAATTGTAATTTAACTCAGGGACAAGGTAACAAGCATAAAATCCCCTACACCTGGCTGTGGCGCGTGTCCAACTGGCTGTCGGCAGTGTGGAGCCAGCAGCAGGCCTAAGGACTAAAGTGACATGCTACATGCTTTTTTTCCTCCGCTGGTGCTTCTCCCTTTGAGACTTATTGTTTTATTCTGTCACTTATTCGCCTCATGACCGCCCTAATCTAATGCAATTTAAGCCACTTACATTTTTCATACAGTGCGCATTAGCGACTTAGTACTGCCTCAATGGACCAGGTTAAGGACCTTCCTGAAGGGCAATGTCATTGTTAAATGCTCCCTCATCTTGGGTTTTATCTGTTGTCTTGTACATTTTTTCTTTACTGTTCTTTCTCCACCCTAGTGTGGAGTGGATGCAAGGGCTCCTTCATGCTGGGGTTCCTCAATGGGTGGCTTAAAACCCATTTGCAGGCTTGAATGGCCTGGTTCTGCTCCAAAACACAACCTTTTGTTTTCGTGACATTTTTTTCCCTTGTTTTGGCTGGACAGTATATAACACTGCATGAGAGGAAAGGCCCAGACTGTGGTGGTATGGGAAAATAAAAAAGAAACATAAATCTCTCAGTGGCTCCCCTAAGCCAGAGCATAGTGAGTAAATGAGAGTTGTGGCTTAACGTTAACATGACATGCACGGATAGACCAGAGACATTAACTTTCACGCGTGTTAGCCTTTATTTGTGTGTTTTTATGAACGTGTTCAGCCCTGATGTGCATATTCAACCTTGTAAGGAGACCCTCCCTTTGCTCACCTAATACAGCTTGTTAACTTATGCTGTAGCAGTCCAAGGGCAGAGCTTATTTTGCATTCAATATTCTCGATTACATAATAGTTATGTTTTACTTATGAAGCTGTGTACAGCCCAGGTGAAATAAATCCATCAGAGACAAGACATGGAGCAGAAAACAGATGTTATCCGGGGCTTTAAATATTAATAAATAAAAGAGTGCACTTGTTAATGTTGGTTGCAAAGATGTTAATGGCCTTGCAGTCCACCACTCTTTTGCCCTCTTGCTTTGGTGCATTTCTGCTTTGCTTCCTTCATCTTCCATCCCATTGGTCTATCACGCCATCATGGAGGTTGTCAGAGATGGAGGAGAGTAGTCTGGCTATAGAAACTCACATCGATCTGCTTGCCTGCAGTCCACACCCAAACCTGCTGACTCCCAGCAGAAAATAAAGGGAGACAAAAAAAAAGTCAACCTTCAGCTCTTTTTATCCTTCTCCACCCTTCCATTATCACAACCATCGACAATACAGGTCACTCTCACACTTTTTGGTCCTTCTTCCTTCCCTGTGATCATACCATGCCATTTTCTGTCACAACAACATCATCCTTACATCAGATGTGATTTTCCCTTCTGTTTGCTTTCCTGTTCAGCATTTTTTTTCTCATTTTGCAATTCTCCTAACCGTCTCTCATATTTCTACCTCTCATCCATCTATCTTTCACCCTCTCTTTGCATCCTCTCTGTTCTGCTTCCCCCTGCACATCTATTGCTCTGAGTACACAAACACAGATGATGAAACACACACATATGCTTGCATGTACACACACACACACACACACACACACTTCCATTTCGCTCCGCTCCTGCCCCCCCCCCCCCCCCCACACCCCTGCTGTTTGCAGCCCATATTGGAGGCTCAGTCATAGGGGATTAGCCACAGACTTGATCAGAGTCTCAGTGGTTGCCAAGGTTGAATCTGTGTGGCATGAAGATTTACACCAGACACTTAATAACACACATGTTAAGGCCTTGATCTTGATGTCTGTTTCTTAGCTTTACAGGGCACGCCGGACTTCTCATTGTGTGCTTTGAAATTTTCTTTCTGAAGACATGAAAGGTCCATGCTGTACAAATTATCTCTACACCACCAAATACAGCATTTCAACCTGAATACGTTTTGGCGTGCATCATCTATCTGATCCCATCAGTTTTACCTTCTGCCCTCTAGGTGTCACATTATCCCGAAGAGAAGATGGAAGTTCCAAAAATATTCACTACAAACGAAATTCCTGTATTAAAAAAAAAAGAGACGCATATCTAACAGATTTATTAATGGATTAAAATGAAACAAATGAAGGTGTTTTTTGAAGATCATAACACTTTGTACCCTTGGATTTTTGGACATATTAAATGACGAGTTTCGAATAATTATTTTTTTCATTCAAAATGGATAACACTTTGGAAAAGAACTCTTCAAATATTAACCGATTGAGGATTTCAAAGAGAAAGCGCAAAATTTCTTTGTCATGAGCCCACTGCTGTGCGATCGTGTGCACATGTGCCCTAGAAGATCTCTCATTCTTTTTCTCTCTCAGAAAAAAAGGTATGATATGAAATTCTTTGAAAGTAACTTTTACTGAAATTTTCTTGATTGGTGGGATGAAGTGCTTTTTTTTTTTTTTTAAATCAATCACCATTTAGAGCCGTTAAAAGACTGTCAAAATACCTCGATGACGGCTGCTCTGTCCAGTGCTTGAGCATTAATTCAGAGCCCCTGTGATTTAACACATTGCATATTCACTATCCAATAAGCATGGCAGGAGTACATTATATATTCAGTTTTCCATCATACAGCTCTAATTTATAGAACATTTTCATCAAAGCCTGAGCCAAGCTGCTAGATCAATGGGCGTCATGTCTCCTGATTTAGATTGATACTGAACGACAGGAGAATCAGTAACAATTCAGCTCGCGTCTGTTTACAGTTTGGTATGCAGCCATGCTATTACGATACAGCGGCTGCCAATGAGTTGACAGTCAGGAGGCTAAGAGCTTCCCCTCTCTCTACTGTGATAAGACAGATCTGATCCGCTCCTTCGCTTGGCTGATGTCAGCAGTATCATTAGAATAAATGAATCACCATATTGCACTGTCTCCGCTTCTTCGCTTCATGCATACAAGAGGAGGAGACTATTGGCAGAAACCTGTGTACACGCTCTGCTATTTTGCTTTTCATTTATTGACCTCTGTGCAAGAACACATGCGTTTGTCTGTCCAAATCCAGTCAAAAAAAACCCTGTTTATTTACACAAATGAGTGTCCATGTTCCTCGTTAGTTCTCCAAACGAGGACTTAATTAGTTAATTGGCTTGTTACGCCGATTGCTCCCAGGGCGGCCGGTGTGGGTTGGCTGTCATTCATAGGAGTCTTCAACACGCAGTAATAGAGGAGGAGCTCTCCAGACCAATGTGAGACAAGGAGGCAAGCAACAGGGGGAAGCACCGTGAGAAAAATGTGGTAGTTGCTGGCTGATTTAATAACGTGTGGCAGTTCAGTGGCTCGACATTCCAGAGTGGGATGCTCGCAATCTCTCAGTCTGCTCTCAATTTCACAGCAGAACAGTGGGTGAGGGGTGACTTTCAATTAGCAGAATGAGCTTAATTAATCAGTGAGGAGGTGATCTGTAATGAGGACCAGCGGCACGGCGTGCTCATCGCCGTGACAGGGTGAGAGGTTTTGCTGGGTCTGTCGACATGTTGTGGTGACCTTTACTGCTGCAGATGGGGACCCGCAAAGTGCACACATGACAGCCTAGAATCACTCTCATCCTCATTACTGAGCAATATGGTTGAAGTTTTGTTCGTTGTCATACATATTGCAAGTAACCTATGCATGACGCCATTGTCAGCTACAAGGTTTGGCACGTGACAGCAATACATCATCATGTACTTGCTGTATACCTCATATATCGGAGGAGAGAGTTGTAAACATTTCTGATTAAATGAAGAGTGGTCATATCAAGGGACCAGAGAACCAGTTTTATTATAAAAGCAGTTATTTAACTTAAATGTGTGAAATTATGTTCATTCACAATAAAGGAAATGGTAAATGGCCTGTATTTGTATAGCGCTTTACTAGTCCCTAAGGACCCCAAAGAGCTTTACACATCCAGTCATCCACCCATTCACACACTGGTGATGGTAAGCTACATTGTACCCACAGCCACCCTGGGGCGCACTGACAGAGGCGAGACTGCCGGACACTGGCGCCACCGGGCCCTCTGACCACCACCAGTAGGCAACGGGTGAAGTGTCTTGCCCGAGGACACAACAACCAAGACTATCCAAGCCGGGGCTCGAACCTTCCAATTACAAGGCGAACTCCCAACTCTTGAGCCACAATCGCCCGAAGGATTGAAGGAAGCATAATATTAGCATAATGGTGATATTTTACCACAAGAAGTGGGTGCAGGTACTCTTCTCCTATGTCACACCAAGTTGAATTAGAATTACATAAACATAATTCATGAATATGGCTGACATAGAAGAAAATGATAATGGTTTTTGAAAAGTTTGTAGATTTTTGTGATGCCCTAAATTATTTTGGCTGTGAGTAGGTCAAAAATAAAGGCAAGCAAAGTTGACTGTGTTACGACTGCTGTCGTAATGTTATCTCATTTGCAAATCTCAGTGTGCAGGTGCCTCTCCATGATTGGTGGATCCAGAGGACGGATCATACAGATTGGCTAACTAACTGGAGATGACTTATATGATGACACCGCCATGGACGGGCAGTCAATCATCCTCAGCTCATCCCAACCAGCAGACCTTTTGCAACATGCCCAACGCTGTTCGCCTTAATCAGGAGTTTGTAGGGGTGGACTGCCTTTTGTTTGATTATAGTTTTCTCCTGTTTTTTCTTAGTTAGGGAGGCAAGTTCTGTCATTTGGTTTGATTCTTTTGGTTCGGTAAGTCTGGTAAATCCTTGAGCTCCTTTTGTTTTTTGTTTTGGCGTTGGCCCGAAGTTATAACCAGCTCCTTCTTTTGTGTCAATTAACCTAACAAAGTAATATATTGTAAATAAATCACTGTTAAACTTTACCAATTGTGTGATGTGGCTGCTTGGGGTCTGATGAGGATGGATCACCCTTATGTTATGGACTGGCCACCCCTAGACGGGCCATAACAGCTGATTTTGATAACAGCCCATGCAAAGACTACACCTCATTTTAATTTCTCCAATTTCACATTCAAACCATCTTCTCATATATCTCCAGACCACTGACAGCACAGCTGCTGTTTTATATCACTCTTTAGAAATCTCATCACGGCCACTTTTACTGTGCTCTCGGCAACTTCACTATGAACATCATAACTGAGGAAACAGAGCAAGCAACAACTTTTCAAAGTGACCTGAAGTAGGCATGATCAGTGGGAACAAGAGCCTGCTCATTAAAGCACTGTGAATTCATCCCTCAGGACTTGCCGATGCAAGTTTTACTGTTGTGTCCTGAGGTTTCTAGAGGAGAACAGTGCCTTTATTCTGTGGCTCACAGCACACTGAAGACGTAGGAGGATACAGCCACACCAACACAAGCGCCACCTGGCTTACCCGCAAGTCTTGCCTCCTGTGATTTTGTCAATTTCCTCATGGCTAAAATCGAGTTGTAGGGTTGCTGTTTTGATCTGGAAGCATAAGTGCAAGGGGAGCAAACAAGACTTCCAGTGAGCAATCTGAAAAGTAAGTGGGAAAAAGGGGAAGTTGTCCAAAATCGCATATGGCCTTTGATTTTTATGGGCCAATTAATTCCTGTAATTTTTTTCGCCTCTCAAGTTAAGTAGTCTAATGCAGTAAAGGAGGTTGGTTTTTTTTTTGGCTTTTGATGATGCAGTGGGCCTCAGCTGTGAAAATTTCAACTCAGATGAGCTTCATAATACCTTCTGTTCTCCTCACTGTGCTGTGACGCAACAGACTAATTGGCCTGATGTGTGAATTTGCAAGGTCACATTAATACAATGTAGAGGTATGCTGGAGCATGAACCTATTTACGCATGAGTAAATATATGTGGAGAGCTCGTTTGCTGCGTGAGTTTGCTTGCTTCATATGTATGAGGTGTGTACATGAGTTGCAGGGAATGGCGTGGGTGTTGATGGTGCATTCGCATTGGCAGTGGACTCGACAGATCTTCCTCTTAAGGCTAAAATGTTTGCACTTGACTAAAAGCAGAACACCCACATGCAACCAGGCTTTTCATAACTAGCTGGCTGTTATACAAGTTGAATGCTGATGCTACAGCTCCATGGGATCTCTCCTTTTTTTTCTTCTTTTTTCTGCCTTTTCTCTGTCATGATAACTGCATCATAGATCGCTTCAGAAGCAAAGTTTCACAAATGATGTTACAAGGGTGCAAATTATTGTCAAATCCATTTGCTTTCTATTCATCACCGTAGCATTGTGTTTTGTTTAATTGACTGTGAACCTGCTGGTGTGCATCCAGCTCGTGTTCAACAGACGCCAGGCCTTGCAAATGAGTCTGGGGGGAAATAAGAGGAGGCAGCAAATTAGCCAATTCGCATGCATGTCAGAGTGTTGAATTTAGGGTGACGGTGGTGTGATGGACTTGATAGACAGCAGGAACAATGTGAAAACACCAACAACTGTGAGAAGGTCTACTGCTGCATATTTTCTTCTTCACTGGCACAGAAGAGCATTGTACAGAGGTCTGTGCTCCTCTTCTCTATGTTCTGCACAGTCGCTCTCATGCTGAATAGACTACTAATTACTGAGGTACATGCACATAAAAACATTATTTTCTCCTCATTCCTGCATTTAAATTTATGCCTTTGTACCAGATCCATTCACTGGAGGTGAACATTTGTGACACTGAAATTAATTTGCAAGACTACTGCATGGTGAATAAATGCTGAGCCAGAAACAAGCAAATGAAAAAATACCATATGAGCCAGTTCGGATGTATATGATTTCCTTGATTTGCCAGGCGAAGTCTCTGTATGACTTGGAAAACTCAACCAGTGACATGGAGTGGCAAAGAGATCACAGATCACAGGATTTAATTGCCACTGAAGGGTCAATATGAGCTTGTGGAGTGTGTCTGTGTGGGTGTGTGTGTGAAGGACAGTAAGATGGAGACTAACGGAAAGTGAGTAGCATCTTCCTCCTACTTGCTTTCTGTTTTAGCTCTTATCACATCAAATGTCCTATCACTTTAACATCAATTTGTCACTCTCTCCACAACACAACTCCAGGGCCTCTTTCATTAGCTGCTATTTTCAGTTGCAGGCCTTGTTTTTTCTTTTTTTAAATTATACTTATTTATGCATTATGAAGCTGTCAACGTTAAGAATTCTGTCAGAATCTCAGCTACATTTGACCCTTTCTCCAGAAGGTCTTTAGTGGTGTGCAATCATGCGTCGGCTTGGTCTTACCGGCTGTCGCTCATATTGACTTCCTTTTTTTAATATCCTCACTCTAACCATTGGGCCACCAGGCATTTTTAGGCCTCCATCAAATGAAAGTGTGAGTTGATATTAGGGCTGTTCGATATAACGATATATATCGGATGACGATATAAAAACCTCTATTGTTTCATTTGTTTCGTGTTGTCGCAAAATAAACCGTTTATGGCAATATTTTTTCATTGTTTCTACAGTCATTGGTTTTGATGGTCACTGTAGAGGCTATATTAATTTCCTAAAGTTCTCTCTTTCTCTTATATTTAATATATCCACACTATGGACGCACAAGCGCCTGTTTTAATGCGTTGTCGTTAGAAACAACGACGGTAAAACTGTCGCGTTTCCGCTTGTTTATTTTCCACATAAACCTTTCACAATAAAGCTCAAGATCCTGTTGAGACTTTTCAAAATAAACTGAATCACGTGAAATAGTATGCAGAGTTTTGACGGATGAGAAGCAAAAAAGAGCGGTCAGGTGCTAAAAAATAAATCTTAGACTCAAACGTTAGAACAGGCTTTTCCCCGCAGCACGCTGTGTAATAAATACGCACAAAGAAAACGGCGGCCGTTACAACTTATGTCTAAAAATATATAGTTTCACGCATCAGTTACACTCGACTCCAGGTACACGACGCCCAGCTGGAAACACTCCACGCAAGTCGAGCTGCCCGAGATTCACAGAATTTACAGAAAATGTTAATTTTTTGTGATTTATATCGTTATCGGATGATAGATGTCTTATATCGGGATATGAGATTTTGGTCATATCGCACAGCCCTAGTTGATATTCTTGTCTGAGTGACATTTAAACTTGTGCGACTTGATATGCTAGCATTGGACCTCTTGTTACAGTGAGGGCTGCAGCCTACCACTTCAGGATTCATGTTTTCTGGAAGTCATATGAGTAGCCTAGGCTGTTCGGATAATTAGCAAATTGAGTGGTTTCTTTATATAAGTCAGTAAGCCCATCATGTTCACCTCCTAGCAGGCTGACACTGACAGGCATGCATTTAATAACTATAATTAGCGATATCCCCTATTCCTTCATTCTGACAAGAGTTCATCTGTATGCAGAAAGGATTGTTGTGTCAAGATTTATGTCCAAGCTAATGTATTTCTTTGCTGTATAGGAAATCCCCATTATCCATATAACTATGGTGATTCTTATCATAGCAACGCTGCTTCCATTCAGTTTTGTCACAGATTAGCTAATAATTACACAGCAGGGGTAATTATCTACTGTAATTGTTATGAATATTGTAGTATCAATAACTTTTAACTCCCGACTTTTGACTTTCAGAAACCCATGTGTACACCGCAGCTGTTACTGCAACAAATCAATGCATTGAAATTTTTTTTTAGACCTGCTGTAAGAACATGTGAAGCTGACCTTGATTTTTGTCATAAAATTTTAAACCATTCACTAGGCCAGTATGGGAAATCCACCCCATAAACCTTACGTCTAGTGAATGTTGAGTGGTGATTCCCCTCCTAAGTAGAAAGTTAATGTAGGAAAATGTTAAAATTTAGTCCACAAAAGTCAACTTTCAGCATTTTAGGGGCTCATTTTAATTATACAGCTAAAATGCACGGTATATTAATAAGTTACATTTGTTGATACAGCTGGATAGGTTTCTTCTGAGGACAATTACTGGATATTACTGGTATTTTTTTTTCTACAGAGCAATTCACCACCTGGCATCAAAGTCTACTCCAATATCAGCACCTCCTGCATCAACCCAAGCTGTGCCAAGAACTCATTAGAACTTCTACTGAGTAAAAATGAGCATCTTGGGACAGAGGGAATGGGGAGTAAGCAATACCACTGACTTTCAAAAATTTCAGCAAGTGCATCCCACAAATCCATACTTAATAAGGATTTTCAGCACAGGTGGAACTGGATCAGTCACTTTGGATTGGAAGAACAATTCACAAGGGAAAATGTGTATGGTGGTATAGGCTTAATGCATTGATTAGCACAGGGGTCGGCAACCTGCGGCTCTGGTGCCGCATGCGGCTCTTTAGTCCTTATTGTGCGGCTCCGCGTGGTTTGGGAAAATAAATTACAAGTATTTAGCTGAAGTGTATTTTATTTATGTTAGTTCTTTTTTTAACTTGTAGTTCTAAATTGGAAGATTATTGTGATATTGACATATAAAAATAAAATTATATTTTATTATTTTATGTTTCACTCAAAATAAGCGTCACACTCGCGGAAGCCGGTGTACTGGGCGAAACGCTGTGCATATATCAAGACTTTCAACCTCAGGTAGGCCAGTTATGGATCTTCGGCTCCACATTATGTCAGCAGCTGTTCTCCACCGTGAACTATGTTAAAAACAAACACCGCTCACGCCTCACAGATGACAGCTTACAGTCCTGCTTAAAGATAAAAGTCACTTCGTACAGCCCCGATTTGCAGACGCTGTGCGTAGAGGTTCGGGACCATAAGTCTTATTGTAAACATACCACGGCAGACCCAACGATATAAGGGTGGCGGCTCACAACAGTTTTTGTTTGCTACATGGATCATTTTAGTTCAGCTGGGTGTCTTTCCTTTTGTTTTATTCCTTTAAGAGTTCAAAATGTAAATAAAATAAAATGTAATTTTCTCTGCAGCACGTCATGGATTTCATAAGCAACACACCTTAGTTGTTCACACAAAGCATAAAGGTAAAAAACAATATATACAGTGTTATCTTCATTTTAGATGTCAAAAAGTATTTGCGGCTCCCAGTGTTTTCTTTTGCATGGAAACCAGGTCCAAATGGCTCTTTGGGTCTTAAAGGTTGCTGACTCCTGGATTAGCAGAAATGAAAAGGGAACATCAAAGACAGGGACAGCATCATGCACCAGTCTTGATGTGTGAGCTTTAGACCTCATAGCTTTATAGTAATAAAGAAAATTGGACAGAATCCAAATTAAGCTCACCAACCATGTTTTTGTAGCTATCTTGCAAATCAGTTATTCAAATAATTTTTTAAGTTGCGTATGCTTTTCCTTCTATATATCCTATGTATATCTATGTATATTTACTGTTTCCAATGTGTGATGCTCAACATGGCCAGAGTTTTAAATAATGAGATCAGTGGATGTATAAATAACCTCTTTGCTCCAAAAGTTCAGTTTCCAGCTTGCTTTTGAATCTATATAATTTCAAAAAGAGGGTATCACAATATCAATAACCTGACCTCATTATGACCGGCTGTGAGCTGAGATTGGAGCTCCACCCACCAACTCTGGCTGACCCAGAAAGTTTTTCCACCACTCTGCAGCGGATTACTCGATAACTCTTGGAGGTTGGCCAAAAATGCTTTTTCGATGGTGTAGAAAAGTTCTATTTGATTGCGTCGCTTAAAAATGAATGTTCAGGACAACACTAGATACACTTTCTTTTTTCATTCCACCAACAGCCTTTTTCTTACCCAGCCCAGTGTGAAGCTAGTCCAGGCTAAAGATAGAATACAAGGCTCTTCCATCTGTAGCTGAAGGACAATGCTGAAGAAACAGAACTTAAATGACACTAACATTATTCACTGTGTGTGCCCCTGACTTAATATTTGGTCAAAATGGCTTCTGACCACATCTTCTGTGAAGGCAATGGTTGTATATGCAATTTAGCTAACATAATTTCTTTTTAATTATGTTGGGGTTTTGTACATTGCAGTCTACAGCAAAGTTTGAACATGAATATGTAAAAACGATTAAACATAAAAGCCTAAAATTTTCACTGGTCTTTCTTGCTATCAAAGTAAATGAGGATATGTAATATGGGACATATACATGAAAAAACCGATGAGTATTGGGTAGTTCAACTATAGAAAAAAAGTCCAGCATCCCTAATTATAGTCAAATATTTGAGCACACACTATACAAACAAGATTTCCATACCAATTATTTTTCATGATATATATTTAAAAAATAATAATAGTGGGTTAGGGTTAATTAAACAAAAGGTCAATCGACAGGTCAATCTGGACAGTCCAGAATTTTGTTCTATTGGGGTTAAATTATCTACTGATATTTTTGCTCTTATGGTACAGCTTGTGATATTTGTTCAATCCAACATGGAAGTTAAATGAAAATTTCATTTTCTTCATTTTTGTGACTCCGAATTTACTGCTAAATAGTATTCAGTGTTTTAGTTTAGCAGTATTGTGAAATATCAGTATATATTATTCAGAAATGGCCACTATTTGCTTGTCGCAATGTAAAATATTTTTAATTTATTAGTGTGTGCTCAAATATGTGACTTTACAGGCCTGCCTGAAGGTTTTTTCACATCCTAACTACCCAATGCGCAGACATCTTTTGATGGATCTGTCCCGAATTATTAATCCCCGTTCTATATGATGGTAATAATGGACAGAGAAAATGTCGGGCTTTTATCTTTAATAGTCTTTGAGATTTTAGTGTTCAAAATTTGCCATAGATTTTAATGTGCAAAAAAAGAGGCATGAAAGTAGGTTGATGGACCATTTTACCCCCAAAAAATATGTTCTGAAAAGTAGTTGATATGCAATGCTAAAATTTCACAGCGATCATTATAAATGTTCAGATTTTCTACCATAAATTTCTTAGGCAACTCAGACACGGTCGACCGAAAGGCTCGGGTGATGTGAGAAGGAATGACTCATGTGTAAAAGTTGTTGTTCATGGTCTTAATACACAGACATTCAAAAAACAGCAGAATAATACTTTCCTGGCTATGTTATCTTTGGTTTTTCTTGACAGAAGATCATCATTCATTTCTTTGCATTTCCCTCATAGACACCTCTTAACAATAAAAAGAGCTAGAAACATGTCTTTACAGTCTTAGGTTTGTTTTCAGAAACTCCACAAAAACAAATGTTGGCTTAAAGGGAGGGTGGACGTCAGGGAAAAGCAGCTAAACAGCTTGGTTCAGACACTGGATAAACTAAGTGGACCAAAATAAAATTAAATACTATAGATTTTGTTTTTTTGACTGTGAATCATGCAAAGGTACTCTAAATGAGGATATATGGTGCTATGATTGTCCGTCCACTTTAATTAATGCACTAATACCAAAATATGAAAACAAGCAATATGTAGTTAAAGTATAAAAACCCCTTGACTTCTTAGAGGTGCATCATATTCTATAAAATCATGTTTGTAGCATAGCTGTCCTGTGAGGACCACATATCTCTAAAGAGTCAGCTTTTCATGAGCTCAGACAGCTCAGCCCTTTTTTAATCTTTGTGACAATGCATTTTCCAGCTAATCCAAGAGGGTTATTAAATAGTTTATTTAGCTTAAGAAGTGGGGCAATTTTCTCAGCCCATAAAGCAACATTTAATCCTTCAGTTTATCACAAACATTCAGCATCACCACATTTGGATATACAAGGTTTTCACCTGACAGGAAAGGTATGAAAAGGAAAGGCAGTTGTATACATGTGGGTTTTTTTTTATTCATATTATATAGCCAACATTTATTTCAGAGGAGAATCGGTCAAGAAGACACCTTTACAAGGTTAGAAAAATTATAAAATTAACTTAACAAAGTCGAGGAAGCCATATAGCATTTGCCTTTGGAATTTTGTGGCATACAGCCATCAGGTAGCACAAGTGCCTCGACTTTGGGCTAAAGTTCAGTACTTGAGTGCTTACATTCCACCACAGAGTGCAGTTAATCAGTGTTGCCTGTCCACTGCATGTGTAATAAGGCAGCTCCGGTCTGCAAAGCAGGAGTATTAACACGCTTGAAACGGACTAATTAAGGGATCACTGTAAATCATTTCTGTGGCTGCTTAGCGGTCAAAGCGTGTCCTACGCTCTGACCTTTAGCCTTTGCCAGCCAACTCTGCTCACTACACCCGCCTGCTGGACCTGTCCGCTGGATTCAGGCTAACAAGCTATTAGACCATCCAGATGGTAACAGTGGCTGGGGAAACAGGCTTAAACAAGGCTGATCCATTGTCTGCTGCAACTCTGTGTGCGGCTGAAGCCATTTTGTCTCCCTGGAAGCCGTCTCAAGCTCATGGTTGCAGGCTGATATGAAGGGGAAAAAAAATAATTCTATGCGTTTTTCATTGAAGTCATTTCACAGCACTTATAATCTCTTTAGAGGGAAGAAGACGAAAGCTACTGCTGCGGTTCCTTTTGTTTCCCCTCTTTCCCATCAGAAGCACTCTGGAAAGGAAGCAAACTGGAACAAAGAGACAACAGGGACCAACCACAGAAAAAAAAATATAAATCTGCTGATTTAATCAGGTTGCCATGCCTGTCTCTCACCAAGTGGGTTTACTCCCTGCCTCCAGAACAGGAGGGGGCTCCGGCAGCGACAGCAAGCATCTCACTGATCTAGTGTAACCATGAGAAGAGATAGTGTCACTCTTCTGGGGGCATGCAAGTTCAGGTACTGTTTAATTATCATCTCATTAATGCATGTCTTCTAGACTTAAAAATGAAATGAAACAGCCAGTGTGAATTATTATCCAAATGACCAGTTGAATTTGGTAATTAAGGCTAGGAGTGAAAAGGAAATGAGCAAGCCAGTTGGACTCTCAGAGGGAAATCAGACCACACCTGGTGCTGGCTAACCTTCTCCTGCGTGATGCTCCAGCCCACGGAGTCTCAACATGCTCTCACAGCTGCAGGCCCACTAGGAGATCCCGCACTGAAGACCAATTAGAGCCAAGTTGGACGATGAAATCATGGAAATAAGACTGTCTGTGCATATGAAACACATAATTTCTTGCCAGTCCTACTCACTGAGCTAATCATGAAATCCTGCAGGAGTGAAACTGGGTCTCGATGTGCTATGCAAGCATTCCAGCAGCACCTCGATGTAAATATGTGTTAGGTAATAAGGAGGAGGAATACAATGGAGGCAAAGTACGAGTCAGGTTTTGCAGCCTCCGGGGAAATCACAGTTCCAAACAGCGCCGTCACACGACAGACTGAGGTCCTCATATTAAGAACCAAAGCTAAGGTTCTTAAGTGTCAAGAGAAAGCAGGGGGCTTTGATTTAATGTGCGTCAATGTCAGGCACCTTGTGACAGCTGATGGGGAGATATACAGTGGACTGTGTACCATTTAACCCACATGACACACTCCCTGATTCACTCTGGCTGCCTGACAGATCCGCAGCCTCAACTGGGTGAGCTGACTGACATAGTAACTCACAGAAACATGAAGTCTCATTACAGGTAGAGGGGGAAACGAAGACCCACGAGGCTGTTCCAAGAGCATCTCACCCTCCCCGTGCTTCTGGAGGTGATGGGCAGGATGCTAAAAGGGCAGAGGTTGTGTTTAAAGATTGCTCTTCTTAGATCACACGGTGAAAAAATTCTAATGAAAGAGTGAGTGGATGTTAACATCATCAATGGAGGCAACAAGCGGCCGTCTAGCCAGATCTGAGGGGGTGTGTTTGTCTTTTTCAGATCAATAACTCCTAAAATGATGCCCTGAAAGACAATTTATGAGGCATAAAGGACAGACACATTGGGCCATTTCCAAGTACCCAACCTTGGATTCTGAGATATCTTTGTCTGATTTTCTCATTTATTTTTTACCCCTTTACACACGTTCACATCTGATTATCCATTATTGTCATTTCATTTGTGCTCTCTTTGCCAATCTCTAGATTTGGCAGCCAAATTATCCAACCACTCTTTCATCTTTTAGTGTTTTTTGTCACCCTTCTTCATCTTTCCCTCGCTCCCCTTCATCTTGCCACAGCTACATCTCTTTCACTATCCTTCCCTCTTTCATTAACTCCTCCTCTCTTTCGTCTCTGCCCCCCATTCCTCCCTCCCACCCCGCTATGCCGCTGTGCCAGCTGTGTGATGAGCCAGGGGCTGATAAGCGGTGGTCAGCCTCTCTCCAGATGGCAGCCTGAACAGCAGCTGCCTGGGGGGTGGGCCCGTGGGTGGTGATGGTGAGGGGGGTGATTACAGTGTTGTTGCATTTCCAGGTGAAAATGGGCACGCACAAAAGAAAATCAATTGTCGGCAGCATGCTACGTTTTGCCTGTTTGAGCCACAGTTTGACACTCACAGGCAGCCTCTCTGCTGTGTGGTTTCTCCTCTGTTGCTGTGGGTGCTGTGGTGTGATGGTTCAGATTTTGTGGAATCTCCACTCGAGAACACCACCGCCTCTGGTTCCGGAAATGACATCCTTGCCTCCCATCTGACATACTTCTACCACAGCAGCCTGGAGGAAACAGTCTCAGCGGGGATTGCCGCCATATGTGGAAGAGACAGCAATCTAAGTGTTTGCAGTGTCGGGTTAAGCGAACCTGTTATGCAACCACATGAATTTGTTGAGCGATGTCTGGAAAAGGAAACACAACCTCCCACAATATTTGCTTTTGAAACAAGTCACTGACTTGTCATAATCCTAATTTACTTTGTCTGCATAGCTGGATATGAAGCAGGGCCCTTCTATTCACATCCTGGTTTTTCTCTGTGTGCATTCACAGTGTGGCTCTGAGCGAGAGGCCATCGCAAGGAAAGAACTCTTAAAACAGAAACTCGTTTTAGACAAAGGGACATTTCTCACAAAATCAACTTTTACAACTATCATACAATAGTCAAATCTTTAAAATCAAAGTGACATCTGGTACAAAACACAAACACAAACAAACACGTACTGTAGCCCTGGCACATACCACTGAGCACCCACTTATATTTATGTTCACCTGACTTGCTCCGTCGATTTCCCCAGAATGTTTCTGCAATTTCCTCCAGTTTCTCCCCTCTCTTAAGCCCCCCTTGTCTTAAATTTGGATCCTAACAAGGGCTAAACTCTCTCAGCATCTCATACATCCACTTCAAACAAGGCCTGTTTTCTTAGAGCTGTCGGTGGGAAAAGCCAGCGCCAGCAATAGAGGGTCTCCAAGGGACTTGTATGAGAGGCATACAAGAGAAAAGGGAGTGGGAGAGTCAGAGTGGAAAGCGAAGGATTGGGAGAGAAAGGGAGTGAGGAGAGATACCCCATGTGCATGACAATGAGGAGACCATTCAATTAGCATCGCTTTATGGCCCCTGATGTTGATTACCTCAGACAGGCCAGCAAGTACCATCCTTTTACTGATTAAAACCAAGAGGAGCACAGCAATGAGACTCTTGGAGGGATTGGTCAGACAGTGGAGGCTTTCTAATTTCTGTTTCATAAGTAAGGAGAAACAAGGTCAATATATTCTTGGAAACAGAGCCCACTTGTGTTTGTCACTCCTACCTCCAGGTAATTGGATGTAAATGAAACACAAGCTGGGAAAAGCAGTCAGTAGTTGTCTTTTTTGAAATGGCCTTAGTATGTATGCCTTGCAGGAGTCTCATCCACCAAGGAAAGTGGTGCTCCACATGTGATTAATTACACTCAGAAATGTCATTACCCCTCACTGAGTAATCAGGATGGCTTCCAGAGGTGTTCTGCACTGATTGCCAAAATGTGTCAACAGTGCGAGGCTTTAAAGATTGTCCAGTTCCGCGTGCGTTAAGGTAGATGATTTTCAGTTTCTAGAGTGGACACAGCTTGACGCTCTCCGACTTCTTTTTATTAAAACAGTCATCTAATTACGGAAAGTTTGTGCAATCACTAGTGTATACAGTCTTCCAGACATCCCTCATGTGAATGCACGGTGAGCTGATAATTGACTCTGCCATATTATATTCAGCAGGAAAAACTCTGTCAGAGGAGCAAAAGCTTAAGATATTTTGGTGTTTGAAAAGCAAGACCCCCCACCGTCTTGTGTCAGTTTTGCGCCATCAGTTAAGAGCCATCCTGTGCCATCAGGCAAAATCAGGAAGACATGCCGTTCACCCGAATGGCTTGCGAGTTCCTAAAAATATTCGGCGCGTGTTTGAGTTCTCACCTGCTTTCATGTTTGTCCTCCTCTGTTTTCATGGCTTCAGTCAAGGTGACACTGTCGTCAAATGTCAAGCGGCGTAATTGTGGGCACTGGAAAATAAACACTGACATCAGAGCCTCAAAGGCCACTTGCAGCAAAAATCTGTGTCTTATCTGCCTTCTAAAAAGGACTGTGACAGACAGCTTTGACATCCAGTATGGGGGCTGATGTAAGAAGAAGAGCAGAAACAGGAGGGATGGATGCGAGCGGGCAGCTCGAGCGTGTATGGGTTTTTTTGTGTGTGCGCGTTGTTGTTTTTTTAAATTCTCACTGCCACTGCCTGCCTGCATGTCACTGATGGTTGTTGCTTATTTAATAATTGATCCCAAAGCCACTGACCCACTCAATTAAATCCTCCGCAATTCCATCTTACATTTTCCCCTTTTCGCAGAGAATATAGAGAAGACAAATAAATAAAGCAATTTCAATGTTCAAACAGTTGCGGGGAGGGATAAACAAGCGGAGGGAATTGGTAAATATGATTGCCTCGGTAATTAAAGAAAGAAGGCGAAAAAGGAGTGGAATAAAAGGAAAGGGGAACGGACGGGAGGATGTGTTAGTCATATCTGAGACGCGTTTGTGAGGAGATTACATGAAGAAAAATGGAAGCGGATTACAATGGGGCAAGAGGGGAGGAGACATGAGAGAGGGAGTGCACTGAGGCAAGAATTGGATGAGGTCTCGGAGGCCCCGAGGTGTAGACTTAGACCTACACTGTGAAAGGCCAGTGGATGCGATGTGTGTGTGTGTGTGTTTATGTGTAACCATACAAAAAAAACATATGGGACAAAGGGAGATAAGGAGAAATAAGGGTCTGATATAAATTAAATATACAGAAAATGTTTATAGTAAAACTACGTAGCGAGTGAGAGCTGCTGTTTGTGCACGTGAGTTTGTCGCTCCACTTTTTTTCCTTTTCCTTTTTTAGGGACAAGGATACCCATCAAGTTCCCCATTGAGTTCCTTATGGCCTTTGCTGCCACAGCTTTGATGAGGGGGGTACATGCCAGTGCACTCGTGTGTGTATTTCTGTCTTTCTGCATACAGTGTGTGGTTGCGCGAACATTTTGTGTGGCTTTGTGAGTGCACTATGGTTCACCGCTCCTCTGAACCTCATTCACTCAAAAGTGCAGGCAGCAATGGAAAGTGAACAGCGGGTGGACGTGCAGTGGGGTGGAGAAAGGGGAGAGAGGTGTGAGTCGCAGCGGTGTTGGCGGGCTGGGAGTGGTGTTTTTTTTTTTACGTGGGGTTGGCGGCTGGCAACCGGAGGTGATGCTGGAAGCAGTGCTATGATGGCAGAACTTGGAGGAGGGGATATGGCCAGTGAGTAAGCGGCAGACTAGATCAATGACACTGCGGGTGCGGCTAGAACAAAGTGCCCCAGCCCTGTGTGTTGATGTGGTGGAAATTGCATCTTCAAGGAAACATGCTTGATGAGATTGTGGGATCAATAGAGGACGAGGGCTGCCAGGCTGCTGAGCGGCTAGAGAGGCAAGGGAGCCGAGTCTGGGGCTGAATGAGAATGGGGAGCACAGACCACGGCTCCATAACCTTCCTCTGATGGTCTAATACAATATGTCACCTCACCCACCAGAGGGGTTCAGCCAGAGAAGTGGGAGGAACGGGCCTGCCAACAGTAACGGCTGTTAAGGTCTTCGGAATCCAGGAGTAAATTGAACAGATTAAATTCCACCACAGCAATCTGGGGATTGGCGGAGAGGTTTTAAACAGGCTGTGGTGCTTAATGGGCCTGCTATGCATGCAGCAAATGTTAGCGATGTCAACAATCTACCATCCTATCTCGTTTACAGTGATGATATGGATTAATGAGCACAAAATTTAATCAGTATCTTCACATGTCAGCGGACGGCCATGGCCACACGCAGCAGGATGATGGACGGTTTATGTTTGCATTTACTTTCTGGAAGACATTCAAAAATAATTAACAAGTACGCAGCTTCTTCTTTTTTTGTCTTCGTGTCCTTCTCTCTCTCTTTCAAAATGAACATAAAGACACACAAAAAATTTTTTCCTCAACAAGTACTTGATCACAAACTCATTCATGAGGTCTCTATGAGACAAGCGCACACATGCACACGCTCACACATACAAAACACTCATCTAAGTCGAGCAATGCGGCAGAGATTTTTCCCCCCTCCCCTACTATACAAGGCTGTTTCTATGGCAACAAGATCCAGTTTCTGGCACTGAAGAGGGGAAAGTTACAGGAAGTATGAGCGGCCTCCAAGAGGCGGGCATGGGTATTGTTGGAGGACTGAGTTGGAGAGTTTGGGGTTCAAGAGGAAGGCTGCTGTGTGGGGGCAGATTTCCGCTGAATGCTCAATTCAATGCATGGTCTTAATCAATAGCAGCTAAATATTCAGTCTACCCATTTCTTTCAAGCTTTGTATTTAATCTCTTATGATCTGTTTACCTGTCTTCGTGGTCTGTCCTTTAGTTTATTTAGATTCATCAATGGCTCCAGATTGACATGAAGGAATCTGCAGCCAAAATTTAAATGCAAATGGAGGGCCTTTGTGGTTCCTCCTCAAGGCCCGACATGTAGGTCAAGGGTGCCTGGAGACAGACAGCTTGTTGCTCATTTCTTTCAGTATGTCAGTTTTCCGTCTTTCTCTTCCCCATTAAGATTCTCCCGCCAGTACTTTTCTCTCCTCCTTCTGGGCTTATTGAATTATTCCATTCACTTTTGAGCTGGTTTCGTGGAAGATTTATCAATGCCTCACCTATAATCTCGGCAGAGGAGTGACCAAGGCTTTGTGATTGCTTGAGAATCCTTCAGTCCTGAATTATAACACTAAGCATGGATAAACATATTACAAATGCAGCACCATGCAAGTGTAGCTTCATTATCTGCCTTGAGAATTTTCTTTTTCTTCCCGTGAATATGAGCGTCTGTTTGTGCTGTGGAATATTTGCCTGAAGGGGACAAACTGATAGCTTGGCAGTTGTACTGGTGAACAAACTGGAGGCCATTTTCACACCTAAGTCTTGCTTGACTTAGTGCAATATTAATATCTCTCTTCATCACCAGCCTCACCTCTCCCATCACCTCACTTCCTCTCCAGAGAGATTTGCAATGTGACTGCGACAAACATCTAAGCCTTACTTTTCTATCTTTTTGTTGCTCTTGGTTGCTTCGGCTTACATTCACGGTGTCTTTTTCTCTCACCTTCCTTTTTGTTCCTTTTCTTTTAACTCATTGTCATTTCATTTCCTTTCTTTTTTTTTGATTGTGGTGTCTTTCTTCCTTCAGCTCTTTTTCGGCATATGCTTCAAAATGACTGTGATTGACATACCTAAAGAGAATCCCATAGCTTTCATGACTTTTTTTAATATATATTAAGGCAAGACATACACACGTATTTTAATACATTTCATTCACAGCATTCCCCTCTACTTGATCCCAGTGGATTTAAAGGTTTGCACACTTAACAGCTGGTTTACAAGGTGAAATGTAGAGTGCAGTTGCAATATGACAGTATTTATGAAGGTTGAACTCAAACATTGTACTTGCATCAAAGGCAGACATATGGGGTACTTGATTGTACTGTTCACTGACAAGACGTATGCCCAGGGTTAAGTGGAAGAGTATTTTATAAATCATGGACTTTCACCTCGATCTTCATCACATAGTAAGTTCTATTGCTGCTCTTCAATTCATCTGCCCCTCCAGGGGAAAGCCCGAGAAAAAGAACTTGACAAGTTTCCTGCCTTCTCTGTTAAACATGTCAAAGTAGTGCTGAACTATTCAGAGTTATAATTTAAACAGGAAAGATTGGGGTGAGCTGGGCTAGGACATATAGTGTTTGCAAGTACATAAACTGCCTCCACTGCCTTTGCCGCCTGAATAGAGATATCGTGCTCTCTTGGTGAACCAGTATTCAGAGTGATTTAGCTGGAATCTATCTGCCCAACTTAAAATTCTGTGATCAACTCCAAAACTTTGAAGATGCCTCTGACTGGCTTCTGTAAATGAGTTTTTCTTATTTTTTTTTCTCCTCTGCTTTTGGTTCATAATCCTCCCATGAGTCAGTGTTTCTTTTTCTCTCTATGTTCTCTTGGCTTCTTTCCCTCCTTGCGTTTCATCTCCACACTCCCTCTACCACTTTTTCTGCCTCTCTTGCTCCATGTCTCCCTTGTTTACCTTTGTTCTCCCTTGAACGGACTTAGAAAAGCCCAATTCTTCTGACCCTTGGTACCCTGTCCTGCCTCCAGCCTTTCCATGGGAACGAACAAATCTGATGATCAATCCTGTCTCCCTTATTGCACACACAATCTGACAAACACACACACACCAAACTGTCTAGCTGCCTGCCAGCCAATTACCACACCACATCTCCAACACCGCTACCTGTCCCTTCTCCCCACCTGTGTGCCTCCATGCTTTAATCTGTTCTCAGCCACTTCCTTCTTCCATTACAATCCACACTTAGATGAGTCTACTTTTATCACATTTAATTACTAACCGTGCCAAAGTTAGGCCTCCTACAGGGCACGGACCTCAGATTGTCTTGCACCTTCACCTCCTCCATGAATCCTCTGACAGCTCTTGCCCTGTCTTCAACTTGTTCACAATTATCACCTTAGTTTCTTTCTCTTTTTTTTCAGCTGATTGTTTGTTGCTATCTTTCCAGAGCCCTGCTGAGCAAGCACCCCGGTCTTCTAGATGTTTTTTTTTTTCTGCTCAGCGCTAATTGAAGGCTCTTTGACATGAGCACCCATTTTGTACAACTCCTCCTTGAGTGTGTAACAGACATGTAGTGCGATCTCATTAAATACGCATCTGTTACATAATGAATGCCTAACACTTGCTAATGGGTATCTCTGTCATTTAGCCTCATGTCATCTTGTGTTGTAGGAGAGTGAAGGCAGTGAATGTTTCCTAGATTAGCTCAAAGACTTGAATTGTAGTTTTGCCATCAACTGTTTGCACATGATGTCAAATTTATTTATTTTTTTGTATGTATGGGTTAAAGCTTGGCAGTTTAGTGAACTGTGGGTTGTTTGCTTTGCAGGCTCATGAGCTTATTGTTCTGTAAGCTTGACTAGACAGACACAGTGAGTCTTAGATTTTCTAAAAATGGTCTTCCATCACACTTCAGCACTTCATTATACTAGATATATTTTAGTATGAGGCCCCAGCTGCTTCTCTAGCATCTCCACTGCAGTGTGGGTGTGATGGCAATGAAAAATTGAATGTCCGACAAAAGCTATTGTGGCTTCGGCTTGCAGCCCTCTGAGTTCTTTGCCCTTTTATTGCCTAATTTGTTTGGCCAAGTGTAGTTGGATTAGACATGTCATCCTACTAACAGGCACTGGTAGCCACAAGGTCAGTGGTTAACGGCTCACTTGAACTATCCTGCTACCTCCTGAAAAGCACATTTTTTCAGTTGGTACTTTAAAAGTGAGAGCAAGCAGACCCAAGGGCTGGGAGGTTAGAGGCCATGTCATCCAGTTAAAGCTGTTTACATTTAAGCAAGCCTTAAGGAGGGAAAGCAGGTCTATTGCTGCTGTAAAACAAGATTGTCACGATTGCTGTTATATTTCCAAGAAGAGAGATGCTTGTTTTTGCCTTATTGTATTCATTATAAGTCAAAACTGCTAGTCTAGAGCCCTCAAACCTCTTTGATAGTCCTTTTCCAGCAAATAGAAACAACCACATTGAACAAGGATTAGCCTTTCTGTACAGGTGTCAGGTTGTGTTAACAGCAGAGCACTTATTTGTCCCATTCATCTGTAGTGTTTTTGACCTGTTATCCTCCATCTGAGCAGCCGGCATCCTCCTTCTGACTCTTCACCTCAATTTGCTGCTTCACATCCACAAGGCCCAGGCTTCAAAGTTCTTGTGACTGATGTGCCTGTCTCTCCTCATGTTTCAGAAGTTCCTTTTGAAGTAAAAGTTCAGTCTGGAACATTTCACGACCAACTTATTTTCTAGCTGTTTCCTTGATTTTCTATTGATTCCCATCTGCCTTGGTTGGGTGGAAAAGGAGATGAAAAAGAGAAAAAGGAGGGGAAAAAAAAGGCAACACCCCCGAGGATGGTGGTGGATCGATGCTAGCTTGACCTCCCATGGGGGGTAAGGTTGGGTGTATTTCTGGTGAAAGTAATTAACCATTTCTGGCTTGACAGTCTGACGTAAAGCAACATACTAACTATAATAATTAGGATTGTGTTCAAATTTCCAAAGCTACCTCAACATTCAAGATTTCCATGCAGCCCCCTCTGCCATCTGCCTTCATATTGAACTCACAAATTGTGTGACCGCGAGACATTGGTTGTTATTGAAAATCATTAAAGAACATCAAGTTGTGTGCTCAAGGCCAACTTTGAGAACGATTAAGGCAAATATCTGTATCCAAAGTAAGCACAGACAATGTAATGCACTGCATTACTAAATCTTGCCTTGCAGCAGTTTCTCTACTTTTATTGCATCTCTGAGTCTGCTGTCACCAGCCTGACACACTGATCGGGAACTCGGAACACTTTGTGCTACAGCCGTGAACTACAGCGCAGGGGGGAGAGTTGCGTGGAGAAACAGAATGATACTAATCACAATCCCAGATGCTTTCCCTTAAAAATACAAATTAAATTGACATGTTTTTGGCAAGCCAATTATTAATTATGGTAATGTAGTAGACCTCAAAACCTCAATTTACAAACTGCACAGCTGCACGCAGGAGTCTTCTCTGTGTACTCTGTATCCCAGCGCTGTATTCCTAGAGACTCCTTACAGCGCTCCCTCACCAGTCGTCCTCCATGGCTTTGGCCAAGCGTGCAAATGGCAAATGGACAGTGGGCGCCCCAGTGGCCCTTTCAGTCCATGTCTTATTCATGAGCATGGGTCAGCGCGATGCCCCTCGTCACACACCATGTCAGCAACACACTCTGTCCTGTGCACTGAAGCCTCTTACCACACTCCCCCTCAAAACCTCTATACCCACTAAAACTCCCGTGACATTTTGACTTTATATGCTGCTCTGCCGCTATCCTGCCTAGCAAAGTAGGTGATAATAGTAATAGCGAGTCGTAACAGCATGAAACACTCAGATGAAAAGTAATCCAATGCAGCATTCAACTCGCAGCCAGTCACTCCTCCACTCTAAGTCACACAGATGCTGCATAAATATGATAATGTGATTACTGGTGGGGTTTTCTTATATCGCAGCACATCAGTGAGGAAAATGTAATGTTGTGGTCAGGCTTCGGGCAAGAATGCAGCCTGCCCATCCCATCAAGCATCTCATAAAGAGCAGAGAGGGGTTAGATGATTACATGGCTCTGTGGTTTCATGAAGATGGGTCCAGTTTCCTGGGAACCATGACATCAGTAGTCTGACATTCAGGATAAAATGTCTACTGTGCAGCACTGGCACTGCTAAGCCAGTGAAGTCAATAAAGTAATAAAGTTGTATTGAGTACCGGGCTTTGTTTAAAGGTCGGGTCTCTTTTGGTGGCCAAGTGAAGGTGCTGGCTGTAGAGGAGGCAGTCGCATTGTCAACAATAATATGTGAGCTTCGGAGAACTGCAGCATTAATTGTGTTCAATCTAAGAGCGAAAAAATTGAAAAAATGTCCTTTGTCATTTTGACCCGATGTTGCAACAGTGTTTAATAAAAGTTATTCTGCCGTGCTCCTTTTCCAAGGCAAAAACAGTTACAGCCTACACCCCACAATTTCTGTCAGTCAATAACAATAAAGCATCCATGTCGAATCTTTGTGAAATAAACATCAGAATGATAGCATCGACTAGGCTTTGTTTTCATTTGTGTGCTTCATGTTTTGTATAGATATATAATTTAAAAAAAAAACATTAAGTGCTGGTGCCATGCCCCATCAGTGGGGCACACCCTGCATTTTGAGAAACACTTTGTAAAAGCAACAATACTGACAAGAAGTTTCCCCCTAGCGTCTTTCTTTTAGAGGTTGTGCATAGGTGAGTAGAATGAAGCCAAATTAAGGAACTTCACCTTTATAGTAGCTTCATCTTTTTTTTCTTCCTTCCCCTAAGTTCTGGCAGCTTCATTGAGAATCAATTGATCGATTAAATTTTAATAAGACACCAGTGATGGGCTCTCTGCAGGGTTTAAACATCCAATCTATCATGGCCATGGCACTCCTTTCGCCTTGTACTCAGCTCTATCCGTCTCTTTCTTCTAAATGGTTTGGGGAAGGGAAAATTATCTCTTGATTAAAATTTAATTAAAAGCCATTTAAAATGTTCCCTCCTCCTTCAATGCCCTTAACAGAAACAACTTTCCCCTCTAGGTGGGGAGCATCCCACTTTGGTGACCACTCAACTATCCCTGGGACAATGATTATTTCGCAGCTTCTTTTATTGCACCTATAGATCAGTGCAATTAAGTTCCAAAAAGAAGGTTAATGAAAATGCCTTTTTCCTCTTGCTATAGTAAATAAGCACTCTCTAGGGGGTCTGCATGGAGATCCCACTAACTGTTCACGACTATCAATCCTCTTTCTTCCCCAAGTCTAGTTTAAATTTTACTTGAAGAAAGCAGAAATCAACTCTAATCCACTCTCATTTTATTGATTATAGTGGCTCTGACCTCTTTTGCTCTAACTCGGCTTTGGCTGGAGATCGTATCTTTGGCTGTGTCCCCATGCTGTCCCGCTTGGGTCGAGTGAGATGCAGTGGCAAGGGTCAGGATGAACAGCCACACAGAGGTTGCAACGAGGATCCCATCTTCTCAATTAGCCTCCTCCTGAGTCTTCTGGGCCTTTGGGGGCTCAGGATTTAATTAAGCAATTGAATCGATTTATTCCCATTTGGCTGGCTCAGGCTACACTGGCTCCCCCTGTGGAAAGTAGCAGAAAGTAATGTGCATTTATGTGGACAGCGTGCCATATCTCTCTCTCAGTCCCCTTTAACCACCCTGGTGGCAACGAAGCAGTACTGCTTCTTTCTAGTAAGTCACATTTGAGTGTCTGTGAGCTTATGGATCAGTGTGCCTTTGTCTGTTCATGTGTGTGTGGTCATCCTCCGGCTGTGCTGCTGTGCCTTAATGACCCGTGCAGTGCCTGGGAACTGGGGGTGTCACGGCATCGTGACTAACAGCCTGGGCAGATTGGCTGTTGCCAAAGCCACATCGCACTCCTGGCACACACACACACACAGGCACACCCACGCAAACACACATTTCTGCAGTGTGTATCCTGCTGCTTAGATTCCTCTAAATGTGTTTATGTTGCTGTGGATGGCTGCCTTAAGACCTTATTATGAATTTATGTGTCTCCAGGCTAAAGATGTGTGTGCGAGGGCAGAAACGTGTATGCGTTGAGTGCATCAGTATGGAAGGATGAGATTGATTGTGCAGTTGTGACAGACCGCAGCAGGGGGGAACATGTATGTGTATAGCTTAACAAAACATCAAACCAGAGCGGAATTAACCTGCTAGGGGTTCCTGGGGAAAAATAGTGTCCCCTTTATAGCTTCCTGTTTTTTCTTTCACCAGGTAAAATGCGCATGTTGCAGCAGAGATTTGTGAATCATTCTTGCTGATTTATATTTATATAAATGTAGACAATTACAATCGTATTCAGTGATACTGCCCTAACTTTAAGGCATCAGTCACCGGGTCAATTTAATAATCAGAAATTTTTATTTTGGAATGGACACTATAAGCTTGAATGATTAGGATTTGTTATTAAGATTCACTGCGCATTCCGGCGCTACACTTGCGAGAGTACAGATGGCTCCCAAGGCATTATTTGTTTTTCTACTTTAGTTGTTTATTTAAAAAACTGCCTCAGCACATCTCTAAAGCGTAAACATTTTCAAAAAACAAAAATAATTTTACCCTAAAACGAGGTCTTGAACTAACAGATGTTATTGTTATTTGAAAAAGTTTGATCAGATATTGCACTTCTGAACTATTATTCTTCAGTCGTTGTCATTAAGTTTTCCAGATGACACTAAGAGAATATTAAAGTCAAATTATCCACCATTAAGCTGTTTTTGGACATGCTTAGGAGCCCTGAACTTTCTAGATGTGATAATAATAATAATGATAATCTGTCCATCCATTTTCTTATCCGGTTATCCTGCTTACGGTCACACATTAGTTGCAGCTGACATTGGGTGAAAGGCAGGGTACTCACTAGACAAGCTGCCATTCCTTCTAGGTCTTACACAGACAAACACACGCATCACATCTTTACCGATTTAGACTCATAAGTTAAGCTAACCAGTTTGTCTTTGGCCTGTGAGAAGAAAATGGGACTAGATGAAGGAAATCTATGCAAGCACAGACAGAACAAAGTAACTCCATTGTGCTCCCCCAAATGATATGTTGTTATAATAATAATAACTTTAAAAACATTAGTAGACCTCTCTCAACAAACTTTGTTTTGACAGTTAAAAGTCATGATTATCTACACAAGGACAAGTCACAAGGTGGTGATATAAGTGTGACCAAGGATAAGCAGACCAACAGCTGGCAGGGTACATAAGGTTTTTAATGCAAAACGTAAACAGTGTTTAGCGCACCACCTTGAAATACTCTAGCAGAAAGAACTCCAAGGCTCAGTTTTCCGCCACAGATGCTCACATGGATGAACCATCGCCCTGAGGCACTTTTTAAAAAATCCCTAACAGTGCTTAAAACTATCTTTTTGAGACAAAGCTTGACTCTACGGCTGAAGGCATAAACCTTTGCAGATTTAGTCCTCTGGCACTTTTGTGGCATCAGGTAATTTCTTCATAGACGATCACAGGCATCTCACTAATCGACAAGGTGGAAGTCTATGGCTTGGTGTTGAGTTTTGGCTCCTTAACTCTTCTTTGTTGTCAGTGTCTGTTCAGTTTTCCTGAACACACAGAAGTGAATCAGTTTAAAATACAGATTTCAAAACAGGTTAGCATACCAGTGAGCTTGACAGTTGAGCTAGATGGAAGGCTTTTAAATGCAGTTGCCGATCGAAAACCCTTACCAGCAGTAGTCCTTGAGTAGCGGATGATGATGTTTTAGTACATGAAGCTAATGTTTGCTAGCATACCACTGTTGTCAGATATTTATGTCTCCCAACCATTTACTTTTCCAGAATCATTCAGCCTGTAGTGTTTGGTTTTCTCCCTGTAAAATATTGCTTTCACTTTAAATCAGTTGAGGTCCCTCTCGCACATTAATTTTAATAATATCCTGCAGTGTGTGTTGAGCTATTATCTCCAAATCTTGTAGCATGTACATGATTTAGATCTGAGAGAAAGAAATTCTCTGAAGTTTCCCCTTTTGTGTGCATGATGCAACCTGATTTCTTAACTGAATGGGATTTTAAAACTCCTGTCGTTTGAGCCCAGCATTAGTTCTATTCTAGGTAACATTTAAGAGACCAGAGATAGAGGATCTTAGGGATCTGAAAGGAGCATACTTAACAATCAGATAATTAATCACAAGTTAGTCCGTTTAAGTACTAAAAGGAAATCTTAACATAAATTCTAAAATACTGAAGAGCCTTTGAAATGTGTTTAGTTTTGGTGCATCATGAATCACATGTTTGCATTAGGAACTCTTAGGTAGGACTATCCACGTGGATCCACGTAATGATGAAATACAAGTTCTGGGAGCTTCACGGACAAGAAAGGTTGAGGCAAGGATTCAGATTTTATTTTCAGTTACAAGGTTGGTTTCCACATATTTGCTGTATTGTGTTTCACAGTGATTCCCAATGCAAGCTTTGCGTTTCCCTGAAAGTATGCAAGAACTCCAGGCTGTTGTGGGTTTTCCTTATTGTGAGGCAAGATAAAAGGACCTTTGGTCAACAACAATAGAAAAATCAATTAAGCTATTTGGAAAAACATTACTTTCAAGGAGTTATTAAAGTTCAACAAATATAAGATGACAAAAATAACCCTGTTTCTGATTTTGCCATAATCAAGGAAACTTCTAAGGAAACTCTTGTGACGTATGCTGCCACCACCTCATAATAGAGATTGTTAAAGTTGCTTTGTCTACAAAGAATAAAAAAGCTGACAGTCATACATACACTAATAGAGAAGAAAGTATGTGACATAATTGTCTCCTGATATCACAGTCCCTCAAGACTAAGTAAAAAGTAAAGGAGGCCACTGGTCCATTTGTTGATGTTACACTTGTGCACATTTTATGTGTATTGTTTAGTTATTTAATTTAAGAATAAATATCCTTGATAATTACCTCTCTTCAAGAAAGACATAAGCCACGGAACCCCAAGTCAGTATGTGTGTGTTTGCCTGGAGTTATTCCTTTACCTTTCAAATCTAAAATAAATCTGTTAGAACAGCATCTTGGTTATTCTAAGGCTTAAAAAGAAAAATTAATACTCAGACACTAATCGATTATATTAGATACTCATTTGCAACCGTATTGATCCCAGCAGTGCCGTCTTCACCTCCTGACTCAGTCCATGAACAGAGATCGTTCACCTTCAGCCCAAAGATTGTACCTTACAGCTAAAGCCAGCATGATTCAGAAGGCGCAACTTCTACTTTAAAGACGAACACTCTTCAGTTTCAGGTCGCACTCTTCACAGTCTCACAACTGCTAAGTGAGTAGTTGGTTAGTGTTCGCAGGCAAGCTGGTATTTACCTTATAATCTGTGCGTGACTGTGGCAATGGCAAGGAGGTTTTCAGTGTAGCATTGTATATGTTGCTAACAACTTCAAGCATACCCTCGGCAACCAGTCAGGCAATAAACATTTTTCCCTAGTGACCGGTGGTTACCATGGGGTCAGTGACCAATCTTTAGGCCTGCATGACCGGAACTTAGCAATCAATTTCACAGTGACCACCAGCAACCACTCACAACCTGTTGGGGAATGCTCATTTTTCCCTAGCGACTGGTGGTTGCCAGGCAGTCGCCTGTGTGAGTGAGGCCCTTGTCAAAAAATACTTGCGCTTAGGAATATAATACAATGTCACTAAAATAAAGTAGAGGGCATATTATTAGATCTTTTGGTTAGTCTTTGTTTCTGCTGTTAAAATAATCATAAAAAATGGTAACTTTGGGGTTTTTTTCATGTTTTTGTCAAATAAAGTGCGAGAAGGTGGTGGAATCATTTATTTACTATATCATGCATGCACTTGTAAAATTCACTTATGTTCAGTGTCATTTAGTCTACATGGCAGTTCACATTAACAATCTTTTTATAGTAAGGTGGAGCCCCTGAGAAAGTGAGAGTGAATGATAATCCAGCAATCCTACAATAGCAGGCAGGAAAAATGTCTTTTTAACATGAAGAGAGCCATAACCAGGCTCAGACAGTGTCAGGAGTGAGGGGAGAAAATACAGATAACAAACAACAAACATTTCAAACATGACATCAATCTTTTACTTGTTATCTTCAATATACGATGCACAGAAACACCCCGGTGTGCATGCTCTCCTTGGCTTGTGCTGGCCTGCATTTGTGTTCGCATGTACAGTATGCTGAGCAGCTGAGTGATGACCACTGCAGTGTTCTGGTCAAAGAGCTTTTGGTTAGAAATCACAGGGGACTGAAGGGACTTGATTCACCCTTTGCTTCGTGTAGATATAACCCCTTCTCACAACACACACATGCTCGCTCGCACACACAAACACGCGCACACCCACAACTCCTGGAGATATGAAGAGAGCGAGGAAGAGAGAACGAGAGGTGAGGGGAAGACGGAGCCCACATCCTTTTAACTGGGTCTCATAAATCACAGACAGCAGCATGGCAGGATTACGTTGTCAAGTAAAAAAAATGTGATTGTGTGTGTGTGTGTGTGTCTGTGTGTGTGTGTTTGTGCTATATAGGTACTTTTTTGCGGTTCTGCCTGGTAGGACAGGTGGCATTGGTGCAGCATTGTTCTGTTGTTGTTTGTTGGGGAAAGAGTACATAAAGCCACCTCACAAGGTAGAGACAGCTGACCAACTTGAAAAGACTCAAATGAAAAGCTGAACAGGTGGAGAAGAAGCCGAGAAGGAGTTGTAAAGGTTTCACAGTGAGGCAGAGGGGGGCACCCAGTATGTTTGTATATGTATGAGAGAGACTGAGAGTGTGAGAAAAGAATTAGGATGGTTCAGTTGATTCATCACGAGAGAGAGAATGAAGAAAAATGCTTGAAAATGCATTTTGATAGCATGGGGGAAGTGAAGTGGGAGTATATTTAGAGGCGGAGGAGAAAAGATGGAACGAATGAGAGTGAGAGAGATGGCGGGGGAGAGAGTCCATCATAGATCTGTGGTTGCAGCCTTCAATCAATTATTAACGCCATGCAGATTAGCAGCCGAGCCGACAAACGATGCAATGATGGCTGTCAGTTTCCCCCGCACCGCCGCCTACCTCAGGGAATGATGGAGAATGAGAAAACGACAGAGGGAAAAAGGCAGAGGGGGTGAGCAATGATGAGAGATGAGATGGGAAAAAAAAGTTGGAGCAGACTTGTTCTGTGGTGTGCTTATTCCTCTCAGAGAAAGACTGAAGGAGTTACAACGTGTCTGCATGTGAGGAGTGTGATATGTTAATAAGGCAAGCTGAGCAATGAAGTACAGTCATCTGCTCTCAGCGCTGGATACGGTACAGTTTAGTTCAGTAGATAGAGATCCCGAGGCCATAGTCTAGGAAGTCGTTTGGGAACATGCTGTAAAAGCTTTCTAAGGTACTTATTGTGTTAAAAACTCTGCTCTTCATTTTGGGGCAATATTGTAAATCAGTAAGTTTCATAGCTTTTTGTGCTTTGGCAGATTTGATAATCAGTGAATAATTTAAGCCATCTTTCAAAAACAAAGTGCAAAAAATAATCTTTTGGCTTTTTAAAAATGTAAAAATATGCATGTTTTATGTCAAGGCAGAGTGACTATTGATGGCTTAATAGAGCGTGGACTTCAAATGTGCTGTTCAATCAATTTTTTTAAAACAGAATAAATCACTGTCAACTGATAAAAAAAAGAACATTGGTTGTTAATAAAGTAATCGCTGGTTTTATCTCTAGACTGCTCCATGTTGTAGAGATTATACATTTACAGCATGTAGATCTAATGCATTGATTCATTGATTCATTAATTATTTAATGCACTCAAATAAGCAAAAAAAAGCATTGCCACTGTGCTATTTTTGCTACTTAGTTTCACAAGCCAAATCAGTTCACATCTTTATGAAACCTTTAAAAGCTCTTTTAGTTTCTGTTGGTTCATTTTGTGGCTGATAGTCTCCCTGTATTATGTTCTTCATGTCTTTTATCTTTTCTAAACAATGTTACTGCCATTTGCTTTAAAATGATGTAAAGCACTTTACAGACTTTTTGAAAATGATCTTTTCCTTCTTTTTTTAGAGTCACACTAATAAATTTCCTTTGCTTATTTATTGTTTTAAGCTGTTTCTAAATTGTATTTCCAGACATAGAGATTTGGGAATTCACAAATCTCTAAGTCTGTGATAGAAGATTACATCTGTGCCTATCTACTGTTTTAGTTTAAGAAATAGTCATTGCGAGGGGGATTTTGTAATATATAAATAAATAAATAATAGTAATAAATAAATAGAAAACATAGTGCCAAATTATAAAGGAAATTTGGTTATGTTACATAATATGGTCTACTAATAACTGAGGATGTAGCACGGTATAGGTGTGAAATTTTAAATAGAGTGCAGAAGCCACAAAGAAAATCATGTAACACCAAGGAGAACAAATATAACTTCAATTCTGCATCAGTAGACTTGAAGAGACTGTTTCCCTGCTGAAGACCCCAGTGTCTGGGATTTTCTTCCCATTTTTTTCCCCCCACGGGTACTTTGTCTATAAATGTCAGTAGTAGTTTAAAACACAGCAAGGTGATGTTGCCCACTTTTCCAGAAAGTTGGGAAATATATAAAAAGACGAGAACGGTTTTCAGGTGCTGCATTGCAAGCAACCAGCATTGTCAAGGGAAATGATGATGATGACGATGCAATCTGCAAAGGTAAGAGAGAGAGACAGGAGAAAACGGAGGATAAGAGAAGGAAAGTAGGTGAAAAGAGGAGAGCAAATCTTTAGACTGTAGTTTTGTTTGGCCCTAAAATATATAACATAAGGTCTATCAAGGTCACCACAGCTTGGATGCCCTTCATTTGGCACAATTAACCCGTATGCCCATTAGTGCTATATATAGCTATGTATAGAGCATAGAATAGTGTTGAGCGAAGCCCTTTCAGCATGTTAAATATCTCAAAATTTAAAAGTCACTTTGTATTACCCCAGAATGTACTGACCATATAGTACTTAATGTTCCCTCCTATATTTACATTATTATCTTTATTCACACAATTATGTTACACTTGGCTAGAGGAAATAAAACACGCTTACCTGGTGATAACACAAAGGCTCAGTATAACTGGTAGACATTTTACATGTCGCCAAATCTGAGCTCTATCTGGAAATGAAAAGCTCACACAAAATGTACATTTTGTCCTGCTCATTTTCTGTTTTTAATGTTAATGTTTAAAGTTTTACATCAGTGGTTCCTAACTTTTGCACATTATAATCTCTCAATATGAAGTAAAGTTCACTGGTAATTACTGCTTTCAGTGTTGTAAATGGCATCAAGCTGTAAGCAGATCTTACACTGAGGCATTTTCAGCCTTCTTTTTTCTTTTTTTCTTCTAATGTTGTTTCAGTTGAGTAGTTTTCGGAGGCCTGAGGCGAGAAGAACAAGTAAAAGTTTCCAGTTTTTGGAGGAAAATGCAAAAGTCAAGAAAAACACAAAACAATTTTAAGTGGCTAAATAATTTTTTTGTAGTCTTCTCTGTAATATAGTGTTATCATCTGAGGTTTGTCGCAAACCACTGATAGAGACTATCTGGAAGACCTAAACACTGATTTTCTGCCACACCTAATTTAGTTATAACCAGGGATTAAGGTATGATCTGGCAGGTAAGGCTACCCCAGGATCTGATTTAGTAGTGCAACACAGAAAAATGTCTTGCCTCAGTGCCTGTATTGTAGTTGGTTAGCACTGTTACCTGGCAGTAAGAAGGTTCCCAGATCAAACCTTGCTGGCTGCTGGCTCTGTGCTAGCTGGATTTTTCTGGGGGGTTTCTGGTTTATTCCTCCACCCAACTTTTTTCCTTTTTCCTCAAAAATCTGTTGTACAGAAGCAGACATGTACATGCTGCTGTGAGATATAAACTGCTCAAAAATGCCTGAAATGATATAAATTAAAAGTCAGATTTGCAAATGAATGTTCATTTCATTTTTTCCCAGTTTCCAAAACATTTAGAATTGTATTTCAGTTATTTCATTGTACAGGGCTAGGTTTGAATAGGGCAATACATGCACGTGTACTCCACAATATATAACCAGCTACCACAATCTTGCTTCCTTTCCTACGGCTTGCCATAGTGAAAAACTTGAGAGTTTTACTAATGAGCGCTATCAGCTTGAATTCAAATTGATGACGCCACCCTTGACCTAATCCAACAGTGAGCATAGAAGCATCAGTCTGACCTGCACCAGGCAAATTTTACCAGGCAATAGTCCAATACTGTAAACTTTAGAGGATCGCTAACCACACAGTTCATGGCCTGCACCTACTGCCCTGCACATCTCACACAGACTTTGAATAACTTGAATAATTATCATTTCATTTATTGTCAAATTCATTTCAGGTTGTGAAACCAAAAAAATCCAGCAACACATCAACTGCAGAGCCCCCGGGTGGTTCAATGCGTTCTGAATAAATGATTTTTACACACTTTTAATTTCATCTGGTTTATCAAAATGTCAGTTGCTGGCCACTCTATATTTCTGAATATTTTTTCCATCTTACCCTTTGTCCTCTCATTCTTACATCTCCAACGCTGCCATCTGATAAGTACCAAGGCAGCGAGCCAAGTTTCACATTAAACAGATTGCACGTTTGGTGCCATTAGTTGGTTTTTTTTAAAAAACAGCCAAAATTATCAGTTTTAGCCTGTTTCCCTTCTGTGGCTCTAGTTAGATGTATATGATATGATCTGCAGCATGTGTCTGCATGGGATATAATCTGCAATAAACAGGAAATGGGCTTTTGAAGGTATTGTAATAAGGCTTCGAAGGATTTTGTAGATCAAATAGTTGTTACAAATCTGTCTTCGTCCAATTCTTCACGCATGCTTTCATTACTGATGCCTTTACCCATTCCTTAATGTGTTTGTAGGCTCTCAGAGACCAAGGGCAAAATAAATTAAGCATGGAGACCTGCGAGGTGTGTAAGCTGAATTCTAAAAAATTATAGATAAGGGTGTGGTGCTGGTTGAAAAGTGTGTGTGTGTGTGTGTGTGTGTGTGAAACACAAGTTAAGGTTTGCTTTCCTTGCCCGAAGGCTCCCTTGCAGGAAAAGAGGTTTCAGGCTTCCCAGAACGGAACAAGGCTTTGCAATTAACCAGAGTGCCACTGATGGAAAAAAAGATGATGAGAGAGTGCTGGTGAAAAAGAGCGAAATGAGAAACTCCTCAGGAAGAAAGTATGGGGTATTTGTGGTCACACTGACCATCTGACTGAAGTGTGTATATATCAGTATCTCCACGGACTGGATGAAGTGAGGTTTAAGTAAGGTCACATTCTCCAGTGTGTTGGTTTCTATCCACTTTTGAAAGGAGGTGATGGCAGGCTGTCTAGTGCTGCACCGCTCTGTCTGTCTTTCTTTCTCTCTGCCTTTCCCTCTTGTCAAGCTAGGGCCCTGCCGCCAGTGGCTGCCTGCTGCACCATCTGTAGCTGAAAAGTGCCCAAAATTCATTAGTGAAGAGAGGCAAGGGAGACGAAAAGCAAAAATCCACCAGGAGAGTGACACAGAGGGAGAGAAAAGAGGGGACTGAGAGGACAGGGACAGGCAGGGTAACAGAAACTGAGTTATGAAGCTTTTTAATGAAACATCTTTTTCAAAGGAATGCAGAAGAGTTATAACAAGGAAAAGGAAGAGCAGAAGGGAAGGGACAAACTTAGAGAAAATAGAGTCAAGTAGGAGCTCTGAGAAAATGAGAGGAGAGAGAGATGAGGCAGAGTAAAAAAGAAAAATGAGAGGAATGGAGTGAAGCAAATGGAGAAATGAGGCGGAGACGAAGTGACAACAGAGAGAAAAGCTTGAGGATAGGGGAGCCAAAGAGGGGAGAAGATGAGGAGGACTAACGGTGGTGGTGGTGGTGGTGGTGGTGAGGGGGGGCCTCTGCATGGCAGCAAGATGTTCCTTGAGCCTGTCAGAGTCTGACTAAAGATCAGGATTTGTGTGACACATCTGTACTAAATCTCCAACAACGACATTCTGCCTGCCTCTTTCTTTATCTGGGGAGCTGCGTCTCTCACTCATTTTTATCTCATTTCTCTGTGTTTTTGGAGGGATTTAGTTGTTTTTGATCTGTTATCCCTGCTCTGTTTCTGTCCTGCTTCCATTTAAAATTACGTCATGGTATTTCTGCTTTGTTTGACATAATCTGCAGCGGTAGGTGACACAGAGCATAAGAGAGCAGATTAAATGCCGTAAAGATTCTGAACCTGAAGACTCACGGCTAGCTGGATTTATTCTGCCCATCCAAAAGCAAGTCTCTTTCATTTCCCTTGTACATTATTTATTTTTTGACTCCTCAGATTTCTATTATCTTTGCCCTCTTTTCTGCACTTCATTGCATTTCATTTTTTTCCTTCGCCCCATTCTCTGACTACCTCAGCATTCCTAGGCAGTGCTTCCTCGCCCTCCACCTCACTTTCTGTCACCTCCCTGAACCCCCCCACCCCGCCTCCCCAACCCTTCCCCTCCCCCAGGCAGCTCTTACGCCGTCATCTATCTGCAGCACTGACTCATGATTCCCACGAGGGCTGAGAGGTGACAGGGATCATAGAGCTTTGTGGAACTTGTATGCTCAGATAAGCAGCTGAATTAGACGTAGGAGAAGATCAGCTGTGGCATTGCAGGGGAGAAGAGATGAGCAAGGGGTTGAGAAGATAAGAAAGTAGTGAGGGAGAAAAAGGAGGTTGAAGAGACATGGCAAAAGGAGGGAAAAAGGGACATTATGGCTGGATATAGCAAAGTATTTGTTAAGCTGTTTTACAAAGATTTTACATCATTGCAGATGCAAACACAGACAGATGCAGACATCACAAATGTGGAGTTGTTCTAGGCAAGCGGAATTGCTACACAGACAAGTAGGCAGCAAACGCACAGAGCCTTTGGCACAACTGTGATAAATGAACACTCGCGGTTAGTTGGGAGTTTGTAAATAGAAAAAGTAACTGGTGAGGAGAGTTTCAGCGGTTAAACCTGCTGAGGTCTACACTACTTTTGGCAGAGTCATTCCGACTCTCTATTTGAAGTTGCTGGTTATCCTTGTTTCAACATTTTCCAGTGGCCACATGAGGCACATTGTTATTCATTGTTACTGGTGATTTATAGCGTACCGTTTTTTTCTTTGTTTTTTTAGGTCAGTACCAGGACAGGTCTGTCTATATTAGCATAAATTCTGTTCATATCCAGGACCAGCTCCTCACACAGGAAAACCACCATGTCATGGCGGTTCTTGTTTGGTAGGTTTATTTATTCGTTTTGCTTCTTCTGAAATCAGAAGTGACCATATTTCAATCAGACAGTTGAGTTAATGTAATAATAATAATTATTATGAATAATTATTGCAAAGTAGAAATATTTGAATTCCTCACATCAAAACTGGAGCACGGACTTCTTGGACTTTGGACATTTTGGAGGGAGTCAGGTTGGGATATTGTCCACATTTAACGTGTCATGTGTCATAAAGCAAGAAAATGTCTGCTTCAGACACGTTTACACTGCTGGAAATGCTTTTGGTTCTTTTGGGAGTGACCTGGTTAGTGTGAGCAGAATGCAGCACTCAAGATGACCACTTGTTAACGGCAAATGCACCGATCTGTTTGCTACACCGTTCGTTCACATGTCAGCACAATCCTACATTACCCAGAGTTTGCTCTAGGAAGCTGGCAGGTTAAAGAAATGTCTATTCCAGTTGCATTCTTACATGCAGCACTGCCAGGTGATGTCAAGAAAGGTTCAGGACTGCAGCCTATGTGTGAAAACTGCTTTTTCAACATCACAAGCTATATTATTTGCAAGGAAATTGTATTAAAAATTCTCTAAAAAGACCCAGAAATGCTGTCAAATTCAGTTACTCTAAGTAGCTGAGGTAATGACCAGTAGATGCAGACTGTGGGCATCCAGCTGTCAATTCAAGTGGCTACGCAATAATGCAAATAATAGTGCAAGCTTTCAGCCATGATATCATTTAAGCTAGTGAGTTGTAAAAGAAAGAAAATGTCAGGTTTCAAGGACATAAGTAATGTTTCCTGGATCTGACTTTCTGCTCTCTTGCTCTAAGAATGCAATTTTAGGGAACTACATGAAATGACTAGCTTTGAAATAAAGTCCAACAGCCATATCGCTACAAGGTAGATATACTAAGGAAGTAAGGAAGACTCGTTGATGAAATTGCACAACAGCATAGAAGAAGTTTTCTTGAAATATATTAATCTGATCTTGTTTCTCGTTATTGTTTTTGTTGAAAAATGTCTTTTTATTTAGGCCTAAATGTACTGATTCAAGCACAATCACGTCGTGCAGGTGGTTAACTTATCTCAGGGGTTCGATTTTAATCCTTTGCTCTACACTCATGTGCAAATTTGGGAAGAAAAAACATCTGGCTAATGTGTTGTCGGGTTCATTTTCGAATCAAGTCCGTGCCGATTCAATAATGAGTGAGTAAATAAATGAGACACCTTGGAAAAAAGGTTTGAACCGCAATAACACTATAGCCCCTCAGTCACTAGCTTAATAGCTGTAATAAATGCAATTTAGAGTTAGTCTCGAGTCTTGATTTTTATGTTAAGCTAAACCTATAAAAACATTTTGATTAGCAGCACTCAACTTTAAAACTTTTAATCTGTTTTTTGTAAACATTCCTTCTAGTAAAGAATATGCTTTCAGCAGTCATTGCCGTACACACCAATTTTAACACAGTTTTTGACATTTGCAATACACCCTGGTGGCTGTGCGTGTTTTATTATTAATATTTCAATTTATGTCTCAGGAAGATGGTTACATCTTGATGTCCCATTGTTCCCTCGTGCATTTTACGCAGGAAATTGTAACGCACTTGAAAAAAAACTAATTATTCTTCAGTTCCTTTTGCTGTGGTTGTCAACAACTGTCAAGGCGATAGAACAAATAAATTGTATGCGTGTATCTAAATTTAATACCTGCTATTATATTGTCATATCGTTATATGCATTTGAATAAGGGATGTCTGCAGCCTTCACATGCTTGTGCGTGCTTTTGGGCACGCAGTAGTAAAATTGTTTTGCAGCTCATTCACACATGAGGGAGAAGGAGGCAGAGATCATTTTCAGTGCTCCACATGAAGGAGCATTAATCCAATTCAAACAGCTCCAAGGAGACGGCCCTCTAATAACTTATGGTGACTTAGGAATCTGTTTATATTTGTAACAGTGCACTGAAAGATTAATAACGTCCACAATAGGAGTTATACGGCAATATCTGCAAGAAAACACAAAAACAAAATGCAGAAACCCATGTGTAGAGAAAATTGAAAGGCAAATTAGCCAGTGGCGTTGTATTTAATTACACATTGCTTCCGTCACAGCTGTAGTTATGCTACTGATTTCCTCCTATTCCTCGGTAGCCTCGGGCTTTGGTAAAACAGCTTCATCAGGAGCATGAGCCAGCAGATTCATAAGTGGCTCAGTCCACCAGGGTTGACATAAACGCACAGCTTAGTTTCGCCCCAAGTAACTGGCTGCATGCTTGTTTCCCCTCAAACAGACTATGACACATTAATTCACCTTTACCTCTCTTTTCATCTTTTAGTTTTTCAGTATTTTCTGGATGCCAAACACAAACCCCTCTCAGTTTTGCTCAGCTGCAAAGATTAAATGGACTCTGTATTGATTGCTCTTTTCAAATGCACTGGCCTTTCTAAAGGAATATCAAAAGCATACCATCACCTAGTGAAAGAAGGGGCTGGAGGGTGAAATAGGTGGAGGTGTGGGGGGCCAGACTTTTCTTCAAAGTCTGAATTTTTTTTTTTTTTAACTCAGTGGGCCTCTTTGCTCAGCAAAATGAAGAGGCCAACCAGTTGTCATGTGAGCGAGACTATCGTGCTGTCGAGAGAATGGATAAGGGCTTTTCTGCAATTGAGCAGTGGCAGTACGCTGGTGATGCCAAAAGCTAGCCGGGGTGTCATCCGGCTCCCATCTGGTGTGCAACAAGGATGCTGAGAGTAAGACAAGGGAGCCCCGGTGATTTGGTTAAGGAGAATACATTCTAGCCAAGAAAGCCAGGTAGCTCATAGAAGAAAATGACGTCAAGCAAGCTCCCTCCAACTTACAGGCCTGAGCTTGTGCCGGTGGCTTGAATGTCTGCCACGTGCTCTCCAACACAGCTGTAGCCAGACAAAACTGGCACAGTGGCTATGTGTGCAGGATCTAGTGGTGACAACTCACAGCACTGGAGCAACAATGGTGAAAGCTGCTGCGATTCTGAATGCAAATGAACCCCATCCACAGCTGTAAGGATAGCTGTGGGCACAGCCAGGCGGCATCTAACTGCACACAAACAGGGAGAAGTGTGCAAACACTTGCACAAAAACACACACTTAAAATACACACAAACAAATATTCACAAACATGCGCGTAGCAAACAGATTTATACAATTTTGCAAATGCACAAATTCACATTCATTATCTCTTTGCCCCTCTCCCACTCACAGGCACGCGTACACACACACACACACACACACACACACACACACACACACACACACTGATGCTTACTTCATCTTTACTTGCCAGCATCTTAGTGCACTGCAGCATGCCTACCTTCCTTTTCTCTACCTCTCCCATTCGGTCCCTCTGGGGCTCCCTGCTAAGCAGGTGTTAGCTGATTTCTGTTCCCTCAGGTAATTCTGTTTTGTTCTTCGCAGCAAGTACTACTGCTGTGAATTATTCTGACAGCACCTTACTCTTGGGCTCTGGCCCTCACCTTCTCCGCCCTCCTGCCCCAGACTATTTTCCTTTTCTTTCCCCGAACTCTGCGCCTCCATCCGTTCTTCCATGCTTGGATCTCCTCCCTTACCATCCCCTGTGGTGTGGATAGCAAAACCTATGGACAAGCAGCCCAGCGGTCCAGAACACATTAGCCTGCACACACAAACACCCGTGGCTGCCACAGTGAGTATACACACCCTCAAAAATGTTAACTCAAACACACATGTCGAGAAATGTACACACATACATCAATTCACGAACACACACGTCCTTAAATGTAATTCAGGGGCACTTGAAACCATCACATTCCAGGAGTACACACAGTTATTTTTGCATTCATTGAGCTTCAAGTGTGTTGATGGAAAAATGTTGCCGGTTTTCAGTTGCCAAAATTTGGTTCCCTTCTGTTTTACTGTTTGCAAAAGGCAGAGACAAAGAATGACTTATTTTAGATTGCTCATTACCACGGCAGTTTCAGACACCAGCTAATTGCCCTCCATTCAGCCATTACAATTAACTGGTCTTTTTGCTCTGTTTGAGTATATTACATATTTTGCATATTTCAACAAAAATATGTCGTTATCAGAATGAAATGAATGGAAGTGGGAAAATTAATAAGCTAAGTCAGTAGTTGTGCTGTAAAGGCTTATGCATGCATGCAAAAAAATTCTAAACAAAAGCTAAATTAAATCTTTTATTCTGCTCCACAATGACTCCAGACTTTGTTCGAAATTCACTGAATGTATTTGCAGCGTATCTTTTGTCTTTCGTGGAAATTGCATGATTTCACTGTAAGTTAATGTCCAGATTAACAGAAGTGGCAGTAATTTTCAGGCTTTTGTCAGACTCTGTTTTTCTCATTATTCCTACTTTTCAAGTCTATCATAAATGACCATTGGCAGCTTATATTGCCGTGGTCATCCATTTCACACGCATACGGCCCAAACACTCAACAGACTTTTTGATGCCTCGTTCCTTTTGACTCCACTTTACAGCCAATGGTCCTATCAAAAATAACTGTGTCCATGCTATTACACTTCTTTGTTTCCTGTCGCTATCGGACGGTAATTGCTGTTTTTATTGTAGCCTCTTAAAGGCTAGAGTGTAAACTATAGGGCAAGCCTCGCCACTGTGCTGGAAGCTTAATCGCGTGGCTGGAAATATTTGCTCGGTCTCTCAGCGTTGCATGAGTAGATGTGCCATAAAGATGAAAAATATGGAAAATCAGAACATAGTGAGATTTTTATTGCATATTTCATTGTGAAATGTGGGTAACTTTTATCTTTATTTACCTTATAAAAATGACTCACTGTTTTGTTTTACATGTAAGCTTTGTGTTCGGTAATTTGTAACAGTAGAGGAAAGTTAACAGAGTTAAAAATGAACATTGTGTGACATTGAAATGTCCTAGCAAGAAAAATGACAGGATCAGCCATTTCAGCAACTGACGAAAACAAATGACAAAGCCTCCGAGCAGATGTAGAAATTATGACTGTTGCCCATCGGGAAATCGACTCCTGTTCATTTCCAACTTCCCTGCCAAGACTCAATGCTACTTGAAGGATAACTTTGCTTTATACGTTTTTCTTATTGTCGACAGACATCAAGAAAAGATAGAAACTAGTATTGTTTATGCACTCCAAAAGCCTGATTTAGCTATTTTCTTGGTGCTATAGAACCTCGCTATGATCCCCAAATTAATAAAAACACATAACTCACTCACACTACTATACAGCATGCTGTATTTGTGCAGTATAAAAAATGTCAATACTATTTGGAAAATGCTTCACAGTCTAATAACAGTAATCATTTTTGCAGTTGGAGAGCCTGTAAAGTGTATAGTCAGATGCATGTCTCTTTTCATAGCCTATTGTGTCCATATGTTTACTTTGGGCTACATTTCCTTTAAAGGTGTACATGTGTTCAGTCCAACAAGCATGAATATATTCTACTATATGCACTCATCAGCCACTAATTTAGTTATAGCTTGCTAGTACTTGATTGGACCATCTTTTGCTTTCAGAACCACTTCAGTTCAGACACAAATTCAATAAGGAAACGTTACTCAGAGATTTTGGTCCATATTGACATGATAGCATCAAACAGTTGCTGCAGATTTGTCAGCTGCTGACTAACCAATGGTGTGAATCTCCTGTTCCACCACATCCCAGTGGTGCCCTGTTAGATTCAGATCTGGTAACTGTGAAGGTCATTTGAGGCCTCCAGTGAACTTACTCCCATGTTCAAGAAGCCAGTTTGAGATGATTTGAGCTTTTGATATGGGGCATTAACCTGCTGGAAGCGGCCATTGGAAGATGGGTACACTATGGCCATAGAGGAATGGACGTGGCCAGCAGGCTGTGATATTTAAAGGATACTCAGCTTGTACTAAGTGGTCCAGAGTCTTCTAAGAAATGTCCCCTACACCATGACACCATCACTAGTCTGAACAGTGATAGAAGGCAGGATGGATCTAGGTTTTCTTATTGATTGTGCTAAATTCTGACTCTACCAGGCAACATTTTTCCAGTTGTCTATTTTGGAAATTCAAATTGTAGCCTCAGTTTCCTGTTCTTAGATGACAGGAGTACGGACCTCTGCTTCAGGGTTTAACATGTTTTGTGTTCTACTGCATACCTTGGTTGTAAAAAGTGGTTATTTAAGTTATTGTTGCCTTTTTGTCACCTCAAAGCAGTTCCCTGACTTCTGGCATTAACAAGGCATTTTTGCTCAAAGAACTGCCACTTACTGGATGCTTTTTCTGTTTGTTTTTTTCTGTTCTTTTTCTGTAAATCCTAAAGATGGTGAGCAGTTTCAAAAATTGCACACCTACTGGAACCAGTTGCTTCAGTCCCCTTTCTGCCCTACCCTTATGAGCGGTTTGAACTTCAGCAGGTTGTCTTGACCACATCTAATTGTCTAAATACAATGAGTTGCAGCAATGCAAAGTCAGGCTGCTAAGATATTTGCATTGGCATTATTATTTTTATTTGCAGAACTGTTTGGTCACTTTGTTAACCACATGTTAAAAGGCAAGCATGACCCACATGCAAAAAGCTTTCCCTCTATTTTTTGTTTAGTAGGGTGACGATTTCCACACCCTGTGGCGTGATGGAAACACCGAATTCTACTTTACTTGGACTGTGATGGCTTACAAGAGCCTCACAAGAACTACACTTTGGACACTGTGTTTGTAGTAGATTCAGATGTAGTAGAGCTCAATGGAAACAAGCTAAGAAATGTCAAAAGAAAATGTATAACGATCGGTGCTAATAGGATCAGAGTTCACTTTGTGAAGTGTCAGGGATTTGTAATATCCAGCAGTCCATTTTCTTATCCATATTAGGGTCTGGAGGTTATCCAAGCTGTCATATGGTTACCAGTTAATCATAGCGTAAACACAGAGAGACAGACATTCACACCTAATAATGGCCACCGTTGCTTATGTAAACTGCAGCAAGCGCCAAAAGAAACATCACAACCGCTGGCACGCGCTGTGCTTTGATGTCGTTTTGGCTTGTTGTGCATCTTTCGATTTTTGTTACTTTGGTACACTCATCCAGGTTGGAGACATGAGTGTACGAGTGGGTTGGTCTTTGGTTTCATTTCAATGATCAATGTTGAAGCGCAAAAATCCCCAGATTGAAGAGAGAGAGATGCAGCAACAACTTGAAAAGTGAAATATTCTGGAGACACCTTTGAAACGCTTAAGTTAATGATATCAAGTGTATCTACAGAGTATCTCTCTTAGAAGACCCACAGTAAAATAGAAAACATACACACAAAATAAACTGAATGTAACACCAAGGTGCACATCTGCAGCTTTGATTTACTTGGTGCCATAGAAGGCATCATGCTGCTGTTAGGTTGTCTTGCTGTAGGTATGATATTCCTTTTGTTGCCAATAAAGTATGTTATTGTCAGAGGAAGTCGGATGGCGAGCTAGTTGCAGTGAATCAGTATTTTAAGCTTCTCTTTTAAAGCTGTGACAGCACTTAACCACAAATCTGTCAAATTACCAGTGCACTGGGTGTATTTAGGGGGGTCTACAGGGCCTTGTGTACGGCAGGCAGGAAGGCAGGCCGGCACGCGCCTGTGTGCGCTCGCTGAAAAAGGAAGTAACAGTTTAACTGCTATATTGATCTCAAGAGTGCTAAGGGGTTTAGGCGCCAGTCCAAGGAAAATAGGGGGTAAAAGAAAGCGGTGTGGGGCTCGTCCCTGGTTTTAGCACGCTCGGCTTTTCTCCCCAGCCACGCTTGATTCAATGGTAAAGATCTGTGGCTGCCCATTGAAGTTGTACAACTGGTGCATTGAGTACTGTATGGCTCTGTGCACTCTGCAGTGCTCTATTGATTGATGTGTGAAGAGGGATTAGTAGGTGGGAGGGAGCTGAGGGAAGGGAGACGCTGGGTGGGAATGAGCTATCAGAGGCGGAATTGTGGATGCAGCATGTGTACAATAAAAAGGGGCAGATGTCACATCTTTGGTGAGGCCAAGCTAGACACCCGGGGGTGATGACCTGCTTTTCTGTACATGTTGATGGTTTTCATCCTTGTGAGTTCAAGCACTGTTAGCAATTGCATATGTGTTTTTATATATCTGGTCCCTGCAACAGCAGAAAAATACACGACCTTGAGTGACGAGCAGCTAAAAGTCCATCCTGTCCTCTCAATGCCTGAGAATGAGCTTACTAGAGCACTTAATGCCAAAATAAGCTTCAGTCACGTAAACACTCATTTTAGTCATTCCACTGCGTTGCTTCAGCAGGAAAAAACATATCTGGTCTGAAAGGGGAAAAAATGATATTACCAGACAGATTCAAAACAATTCATTCACCGTGACTTCCCTGACATTTCTTAGATTTCCTGTCAAGTGGAATCCCGCCGACATCCATTTTGCTTCACCAGCAATTGTGAAAAGCAAGCGACCTGCATATCCATCTTGTTGTGCTGTTTGAGTGAGGGATCCAGGTGGTTTCTCACTGCTTGCCCATCACTCTCTCTTTGCTCTCCTGTTGCTCTGTCCCTGACAGGTGGTGCTGAGGTTGGAAACAGCCAGGAGGGGAGTCAGGGATTTCATTGATAGGGTGTAGACGGCTTGAATGAGCAGTGAAGTGAAAGAGAAGAGGACAAGGAGGAAGTGGGTAGGAAAGGGGTTAGTGGTTGGGGAGCTCCAAAGAGGTGGACATGAGGTTGGATTCGGGCCGTCCAGAGTTAATGGGCTCAGACGAGGTAGAGAAAGGGATATCGGTGCTGGTTAATGTTTAATCCCCCATCCCCAACCCCTTGTCTCTTGCCTGCAGTACCCTGCATCTGATAATCCTTGGGCTGCCTCTCTTCATCATCAAGGTGTCGAAGGGAAGTGCCTCTGTAAATATTTAATTGGCTGCAGCATGCCGGTGTTAATTATGCGGGTGTGTTTTTCCTTTGCTTTGCTCTCTGCCCCAGCATTTTTGACTATGTCCTTGCACTTTTCTCCCCTTTCATATTAATATTTCCCTATTGTTCCCGCTTTTATGGTTACTACTAAGGCCAATACTGGTATTATCACGCAAAACTACTGCTACAAAACTGCTATATCTGCTTCTCTTGGTGTAGTTACTGTCAGTACATGCTGTAATTCTGTATTCCACTACAGCTTTTTCTCTTTCTCAGTAACTTTCTTTCACCTCGCCCCGGTTATCAATCTTCAGCTTTCCCCTTCCACCTTGTGCTATACCTCTCTCCTTCTCTTTTCAATTTCAAAACCACAGCAGCCCCCTTTAAAATGGATTATTGTTATGGGTTTCATTATAGCCTCTGCTGTTATCCGTCTTGACGCCAATCATGCTTTCAGAAGTAGCTTTCCCTCCTCTCTGTGTTTATTTGATCGTCAAGGGCAATGCGAAATAGATGAACAGTACAAAGACAGCCTTTCAAGGACTTTGCAGGCTAAAGTTGTACAGCTCAATAGGGCTATACTCATAAGTGTCTGCCAGTAGCAAGTGCAATTACAAACAGGCGCATGTAAAAGTCAAGAGAATACAAATCACATAATAGATGTCTCGTGGGTACTAAGCAAGCAGCCTTGCAATGCTTTTACAGACAAAAAGACACAATGTAGGGGAGCACAGAGACAAAAACACTGGACCACAAGTGGAGGGAATTATGACCAAGTCTACATTATGGGCAGCAACAGATAAAGTGTTATCCACAGATGAGCAAAAGAGGTTTCTGCTTCTGCAGGGTGTATAAAAACAGAATTGAGTAGCAATGCAGTAGTATTGTGTAATCCCCTAGGCATCCCCGTACAATTTTATTCTCTTAAAATGTCAAATCCAGACTTGAGGCTCAATGCTATGTGCAGACAAAAGGCTTAAGGGGGTCATCTGGACAGGATTCAAGGATGCATTTGTGTCTATGCTTGTGCATGTATGATTCTGGAGGAAGGAGGTTCCATTTGTGTGCTAAGCAGGTCGTAGCAAGGACGAGAGATACCAGTAGGCATGACAAGACTGTATCTGGCGTTGACAGCAGCGAGCAGGGAAATTCAATATGCCGGTGGCCACACCAACACCAGGGCTGGCTCTGTTCTTTATTATTCATTCTCATCAATGTTTTTCCCCATCCTTGTTTCAGTGTAGTAAAACAAAGTGAAGATAAAATATTTGTGTGTGCGTGTGTATGTTAGGTAAGCTAGGTAGCTGGTCGTTCAAGATTCCCCGTTGGCAAGCACATTCCTTAGCTGGGTGTCAAGATTTCTGAATCATCCAGGTGGGTGCAGTTTATCATCCTATATGCTGAGGGCCCCAGGAGGAAGAAGAGAAAATGGAGGATTTGAGTTAGGGATCAATAAAGCTGAATGCAACAGAGAAAAGTGACATCTGAAGATTCTGTTTTGGCCATGAAACAGCACAATAGTGTTTTCACACAGGCCTCATTATTGTTTTGTTTGGCCGCGTCTGTTGTGTTTGACCAACGACATTTGAATTAATAGCCTGAAAGGAGTAAACACCATGGTGGGAGACACATGCTGTCATTCAGTGAGATGATGTTTACATTTTGTTTTACACTCAACACTCCCAGTTCACACTGCGGAGCCACTCTTTTTGTTCCTTCGTCAGAAGCAGGTACTGACTAATTTCCATCAGAAAACATTGTTTTATCAGGTAGTTTAGACACATGTACTGCTGCGTGTAGGACACAAATTCAGATCAGGTAATGCATGTTTGTGTTCATGACTGGATGACTTGGACAGTCATTTCAAAAAAGGAGTACAGTGAACCCAAAGCACATATATTTCTATTTACAAATTAGGGCTGCCAGAAACAATTATTTTGATAGTCGACAGTGTCACCGATTATTTTTGCGATAAGTCAACTGATCAGATCACGCATCCATGTGCACATGTGAAAACTATAACTTTAATCTAAGCCAAACTGATTTACTCTGGAACAAATAAAACACTAAGTTATCATTAAGTTATCGAAGTGACCTATATATCATGTTTAACCTGAATAGCAAAGGACCGCGGGGGTTCTGAAAATGATTTGCTAGGAGTCCGGTGTTCTCACCGGCTCTAGTGAGCCTTAACCTTCCGGTCAGCTCGTCTCCAAAAACATCGTTGCACTTTTGTGATGTCCTGATAAACTGAGCAGATATTTGAAGTTTACACAGCTACATTCTCGCCTGAAAATATCTTAAAAGTTTATTTTGTGACCCAGAAAGAGCAATAAGAGTAATATTAAAACTAAGTAGCTGTTGCCATTGTTGGAAATTGGAATTGGCTGGGCCGCGCTATGAATCCTGGGATAGGTTGGGCCACGAAGGATACGCCCGACCCATCCTTCAAATCTGCGGAAAAGGAGGACGCATTTGTTGGAGTCTTCGAATTTGGACAGCCTTCCTCGCGTCACTGTCACGTAATCAGCCTATAAATGCGAAGGATGCAGCCCCTGAATTTGGACACAGCTACGATACCGAGCTCCTTCTTCTTCTTTGGCATTTAACGGCAGCGGGCATCCTTGTAGATGCATTGCTGCCATCTTCTGTTTCAGTTCGTTATTACACTCTTAAATCCTACTGCTTATTCCTGTGTCCTTCGGGATCTTACAAAGCTTCAAACGACGTGTCAGCTATTAAATTAGTCATCAACGATGACATAATAGTGACTAGTTGACTAATTGTGGCAGCCCTATTACACACATACAAACACACATATATGTATGTATAGATAGATAGATAGATAGATAGATAGATAGATAGATAGATAGATAGATAGATAGATAGATAGATAGATAGATAGATAGATAGATAGATAATTTTGGGCATGTAGCCCATCCCTGTGGACTTGGTTTGTATGCTTTGCCGTCTGTATTTTTATCAACATGGAGTCGTCCACCTGTCAGGCTCATAATATTATGGCTGCTTTTTACAGAATGCTTTTCAGGAAAGTGTATGGTCCCCGCACTGCTCCGAGGGCACCTTTGTCTCAGGACAGAAGTGTTTTCTCAAATACAAATGCTGGTCCCGTTGCATTGATGCATTCGAAGTGACAGGGGTCAAAAAGGGTTATACAGTGGTGAGCGTGTGCTTGAGTCAGGTAGATATTATGCTAAATGTCTGTGTAAGTGTGTTCCTCTGTGTCATTTTTTTTGACTCCCGTGTGCCTACATGAAGTCACATTTGTATTTTCCTCAGGGAATGCGAAGGGAATCTTTTCTATTTTTGTTGTCACGGTGGCCTCCTTTATCTCGATGGGTTTGGTTCGTAGAAGAGCGTGTGGGTGTACTCACAGACTTGCTCGTCTGTGATTTGTCCTGTGATTCACTGTGGGAGAGGAAGTGTGTGGTGAATGTGTTGACCTGGTTATCATGTTTTGCGGCGCTTAGGAGCGCAGGCAGGGTGATACAGGTTTTAGAATGCAAGGTGCCAATCGAGCTGTGAAAATGGGAATTGAGTAGGGAAATGGGAATAGCTCCCTGCTGGTTTGTAACCTTCGCAATGTTGTGTGGAGCATTCAGCGTATGCACACATCTTTTATTCAATCGATGCGAGCGCATGTGTGTGCTGCATGCGTGTCTCTGTGCTTACATTATTTGATAGAGTGCGACTTTTCTCTGCGTGTGCGTCTGTAATTGTGTCTGTGGGGTAGCGTATTCATGACATCATGTCACACAACAGAATTGAATTAACCTAAATATAGTCTAGTGGGTAGAGAGTATAGAGCACTTGAAAGGGAACAGCTGAGGGCTTGAGCTGAGGACCATCTAAGTCTTAGATGGAAAGCATAAGCACTGCAACGGTATGCAATTTTACTCCAGAGTAAAAACCACAGACAGCTTTTAAACACTGGACATGATGGCTAATGCGCTACGCCCCTCCTTTAAGCTGTTCTGAGAGGAAGGGAGAGATGAAGCCAGTTCTGGGATCCTTGGCCAGCCTAGATAGCGTAGCAGCAGCGCCCATTAATGCGATTACAGCTTTTAGTGGGAGATTTTCAGGGCCAGTTTTATTCTGAGACGTCATTAGTTTATCCTCCTTTCTTGTTCCCCGTCGGTGTGTCAGCAGACAAATATACACATTCACATCGAGGAGCAACCTAAACCCAGACGCTCTGATTGCTTATACGCAAAATGAGCCGCATATGCACTGGTTCACATGCATGTAACCAACGCATGACTTAATGAACACACATGCGTGATTATAGCCTATATTTGCCATTGTGCAGCCACAGAAGTTATTCCACACTTATATTTACAAAAAGTCCAAAGAGAACAGGCACAATTAGTCTTTATTTAAGAGATGATAAATTAGTCTGTAGTGCAGTTAGCACAACTGTCTGCGCTGCAGTTTGAGAACCTTTTGATTAGCGGTCCAAAATGTGCGTTATAATTCAGAAGCCTTTGTCATTATTCTTTGTAATCAAAACATGATTTCACAAAGACCCTTCTTTAATTTAAAACTCCCATTTCCCATTTATTTAGTGGTGCACTGCCATTCATTTTGGGTCTCATCTGTTTGAAAATTCATATACGGCATGCTTAACATTTCGTGGAATTTGTGTGGCTGCTTAACAAACCGTGAGGTTCTTCTTAGCAACTCAGTGCAGCAGGTCCATTTCATAAAGTCACCATTTATTAAACCTCAAGGCTAGACAGCAGCAAAAGCCTATATTGAGGTCATCTTTCAGGCGGTGGGAAGAAAAGATTGTCAGAGATGGAGGGAGGACACAAGCCGCGATATCTAGTGTCATGCTGTGTTTTGGCAGAGTTTAGATGGACAGAGCCAGGCGTCTTACTGGGGAGCGGCTTGCCTCAGTAGGCAATATCACTGCCAGCATATAAGGTCTTTGAGTGTGGTCCAAAAAAGTTTGCGAAATGACTTCAAACTGTTTACTTTTTTTTTCTTCGTACCTGAGTGTGTCAAACACTCAGGTAAGTACTCAGGTGCTCTCAGGATTTGTGTCTGTTCTTGTGTCAGTTTGTAATATATGTTTGTGCTATTGCAAGCATGTGCCTGTTTTCTGTGTGGGTGTGTGTGTGTACGCGTGTGTGTGTGTGTGTATTGGTAGGCAGGATGAGCATCCCTTCTGTTACCGTTGCTGTCCCTTCATTTCACGCTCCGGCAGCTCCGCGTGAATCCTCTTCCCTTTGCTCATTATCAGTGCTGTTCAATGAACGAGCAGCCCACCAGAATGCAGGGTAAAACCAAATCATTATTCAAGTATGGGGGTCAGTGCAGACATTGTGACTCTTTTGTTTAGTATATTTATTACTTTCCCTTCAGAGCGAGCAGGATGCAGGACACATCTCTGGCCTGAATGATTTTGTGAGGTGGTCGATCTTTAAGTATCTTACCTGAGATAGATGAACACTAGCGGAGTGTCTGGTGTTTTTATTGGATGCTGATTGCACTCTTCTCTCATTTTTCTTGGCAGGGTCCAGCGTGCACGGAGCAGAATTCGGGCACCTGCCGGACAACATTACAGTGCTGGAAGGCGAAAGCGTTACTTTGAGGTAACTCTTGATCCTACACCTGCACCGACTGATTACATGAAAAACATGTTTGCCTTCCCACCACCTGTCACACTGGTATAATTGCCAATCCTCTGTCACATAACTTCAATTAGGCATCCTATCCTGTGCCATATCTTCCATCTCTGTTTATTGTAGCTAACTGACTAATATCTGTCAAATGTCACTAGAGTCACCCAGTCCTTCTGCAGTCATATTTTCTTTTAACTTAGATGTAACAGTAATGAAGTCCAGTCCTGCTCGGGTGGTGGACCGTCTCTGCATCCAACCACAACTACCTAGCTGTGATTGATGAATCAGAAATCACAGCTTTTCCCTGCTCCCAACCAAGCAAAAAAAAAAACCCAGCCAACTTGCTTTTTTTTCTCCTTGCATAGATGTGACCTGGCTTGGCAGTAAGCAGTGCTAGAAAAATAGCACCCCCCCCAAAAAAAAATTCAAGTCAACATTACTTCCATCACCTTTAAACCTACATATCTCCAACAGCTCTGAGCAAATTCTCAAGTTCCCTTTTCTTTTAAAAGAAGACTGGACTTCCACAAAGATCAAAGCTATTATTCTGAAGCCAAGTACATTCTGTCAATTTTCATTAACATGAAAATGTCTCTCTAAAAAATTTAAATTAAAAACGCTGGAAACTCCATTCTTTTCAGGAAATTTAACTTTAATGGTTCTATTAATAAGTGAAGTAATGTGTATAGGATTGTTTTGACACCCCCCCCCCCCCATTTCCTTCATACAAGGTCTTTTAAAGTTTTTCTTTAGTCACTGGCTACTTTTTTACAGTCCTTGTACTTGAACATTTTCAAAGAAAGGTTTTATTGTTTGTTTGTTTTTAATGTATTTATATATTTATCGTATATTTATTTGTTAAGTCAGTTAATGACCTATGAATCAGTTATCTGTAGAAGAAGAACCTACCTCAAGGGATAAACTAGTATTGTGTCTTTACAGGACAACAGAGAACCAATTTTGAGGCACTTTGTTACTAGCAGCCTGTTGCAAAAACACATAATTTGTTCTCATTTCTTAGTTGAAACTATGAAAAATGCCACAGAAAGCAGAGTTTGACAGGCGTAAAATAGTTTTTTTGCACCAACAAAGTGATTCTCACAGAGCTATTAGACAAACAATATGACATATCTCAGCCTAGTGTGCAGTGTGTCTTTAAAAAATTAAGGAAACTGGACGAGTAGAGGACAAAAGTGGCAGGCCTAAAATACTATGTGCAGCAGATAACCAGTATCTGAAAGTCATGTCCTTAAGAAATTAGAACAAATTCAGCAAAGACCTGACACAGGACCTGAGAGATGCATTTGGCAAGTGGTTGATCCATCTACTGTTCACTGAAGCCTCATCAAAAATGGTCTCGGTGGAAAGGTGGCTGCCAAAAAGCCATTCATAAGGAATGGAAACAAGTGGAAAAGGCTGGGAGAGAAACATCTGAGGTGTGCCAAATTACTCAAGAACTGGACTGGAAATAAGTGGCAACAGGTTTGACGCAGTGATAAATCCAGATTGGAAATTTTTGGGTTCAAGTTACTGTTAATATGTACAGAGGAGGTCAGGAGAGAGATACAGCAATGAATGTTGAAAGCTATCTGTAAAACACAGTGGATGCTCAATCATAGTGTGGGGCTACATTTCAGTCAGTGGTGTTGGGTATCATGTCAAAATTGATGGAATTATAAACTCGGAAAAATGCCATCAGATTTTGATCAACCATGCAATACCATTGGAAGGCGTTTGATTGGGAGCACCTCCATTATTGAGGATGATAATAATCATGAACACACAGCCAGTGGAGTGAATACCTGGATAAAAAACACACACAATGGAACACTATCATTCATGGATTGGACTCCCAAGAGCCCGGACCTTAACATTATATTTCATTTCAAGCAGTATGGGATCATCCTGACACAGTGCGGAACAAAAGACAGCCAACAGCCAAAGAAGAGTTTTGGAAAGTCTTTCAAGAAGCCTGGTGAACTATTCCTGAAGACTAGTTAAAGACTGTTTATAAGATTGGGGAATCCTGCAGTCAGCTGAGACTGAAGAAGTCACTTGGATGAATGATGAAACGTTTCTCCCAGAATACGCTACGTCCAGATGAACAGAATCAACTTTTGGAGATAGTTAAAGAACTTACTTGAAAGCTTGCCTAAGAGACTTCAGGATGTGTTAAAGGATAAAGGTGGTCATACCAAATATTGGCTTTCAACCTCATTAGAAGTTCATTATACAGTATACTGTATTTCCATTTATATTTTCACGTTTCCCATTGTCTTAAAAACTATAAACAAATGAGAGGTAGCTCAAGACCTTTGGCTTATTCTAACAGATAACATGCAACACCCGGTGATTGGGTGTGGGTTGCACTGTCACTTCACAGGGTATCTTAGAGAGTTACCCCGTACGGGGAATAACGAAGTTGAGAGATAGTCTTCACATGATAAAGAACGTTTGGTTATTTTGTAATGTTGGTTCTCTGAATGAGAGACTGTCCAGCCTCAGGCTGCTTGGAGACACATTCCGATTATACCTTTACTGGTTTCATGTCTGCAGAGCTGTTTTATATGTAAGCTGTGGGTCGTGGCCAGCCTAGCCGGAGTGTCTTAAAGTATCAACTAGCCATGGCTGGGGGGGCGAGGTAATTCCCTGTACATATGGAATATGTAAGGAAGTGGAGAAATAGCCTCTCAATCAGAGAACCAAGGTTTCAAAGTAACCGAATGGTCCCAATGTTAATTAGAGGGTTTAAAAGCTTCGACAGTGGGGCTGTGAAGGCATGTTTCTTACTGAAATGTGTGTGCAAGTTTAGTCTGTGCCGGTCAGCAAATATCTGTCATACAAAAGACTAAAGAGCTTTATAAATAAACTACATTTTAATGTAAAATTACTTGTGCCCAAGTGGCACAAATACTTGTGTTATGCTTGAGACAATGCTGTTTTGTTGGCTTTGATGCGGGCCATTAAGATGAGGCGCATTTGATGCTATTATGGTGCTCATTTCCTCTGGGCTTGCAGTCCTCTAGCAACATCATCAGTGCAGAAGTGATTAATTTTAAAAATAGATTAATAGAGCGTTTGTACACAGATAATGAATTTTTATGATGTATTCTTTTTCAATTCAAGCACACAATGCACAAACAGAAAACTAAGCATAATCAAATCTTAATTATTTCTCTTCCTTTATTCCTCTACCTGCTAGGAACACGAACATTCGCACATGTCTTCTAGGGCATTTGTTAATAGTTTTCAGGTTTACCTGTTTTATGGGGGTTTTTCTATTATGGTGCTACTATTGCTGGCCTGGCAAGTGATCTAAGATTTATTTTAGTTAAAATTTCTCTAGATCAAGTCAGTTAAACATAAAGACAACAGTTGAAGCTGGGTAAGGACATCTAGTGGCCAAGCCAGGAATTAAAGTCTCACCTTTGGCACCTTACACCTCTTCTGTACCATGCCTCAGACTTTCAACCACTTTCATTCAAACATGCCAACAGGCTTACATCAAGACTTAAAGAGTGTGTGTTTTAGACTGTATTTAAAGTTTTCTTCCAGAGAAAAACAATGTAACTAAACTGTAACTAATAATTTACAACCGCTTTTTGTAGTAATGTGTTGCTAACAAGCTGTTTTATTTATAATACCATTAAATGTCAAAGAGTTTACAGACAAATCCAATAAAAGTACAAGTAAAAGAAGCCTGACGTATTGAATGGAGAGACATAACAAATACAGTTACATAGCCTACGGTTACTGAATGGATTGATGAGTATGATAACGAGGTGACTCATAGGCTATAGCCTTGGCAGTCACAGTCTTTCCACCTAATTGAACAATCAACGCTCACTATCATTATGAAAACACCAGAAGAGGTACTATTTTAGGAGACTGTTGTTTCTTTTACTAAAACTCAAAGACTGAAGCACACATTCAGCTGTAATGTGCAGGCTGCTCTGGTGGCTCATCGATGCTTAACACTGTACTAAAAGAGAGGATATGCCTAATATGGTCATCAGGGGCATAACTCTTTGAGCACATAAGTCCCACCCATCTCCTATTTGAACCGTTTGCAAGGGGCAGACAGTCCGAAGAAATGGGTCTGAAGGGAGGAGAACATGAGCTAAAACAACTCTGTTTACAAGGATGAAGTGAAGGGCAGCAGCCACAGCAGATAAGTAAGGATCTGTTATAGTCCAGGATTAAACATGTGGAGCTTGAAATGAGCATGTGTTTTATATAGATAGATATAGATAGATATATGAGTGTGTGTGTGTGTTATTTGTAAATTTACCAGCTTTCACCTACACCAATGAAATATTTCAGCAGGTTTAAATATCTGGGATCAGCCATCCAAGGCAAGTGACAGTGGACAAGAGAGGTGAAGAAGAGAGTGCAGGCAAGGTGGAGTGGGTGGAGACAAATGTCTTGGTGATTTGTGACAGAATGATAGCAGCAAAAGCAAAAGGTGAGGTTTACAAGCTGGTAGTCAGACCTGCTATGATGTATGGTTTGGAGACGGTGCCACTTACAAAAAGACAGGAGGCCAACCTGAAGGTGGCAGAGCTGAAGATGTTTAAAATTTTTTGTTAAGCGTGATCAGGATGGACGGGGTTAGAAATGGGTACATCAAAAGGACAGCTTAGGTTGAGCAGTTTGGAAACAAAGCATCGCAGAAGCAAGGCTGAGATGGTTTGGACATGTGCAGGGGAGAGATAGTGGACAGGACAAACAATCCTGAATATGGAGCTGCCAGGCAGGAAAAAAGAGCACGACCACAGAGAAAGTTCGTGGATGTTTTGAAGGAGGACGTGTGGACGGCTGGCGTGATGGAAGAGGATGCTAGGGGTAGGGTGAGATGGAGATGATTCGCTGTGGTGACCCCTAAAGAGAGCAGCCGAGAGAAGAAGAAGATATACTGTTTATATTACACTTGTTAATTACTTCCTGTTTTCCCCGCAGATGCCGTATTGACGAGGAGGTGACCCACAAGGCCTGGCTGAACCGCTCTAATATCCTTTTCACGGGGACAGATAAGTGGTCTCTGGATAGGCGTGTGACACTGGTCAATAGCAACAACAGCGACTTCTCCATTCATATTGATAAGGTGCAAGTAACCGACGAGGGGCCCTACACCTGCACCTTCCAGGCCAATAACAAGCCGCGCATCGTTCATGTCTACCTCATTGTTCAAGGTCAGCAGCTGGGTTCAGTCAGAACAGGAATCTATTATAAGTGGCTGTTTATTGCATCCGGTACTCTCGGATAATTTCTCTAATATATCCAGAGTGCAGATTTGATTGCCAGTGATGCCGCCAAAAAGTATATATTACACCCATGGTACTGTAAACTGCCCTGGATCTGATTAAAAAGTTTAATTAGGCTTTTTGCTATTCATCCAAACATAGTGCTGTCAAGAGGGTGTGATTGAAGTCTGATTTCCATGGAAGCAATTAAGATGGTTTCTATGGCCGTGTGTGTCAGCATTAGTTTTCTGTAAAATCATGATTGAATGTATACCTGAAATCTATGATAGACAACTTAGTCATTAATGTTTATGATGTCTTGGTGTTTAAGGTATTTATATTTATATGAATGTGAAATTACTCGTGTCTTCAAAGCTCAGCTGGCCTGTGTATGTGTGTGTGGCTACAGTGACGGAAGACTAGTGCGGTGACAGATGAGCCCATTTGTTATTTTCATATGGGCTGTTAAGATTACTTGTCTTTATAAACAGAAAGTTAGGCAGATCAGATGGATGAGCCTGTATGTTGAGTAGATGAGGTACACAGGAGGCTGTCCAAGTGCCTGACTAAATAACTGACAGTACTGGACCTCGACTGGAGCTCAGTCATCAAGTCAGCAGCTAAGTGAGTGAGTGTGTGACTGATCCTTAGTGACATGATGTATCGATGCAGGACTGCCTGGAGGATGGATCTAAGACCTTTTCCCCCTGCATGTGTCAGATTGTATGCATATTTTGGGGCTACGGAGTGCAAAATGTAGCCATACATCACCGACTTTTAATAGGATATATTAGGTAAAAATTACAGGGATAAAAACACGAGGTCTGGCTCAAAGCTCACAGGTGGCAGAGACAATGTCATCTGCTTTGCTGGAGATTTCTCATCACACTGCAGCCAAGTAACACTCTTGTCTGCAGGGTCCAAAGCTTGGCACAGATGACCATATATACCCAATTAAATGCTCAATTCCAAGTCGCCCACATTTCCCACCCTTGCTTGATAACACACAAAATAATTACACCCTCAAGTCAGTGTATCGAGCAGGAGCAGCTTTACCACCACTCCAATCTGTACTTTATTGCTGCAAGTATTCAGCTCCAGCAAGATAGAGAAAAGTATCTTCGGTAGATGTCTCACAAAAAAGCAATCTCAGAGGCAGGCTCATTAAAAACAATGATAATGGGCTATTTAAATTCAAGGGCCACCTCGTTATCAAACTAACTACACGCACAGCATCCCCAACACTTTGAGTTGGGGCCAAAATGGTTTTCAGGGGTGGTCATTCTCACTGAAACAGTAGAAGTAAAAAAAATCCTCCAATACCACTTTTGCAAGTGCCCTTTCTTTTTCAAGACAAAACTAGAGTCAGTGTCAAGAGAGGGAAATGGTAATATCCATTTGCAGGAATTTAGGATTGCTGCAATGGAATGAAGGAAGAATATTGTTGCACAGTTCAGTAAACACTCAAGCATAGATCATTAATCACCGGATTGTGTGTCTGTCTAAGCTGCAGAGATTTGCATCATATGTTAAACACCTTAATAGGATGTAAAGCTGTACCTTATCAATAATGTATTTCGAGGTCATATTTTAATGGTGCGATCCTGTTTTTCAGTGCCAGCCAGAATCGTCAACATCTCAAAAAATGTGTCAGTGAACGAGGGAGAGAATGTAAACCTCTATTGTCTGGCAGTCGGCCGGCCTGAGCCCACTGTCACCTGGAAAGAACAGAAATGTAAGCTACCCCTTCGTGCTTGCTTGCCTTAACATACAGAGATCTAATGTTCACAGCTTCACCTTTATCTCCCTGCCTTTACATTCATCCCTGACACTCATTCGCCTGTTAAAGCCTTTTTTTTTTCTCCCAGCCTATAAGCTTATCAGCATTCAGCTCATGTTCACGTCTTTATCCCTGGCTTCTGTGTCATCATTCTTAAACCCAGCTGTTTAGTTTGTCCCCATCTTAAATTCATACTCCCGCATTTCCCCATGTCCCAATGTTTTGTCCCAAATAACCACACATTATACGTAATTATCCCCACCGCGCCGCCTGTAATCATCAGCATCTGTCTTCATCCACCTTGTCAACCAGCATCGTGATGCCAAAAGCCACTTTTGGCACCAAATCAGCTATTTTAAACCTCTTCTGGTGTGAGGAATTGAAGCTCGTTCAGGGTGGTCAGGAAGCGCATCTTGATAGATGAAGTCAGTCAGTCCATTTGATCTAATCAGCGCAGCATTATTCCATGTGAGCTCCCGTCTTCGTCATCGCCGATGTCCAAAGTCAAGCAAATAACCTTTACGTGGTCTCTAGAGATTGAAGAGTTCATTTTTTGGTTTTTGCCATATTGCAATTTGTAGTTTTTGTCTCATCTGTTTGACACATAAAGAAAATTGCTATGTACTGAATATACCACTGTGCTATGACTCAGAGTTTCAGCTGTTTGTTTTCAGAGAAAAGGTTGGGATGTTAATTTATTTTCTTGCTGTTTCTGTTTTGTGGGATAAACTGGAAGCTTAAGAGCTCTGTGACAATGGGTGAATTATCAGAATTGAACTTTCTTGTTTATAATATCAGCATGTGTGCTAGAAAGTTTCATAATATCCTTAGCAACTGACAGATGAATATAATAGGAAGCCACGAAGCAATAAGGATCATTATTTTACAGTTTTTCATTTTTTATTGTTGGTTTCAGCACCTTTTTTTTCACACAACAGAATTGGCTAACTTGTAGCCTGAGTACAGCTGTAGCAACACAGATCAAATGCAGTAGCAAGCAGCAGTAATAAATAGGTCAGTGTGAACAACTACTGAACACGATGTAATTATACTGCCGATAAATGCACAACCTACTGTAGTGCTGCACTAACAGACAGCTTTGGGCTTACTCAGAGGCCTGTTCCTTCTCTCTTTCTGTTTGTGACTGGGTTATCATGCTGTGAACAGTATGTCCTTCGCTGTACAGTTAGTGCTTATGAACCTACACAGTACACTACAGTACCTCAGGGAGGGACAAACCCAGGAGTGATCACACACACCCACAGACACACAAAATATAGAGGAGAAAAGGAAAGCATGCATGAATGCACACCTGCAGCAAACACGCACACAACCTCACATCACAAACTCTGTGCAGTTGTCCTCTCTTGAAAGTCTACAGCATTTCTCCTCTCTCAGCAATAATCCTCCCTCTCTAACCACCCCACCAACTCAAACTGCTTCCCCACCCCCCCACCCCCCATAACCCCTCTGCTTGCAGAGAAAGAGATAGGGCCCACATTGCTATTCCGTAGGAGTCTCTGCAACCAAGCCATCAGTTGCAGAGGACCAGGGGTGGTAGAGAAAGGAGGGGGGGTCGAGCCCAAAGAAACAGCAAGAAGCTGCCGGCCATCTGTCCCCATTACTCAGAGACTGCATAGAGAAACTGCAGGGAGGGGCGGTGAGAAGAGGAGTTGAAAGTTGAGCAGAAAATGCGTATGCAGTACACCAAGACGTGGTAGAATAGGAGGAGGAGAACCACCCGAAAGTTGAGGGGGATGAGGGGGATATGCTAAAAGTCTTTGACCCCTTTGCGTCCTGTCTGCAGCTACCAGACTCCTTATTCACATACAGATAGTAATACCGCTCGGCGCTGTTATTTGCAGTCGCCGTCTCCTTCATCTTCACCAGTAGCACAGATACAATCTTGTGCACCCATTCACTCTCTCTGGCATCCATCAGTTGACCCACACAGAGGCATACAGGCATTTTGTCTTATCCAGTTAAATACACCAGCACAGCCCAGGCTTATCATTTGACGTACCATCCATTAAACCCTGCAGTAACACAGTCTTAGAATAGATGCTTATGGCTGTGGAAGGAAGGTGATCTTCTTTTGGTGCCAACTAGAACTCTCGGACAGGATGATAAGTATAATGGTTGCGTATGCTTATAGAATATATAAATAGGTTAGTTACAGGTAGATTGGGCTTTGATATTTCTGGTAGGTGTTCTATGGGCTGGGATGCTAAACTCAACAGCAGTGCTATCATAATTAAAATATGGTTTGTTTGGCTCCAATTCAGTTTGAAGGCTGGCAACAGGAAGGCGGTAAGCAGAGGGAAACAAATCCAAATGGGCGACAGGCGTAAACACTATATGGGCACAATAAAGGATAGATGACTAGATGATAGATGACTGTCAGATGACCTGTGTATGTTGGCAAGAACACTGAATACTGAGTACAATTTATCATGCACATGTAATTTGGGAATAAGGAGCATGTGTGCAGGTGGGTGGGGAAATTAGGTAACTGGAAAGGAGGAAAGACGTCTGATGGCTTCCAGTCAACAGGTGGTCAAACAGTGTTCCCAGAAACACCTTTATTTTTTCAACTGTGAAGTGTTTTCACTAAGCATATATGTCGAACACTGTGCTTTCATAAACAAATGTTTATGGATTTGTGTTAACGTGCAAGACTTGGACTGCGTTATATCTTGATTTAACAATCTGTTAATCTATTTCCTCAAATCATAATACTTTCCCAGCTATGAGCACATTTGTTCATTCTAAACACAGTAAAACTTTAAATTTTTTGCTTAAATTGCTTCCAAATATTTAATGAGTCCCCCAAAAGACCTGGGAACTGTGAAATGTAGCAAATGTTAATAGGTTGTCCTTCGTTTTTACATCCCACAATCAAAAAGGAGCTTGAAATTTAAGTCCAGTACTGATCAAGCAACATTTCGCAGATCCGAAGTGCAGGAAAAAAACATGGGAAAAACAATTTGAAGTGTTCTTGGGGAATTGTAGTCATACACGTGTAAAGCACTGGGGTGCACTGGCCTTGAAATTCTACTGTATCATTTAGATCAATTGACACACATTGCAGCTGCTGTATGCTACCAGAATGACTGGTTTTATCATTTGTTAGACTGCCCACCAATCTCTGTTTTAACCTCACATCAGACCACTCTGCCTTGACTGTAGTTTTTGTAATGGAAATGGATAAGAGGAGCCGAGAAATCAAGTGCCCTGGTAGTCTAGTCAAGCTCAAAGTGCTGCCGGGGAAATAGAGCACGGTTTCACTGTTGCGGGCCAGAACTCTTGATCCTTTTCCCCCCTCTTATTCACAAACCCTGTCTCTTCCAAGGTGCAATCCAACTATCTCTGGTGGTCAGGAGTCAGGCTCCTTCAAAAGCCATAAGTGGTTCATGGAGCTGTATTTTACAGACCATTGTGGGAGTGCCAAGGGCCGGCTCCGCTCAGATATGATCTCCCGCCAAAGTGGAGAGAGGTGTGCAATGCAGGTCCAGAGATCTCAGGGGATGGAGAGGGAGGGGAATAAAGGGAGAGTGCAAGGACTGCTTTGCGATATTACATCATACATAGATGCTATGGATGAAAAGTCCATGAAAAAAACCTAATATCAAATAACCAACCTGACATCTGTCACTGTTTCTCTCGTTATGTTGCCATTTCTCTCCTTTTTACTTTATCTGTACATCTCTGTATCTCTTTCAGTCTCTTACACGGTATCGCTGTCAAATTACCACACTCTGTGTCTGTAATTCTCAATTTATAACTCGATTGCTCTCAGCGTTTTTTTATTCTTCGCTTTGTCCTTTTGATTTCTTTCGTCACCTGTAACAGCCTCGTGTGTAATTTCTCCAGTGTTAGTTGTCTGATTCTATCTCTTCTCCTCCTTCCCTCTACGCTGCCACGGCTCCCTCCTCCTTGCAAAGCTGGGTGCTCTGCCTGCTTGACAGAGATGTCACAAGAGAGCAATATTTATTAGACTAATCGAATGAGTGAATAACATCTCACCCACCCCACCCCATCAACCACGGCTCACCCGGGTGGCACAAGCAGCCATCACGGCGGTTGTCGCTCGCTGCTCAGCCTCTGCTGCAGCAGCTGCAAATAATCGTCTCCAGCTCAGTAGCCGCACTAATAATCCTCCAGTATAATCTTCAATTAGAACCGCCACGCTAATCTCTGACAGGAATAATCGTGGCGTTTAGCGTCTTTTTTATGTGTGCGTGTTTGCGTTGGTGTTCCTCTCAAACGTACTCAGGAGCTGTTTGTGTGTTTGTTAAGGGAAGTAAAGGTCTGCTGATTGACAGTGGCTTGGTTTGTGTGTTTTGGGAACTGGGTGGGGGCTTTGAAAGGGGAAAGTGTGCAGCAATTTAAGAGCTGGATTTCCTTGTTAGTGGTGAGATTATATATTATGTCGTGTTCCACAGTCTGACTTCTTTAATGGGGTAAAGGCAAAAAAAAAAAAAAGGCCTAATGGTTTCAGAGGCTGCGAGACAGCTGGCTGCTGTGCTTACAGGAGGAGGGGGTGCACACTCGCTATCATTCTTCTTCTCCTTGCACTCTTTCTCCCTCGCTCTCTTTTCCACTGTCGAACCAATAACACCCACAGCATCCATTCCCTCACATGAAGGAGCAATAACTTGTAGCCTGTCCCCTCGACTCTCCTCTCTGAAGAGATTCTGTGGCTGTTTTGTCGCCCAAGGAAAAAGACTGAAAGTGTGAGACTGACTAATTTGTTTTTTTGTTCACCTGGGAGTTTGTCAACATCAAATAACCGCCAAATATTCTTGCTCGCCGCGTAATGTGGTGAATGAGCAGTCCCCCCCCCTCCCCCCCAGTGTGTCCAACGCTTACAATTTCCCCCGACACTATGAAAGTAGTAAAAGAGTCACTGCTGTCACATTGTGTTTACTTACTTTGCATGTGCAAAAACATCAACTGAAGAAATGAGCATTTGGGCCAGGAGATAAAAATTGAATGAACGAATAATATTTTTTTTGTAATTATACACACCTTAATGCTCATAATAAGTATCATCATGCACTGTATTGTTGCATTGTTAACTATTTAAGGTTTTTCTATAATCCAAATTAATATTTCTAAATTGCGATAAACAATAAATCCATGAGGAAGTTGCCATTTGAGTATTGATAATAAAAGAATGTACATTCAGCTGTTCCTTTATTTGCCAGGGGGTCAGATTTCACACCAGGTGCCCTTCCTGATACAGACCTTCCATTTATCCAAGCTTGGGCCGAGCGCTTGGTTTTGACCCCCTGAGGCTGTTTTTGTGTCTCATCTTGGTCTCAAACTGTGAGTCTTTCACATGTAGGGCGAATGTGTTAACCACAACTTAAGTAGTAACCAAGGTCAGCCCAACTTCACTTCTTGAAAATGTTCTTGAATAATGCATTATATGTTGTCATCTAATATGTGCATCTTGGCCTCTTAAATGACATTAGCCACAATAAGCCGTACCTCAGCTAAAAAAGCTTAAGTCTGTTGCCTGCATCACCTTGCATATGATTTTTAGTGACCTTTGACTTCTACCTAATAGATGGGACGTTGCGTGAGGGAGAGTTCCTGGAGATCACAGAGATCACAAGGCAGCAGGCGCAGGACTACGAATGTATCACCAACAATGGTGTGGCCCCTCCAGACCAGCGTAAGGTCATAGTCACAGTCAACTGTAAGTATCCCACCTGTGCGCTGCACAAAATGAACTCCATGTCCGCAGTGATGTATTAATAATATATGTTAATGATTTCGATGCTTTATTATGTATACATTTTAAATTTGTTCTCTGCAGGTGCTTTTTAACCTTGTGGCTAGACCTGCCTTTTTGGTTGAAGTGAAGCTAAATGTATACACATTACTCATTCCAGTCTCTCTGTTTGTGTTTTCTCCTATCCTTCTCTACCAGACCCTCCCATGATCACAGACATGAAAAACATGCCAGCCCATTTGGGGAAGACAGCCATCTTGCGCTGTGAAGCCATGGCAGTCCCGCCAGCCTCCTTTGAGTGGTACAGGGATGATCATAGGTGAGAACACTTTCAATTTAGGTGCCAATTTGTCTGCTATGAAGCCTCCTGAATCTTTCAGTTATAACATTTGGTACTGTTCTACTTACACGGAATAGGCAGACTGGGCGAAGATCACGTATACACTGGTTGAGGCAGGTGTACCTGTTTGAAGCCTGATATTTGCTCGCCAAATCAGCATTCCATTTAATATCACAGTGAATTACAGGTGCGCCCTGCTTATCAAGCTAGAAAGACATCGCTAGCGTTGGCTGCAAATGCCCGAGGGGAACTCCAGCTCTCATGCAGATTTAGTCACGTCCTGTTGCAAAACCTTAGCCCACACACGAGTGGGTAAACTCATGGTTGCTCATCTCCATCTTTTACATACGATCTATGATCTACACTTAAAATATCCTTTTTTATATATATACAGTGGGGCAAAAAAGTATTTAGTCAGCCACCGATTGTGCAAGTTCCCCCACTTAAAATGATGACAGAGGTCAGTAATTTGCACCAGAGGTACACTTCAACTGTGAGAGACAGAATGTGAAAAAAAAATCCATGAATTCACATGGTAGGATTTGTAAAGAATTTATTCGTAAATCAGGGTGGAAAATAAGTATTTGGTCAATAACAAAAATACAACTCAATACTTTGTAACATAACCTTTGTTGGCAATAACAGAGGTCAAACGTTTACTATAGGTCTTTACCAGGTTTGCACACACAGTAGCTGGTATTTTGGCCCATTCCTCCATGCAGATCTTCTCAAGAGCAATGATGTTTTGGGGCTGTCGCCAGGCAACACGGACTTTCAACTCCCGCCACAGATTTTCTATGGGGTTGAGGTCTGGAGACTGGCTAGGCCACTCCAGGACTTTCAAATGCTTCTTACGGAGCCACTCCTTTGTTGCCCGGGCGGTGTGTTTTGGATCATTGTCATGTTGGAAGACCCAGCCTCGTTTCATCTTCAAAGTTCTCACTGATGGAAGGAGGTTTTGGCTCAAAATCTCACGATACTTGGCCCCATTCATTCTGTCCTTAACACGGATCAGTCGTCCTGTCCCCTTGGCAGAAAAACAGCCCCACAGCATGATGTTTCCACCCCCATGCTTCACAGTAGGTATGGTGTTCTTGGGATGCAACTCAGTATTCTTCTTCCTCCAAACACGACGAGTTGAGTTTATACCAAAAAGTTCTACTTTGGTTTCATCTGACCACATGACATTCTCCCAATCCTCTGCTGTATCATCCATGTGCTCTCTGGCAAACTTCAGACGGGCCTGGACATGCACTGGCTTCAGCAGCGGAACACGTCTGGCGCTGCGGGATTTGATTCCCTGCCGTTGTAGTGTGTTACTGATGGTGACCTTTGTTACTTTGGTCCCAGCTCTCTGCAGGTCATTCACCAGGTCCCCCCGTGTGGTTCTGGGATCTTTGCTCACCGTTCTCATGATCATTTTGACCCCACGGGATGAGATCTTGCGTGGAGCCCCAGATCGAGGGAGATTATCAGTGGTCTTGTATGTCTTCCATTTTCTGATGATTGCTCCCACAGTTGATTTTTTCACACCAAGCTGCTTGCCTATTGTAGATTCACTCTTCCCAGTCTGGTGCAGGTCTACAATTCTTTTCCTGGTGTCCTTCGAAAGCTCTTTGGTCTTGGCCATGGCGGAGTTTGGAGTCTGACTGGTTGAGGCTGTGGACAGGTGTCTTTTATACAGATGATGAGGTCAAACAGGTGCCATTCATACAGGTAACGAGTGGGGGACAGAAAAGCTTCTTACAGAAGACGTTACAGGTCTGTGAGAGCCAGGGATTTTCCTTGTTTGAGGTGACCAAATACTTATTTTCCACCCTGATTTACAAATAAATTCTTTACAAATCCTACCATGTGAATTCATGGATTTTTTTTTCACATTCTGTCTCTCACAGTTGAAGTGTACCTCTGGTGCAAATTACTGACCTCTGTCATCATTTTAAGTGGGGGAACTTGCACAATCGGTGGCTGACTAAATACTTTTTTGCCCCACTGTACATGAGTTGAAGCTTTATAGAAAATGCTTTTCCCCAAGTGGTTACGTTAAGCAAACAACTTGCAGGTGTCATTAACTCATGTTTTTGTTTTGTGGCATTGAAAAGTAACAGTTTGTCTGGTTAGAGGGAGTAAGTATAAGCCACAGCCAAACCACTGTTTTTTTTAACCATCTGTCGATAAACAGTAACAAAAAAAACGCAATAATTAAAATGTGACTTGAGGATTATTAAAATCCATCCAGTGCGCAGCAGGTTAGAGAAGAGGGGGGAGAAAGAAAACAGATTTAGCCATTTAAAACTCAATAATGTATTCATCTTCTTTTGCATTTTTGTTTTAAAACCCCCAGAACAAGGAAACATTATTCATAAAATTTGGGTAATTTTGTGTCTTTATTCTCATAAGAGAATGGTCCGAATTGAACATTTTCAGACAGAGAATTCATTTTTCAGTCATTTACTGTAGATATGGTTTTGGCTGCTGCTGATGTACCTAACCTCTGGCATTAGTATATATCTGAGATAATCATGTATATATCGCCATCTCCGGAGAAATATTAGCTTGTTGGCAACATATTTCCTCTATATTACAGACACATAAACTGCCCCTCCAAGTTTGTAAGAGGTCCCAGAGAGCGTAGAGGAGTCAGGGTGATTTGGCATCAGGCGAAGCACGACACAGAAGTACTTAGACAAGGCTTTGCTAGCCAGAGAGAGTTGTTAATAGAGTATAATAGGCCCCAATAGGAGGTATCAGTTATTTATGGGATGAGACTACAAGGTGAGACAGAACATAGAGATGAGGGCTATTTTGCACGTTTGTCTCTCTGAAAAAAAAGTTTCTCGTTCACACTGACTCGAGTGTGATGTTATTTTCTGTCACCAATTTTCTTGTCTTTCCTTTCTACTTTCTCCCTTTGCTTTTGTTACTGCACAATGGCTACCCAGGCCGGTAGAGAGTGACAACACCCTAAGGATCAAAAATGAGAAGACACGCTCGCTGTTGCTATTCACCAATGTGACAGAGAAACATTTTGGCAACTACACCTGCTTTGCCTCAAACCGTCTGGGGGCTTCCAACGCCAGTATGCTGCTGTTTAGTAAGTTATCACACACGACTAACTAAATGCAGGGGCTTCGGCACACAGCAGGGTATATGTATGCAAAGAGATTTCAAAAATACACTTACGTTTGACATCAATCATCGTGCAAGACTTGAAACACACATGACCCACTACCACAAAATTATATGCAATGACATACTGTTTTTCCCTGTTCGCCCACTCTGTTTACGCTCTGCACACAGCACAGCATTTTCACAGCCTTTTCCTGCCTCCCTCTTCCCATTTTCGTTATTCTCCGCCCCATTAAAGCTTTGCTTGCGTATATTACCATCTCTCTTCCCCCAGTTCCTGCAAACTCTCCGTCTCTCGTCCGTACACATTCCCGTCTGCACGCACACACACAGACTGTCGCTCGACTCTGTCCCGTTACCCAAGAAGTTGTCATTTCTCTCGGAGCCCAATTCACATTAACCGTCCCCAATGAGCGATTTCCTACCCTTCCATTTCCCGACACCACCCCCAACCCCCCTTTGGTGCATTCAGCATTACCATCTTAAGTGAGTCCTTCATCTATCCCCTTTCTTCTTTCATTCCTGTGCCCATTATCTCGGCCAGTCTCCCTTCAATGACTCACTCCTCCGTCAGACCCATATATCTTCCTGCTCTCTTTTTCCACCACCGCTGCCACTTCTGTCAGCCTATCTCTCCATCATCTGTCCTTCTGCCTCCTTTTTCCTTCCTAATCTCCTCCTGCCATCATTAGAACACAACAAACTCCTTTCTGTTCTGGACCGGGCACAGAAAATCGCAGCATAATCGGATACCTATGTGGCATTTCTATTCATACCCTGTCCCTCACTGTCATTGCCTTCCCTGACTTTCTTTCCCTGCTTTCATACAGATTGTTTCAGCATTTAAAGGTGCCACATGCAGCATTTTAACATCAACAACCACTATCACATCAAAATTGGCATATTATCATAATTACCCCCTATCAATGAGTCCATTACTGAGACCATTGGCAGTCTGTACTAGGTTTCACTTCACACTGATACTTTATAAGCCACCAGGTTAGATTTTTGAAACCTAGTAGACTACATAAAAGCACAAGAGTGGGTTAATTAAGGGTTCTTACAGTTGCCCATTCAAGCATTATGCAATGCCTTACTGCAAGTACCATATTCTTGATTGTATGCTGCGTTACATTGAATAAGCTGCTGTATTAACTTTTATTTTACTTTATTCATGACTGTTCCTAAACTCTTTAGAGTATCTAAGTTTACACTTAGATACAGCATAACTCTTAAAGGTTATGCTGTATCTCTAGTGATTCAGCGTGTAAGCTCCATAGATCCATCTCTAAAATAGGACTACACATCCCATCTCAGGCCCACCTTATCATAAACAACACATGTGCCTAGCAGCACAGAGGCGATACCTGTGGATGGAATTTGACTAAATTATAAATCCAAACACACCCTGGAGGACCAACAACAGAACTCCTGCTTAGCCTGTCCCTGTACTATTAATCCAGTTTTAGGTTATCACTCCAGCATTTAATGGCTTTGCAACTTCAGATGAACCACTTTAACTTTCTTAAGTTTCACAATAGCCTTTTTTCCCCTTGCTTTTAACACACAGGTGTAAAAGTGAATAATTTATCTGGGTCACACGTTGTGTGGGTTTCCAGCGCCAGTAGTGTTGCACTGTTTCGCTGTTTGACAGGCTAAATGGAGTGAAGCGTGATGAATGTTATTTACATTTAATATGTCAACCCTGAACATGTTTCATGCAAGCTTTTCATGGGTTGTAACTTGACACTGAGTATATTTGTGTTGCTGAATTAAGAAATGTAATCATTTAGACCTCATGGTGATTATTTGGATATGTCAAACTGGTAATATTAATAATTGCTAAATTTCATTCCAAATGCCCCTTTCATTATGAATGTTATGACATGTCAGAATCAGGCGAAACGTGCATCCATTTCCGGCTTCTCAGTGTCATTTGAATATATTAAATGCTGGTTACTTTCTTTTAAAATGAACCCACCCCTTATCTTTTTTTATAATTTACTAAATTATAGAAAATGCAGAAAAGGTGCAGTGATTTACTGAAACATGCAAATATATATATGAATACAGTATATAAGGCACGTACTAGATTGTTAATGTAAAATTCTAACAACCTTGAAAGTCAGTATTTGGTAAAACCACCTTTACTTTTAAACACAGCCTGAATTCTCTTAAGCAAGTTTTTTTTGTCATTTCTTTAAGTAGTCTTAAAGAACAGTTCTCCAGGCTTCTTGAAGGACATTCAAAGCTCTTCTTTGGGTGTTGGCTGCGTTTTATTCCATTCTCTGTGAAAATGACCCTTCAGGAACGTCAAGGTCCACAACTGATAGTACTCGATTGTGTGTTTTCTATCCAGGTGTTCTTTTACTCGTTTGCCAGTGTGTTTGGTATCATTGCCACGCTGAAAATCAGACACTTTCAAGATGGACTGCATGTTTGCTCAAAATCTGATGGTACACAGCAAATTCAAAAGTGTTAAATGTTTTGGTGTTAGTAGTCTTAGAGTTAATTTTACTCTAAGTAGAGTCACATGCTTTTAATGTAACTCTGAGGTGTAAAATGATAGTAGTTAAAATCGAGTGTTAAAAATGAGTGTTTCTATTTCAAATCTGGAGGTGTTACAATGGAAACATTAACTCTTGACCTCTTAACTCTGAACTCCTACAGGGGCTATGACACCAATAGAGTAAATTCACAGACTCCGCCCCCAGCACGGCTCCAATCGAAGCTGAAGTGAAGCCGTTTCAGAACATTTTGCTCTACATATTTGAGTTGTTTGCCATGCTTGGTAAGTCATTTTTTCAAAGATTGTTTCAATTATTATTATTAGCTTTTACTTCTGTGGCTCTTTGGAGTTGAGACAAAGCTATGTGAAAGGCATTAGCCATGTTGCTCGCTGATAGCACCGCTCGCTGTTTTAGCTAGCTGAAAGGTATTGTTTTCGGCAAATACCACAGCCTTGAAAAAAAGCTTGCATGTGAATTTTCGGTTAAATTTTTTGGTCAAATACACTTAAAACAATGTCTAGAATGTGAAATGTTGGTATAATGGTGCTACTTGAAGCCTGAAAACGATCTCCCATAAAAAACGAGCAAACAGCAGTAGCAGACGTCCTGACTGGTTCTACGTTAGCATTTAGATCCCTCCAGAGTTTTGTGCACACGGTTTAGGTAAAAATGAAAAAGGTTGAGGTTTTACATTTAGTTCAGTACTACCTGATGCCTGTGTCCTTATCTTTTTGGAAAATACTTTACACAAGTAATGTCTCAAAAAGGATTTCTTTTTTTTCTTTTTTCTTTTTTTTTACTGTGCTGCAATTGATTTGTGCCATTAATTAGTGTCAACTAATTTTTATTCAATCTCCACATAGGATATGCTTGTGAAGATGGAATATGGGGGAGAGCAGAAGTGCGTTGAAGTTCCACAAAGTGATGAATGAAGGACATGCATATTGTATTTTGTATTTATTGAAATAAGTGATGAGAATGCTGTTATTTGCATTTACCAGCTCACCTATGTCAGACCTTTTGATAAACGAAATTCTAATGAAAGTGAGAACATGTACACTGTTACATCTTTCAGAAAATGTTTTGAAATTGTGGTGCACAGTTCAGAATAAATGTTTTTCAAAAACCATTGCGTCTTTTTAGTAAATGTTTATTTCCAAAAGAAATTTCTAGAAGTTCAGAACAGTAAAATTCCCGCTTTTTAGAATTAATTAGAAGATAACTCTTACGTAGTTAAACTAAAATACTCTTTGAGAGTTAATATATAAACTCTTAACACCAAGTGTTAAATTATCAACTCCAGAGAGATTTGGTGTTTAACACTAAATCAGAGTTAACATACCAACAACAAAGAGTTAAATTAACACTCTCTGGTGTGGACCCATATAGACACTTTAAAAGTGTTGAAATCAAATCTGACAGTGTTAATTTGGACATGCTGGATTTGCTGTGTACTTTTCAGTGTTCGTAATTCCATCAGCTTTCACAAGCTCTCCAACACCACTGGCTAACAGTCTGTTTTGAACTCACTTCCTGTGTAGATATTTCAACCAAACATTCTCTCAGTTTCTATGTCGAGTCTTTGATGGATTTTTCCTATTTCTTGAGGACATGGCTCTCAGTTACTGTTCAGTCACTTGCCCTTTTGTCCTCTACTTTTCCAGTTTCCTCAGATTTTTTAAGAACACACTGCACACTATATCAAGATTTTACTTAATAGCTCTTTGTTAATCACCTTGTTAGTGCAAAAATACTATTTTATGTCTTTCGATCTATGCTGTCTAAAACTTTAAACTACATAAAGAGGAACACATTATGCTTTATCAACAGGCTGCTACTAACAAAGTGCCTAAAGACACAGTTAGGCAGCTTTAGTTGTGCTTGAATGGTTCAGAGGTCAGTGCTCACAGGTGGCTTAACAAAAAAAAAAACAACAACAAAAAAAAACGTTCTCCTGAAAATGGCCAGGTAGGGGTCAGAGGGGTGGATCAAAACTTTTGCACAGTACTACATGCTGATTACCATTTCCCTACTAAGTACACAGTGATATCAAATGAGACCAAAAGCTCGGCTGTTTCATCACAAAAACAAATACACCCCCCCCCCACCCCCGCCTTTTCCTAGCACTTAGAAAATAGGAAATGTAGTTCATATTTCAAGAAACACCATTTCCCTAATGTAAAACACATTGTTTACAGTAATTATGCCAGAGTATCAGAATTAATTCTGTTAATTAACTGTAATATGTTTAAAAATTTATACAGGCTCTCACAGAAATAGATGCCTCATTTCTACCGGTGGTTGTAGCGTTCTTTGTGTTTTTAACAATGCGTTTCCCCGCTGCCCCCCTGTCCTCCCCTCTCCTCTTCTTTCCATTCTCTCTGTCCAGGACCGGGGGCCCTACAGGGGCGAGGGACCGGTTTACACGCAGGGATAAGTGTCATCGTGTGCGTTTGGGTTTCCCTCTCTGCTGCTCTTCTGCTGAAGGTGTAATGATCAAACTCCACCTGGAAACGTCCCTGAGCACCCCACCTCTCCCTCCCCGCCCTCTCTCCCACTCAACGGAAGGAAAACGGAAATGAAATTCTTTAATTGCGAACCCATCACTGTGAACAAAAAGAATATGCATTATTCCAGGAGCCATTGAATCATTGCATCAAACAAAAAACTCCCCCCATCACCTCACCCCACCCGCCCAATCCCCCACCCCCACCTCCACCCAGCACCCTCAATTGAATTTTAAGGTCAGCTCACACTCATTATCTCTTTCTCTCACTCTTTCCCTCACACACGTACAGTCTTTCCTTTTGTTTCCCAGAATGCCTTGCAGATTTCTCTGACTTGGTACTTAGCCTCTTTGTTTTTCCCATTATTACCACTGGGCTGATGTTAATAGAGAGTGTATATTAAAGATAATTGTGTTAGTGATCAACAACAAAATAGATTATCTAACAAGCGGAAGACCATTTATATAATATAATACATAGACTATTGACTGACCTACAATGTTTGCCTTATGGAAATTATACGTGAAATCACAATGTTACGGTGGATATTTAATGAAATTATATGATGATAATGATGCATTATGATATGGCACTGGCGGTCATGTGACCTTTTTAAAAATTGTCCAGTTGGTGGCCGTGTGAATTGTCACCCTTTGATCTCACACCTTACATACTCACACACACATACGCGTATGTTTTGGGTTTTTTTCGATTTTTAACTGTGTAGCAGATAAACTGCTATGAATGATGTCAAAATGTATTTTAAAAAAATGGCTGGGTGGTGATGGCGTCAGTCTTAACTACCCCTCTATGTAATTTGGGGAGTTTATATTAAGGTTTCGCATGTAGACTCGCTCACTACCCAAACCTTTTTAGCTACCCGACTACCCCTCTGTTCAGCGTGCTCTGTCTAGTCCCCCCTCGCATCGCTGTAGTGTTCTCTGCTCTATGTCTCCTCCTCCCTCCCTCCCTCCCTCCCTACGCTTCCCACCCAGTGTAAATATATGCAGTACAGAGGCCATGCTGGCGACTTCAAGTTGCCTCGGGAAGAACAACATCTCCCAGAAGCCTCGACTACGCTCCAGTATTCTGAAGCAGCAAGAGACTGTCCACTGACAACAATATCTTCTGTTTCAAAAGCTGAGACTCCATCATCTTTGTCGCTTGTTGATAGCATGTACCGGTTAGAGATGTTCCTGTTGTGAGTCCATACTCCCTCTACACTCCCTTCCTTCCCTCCCTCCTCCCCTTCCTCTCCCTCCTTCCCTGCACTGTGTCTGTTTTTCTCTGCAAGGTTACCTGCTTTTACTTTTTTGGTGTTAATAATACTACAGATGATGACGATGATGATGTTAATAAGTATTTGAATAACTATGAATAGTAATTCCATGTGAGAAAAAAAAATGAACAAAATCGGATGGTGAAGAGTCGTGCGTGGGGAAAAAAAGAGTTCTTTTGTACTTTACTCACACACATTGAACAAGTACAACGAAAAAACAAAACTACAAAAAAAAGGTGTAAAGTTTTCAAAGTGACGTGCTCTATTTTACCATGACAAGCTTTTTAAAGACACATTTGAAACACTCTGAGGGATCATTTCAACCAGCTCCAGAAGCTATGAATGATAATGTAATTTATAATTTGTAACAGTTTATGTATTTGACTCTTTTTGTCATGCTGTTAGCTGCATCTCACACACACATTTACTGCACATTCCTCCACTTATCATAGTGTGTCTTTCTCTGTTTTGACCAGCTAGATAAATGTCATCCTCTGGTCATGGCTGTAAGTCATTCCTAGTTCTGCCAGACCGCACTGAGATAAAGATGTAATTAGCCATTACCTGTGGCTGGCTAAGTGAAGGAGTCCGGGCTCCACCTGTCCTTCCTGCCACCCAGTTATGGCCCCTATAAATCAAGCTCAGCCCTGCAACTGACAGGAATCCTCTTCAAGGACAACCTCACCTTGGTGCACCAGTACTCCATCCACTGTGTACCTGTGACATGCAGGCACGGGCACTACCAAACCCCCATGGCACAATTATCCAGCCACTTCCCCCACACGGCACAAACAGTGGGAGGAAGGCATATATTTCAATATGGCAGAGCCCTTTTCTCTCCTAAAGCACTGTTCCACTCACATGCAGAGACTATATGCAAATTTGCCATAACGAGCCTGAACATCTCCCTGGCTGAGCCCTGACTACACCGACATGAAAGAGGAATTACTCAATATTGAATCAAATGTCTGAATGTGTGTGTTTTTTTCTTTTATTTATTTGTTATTTTACTCAAATCTTTGGTTCAAGCCAGCAATAACCCCTAATTCTACTGTGCAAGAGATGTCAGTCATGGTTAAAGCTGTGGTGTAATATCTGAAAATCTGCCATTAACAAGGTAAATCAAATAAGTCTGTTGTTGTACTTTTATTGTGTACAGTACTCTGAAATGATTGTGAAGCTCTGTTTAAATGGCCCTTATTCTAAAACATTACAATACATGTTGTTCTCAAAAGTCTTGCCCACTCCAATGTATTTGGGTCGTCTGCGTGACAAAACGCCCGTTGTGCATGCATCTTGTTGCTTCATAAACAACGACGGGTTCCATTTCAAGCACAAGAGCAGGTCATTTGGTCAGTGTTTCTTATTTTTTCCTGTCTCCTGTCACTATCTTCATGCCTCTTATGCTTTTGTTTTTAGTTTTATCACTTACCGTTTTTGTTCCATGTAAGCGTCCCGCTGGATTTTTCAGTGGCGTATAACATCTCTATGTACATAATCTGTCCTTGATGAAGAAAAAAGAAAAACATAAAAAAAAAACAAAGAAACAGAAGAAAAAAAAAAAGTGGATAAAAAATAACATACTGTCATGTTTCTCAGTGTGGGTTTGAAAAAGCACGTCAATATTTGTGTGTGGATGGATTTTGAAAAAAAAAAAAGAAAGAAAAAGAAAAACAAGCAAATAGTCTGTTTTGTTGAGGTCTGTGGGTAAAGGGTAAACCCGGGGGAAATCGGGGAATATCACCTGCCGTGGAGTGGGTTAAACTGAATGTGAGAATGTGTATAAAAACAATCTGCAAAAGCACACAATTTCATGCCTCATGATGTATGCGCGGTGCTGTGCAAAGGTTTTAAGTGTTCTATTGATCATACAAATTTTAGTTATTAGAAATTACTAAAAAAAACAGTGAATATTTCACGAGACCACTGTGTGCTTTTAAGATCCACCAGTTCCTCTGCCAGTTCACGCTTTTTGCAGTGTTCTTAACATCAAATGTGCTGTGGCCTGTGTGTCTGCTGTCGTTTTGTGTAACCTCATTGAAATGTGCAATCGGCGGGAGTCACAGCTTTTCTTACGGGATTTTCTCCGACTCTGGCTGCATCTGAAGCCATCCCGATTGGTATGTGATGGATAACAATCAGAACATCTAAAGCACATCTGTTAAAACCTTTGCACAGTACTGTAAACAAGTCACACTAGTGTGACAGAAGGAGAGGGTGTTCGTAAGAACACAGCAGATCCCCTGGGTGCAACAATCTGAGGGTGGATGAGGAGGCTGTTGGGAGAGCACCCGGTCTCATGGACCAGTGGGAGGATAGCCTGACAATGTAAATCCAAAAGCTGAGAGCCAGAGGGAGATGGGATGACACTAACCAGACTGAGCTCTCCATTTAGGGAAAGAAGACAGACAAGCGCTCATATTGCATTTCCAAATATGAGAGCTGTGGTCTTTCCCAGGGGAAGGTGTACCACACTATTTATGGTTGCACTATGTAATATGAATAGAATTAACATAGCCTTCATCACAAACACAGCCTGGCCTACTTCAAGTGGATAAATAACACCCAACTGGGGTTCAATGAGTTTACAGTGATATAAACAAGACGTTTCCTGAGCCCCTAATTACATTCACTGCACCCTGATGAGAAAGTGTTGATTGGCTCCTGTAGCTGAAGGTTGTGATGATCTGTTTACAGAATCTTTTTTTTTAATTTAATGTGGCGCCATCAAACTGTTCTCACAAACCTAATCTCACAGAACTAGCATCTAGTGCCATTTTACAGTATATTATATAGTAGTATCTTATCTGATGGATTTTATGTTTGTAGTTGTGTTTTTTTTTTTCATCAGTTTTTTTTACACAGTTATAAATTTGTTTTAAGAGCAGGGGATTTTAAAATGACTTTGAAGTACATTTCAAAGCACCGTGCTGTTTGCTAAAAGGATTCAGGTAATTAAGCACCAAGCTGGGGTGTAAGGACAGATACTGCACATCACTCCTGAAATGTTGCAGTGAAATATTAAAATCATAATTGTACTTCAAGACTGAATAGTGAAATAAATGTTAGCCTAAATAAGGTGTGCAGGTACCTCTTTCTTTGTTTCAGCTGCAGCCTTTCTGCAAACACCCTCGCTACATAGCACAGATCCCGGACAGACTTTCAATTCAGAACGCAATGGTTAATCAATACATTCGACTGAATGGCTTTGGAATAGAGCAATTTCTCCATGGCTTGTCTTACCAGGTCCCCAGAAGCTGGATTGATCAAGTGTCTATAGACCAGCCTTAGAACAGAGAGCATAATTTATCATGCCTGATACAAGACACCCCTAATTGCACATTGATTTTAAGCCCTTCTCTGAAACTATTTGCGCAAGTTGTAATGTCAGCTCAGTAAACTATGTGTTCAGGGCTGCGGTTCAGATCTGGGGAATGAAGAATTAATCATTTGTTTTTCTTTTCATGTCTATCCAAGATGGTATTTGTTGTTTCTTTTTCCACCTAAAATACTGTAAACTGTAAAAAAAAAAAAAAAAAAAAAGAGCCTTCCTGCGCTGTACGTGTAATTTATTGGGTGCAGTAGTGCTGCTGTATTTTATTAGTAATGATGAGATATAACATGGAGATTTTGCAGTTGCCACTGTCAGCAGCCATATCTAGAGGCATATGTAATAATAATACACGCTTATAAGGTGTCGTTGTGTGCAATACAATAATAAGACATTATGTGTGCTGTAATTTGATAATGTGACAAACTGACGGCATGACAACACTAGAGTCTGTGCACCAGAGGGATACGCTATACAGACTAACAATTATATATGAATGATTTTCATTGTGCTAAATCCCCTGCTCATGTCCTTTACTCCAAAGCACGCCGAATTCCAGTATATTATCCTAATTACCCATTGTTTACCAAATATCTACAGGCTCATTCAGTTCTCATGGGCAAAGTCAATGTTGTAAGTCTATTAGGGCCTAGTACTTTTCCATTAGCACAGCCAATAAATGCATTGGTATACAGCTTGGTACACAGGATTGGTAAGTGAAAGCATGAGATAGATAGATAGATAGATAGATAGATAGATAGATAGATAGATAGATAGATAGATAGATAGATAGATAGATAGATAGATAGATAGATAGATAGATAGATAGATAGATAGATAGATAGATAGATAGATTGATTGATTAGGTATTTTGTTTATATTTTAAACCTCAGCTTGTGACGAAGATGTTGGGCCACAGAGTGATCAGTTTGCCCTCTTCCTCTCTGTGGCCACAGATGGAGCCTTGTCAATCACTCACCTCTAAGAACTGGAGCGTCTGGCTAATTAACAGCCTGCTGCACTCCGCCAGCTGAGCAAAAGCAACATTCGCATGGACTGTGCAACACAATTGAGGCATCTCGCCCACCATGTCTCCCCTAGTCATTAAGTCGCCCACCTCCCATCTCCAGCATAGAAAGAGTACCATTACTTGGCCTCTCTGAATTACCATCCCACGCCTGGCATTTTCCTTGTCAGTCAACCGAGGGGTAAATATTGGTTGTGGTGCTGAGAACTGACAGGGGAAACTTGGATTTCTTTCACAAGTGACAGCACCAACTGGTGTTTTTGTACTGATTTATACTGCAGTTATGAAACAGAGGGGACGCCAGACTGTGGTGAAGTTACAGATGCACCATACACGAGCGTTTTGTGTAAGATGAGCTACAGGCTGGCATATGCGGCATGATATATTGTTGGCACTGGTCAAGTGCTATGTGCATCAAGAGGAAAATAACAGCGTTCAGACTGCAGGAACCTTCCCTGCAATGTAATCGGAAAGTGTCTCATTTAGAAAGTAATAACAACTTTTACCTGGAGAGTCCACCGTGTATAATTGCAGGAATGACCACACTTGGGTTAGTGTCAAAAAATGTGGAACCCATCTCGCCTTCTTTTTCTCTCTGCAGACTCTCAGTTTCTTTTAATCTTGCTTTCCTCATTTCTTTTTGTGTGGCGATAACCTCTAGAAATGCTCTCCCACCTCTCAGTGCTCCAGGTTTGCCCACTCTGCTGTTGTAGAAATAAATGGTGTGTGTGTGTGTGTGCATGTAAGTGTGCGTACCCAAGTGTCAGTGTTCAAGTGTGCATTGTGCTCCACGGTGAGCATGAGTAATTTAAGAGCCTTCGCGAGTAGTATGCAGCATGTCTGCATCTGTGTGTGTATACGTGCGTTCTCTTAGCTCCACAGGGCAGGTTGCTTGGTTCGTTCAGATTACACACCTGAATTACAAGTGTGTCTTACATTTTTCATGATCTTATCAATGTAAGCACACGAGACAGAATGAAAAGAACAAAACATTCGTCTTCCACCCTGACAGATGTTCAGTGCTGTGAAGCGATGATTATACTTCTTTTTGATTCGTTTACTTGCTGAAGTTGTCTTTTTTCTTTTCCCTTTCTTCTGCTTTTATTTATTTTTGTATTTCTTTCCTTCTATTTTTTTTTTTTTCAAAATCCATGAAGTGGAGTTAAAAATGATATCAAGTGGAGGGAGATTAAAAAAAATAATAATAAAAATCATTTTTGTTTTTAACAGAACTTTTTGTGTGTGGTTTGTCGCCGGAAGCGGGGCTCTCTGTCGGCCCCTGTGGTTAGAAAGGAGGTGAGGTCAGACAAGTTTTGCTTCAGCTTGCTTTTTTTCTTCCTGCTGAGTACGAAGCATCTGTTTCTGTTGCGTTTGCAGGTTTGTCTCAGAGGCCTTTTTATTCGTTTGCTTGTTTGTTTTTAGTAAGCTATCTGAATATCTGGTTAGATGGGACACATTTTTCCGCAAATTATACAAATGTTATTAGTGAGTAATAACTTAATGGTCTGTAGCAATTACCAGCCATTAATATGGAAATTATGGCTGTCGCAGTGTGGTTGGAGGGAATTTCTATTTTGCAGCTACAAATTAGAGACTTATGCACAGGTGGAAACTCTTCACTTGTCCTCCCTTTGTCAATGACAATCATCTGAGGCTCTTATCTTCAATGTGAACGCAGCTTAACATATTCAGTAATGAATTATCAAAAAAAAATGATAATAGCGTTGGGGCTCTAATCTGTTCTAATTACTTTTCAAAAAGCAATATAAGCACCATTCCCTTTGATCTTTTCCGGCAGGAAAACCATCAAGTTGTATTCGACATGTATCCAGTATGTTTTCATGTAACTCTATGCTTAAAAATGCATATATAGTTTCTGCTTAGTTTTTGTCAGTTTTTCTTTTTAAAGAAAGAGTTGGTGAAGCCAGTATTAGAATTTAGAATTGGCAATCGAATACATTAAATAAGTCACTAACTAAGTATAAAGTGCATACATTATAGAAGTGACCTCATTCGTCAACTGTAGGAGCTCAAAGGTGACACTTTGACTAATATGTTCAAGTTTTTACAATGTGCAGCGCAGCGTTGACCATCAATGAGTAATAAGCAGTTTCTCACCAACTTTCTGCCTTTCGAAGTTGCCGTCTGAGCTGGGCTGTCTAATTTGAAATTCAAATCATATCCATTGCAATTTCTGATGTTCCTTTACTTACGAAAAGCAAAGCAATGCTCCTTTAAGTTGCTGTAATGATGGTGTTTTTAGAGTTGACCCTCTAACATTTCGATTAGGTTAATTAAGTTTTAAGCAGGCCCTTTCCCCTCTGCTTGAACTTATATTTTGAACTCTCCCTTTTCCAGCTTTAATGATGATTATTTCACCTAGCATTACATGTTTCCTTCCCTCGGAGGACACAGATATGAATTCATTACACTGCTGCTCATTAGAGCACTGAGGAAATTCATTTTTATCAGCTACCGCACAAGGAAAAAGTCAAAAAACAAAATCAAAACAAGAGTAATAACACACATATTAGTGCGCTTCAAGCCCTCGACAAGAGGGGAAAATTTGTTGCATGACTGAAATCTCATGCTCGTTACCTTCACATGCAGGTTACAACGTGCTGTTGGATTTCTTTTCTTTATTTTCCCCTTCAATACTGACACACATATTTTAGAGAGCCGTAGAAATACTGTGTGAGAAACCTGTAGACTAACAATAGATTGCTTACCGTTGCACTTTCCTGTCAACGTGCAGACAAAGTGCCTGTTTGTTTGCCAAGACACTGACATATGTAGTTTTTCACCCCAGCAGTGTCTGAGATCAGGTTTGTGTTGAAGCATGACCTATTAATGAACTATCACCTCTAACCATAGAGTGCAAAACAAAACAAAAAGAAAAAGAAAGCTGACACCATCAAATTTTAATGCTCACCGAGCCTTCAGACTTTAAGAGGGCCTGAGAAATAATTTCACCACTCAAGTTTAACAGGGAACAACAGCAGCATGGCGAAATGGCATCAGCTGTGCTTTTTTCTTTTGCTGGCACACCAAGTACCAGGTCAGTCTGAACATGTGTCTGTTGTGTTAGAAAATGTGTTATTGTTATATCTTTTTATAGCTCCTTTATCCTGTTACCATGCACTTTCAGTTTTGTTCAACCATGAATATATTATAATTATTTACTTTTTAGACATTTTAACACCTGTGACAGTGTTCATTAGTAATCTTCAATATTTTTGATGAGACATTATAATAATTGATTATAAAAGCTGCTACAAGTGTGAGAAATCCTTCCATCCTATGCATAAACCAATGCCCTGGATCCAGAAGAGCATTTAGAACTTAATTAGTTTGCAATATTTTGTCAAAGACATCAAGTGGACGTCTCACAATTTCTAATATTTCAAGCTGATATGAGTTTATGAAGGTGTAGCTTGAAATGCCCAACCTTGCCCTGTCTTGCTTAGCTACTACTAGACTCCACTTCTAGCTCTCTTAATAACAAACAGACACAAGCAGCCAATCACAAAACCTTCCTGCCATAAGTAATTAATATAAATAATGTGATAAAATTTTGTAGAGTAGGATTTTTGTGGTTGCTGATTTTTTTTACAACTCTACTGTTGAGTGTTTTACCGCTTATCTTATCGCTTGTATTTCATCATTAAACTTAATGATCGCTGCTCACACTTGGCTATATAAGCAGTTGCTACAAATAAATCTCTTCAAAGCTGGTGAGACCCTTTGTGTTTGAGTGTTTCTGCAGAAGTCTTTTTTTCTATTATCTTTTGGTTTTTCTCAGTGGAAGCCATTTAATAAGTTGCGTGCTATAAAAACTTCACTAAACTAAGTAAAGTCACTCCTCCGTTTGTTTGAGCTTTATGTCTGATCTTCTCTGTCTGGCATATCTCACTCCCAGCTGTCACCCAGGCATACTAAACACACATTTTAAAGTATTTGTAGTTGACCCAGAGGTCTGATCTGCACTTTTTAAAAAGTTGCTTGTATGACACATTGTATTAATGGCTCTGTCTTTAGCCCTGACAGCGACCCCGGAGGGACTGAGGGTTAGGCAGCATCCTCCATCCCTCAGTGTGATGCGGGGTGAGACGGCAACTCTGTCCTGTCATTTCAAAGTTGAATCCCTAAAGTATGGAGTTCAGTGGTTCAAGTCGGAACAGCAGCTCATCTCAAACTCATCCAGGCAAATCGTTGTGGCGAAGAATCAAACTTCCTCCCTGGTGATCACTAACACTACAATTCAGGATTCTGGGTGGTATTACTGCGAGGTGAACGTCCTGAAGAAGGACCCAGAATGGGGCAACGGCACCAAGCTGGTCGTCTTGGGTAAGAAACAAATCGGTGGTTTCAGAAATGAACATGCCCACAATTTATTAGGACCGCTCCGCCCGGGTGATGTTGCCATGCTGGTAATTATGTCTCATTTGTATCTTTTGTACACCGGAGCCACAACGTTCAGTACGAGGCAGCTCAATACAAGCACCGGCAAAAAACATGTATCACCATAAAACGAACGTAAGGGCTCAATCTTATAACCTATAAAAATTCAAGTCATGTGAAATTCCCTCAGAGTTCATCTTTTTGCCTGAGCAGTTTCATGACAGATCTAGAAATAATCACCCCGGCACCATACGCAGTGCCTTGTATCGATCTTGCCCAGGGAATTGAAACTCCCCAGAAAACAAGGCAGGGAGGGATGGCCAAATTATTATGTGGAAATCCTTCATGCGGAAGAAAGCTTCCTTTTGATATTCCCTGATTGCAATGCTGGCTCCACCGAATAAAAATGGATACTGCATCTTTTTTCATTTTCATTTAATTTCTTATGCAAGATTTATTCTGCCGATTTGAATAATTTTTTTTAATCAGAGTGTTATTGATATGTCTACTTGTTGTTAGTAATCTACACAACATTGCTTTCAAATTATATACAGTTCAAACTGCAATACTGGACATCAGTAGTAGTAATTGATTCAGTGTAGCAGTATAGAAGACCCTATGCAGCATTTATTAATACACGATTTCTTTTACTACTAGCACCACCTTCTGCTCCAAAAATATACCTCCAGATTCCCCCAGAACCACACACCGATCAGTGGGCTCTCCTGTGTCTCACCGGAGGTTTCTACCCCAGTAGACTCACTCTCACCTGGACCTACCAAAGCGCAGCAGCCGTTATCGATCACCTCTCAGTCACCAATTGCACCCTTCCTGCTGACAAGCATCACAGCAACCTGTCTGAACATCCACCCAATGAAGCCCTGCTGTCTTCAGATTTGTTGGTGAACTCTGAGCCTCAGCGCCAGTCGAAGTGTCTCCAGGTGATGGACAACAACAGCCGGGAAAAGCATCTCCTCAGTGTTTTTTCTCTCCCAAATAAGCAGTCCTTGAAAACAGGCATAACCTTCACATGTTGGGTGCAGGACCACCCTGCCATGACAACTGCTCTGACTGCCTCCTTCACTTGGGGTAAATAAGGCAGGAAAATTAATTAATTTTCTAAATATGTTAATCTTATACAGGAGAAAAGTGTCTCAAAGGCAGCTATTGAGATAATGAATGTAGGATTTTCTTTTTTTATATAATTAAAATTCCCTTTTGGTATTTTTTTAAATCAAATTGTTATCCTCCCGATAAAAAAATGGGACTTTATGCCACAGGTTTTAATTATTTATCTTTGTTTCTGAAAAAATGTGGTTTTTCTTCTGTCGGTTCAGCGTGACAGATGGTTCTAAATATTACGATACCTACTGTTTGTTAAGGAGAAGGGTGTCAGGGGCATGAATCACTGCCGTAGCAGATTTAGAGCTCATGTCACAGCACTAACACAGCTCCTAGCTGCTGAATTCATCTAACTTTGACCCAGAATAGGAAAGTGAACTAATTTAAACCGCAGAATTAATTAAAATGTTTTAGCTTCAGCCTGTTGTTAGCACTTCACACAACCTTAATTTGATTTTTTTTTTTTTTTTTTTTTTTTTTTGAGAATGCAGTCGACTTTTTATGTAAACTATTGATTAGCTGGCAGGTGCCCATTGTTTATTAATGTCACATAATGCTCTTATCTTGATTTTCTGACATCTGATAAATGTGGGCTCGGTAATGTCTGTACTTTCAGTTCTGACAAAACCAGCCTGCTTTTTAGCCAATAAACCAAAGACTGTGTCCACTCACTGTCTGTTAGCTTTGTGCTGTTAAGTGTTTGAGGTAGAAGAATTGGGATTTTGAAAGCTTATGCCTGAAGCGTCTAAAAGAGCAGAAAGTAAAATGGATTAGCAGATTTATGTGTAAAAGAACAACAACATATAAAAACACACAGTCAACAAAACAATGAGCTAAAAGCACAGTTTTTATTAGATGGACACTAGCACTGCAATGTCACCCTCTGGTTTGTGAAGCCTTTGTTTGAAGCCTCTATATTAGCATTTTCGTTTTTATGTTATTACATATTGTTCTTCTGGAGCCAGAAGTGACCATATTTGGACGACGGAGTGGAGTGTTCAGCTATCAACTAACACAGGCTTGATTAGAAAGGTGTATCCATAGGCAGACAAAGAAACCTGGTAATCAGTACAACGCCACAAACACAGGTGAGAGGTCCGGCTCAATAATTGAAATTAGCACAGGCGACAGCATCCACCTCTCTACCCTTTCCACTCCTAATTTAATCGTAACAATGATTTTGTTTATTGATTGCTTGTTTCAAAGTTTTTTAACATGAGATTTTTCGAGACAGTATAAAAGGTGGACATAGCTACAATGACATCAGACACTGGCTCGTGAACATCCGTATTGAAGACCTGTACGAGGTTAGCGCTTCCACCATCAGCATCTTGTGAAACTTCATGCTTATTGGTTAATGACTCGTGATGGACAACTCATTAGCCAATGTCGCAGTCTTGCGACATTGGCCAATGTCGCAAGAATCTAGGCAATTCTACGTTGTCTTTGTTTTTATGGTCAGAAGTGTACGTGCACTCATCATGGGCATTAATGCCATGGTAAGTTTGGGCCTTTATTGATTTCTTTGAATTGTTCTTTTTCCAGGGTGGAATGGTTGTACAGCATGCATCTTTAATGACTTTAAAAAAAAACAAGAATTTGGTGAACAAGTTTAAAATTAATTGTACATATATACACACCCACTAATACTCCCTTTGCAAGTTGCACTTTGAACAGAAACCTTTGGTAGACACAACCAGGCTCCTGGTGTAATTGTTGTATGGATATTTGACCTTATATCCTTATATTTGACTTCTTGGGAGAATTAGTAGACTTCATTTAACTTGGTTGGTTTCCAGGCACGGACATTTAAGCATTTGTAAAGTCCATTCCAGAAGAAATTTCAAAACAACTTCCAAGAGCTTCTGTTCAAAGAGCTGTGCATAGCATACATAAGAATACAGTTATTCTGATGTGTCAGTAATTCAAGATGATGAGAGGAAATTGGATGGGATGTTCAGGAACAACCCAGAAACCACCAACACTCAGGCCTGCTATGAACTGGAATCTGCTGGAACACCATGTTACTTTCCAGAGTGAAGCCAGCTTTATATCATATTTGACTCAAAGGCTGTCACAGAAAATATTAATGGGGGTGTATGTATATATTTTCGATTTTATGTATAATTTTGACCCTGTGTTAGTTACAGAAAAAACCTTAGACTCAAACCATGTCATTCATGCCTGTGATGAGTCAAAGTAAGCTTGTGAGTTTCACTTTTGTTGCCAGCCTCAAGTGGCCAGTTGAGGAACCGCAGCTCTTGCACAGTGGATTTCATTTTTTTAGCCCAGGAGACAGTTGCTTCATTTATAGATGCTATAACATAACCTCACAGTAAAGGTAATTACAGGCTCATGTCATTACTTTAAAAATTTTGTTTGAGGAGCTTTAGTTTTTTTTTTATGTATACAGGCCTGTGTCTTATTGTGGTGGGGCGTGGTCTGCGGCGCCGTGCAGGGAGGGCGGACGCAACTGCACGGCATCCTTAATCACGCCCGCCTAGTTATAAACACGGGAACTCAGGGGTTGGTGTGTTGTGGTGTGACAAATATTGAATAAAATGGCTCAAACCTATGATCCCTGGACCCTCATTCACACCACACTTATATTTTATCACTCTGATATTTGTAATGCAGTAGCTCTGCTTACAAAACAAAGATTCATCAGGAGATTTTTTTTATATTCATCACAGGCTCAGAGGGGCTTTAACCACAGGTCCCATTACCTTGTCAAAGCAGACTTTTTTTTTACTGGAATACCCCAAATCTCTTTTTAATCTTCTTTACTGATCTATAGGAAAAATCCCTTTAATAAAACAATGTCTTCACGAACCACAGGTCCTGACATACTACCTGTCACTTGCTCAGTATTCACTACCACTTCACTCTTAATCTGGGTCACACATTGATCATTCCAAAGCAACAGATTGCCTGCAATACTGCATACTTGAACAAATTAATGATTTTCTCCAATCAATCCTTACACACCTCTCCTCCCAGGGAGGAGGAGAACGTCCGTCAGCCAAAGCCAGCTCGACCTCCTTGATTTAATTCTGTCACGCTCAATAACATGATAAGTCGGTGCTAATCAGTGTTTATTTTCTTCTTCTTTTTTTTTACAGATGCCCCACCCAGTGAGCTGATTTTATACTTGAACATTGCAAAGATGTGTTTCCTCTCTGCAACGACCGTTTGTTTTTTATTGAATGGTAAGAGTAATTCTGTTTAGCTAGAATTGCATGTAGTTGTTAAAAAAAAAATGTTTTTCATTTTTGTGATCATCAATTTTCTCAATCTTGTGCCACACAGCAGTCAGAAATATCTGGGCGAAGGGAAAATGAAATCTGCCACGTGAGTACTGTATTCTTCAACCTTTGACAAACACACATAAGCACACACACACACACACAAGGCTGATTTTCTTATTGTTTTATCCCTGTAACTTATCACACATCATTAAGGAAAAGTCAACAGTGATGCAATAACCAAATATTGTGTTCCAGGAAAGACAAAATGAAAAAGGAGAAAGGATTGCCAGCTGTTCAGCTGAGCTCTTCTCATCAGACCAACCTTTTACAAACAACATTCAACTCATCAGGAAAAGAAAAAACAATTATCAGTGAATGATGTGCATAGGTCCGTCTCACTTTTTCATGTAAAAAATTCTCCAGATTTTAAACCACATCTGTATGTATGTATATTCTGCTGTGCTCTTTCATAGTGTATAATCTGTCATCGCTGATGTGTACAAGTGACTCATCCCTGTAACTTTTTGTCCTATGGCATGCTGACTCGCAGATTTTTGGATTTGTTCGTCATGTCGATGGCTGTTAACCCACACGTCTTAGTCATTCACTGGGGTCTGTTTGTCAAAATGAATGATTCATGTGCGATCCACCTGTCAAACAGATACAGTGATCGGCTCAACCTCTGTGCAGGCCTAATCCTCGCTAAATAGGATTACAGCCGATGCCAGCGCTTGCTTGTGTGATAGCATTGTTTATGTTTGCAGCATGTGGGGTGAGATCTTGATTCACTTTTTGGAGGAAGTTCATTTTAAATTTAAGCCAGACCACACTGCCAAGAATAAAAAAAAACAAACAAATACTGGCAGAAATGATGAACATTGAACAGCTGAGTGAGCTGATGGATCTTCAGTATAATCAGATTAGTGACATCAAAAATCAAAGAGGCAGCTCAGTAAGCTTTCTATTACTCATCCTGCTTTTATGTGTAAATACATGTGCATAAAAACATTTACATATGATATCACTGAGCTGCCGATGGCAACTGTTGATCACTTGATGCAGGCGGTCTTTACGGGCATTTTTCATATTTCTCATCCCCCTTCTTTCCAAAACAAATTAGTCCTTATCTCTTTTCTTCCGCTCACTCATACGCACACAATCACCTTGTACCTGTCTGTACCTGTTATTGATTAACTCAATTTATTATTGTACAGTTTGTTTATGAAAATAATGTTTGTGCGGTTTGCTTTTGCTTCCATCAGTCCTTTCTTCCTTTTCCCGTCATTACACTCACACGTGTGTGTCCACACAAACACTGTTTACACCTGCTGGCGTGGTTTCTTTACAAAATAATGCATGAGTCAGAAATCATGCAAAATGTATAATCTTATTTGAATATGAAAATAAGCTTTATTTACGTGTTATTATATTATTACAACCCCCGTTATGCATATATATGTGTACATTCATACATCTCTCTTTCTTCATATATCCCATATAAATATAAGAACAGCCATCATCATGCAAAAAAACATTACAAATGCAAACATATGTACAATTACAAAGCGAACTGCTCTCTATTTTCAGCATGCTTGTATATGCATGAAGATGCCACACATTTTCTCTTTCTTCTGCTACTTCTTCTTCAACCACCACTGCTTGACACATAATGACCGTATTGTTGCAAACAATATCCTGTTCACGACTAAGGATGTTGGTTGGAACATTTAATCTCTAACTGCGGAGAGATGACGTGCAACGCTGTTGCTTAGATATTCATTTTGTCACAGTCTCTGCTGCGATGCTCCACAACACCTGCCTGCATTTAAGGGTCTCTGTACTTCTGTTACAGAAATGTTGTTATGTCCTGGTGACAGTTCAAAGTAGGCTGTCTCTGAGGTTTTACCCGATGCGCTGCATAAAAAATTGGCATGGCGTGCTTAGGAAGACTGAAGGTTACCTGTCTTGTCTCATTTCCAAAAAGGAATCTCATCAAACAAAAATACACTTCACTGTATAAAGCCAAGTCATTTTCTCACATGTATAAACATTAACATGGCATTAATTTTCTGCTCCCAGGGATGAAGAAATAAGACAACAGTAAAGGCAGCCGCTTACAGGTCCCTTTCTGTCAGCTCAGATAGCATTGATCTCCTCTTGCGTGTGTTCCTTATCTTGTGCAGTCTTGGTAATTCCCCCGCACAAGGCCTGGAGCAGGTGACAAGACATGCACCTCTGGAGACGGCTTTTAACCCCTTCCATCACACTACCCACAGTCCCTCTCACAGCAGAGGAAGAAAAGTAGAAAATAAGAGGGTCTAGACAGGCATTGAAGGTGCTGCACAGCAGGGCTTTGTCTCTCCACGCTGGACTTTTCTTGTTTATAAAACCAACGATGTGTGAGACGTTGTAGGGTCCAAAACATAGAGCAAACACCACCAGGGTTCCCAAAGCCATGCCCATGGCTCGGATGCGCCGGCGCCGGTCAATGTGTTGCAGCTTTGAGAGAATTCTGATGAAGTTGATGTAGCAAAAACTAGAAATCAGGAAAGGGATGCAGAAAAGCACCACACAAAGCTCCAGGCGCACAGGCAGGAGGACCTTCAGCTGAGACTCGGTGAAGTTCTCATAGCATAGTGTTCTGCTATCGCTGCTAGGGTGAGCTGAGGTGTTGAGGCGTTCAGTGGGGACTGCAGAGTCATTTTGGCCAATAAAGGGCACGATAAACACGATACTGAGTTGGGCGGTGGAGAAAATCCAGAAGAAAATGCTGGCAGCTACAGCATACACAGGTCGCCGCTTCAGAGTGTGCCGAATGGGGAAAGCCACACCCAAGTAGCGCTCTACACTGACAGCAGTGAGGAAAAAGGTGCTGTTGTAGATGGTCATGTAGAAGATAAAGCCAGACAGTGGACAGAGGGCATAGGGCATGTTCCACATCATGCCGTTCATTGCTTCCTGCATCTTGAAGGGCAGGAAGATGAGGAAGAGGAGGTCAGAAATGGTCAGGTTGAGGAGCAGGATGTCAATCGGGGTGGGTTTCTGCCTTACTTTCTTACAAAAAGTGTAGAAAGCCAAAACATTGGCCGGGAAGCCCAGCACAAAGGTAATGACGTAGACAGAGAGACAAAGTGCTGTGTGGCACCGCTGCGCGGTGGGCTCCATGTGAATCTTTCAACTCGGTCAAGAATTGAGATGTGTCACATTATATCCCCGACCCCGGGGATGAATAGACTGCAGAACAAGGAGGTTTTATCTGTGGGGCAGCACCGACCACAGAAGACGAAGGCTTCTTATTGGCTCAGTGTCCTGGAACAAACCCAACGAGACAGAGCGGTTTTTCTGTCCCCACCAATAAACCACAGCTCATCGTTTCCTCCAGGGCTTTGAGCTCTGCTGATAAGAGAGAATGAAAAGAGATTACCACACAGCACAGCAAACTATTTTAAACTATGAGTATAAAATTGACACTTCATTTGAAAACGTGCTGTTCATACAATAAATGTTTTTCCTACAACAAAAGGTAGGAGGCATCACAAAGTATGCTGTAATTATGTTTTTTCTATATTCTTTCTTAATTTTCTTCCACATCACTACTTCAGAGGTTATTGTGGTTGTGTATTATCTCTTAATGAGAAGACAGTGTTTTAACCCGGCACACGAGTTTGTATACAAACCATAATACTGTGTTATTGCTTGTTCCTTGTTGTAAATACAGTGCAGCAGTGCTTTTATCATTAAGTCCCAGCCCTTGTTCTTACTGTATACACAAATACTGGACATGTTGTGAAAATGATAACCCTCATAAACTTAATGAGTTAACTACACGAGGGAAAATAGCGTCTCAAAGCTTTACTTTGCCACGACTTTTACAACACGGTTCTATCTGTATCTGTTTCCTGCATCATCGTATAAAGGAAATAGAAAGTCAAGACAGCGGTAAGGAAAGTTTTATAATCTATAAATCAACCTATTGGAGAAATATTAAAATGAAACTAGGTTCTTACCCTTTATGGGGCAACTTCCATCGAGTGAATATCTGTGTCAGACGCTCAGCTCTTATAGTCCAGTGTCTGAGAAGAGGAACTATTTTTTTCTGACCATTCTCTATAGTGCTGTGATGAAACTAAAGATTTTACACCAATTTAAGCAATTCGGACAAGTCCACAGTGACAATTTTTGTCAGCTCACAAATCCTCACTCCTGCAACAGACTTCCCATTTTTGGCATTTTTCATGAGCAGCGTGGCTTACCTCCCAGTGTGTCTTCCTTGCTGTTTTGTTTGATCACCTCTGCGCACCTCACCTCCAAGCTGCTGTCTCTTGGCACATCCCCCTATTTACCTGTTAATCTAAACATCCAGTGCAGATAATAGAAATGACTACTAGTGAGATATTGCTGCAATTTATCTTCCACTCTCGCCAAACATGGTTTCCCTGGTAACAACTGGCCTTTTTTTCAGCATGAGCGGTACAGACGGACTCTGTCAGGCTGTTTGATCGTATTTTTTTTTTTTTTTACTATATTTAGTCATCAATGCCCAATGTTTCTTTACATTTCCCTCTTAATATGAGTCAGTGGAGATAAGCATTGGTCAAGGGAGATGGCCCAGTGACAGAGCGGTCCCTCCTTTTACAGCATGTGGTGAGAACAGCAATGTGGATGATGTTGTTTGAATAGTCATATACTGCACACAGTAATAAAAAATCTAATAACTCGTGGCTGACTTGAAGACTGGGAAGGCTTTACTTTTAGAGATAAGTCTGTATCCTGCTGCAGCTCAAAAACACTCTGAGATATCAGAGGTCAGAGGCCCTTTTTTTTTGTATTTACCACCTGCTGCTTGACCCTGCTCTACCATCCAAGAGCAGGGTCAAGTTTAAATTGAACAGGTTTAAATGGAGAAGACTGGTTTATAGAAGCAGAGACGTGAGCTTTGGAAGTTAAAATGACTCAAAGGTGAACAAAGAGTTCTTTTGATGTTGCTTAATGTATGTAAATCACTCTGAGGCGGTTTCACTTGTGCTTAAATGCCTGACTCCAATGTTTGACTTTTGGGTATTTTGTCTGACCTAACTTCATGTTAGTTATTTATCCCTTTACCAGGTCAGTTACGTCTTGGTGATGCTATTGATCCCATTTAAAAGCCTCCTTTCAACTTCCGTACACCCCAGGCAACGACCAAACAAACAATGTGTGCGCTTCACGCAGTGCAGTTATTTCAACAGACACACTGTGTTGCACAAGCTGTTCTGTCCCGCTGCGTGAGCTGATTTTACAGAGTGACATCACGTAGTTTCTAAGATGCTGTCTGTCCAAAAAGTTTGCTGTAACACTTTGTGGTGTTTCATCATTAGAGGACAATTTGATTTGGTGAACAAATCAAATCAAATCCAGGAACAAATTTAAAAAAAAATTGGTTTCATTTTTCATTTTTTTATTTTACATTTTATTCTCTCCTGTCCTATAAAATGAAATCATATTCAGGTTATTATTTATCATTCATCATTTCATCATTCTTAGCAGAAAGAGGAAGATAGGGGACTTAAAAAATATTCCCAAAAAATGAAAACCTCAAATAAAATTTGAGGTTTTCATTTAGCATTTAGCAGGAGACGTGTGCTGATATATATATATATATATATATATATATATATATATATATATATATATATATATATATATATATATATATATTCACATCAGCACACGTCTCCTGCTGAGAATACACTTGAAAATGATTTTATAACATCAGGATTAACGCGTCCTTCTTGCGTCGATTACAGATCAAATACATCGATTACAGTAAATGGTGCATCTTAGACGGACATAGAAGTTCCTCTTTCTATAACACCTTCCATACATGGCAATAATTTTCAAGCCTAGATGGTCTCTAAGGGCTTGTCCTTGTCTTAACTGGTCTTCTGTCATCTGTTACTAAGTAAACTGAAATGCAGTTAGAAGCTAAATGAGTTTCGGGCCTTTGGCCTGGCAGGCTTCTGGATTATATGTGTGTTGTAAGCGTGTATGCTGTCTATCCTTCTATGCTCCAAGTCACCCACACAATAGATTGTGAAGACATAGCGCTTCACAAAGCTTAAAACCTTGTTTAATAGACTGAGCATCAACACTGAATGAGCACAAACATGCGATGTGTGTAGAATAATCATAGCTGCACCTGTAATAAAAGGTTAACGTGGTGGCAATAGCTTTAATAAACATCTTTAATGCAATATCAAGGCTGTAGGATATATTATTAATGCAATGTAAATAATGCAGGTTATATTCTAGCAGTAAAATAATTTCTGTATCGCCACAATACACATATACACATATATAAATACAGGGTATATAATAGGGATAAATAGAATAAATAGGAATAAGAATACCAGAGAACAACTATTGTGAGTCTATTGCACCGTTAGATATTAATATATATATATATATATATATATATATATATATATATATATATATATATATATATATATATATATATATATATATATATATATATATATATATATTGCACAGTGAAAAAGGCACTACAGCTTAGTTGTTCCTGCTGTCTTTGTCCCCGTTTCCCCTCCCTCTCCCCTCCAGCGAGGAGTTAAACAGTTTGATGGCGTTTGGGACAAAGTCTTTAAGTCTGTTGGTCCTTGACTTTGGGAGAAGCAACCTGTCACTTAACAGGCTCCTCTGGTTGTTTATGGCTGTGTGCAGACCATTGTCAATAATGTCCAACTTAATGTCCTCTTCTCTGCCACTGTCACCAGAGTGTCCAGCTTCATGCCAACCACAGAGCCAGCCTTCCTGATTAGTTTTTCCAGCCTGGACACTTCCTTCTTTGCTGTGCTGCTCCCCCAGCACACCACAGCATAGAACATATAAACTATACTAATGTACTCCACAGAAAACTACATACTTTATTAGGTACACCTCGTTGGACCCCGTTTTGTCTTCAAACTGCTTTAATTCTTCATGTCAGAGGTTCAACAAGGTGCTAGAAACATTTCTCTGAGATTTTGGTCCATTTTGACAAAATAGCATCAGCAGATTTGCCAGCTGCTCATCCATGATGTGAATCTCCCATTCCACCACATCCCAAAGGTGCTCTATTAGATTTAGATCTGGTGATTGTGGAGACCATTTGAACTAATTTTCATGTCCAAGAAACCAGCTTGAGATGAAGAGCGAGTGGCATGGGATGTTATTCCGCTGGAAGAAGCCACAACAAGAGATGAGCACACTGTGGTTATAAAAGACATGGTCAGCAACAATTCTTAAGCAGATTAAATTATTCTTTTACTGTCCAATTTTGGTGAGCCAACTTTAGCATCAGATTCTTAGTTGATAAGGTTGGGCTTCTGCTGATAAAGTTTGGCATTATGGGCATTCAAAGATGCGCTTCCACCAACCGCCGTTGTAACGAGTGGTTATTTATGGCGTTGTTGCTTTGTTGCTTTCCTATCAGGTCAACAAAATCTAGCCATCAACAAGAGATTTTCACCCAGAGAACTACAGCTCACTGGATATTTTTCTCTTTTTCTGACCTTTCTCTGTAAACCCTGCAGAGAAAGGTCACCTTAAATCACCTTTCTTCCCCATTCCCATGGTCTGCTTGAACCTCAGCAGGTCTTTACCATGTCTGTGCGCCTGATTGCACTGAGCTGCTGATTGACTGTTTTTGTCAACAAGCAGTTGAAAAGGTGTACCTAATAAAGTGACAGGGAAAGCATAATAGTTTTCCAAACAACAACAGCATCAGTGGGCAAATGCTGCAAATCAACATCTGTTTTCAGTCAAAGCCTGCTATTGTCTGTGGTAATTATGACTGGAGAAAGGGAGGAAGATAGGTGACATTATCACAGAGCGACTAGTCTGAATAATGGTAAATGGTAAATGGCCTGCATTTGTATAGCGCTTTTCTAGTCCTTAAGGACCCCAAAGCGCTTTACACTACATTCAGTCATTCACCCATGCACACTCACATTCACACACTGGCGATGGCAAGCTACATTGTAGCCACAGCTGCCCTGGGGCGCACTGACAGAGGCGAGGCTGCCGGACACAGGCGCCACCGGGCCCTCTGACCACCACCAGTAGGCAAACATGGGGTTAGTATCTTGCCCAAGGATATTTGGCATGCAGCCACTAATGATGGGGTTGAGGTGGATGGATGGATGGTGCAAAAGACTTTTATTATTACTGGTTATTAGTCTAACCATTATGATGAAGGCACCATAACATTAAAAAAAGAAATCACTTTGAGCCAAACCACATTCAGACCCTTAGGTCAAATGATAAAAGAGAAGTAACTGTGATGATTGTTAGGAGGATCAGATTAGAACATATAAAGGTGCTAAACTCAAACAAATTATATATTTTAACCTTTAATTTAAAGAGCCCGTTGAATTATGCTTATTTTTATCTGGTAGGATGTGCAGTTAGGCAGTGAGTAGGCACATTAGCTGTGTTATTACTAGTGTACTTCAGGGGCTGTGATGAGCCTCGTGGAACAAAAAAAAAGGGCTGATTCATTCTTTCAGGTGTGGTATGTGTGCTTCTAAAGCCACAAAATAAACGAGCATTGACGTTCCAGGCAGGTGTTGCAGGTATGTGTGTAAAAGGGAAACAAGGGATTTTCCCAGCGGTACTGGACAGGTTGAGTGGTGTGAAAACAGGCTGTGAATGGCAACAACAGACTCACAACCCTTAGGTGTTTTTCAGAGCTCTGAACACTGGGAATGTAGTCAGACAAAGCTGATGCAATAGGATGATATTTGTGACAGTACACACAAAATAGAACAAGGACATGACTCGGATGCAGAATGTCGAAGCACAGAGAAAAGCGTTCAGAGCGGCGGTCTGTGTGGTGACTGAATGAAGCAGTAGGAATAATATCAGGCATTATATTAGCGAGGGTTGGTGATGAAAAACAAGATCAGAGTCCTCTGTCTGCCTCAAAATAATAGCTTTTATTTGTGCATTTATTTTGTATTATTTTAATACAATAAAATAGCTAATTACCCACAGGAGACTATTTTTTTCCTCTGAGGCAGTATCCCAGAGGTACACTAGACAGAGTGGTGATAAAGTGTTAATGCTCCTGCTAATTATAAATTGGGATTTATTTTATTCTGATGAAGTTGGAATATTGATACCAAATGTAGGAAAAACTAATATGGATGTTAATATATATTAATAATTGAAGATTTTAATAATTGTCAGCCATGAAAAAAACTGCTTGAATTTCACCCCGTCGCATGATATGATTAAGATAATAAACTAGCCGTTCCAGCGTCCATCTGCTCTGTTCTCAGTGGGAAAGGCCACTTTGAAGTTCAATTGTCATGGCTGTTACAAAGTGTCAAGTGTTTGTATTGCTGGAGAGCACAAACATGAGCAACAGAGACAAGAGCTTTGTTGTCTTATCAACAGCCTTTTCAAGAGAAATTGCAAGCGGTTAGAGATGCTCACGCAGTGGAATAAAGGGGACACAACTACGTGCTTCACCTTCACGTTTCTCACTAACTGGTAAAAATACAAATTAGGTCAGGTTTCCGGAGTGTTTATGAGAAAGAGGAAGGAAATATAAAACTTTCTGTTTAGGTAACCACGGCTGTTTGCGACACTGTTTTGTTTTTCTAAGATACAATGACTGTGAATGTTTTCCACCAGCTTCCAATCATTTCTGTGTGGGAACTAAATACATTTTCCATTTAATGTCCTGTGGAAAGAACAACATTTTACAGTCATACAGTCGGCTGATGTTGGGCTATGGTGGAACTCAGTAATCATAAACTAGGTGTTAGGGTTTGAGGGATCATCAGATGATTAATGGAACAGGCAATTTTTGTTTTGTTGCAAATTTTAGGAAATATGGTTGTTTTATTGTCTTTTGACCTGTTTTTGTTTGTTTGAAGTTCTTTTTGGTGAAATAAGTCATGGTCCTGGGTTGGTGACCCAGTGTTTTGTGTTTTGAATTAATAATAGTCTTTGCTTTCGATCGTGGGGCGATCGTGGCTCGAGAGTTGGGAGTTCGCCTTGTAATCGGAAGGTTGCCGGTTCCAGCCCCGGCTTGGACAGTCTCGGTCGTTGTGTCCTTGGGCAAGACACTTCACCCGTTGCCTACTGGTGGTGGTCAGAGGGCCCGGTGGTGCCAGTGTCCGGCAGCCTCACCTCCTTCAGTGCACCCCAGGGTGGCTGTGGCTACAATGTAGCTTGCCATCACCTGTGTGTGAATGGGTGGATGACTGGGTGCGTAAAGCGCTTTGGGGTCCTTAGGGACTAAGTAAAGCGCTATACAAATACAGGCCATTTACCATTTGCTTTCATTATTATTTAGAATTTCTAGTCTCATGGTTTGTGTGCCTTCCCCATGTTCCACGTTTAGTTACTCTTGTCTCCGTGTTTCTTGTTCCCTCTGTTCCCCTAGTCATCCTGTCTCCGGGTCTCAGTGTCTAGTCTTGTATCTGTTTTTATTTCCCCAGTCACAGTGCTAAACTCCTGTGTTTTGTCTGCATCTATAGTTGTCATGCTTCCTGTTTTATTTTGATAGTCCTGTGTTCAGTATACTGAGTTTTGCTTCTCCTTTGTCTCCTTATATGTGATTATTCCCAGCTGTGCTCTCCTCCTGTCTCATTCCCTCCTTACCCCCTTCTGTATTTAAGCCCTGTGTTTTCCTCTGGACGTTGTCGTGTTGTCCCATGTGCTATAAGTTTCTCTGTGGATTTTCAAGGTCCTGGCAATGTCTAGCTTCCTGGTCTCTACTCTTTTAGTCCTTAGCCTTCCTGTTTCCAGTTTAGATTTCGATTTCGTGACTTTCAGGTTTTGTTTGGTTTTCTGCTTCAGTGCAATAAAAGCTGCCTCTTTAACTTCCCCCTTCTGTGTCTGCGAGTCCTGGGTTTGGGTCCTCATCCTGCCTGCCACTTTCTTTTTTTGTAACAAGTCCAGAGAGTTGTCCGTCTATCTGTCCATCCATCCAGCAGTCAGAATAAATTCAAGGTGGAGGGCTGGAGCCTTGCCCAGCTGTCATGGGGTGAGAGGTGGGCTATCAGTCTGTTGCATAGCTGGCACAGAGAGACAGAAAACCATCCGCCTTCGAATTCACACCTACGATTCATTTAGAATCACTAGTTAACCCAGCATGCATATCTTTAGACTGTGAGAGGAGGCCAAGTACTCAGACAGAGGCAACACGGTTATAGTTTTGTGTGTCTTTAACAAATTATACTATATTCAGAATACTGAATACTGAGCTTCGTTATAATGGAGAACCAGCTGTACATACATCACATTATACTCTTAATTTCACAGTTTATCTGATCACAGGGGCAGCTGCCTCTTAAGAGTACATTTGTTTTGGTCCACATTTGAAGAGACTAAAGATATCCTAAAGCAAGACTACATGGAAAAAAGAAATGTTGACTACTGCTAAATTCTGGTTCCATGTTAAAAGCTATAAGACCTTGGATCATTTGAAATAAATTAATTAATTATGTTACATCAAGTAGATATTTCAACAATGAGGAGACTGCTGCTCTGCGCTTCACGGACTTGAGCATCCCAGAAGCTTCCTCGCTAATCCCCCTGTTAATACCCAGAGCATGAACCTATAAGCTTCCTTATGTTTGTAGCAGGCAGAGGGAAAAAAAATAACAACATAATTCTCCCATCTCTGCAGAAGAGTTCAGTGGCTGTTAGCTAACATATTGCTATTTGAAGAGTGACTTTGGGTCCGACATAGCTGGACTTATTTAATTCCCAGTGATACAGTAATGAAATAAAGCTTGCTATGTTGAAAAGATAATCCATTTGGCTGGCAACCTTATCAAAGATGAACTGAGTCTAAAGAATAGCTGTGTAAAAATAGACACCACTAGAAGTATCACAGCAAAATAAATAGATCTTCAGTCCCTGGCTACTCATCCATATCAACGAATCACTTTTATAATTGTCACTTATTTTCTTTTTACATAGAAATACCAAGAGGAAACTCTGTAGTCTCATTACAAACTGCTGTGCAGTTTACACTCATTGCCAAACATGTGCAATTAATGTTTCAGCCAATATGTCCTTTGTGTAAGTCTCTTTAACACAGAAGCCATTATCAACTCTCAGTATAACTCAGCATGACCTTCTTTCTATTGGGAAAAAGGCCAAGTCCCACACCTGTACAATAAAACAAGTCATGGACATTTATTGGATTATCTGCTGTTGCTGGCAGTAAAAGTAAAGCTGATGTCGAGACTGCTGCATGAACTGTTGTTGTTTCGTGTTCTGAGATCTCAGACATGCCGTGTTTATAGTTTCGAAACAGTGCTGGTCTCACATCATCGGCCGCTCATCACGAGCCAGAAAGATATGAATATGCAAAACAGGAAATGGCTTGTTGATTATTTATGGAACTTGAAGAACTGAGCTCTTTGTGTCACCTACCAGCCAGCATAATTTATCTGCTTTTTATTTACAGTGCAATTAGATCTTTGATTACTCTTGTGTTGCAGTTACTCAGCTTTGATCCAGGTATTGAATACAGAGTACTTTCCGTCCTTTCGTTTCCATTAAAGAGGGGTTGGCTGTTAAACTGATAAATGAGTAAAACATATTGAACTGGATAGCTAGATGTTGAAAAGACGCCAATCCTCAGACCAGAAGCTTGGATCTCAGAGATTAGACGAAAAAAAAATGTGTCTAAGGATCAAAAAGCATAGCAGTTAAAATGCATCTCATTATAGGGGCAGAAGAAAGTTAAATCAATGGTTTTGTCAAACAGCAGGTGATTGGCAAGATGAAAGGAGCCTTCGATTGGACCAAAGCCACAAGACCGACACATTACACTTATCCTTGAAGGTAGACGAAACTTGAAAGTCGCTAGTCTTGTGGATGTGAGTGTGAAAATTACTCGGTAACAACAGAGAATACGCTCTTCAGAGTATTTGCAGTGCAATACAAAAGAAAGCAGGAAAGCAGCTGTGCTTCCCTGTTAAGATGAGATGAAATTTTAATGATCGCCATGGGGAACATTAGCCACATTTGGGAGCATTAAGATGAGAAGTGAGCTGGTGATGACCTCACACCAGCACTTTTCTGTAAAAGGAGTAGCTCTAATACCAATAATTGCTCTGCCTGATTTTGCTTCTTAAAGGAGATTACAAAAAGGTGACTGGCTAAAAATGTTTTAAAAAAAACACACACAAAAAAAACTCATAACTGAAAATCATTTTGATATATATAATTGAGGAAGACGTTCCTCAGTGGCAGAAACCAGCACTAATAATTAAAACTGGAGAGTACAAACATAAACAACAGAGACAAGAGCTGCTTTGCTGTCTTATCAAGAGAAACTGCAAGTGGTTAGAGATGCTCACACAATGGAATAAAGTGGACACAACTATGTGCTGCACCTTCACGATTCCCAGTGAGTGGAGAAAATATAAATTAAGTCAGGTTTCCAGAGAAAGAGGAAGGAAATTAAAAAGAAAACTTTCTGTTTAGGTAACCACCGCCATTTGTGACACCTCTACTTACTTTAATTTACTTTACTTTTACTTATTAGAGGCTCAGCTGCCTCTTAAGAGTGTTTGGTCCACCTTAGAAGAGACTAAAGATATCCTGAAGCAAGACTACATGGAAAAAAAGAAATGATGACTGCGTTTAGATTCTGGTTCCATCTTAAAACCTATAAGACCTTGGATCATTTAAAATAAATTGTGTTACATCAAGTAGATATTTCAACAATGAGGAGACTATTGCTCTGCACTTAGGACTTGAGCATCCCAGGAGCTTCCTCGCTAATTATTTTCCAACTATTCCAATAATTTTACAACTGGGAATTAGTTTTAACCATAACTACTCTAGCAGAACCCAGAAAAGAAAATATGGTCCTGGAAATTAGCATAATAGGTCAATAATAGGACAAAATCAGCAACAATGACCAATTTAGTTTTTGATCATTTCTTTCATCAGGACTCTGTGGGAATGTTTGATCACAATTTATTGATAGTAGCTCCGTAATATATTACAAACACCTATCCTGGCCACTGACATCAAATGTTCTGAGCTCTGACTGGTGCACGGACTGTGTGACATCACTTTTGTGTAATCTGAGGAAAGCAAAGCACAAAGAAAAGAAAAACCTTTCATATAAAATAACAAAGGATGGTCATCATTTTTGAATATTTGAGTTTTCATACATTTTCATCCTCCCCGCATCTGTGTGTGTTCTCTCCAGGTACTCCGGTTTTCTCCAGCAGTCCAAAGACATGCACAGGGTTAGCTTAATTGGTGATTCTAAATTCACTGTAGGTGTGAATGAGAGCGTGAACGGTTGACTGCGTCAGTGTGTCAGCCCTGCAACGGATTTTTTTGTCTTTTGTCCAGGGTGTAACCCACAAGCCACTCTATGACAGGTATGATCCCCAAAGATTTGAGTGCTTTCTGACATAAAACATATATTTTCTCTGTTTCTTTGTTTTGGGGGGATTTAAAATATGTAAACTGAAGAAACACGTATAGCCAAAGATCCCTATGGTATCAAAAAGTCTTGAGTGAAATTCCTTCAAAACCTACAAAAATGAGGGTCAACATAAACTCTACGAGGTCAAAATTCTGCCACAGCTATTTGCAGTCATTTGAGATCCATTTGGGGTAAATCTCCTAAAAATAGTCCAAACTAGCGAAAATGGAAACCCATTTTAGCTGGAGATGCCCATTCCTAGAAGGAGGAACATCTATTTTCACTTACACAGAAAACATAACATTCACTAGAAAATGTGCTTTCAGGGCATCTAACATTGAAATATTGATTATAGCAGCTTAACATAACTGGACTAATTACTCCTAATTGAAGCATCCACATGGAAAATGCACTGCCATGCTAAATAAACAATTTCATCTCTTATACATATTACATATTGACCACTAAAAGAAACTAGGCTTTGAGGCCTGTAAGCATGCCCTGCAGAATTTAAGATAAATAAAACATATAACAGTTTTCCTGGCTTTTAAGCGCTCCTTATTCAGCGTCCTCTTTGAAGGCTGATAGAACAACAGAACTTTTTGTAGGTCAGAAAAATGTCACTTCATTGAGACCTTCACCATACATTACAATGTCCTTATCAAAAGCAGTTCAAATATATATGATAGAGAGCAATTTTATAAACGTGAAGCCTGCCAAAAAATTGTAAATGTCACTGTTAACTCCCCCAGAGGCTTGCTTAATGTGAGGTCACATGGCACCGCAGTGGCATTTTAAAGGGGCAGAGATATTACGAGATTCCCCGGGACTTCACTTTTTTTGCAACACAAAGTCGAGGCAGAATAAACTGAAACAAACTGCTACTCACAACATGTGTAGCCAGTGTTGATTTTCAGTGTGGGTTGTTTTTCTGATTAAACGTTTAGTTTGAAATCCCACAACAAATAACAAAAGCCAGTCATGGGTTTGCAGAAGTCATGTCTGTGATTAACTTAGTCTGGAAAAACTAATTATTGAACATGAAAACCAAGATCATTTTGACGCAAGACCAAAGCAATCAATAGAGTCCACCACACCACCTGCACTGCTCTCATATATTGATTGGTGTGTGTGTGTGCACTTATCTTGGGGTCTGCTAATTTTTATAAATCTTTTTTCCTTTTTTTTTCTGTGACCTGTTTTGTTGTTTTCTTATAGGTCAAGAATAAAATAAGCAGTTGGAACCATTAAACTGTAGGTCCCCTTCAAAACATTTAGGTTTTGATCATTTTCACCTGCATGATAACTTAGCAACTGTTCTTTGTCTTTGGGAGGTCCTTGAGGCTGACAGTAATTGACTATACAAAAAATTAAAGGAACTCTTAAAAAACACATCACATCTCAGTGGGGCAAAAATCCTCCTGGATATCTGTACTGATACGGACTAACTAATGTGTCAGGAATGAATGGATGCTATATCATTTGATGAGAAGAGAAATTATCAACCTTCAGAGAGCAAATTTCAAAGACATCCCGAAAATCAAAGGGGAAAAATGATGCGGCAGGCTATCCCTGATAATATCGGGACCTGCTCATAATGAGAGAACAGATGGTGTTCTGGAGGATCTCCTCCCAGATCTGAACCAGGGCATCACTGAGGTCCTGGACACTCTGAGCTCCAACCTGTCAGCCTTGGATGGGCTGAACCATAATGTTACAGAGGTGTTAGATTTAGGTCAGGTGAGTGTGGAGGGGCCTTCATCAGCCAGGAATTTCCACATGAGGACAAACATTGTTGTGCATCAGGAGTAACCCAGGACCCACTGGGGTAGGGTCTCACAGGGAGTCCAAGGATTTCCTCCCTACACTGAATTACAGGGGGATGTTACCAAGCCTGTAGAAGTCATACCTTCAGTGACCTGCCTCCCAAGACCATCACTGACCCACCCTCAAACCTGTCTGTTGAACAATGTTATAGGCAACATAATGTTCTACACTGCTTCTCCAGACCCTTTCACATCTTTCACATGTACTCAGGGTGAACCTGCTGTCCATCTCTAAAAAATACATGGTGGCAGTGGCTGACCTGACAACTCTGGTATTCTATTGCAAATACCAATCGGGCTCCAAAGTGCTGGGCAGTGAACACAGGGCCCAATAGAGGACTTTGGTCCCTGAGGCCACCATCATGAAGTCTGTTTTTGATTGTTTGGTCATTTTGTAGCTCTCTGGCCATGTTCATCCTGTTCCTCCTTGCACAAAGGAGCAGATACTGATCCTTTTTGTGGTGTTAAAGAACATTTGAGGCCTAGCCCATATCTCCTAGAGTAACTGCGTGTCTCCTGGAATCTCCACCACGCTCTCGAGACTGTGCTGGGACAAAAAGCAAACCTTATGGCTGTGGTACATATTGATACGCCATCCTGGAGTAGTCTTGGTGAACTTGGTGCTCTAGTCTGGTTAAAAATTATTCCTTTGTGTGTATACAATTGTTAGCCCCAGAATTTACATCTGTGTAGATGATGATGTTGCACCATGTTCATCAAGTTCTGTGCTAGCCAACAAATTCTAAGTCATGTTTTGCTAAGCGTTCAAATTTTACTCAATGCATGCAAATCAGTTTTGCAAATTTAGCAGGTTATCACATAATTATTCCCTCCAGTGTAGATGTGGATTAACACTCTTTGCTATCAAGGTAGAAAAGAGTCCTGTGTGAAGGATGAAGAAAGATAGAGGGTGAGAGAGCAAGCTGTAACCTAATGAGAGCTCCTCTGGGATGCAGTTTGAAGGTGAGCCCTGGAGCTGTGTTAGCTAGCAGGGTCATGCTGATGTTGCCACATTAGGTATATTTCTCCTTTTAGAGCTTGCCTGGCTAAGTAAGTATGTGAGTGTTGAGATGCCCAGGAATGCTGACAAAAAGTGGTTGAGTCCTAGTCAGTTTTGGGCTTGACATGGTTCTCCATTGGCAGTGCATTAGCAGACTGCAGGGAGCTACGGACAGCCGGTCTACTTGCAGAGAGTGTCTGTTGCCAGATGGTGGCAGTGTCCAAAGTATGTGGTAAACTAGTCTGTAGGCCTCTCTTTCTGCTGCTAGTCCATCAGGCAGCCACAGCAAAAAGCAAACTTTTTCAAAGAACTGAAGTGAAACCAAATGTTTAGTTTCCAAGTGTCTACTGCAGCCACTGTCTGTGCTTTTCATCCCATATTTTTCACACTTCTCCGATTCCAGGTGAACTCCAGAACCGAAGAAGCCTGTCTTCCTTCTCCGTTCCAGCCCACCTGTTACCCAATCAGCCGACGCACAGTTGGGACACCTTCTGTTGGGGTTTTAGAGAACTGCACACGACCACTTTTGTGTAGTTTCCCGAATTCTTTTATATGAGGATGAGAACAAACAAATACTGGTCCAGATGAGTTCAGTCAAACAATGATTTTATTAAACACACGCGTGGGAGATGTACACCGTGGCATCATCAGCATAGATATCCGCTCGAAAGCACACTTCAAAATGGTTTTGATATGTCAGGGTTCAGCCCCTTCTCGCATCAGCAAATAATATAACATGCATTAGTTACAGTTAGTAACAGTTAGACAAGTTTCCGTTATCAGCAACATATATATATATATATATATATATATATATATATATATATATATATATATATATATATACACATTCTGTCCGAACTGTTGCTAAGTAGGCGCAAATGCAGTTACAAGCTAAATATATATCTCACCTCTAAACTAGAACTTCATCTACTCTTATTTGTGTCTGTAAGCTTGTTTGCATTGGCCTTCCTGCGCTCTCAGTCACTTACACAATATGTTGGCCTGAGCACTCACGCCAGACGAAGCTTATGACCTTAAATAGGACTGAGCGCCAACTCTTCATGAGCATATTTGCAATGTCTGTATAAAATGACTACTATGACTACCAGTGTTGGGACTAACGCGTTATTAAGTAACGCGTTACAGTAACTACGTTACTATTGTGGTAACGAGCACGGTAACTAGTTATTATGCCAAAACCAGGAACGCGTTAGTCGTTACTAGGATTTAGATAGGGTCGTTACTCGTTACTTCGTGTGGTGGCTATCGTGGAGCTTCCACAGATTCTGTAACATTAGCAAGTGGTGGAGGCCAGCAGGTGGATGAGGGAAAGGGGACGTAGAAGGAAAAGAGACCCGAGGCGGCCGCCGGTCCAAGTGTGAACTGAACTTCAGGTAAGAAGTTATGACCTGCAGTCTATCTGGGTCAGATATAAACCAAGTTTAGGTGGAGTTTATTTTCGTTGTGCTGACTTTTTCCGTACTGCGTACTAGCTAGCATGACGGAGTTTCTATACAGCTGGGTGGGTGCTATGAAGTTAATGATGTTGAACTTTATTTTGTTCATAAGTTATTAGAGTTGCCAACCGTCCCGTCTGGTATTCAGACAAAATATTACGCGTTTCTTATTGAGATGAAAAGGAACAGTTTGTCCCGTAATTCAGCTACAATGAAAAAGACACAAAGCTGGAGTTATTCTGTGTGTTTGCTGCACAGCTGCCTCTTCTTCTTTCATTCTCCCCCCTCCCTCTCCCGTTTCTACTTCAATCATGAAAACTGATCAATGATCAGCTGATCGGCTCTCTTGTTTGTTTATCGCCCACTTTGCGCCAGAAAGAGGAAACCAGCGGATGTCACGTTAAACAACAGCAGCACGTTTAAGCTTGATCAGCTGTTGTTAGAATTTATTTCATATTAATTTCTAGTATCAGCTGATGTTTGCTGGAGCCACAGCTGCAAAAAAGCTGCTGGTCATGATGTCGGTTTGGTTATCTGGTGAGAGGGAAACATGAAGATGAAACCAGGAGATGTCCTTACTGAATCATCAGAGCTGAGCAGGTGATGGAGAAACAGGTTTACCTTTTAGGTGACATGAATGAGTTGAAGGGAAATTATGAACTGTTTCTGAGAGACAGATAACCCCAGGATCCTTTTTTAGGTAGCTGACAGCTGGTAATTGTGCAGGTGCGGATCTAGCAAAGTTTTGCCAGGGGTCCAGGTAGGGCATTAACAGGGAAAGGTGGGCACAAAGAAATACTTTTCTTTCTTATTCTAATTTAAAATGTCTAGCTTTTAAAAAATAATTATCTGAATCTTGCGAACAAACGATTCATAGATTGATGCAAATATACCATCAAAACAGTGTACATCACTGTCACAACAGTGTTTGTTTTCATTCAAAGGCTTTATGATTTTTCCTATAATGGTGGGCCAGTCTCTAGTCAAAATGCCCGGGCCGATTTTTTGTCCCAGTCCAGCCCTGTATGCAGTCTGGTGTTACCTACATCTTCCTATTCAGAAGGCAGAATTTCCGAGTTCTGAGTACAATCAAAGCACCACGACTGCAGTTTTTGTGTTGGATGTAAAAGGCGCACATGATGCTGTGACGTAGGCTAGAATCATGGCAGCGGTCAATGATGGTCCGGGTGTGGGATTTCTCTCGTGGAAATATGCACATTATCTTTTCCTTTCTATTGGCAGGTGGCACAGTGCACTTGGCAAGTAAGCAAGCTAGAAGACTGGCAAAGTTATGGAAGCAACACATTAACAAGAGAATTCTGAGTAAAACCAAAGTTACTTTCCCTAGTAACTAGTTACTTTGAAAGTAACGAGTAACTTGAAGTAACTGAGTTACTTTTGATAGAAGTAACTAGTAATGTAACTAAGTTACTATTTTAAAGTAACTTACCCAACACTGATGACTACACATTTAATAAAAGTTTTAATAAAATGCCACTGATAAAAGCCATGTTAGCAATGATATATTTTCTTTTATTTCCACAGTAGGTTGAAAACCCCTCTCCAGACGCTCTTCATATTCAAATACTGTCGTAAACAGATACAACCGTGGTACCATAAATCAAGCATTAGAACCTCGGCATGTGAAGGCATTCGCTGCCCTTTGTTCTCTACTTTCAATGTGTCACATGTAATGTAGGTGGTTAGTAATTTGATTTGCTGTAGTTTCTACTAGGAAGCCATTGGATTCTTGAGAACCCCGGTTATCCTGGCTAGCATAACAATTTGATTTGGCACTACAAGCTTATGCTTTGTCTTTGTCTTTAAGTAGTAACATGGTGTTTACACTGACTCCTACATTTGTGTGGCCTAACCTATTTTCTTTTTCTCTTGGTTAAGATTAGTAGTATTCAGGGGTTGAGTTGTATTGAACTAAGAGTAATTGCTACTGGTATCACCCTAGTGTGATGTCCTTTCTTCTGTTGCCAAGCCAACTGTTAAAACACTATTATACTTCTTTCCAGTGCAGTGTGTTTCATCACTGACGTATGCTGTGGTGCATATCAAACAACTGGTAAGATGTAGGCTAATTTAAAAGCACTATTGATTTTTCTCCATTGTAACCTGTAGCCATGTTTTATTACTTTATCTAAATCAACATGTCCCCCTAGTAAAACTGGATCCCTACTTCACTGTTTCTGTCTTTTTTATTTATTTGGTGTTCAAATCAATATAAAAACCTTTTAAGAAAATACTTGAATAATGTTATCATTAACATTTTGTATTGTTTTCTTTAATAACTAAAAGCCTTTTAAGATTAAAATTGTGACTAAGGTCTTTGCCAACAAATCGCCCTCGACTTTCTGCACACTGCCGTCAGAAATATATAATTAATTACTGGAACACAGATACATTTATTGCAGCTGACTAATCTGTCACTCAAGACCAGTCTCGGTTCCTACTGTGGGTGTAAAAGATATATTTAGAGTTTAAAAGTAGTCACTGCTTCTGCCGAGCCCAAATAAGTAGGTCAACACATCCATATCAAATAACATGCTGTTTTTAACAAGAATATATATACATGTACATAAGAGTCTGATTGTTAACATGCTGTAAAACTATAGAGGATACAAACTCGGTGGCGACAAACTTGAGAACGGTGGCATCATTAAGCTTGTGTGTTCAGCAGGTTCTTTATTTTATTGTTCCCTGCCAACACGTGAACTGATATAGCAGCATATCACACAGTGCAGCTGTGAAGTACCTTTCCTTGAGTACATACTGTACATTATAACAAGACTCTTTGATAAGACGATATGAACAATCCCCATTGCTTTTATACTGGTCAGGCATAAATAACCACGTAAAGAAACAAAGTCTAAAGACTTCCTGGCATCCGGTTAACAGGGAGGGCCTGTTTGTGGTTGTGTTTGCAACTCATGCTTTGTAGTCACAAGAAAAGTAGGGCAGTGGCATAAACCAGTCCAGGAGAATGCAGTCCATCCAGCTGGTAGCATGCAAACACAGTAACCAAGTGAAGGATCTGTTCTGTGGGGTATTTAAAGCTCCACTGACAGCCCTTTGATTAAAGGTATGTGGGACTTTACTTTCCGTGCTTGATGAACACATTTTTACTCCCAAATTGTCACACACAAAGTCATAGTCAGGACCTTTTTTTGCTGTCATTTCAAAGCACTAGTATTACCTTAACATAGTTTCTGAAAATTACTATAAAGACTCTAAAGTCTCTGGACTTCCACCTGGAAGACAAGAGTTTTCCTGCCAAGTGTTGAACCACTATTCTTAGTCTGCGTTAGCTGTGTGACAAGTTGGAAATGAGACCGCTCTGCTGTATTTAATTACGCTGCTATTGCAATACAGGCTTACTGCACCCTACCTCACACTGGTTTTCAAAGGAGTTGGCTAGAGTGATCTGCTAGAAAAACGCAAAGTCTCCGAGTTCTATTTTTACAGCTCATCCCATGATAAACTGTGCAACGTGGAGAACGGCAGAAAGAAAAACAAAACTTCTGTGAACGCTGTGGCTGCAGGTTTACCTCCACATTCATCATCTGGTCCCCATCACCGCCACCTGGTATGCTTGGATGTCTGAATTTGAACTATTTTAAGATCTGTGTTATTTTACTGCATATATTTCCTCATACTTTGAATGACACTTCTTCAGAAAGAAGAAATATCACAACCTTTCTCTTAAAGTTGAACTTGCTCAAAGTTCATGTATTTGAAATCATGTGCAAACTTCTGTTCTGACTCTGTTCACTAACTTTATGACTACTTTCTGCTTGTGCTCACTACATTTTGGCATTTACTTTTTCCTCTGCAAATGTCACTTGTGGCCATTATATATATAGAGTCAGCCTTGCTTTACAGTTTTTCTCACTTGCTTTGGCTCAGTTCTCAGATGATCCCTGATGCTGGCCACAGCGTGATAGTTTTACTCTGCAAAATATAAGCAATCACATGCAGAAAACAACATCTAACTGTCAAAATATAGTTGATCTAGACACTTTTGTTCCATGCAGTGTTTTGTGCATTTTCTTTTTATTTCTGGCATTATCCTGTGTTGTATGAACATTCTCATTAGCCTCCTCGTTAGGCAAGTGTGCATTGTTTACAAAGCAGGAAATAACACTTTGTCTCCTAAAATGGGCCTCTGAAGAGCATTCAGTGTAGATCACATTAGCATTCTCAAACAAAAAAATTCTCAGAAAAATAATAGTCTGATATGGCAGCTATTCACTGCCAGAGAGAACATGTGGGACAAAAGTCACTCTGAAAAAAATATCTGAACATTATGAACACCATGGTTCACACAGTCTCAAAAATACTTTTTTTTTAGTTTGGTTAGTTATTCAGTAACATAAGACTCAATTTTGACACATGAATTAAAGGTTGCAGCTTATCTTTTCTAATATTTTGCTGCACGTAGCCAATGACTTCAAAAATCTTTCAAGAAAAGTGCCAAAACAATAGAGAAATACTCTAATTTCTAACATTTCAAGCCACTCTTCGCTGCGATGAAGACATAATTCCACCTAGAAGTATGTTTTCAGGGAGCGTTTGTGCCTAGAAAATGATTGGAAAGGTTTTTAAATACAAATTATATGGATCAAAAAGCATTGTGTTAAAGAGCTCTCTCTCTAGCAAGTATCTGCAGTGCTGCATGTTTCACTGTTCTTGGCTCACAAGTAGTTTTACTGAGTTGCGCATCTGCTCAGTTTTGCACAATCATCTTTCTTTTTTTCTGCTGATGTTGGATTTTTCACAACTTAATTATGAGAACTATCTGCACAACAACTCGAAGAATCTGCTTTTTCTGAACACCAAAGATGAATGTGCACTTACTTCTGGGTACCTCCCATTCCTGGTTGCAGCTTGCATACAAAGAACTTCCGTTTCATTTGAAAATGTTGTACACGTTAAGTTTGGTATCATCCTAGCAGATGGTGACATTTATGTTCAGTTTCATAACCCATGCACTATTCTCAGCATCTCTAATGAACTTTTAAGGTAAAGCTCTAAACTATAGGTTATTTCTACGCTGAAACTTCTGCTTCAAAAAAGGGAAGTGTCCATGAATGTGTCTGTCTTCTTATAGAAGAGTATTCACGACAAATAGATTTTTTTTCATTGCTGTCTGTTTATGCCACAGAAGATTTGTTGAATAGGTTTTAAGATACATAATTTCTACAATGATTCAGGCTTGTTTTGGATTTACGTTGCTGTGAAAATATCAATAAAACAATCTGCCTTTATTTGATAGCAAAAGCATGGCGAAAATATTAAACACAGCACGATATGCTCAATTGATTAAACTAAAGATTACGCTGGTACACAAAAGTCTGTGAAGTTATTGTATTTGATATGTATCCCAGAAGGCAGCAGGCACACTTATACTTCTGTAAACAAGTCTGTGACAATTAAGGATATTCCTAATGCTGCATATTAAGCTATTTTTTTTTATTGTGTTTTAATTTTCTTAGCTGGACCACAGACAAAAATTACTTTGCCTTTGGCTTGCATTTAATTTCAGCACACATTGTCACAGTTGCACAGATGGCGAAGGCCTTGAGGAGGAAGAAAAGTGGTAGAAAGCGATCAATAGTGAAAGTGAAAAAAAAAACTTCTCACATGGCTCCCCCTTGTGGGTTAGGTGGAGGCATGGAGTCTGTAGTTGACACAGTGCAGTTTTGACTTATGATTTACATTTTAGACGCTCCCGTCTAGAGCAATTTACAGCTAGTGAACTGCTGGGGATTCACTGTCCTGGTCAAGGACATTTTCCAAGGATAGATGACTGTGGGACAGTCTAGAGTCATAAATTTAGACTCATAGTCTTTTTCAGTTATCCTGTGTGCAAAGTTTAATCATAAATTTGTTTCATTTCGTATTCCTCTGACACTCATATTCACATGCTGTTTCACCGAAGGGGTCAGCGCACAGCAGCAGGGGTTCAGTGTTTTGCCCAAGGACACTTTGAGAGGGATGAACAGCATTGATCTCAACGGGCTTTGCAGCTCATCTCAATGATCATACGATCTTATGAGGACTGCCGTACCTGGCTTCTTTCTTTCGCGTTGTGCTGGAATAAATCACCATCAATGCTGTGAACAAAAGAAAGGAGGTATCATCAATTTTTATTCACTCTGAGAGGTTCCTTAATTGAACTAAATATGGTCTGGGCTTTATGGCCATTCCCCTGTTATTTCCAAACTATAAAATGTCATCAAATATACAAAAAATATGCATGCAAGCTGAGCTGCGCTGAATTTAAATTAAGATTGGATTAGGATGATATTGGCCATCTTGTGGCATTAAGGTTTTCTGGGCAAATCTACTGCAGTCTCCTGAGTAAAATCAACACTGGCTCTCTACACACTTGAGTCAGGAAAGCTCGCTGCTGCAATTTGACACACTCCACAACGAGCATTCGTCAATACAGAAAAATGCCCTCTTTGCACACACAGCACTTGAGCTATGTTTTCCTTTAATTTATGCCACCAAAGGCATGCGTAAACAATTACAATTACTTGCGGCAGTCACAGTAAATCACTTTAAATCAGTATACTAAAACAACACGAGCAGATTTACATGCAAATTGGCCCAGGGAAGGTGGCGACATAAGCTTTTGAGGTTTACTGTGCTGCGTTTTCGAAGACTCCAGAATGTCTTGCAATTTCCGTTGAGCTGTTTAGGAAATAAACAGCACACATCCCTCCAAAGATAGCAGGGGTAGCATAGTATACAAAGTACTTCATTTGTAAAACTGCTCCAAACTTTTCATAAATCACAGCTTTCATCTGGAACCGGTAGGCAGTGGTGTAACCTATTCTGGTACCAGGTACTCAAATGCACTCCATCTCCACTCATTACAGTGCTAGACTACCGTGAAGTGTCTCCAATAGTGAGCAGCAGGCCTGTTCATCAGAGGTGACGTACAAGTGGGAGCAGGGGATTGGGAGACTGATGGAGCTGTGATCCAAACACACACTCCGCACCTCCACAGCAAGCCGAAGGAACAGATTTATCTGAGCAGAATCAACAACAGCACTCGGTATACACAGGCGCCATGAATAATTAGCACTATAGACACAGTGAGCAGAAATATGGCTAGACTGCAAACAGCTCTGTGATACAGAAGAACACCAGAATAAATAGGCGCTTATATGGATTGACTTACTGTCAACATGCATGCATACTGGAGGTATTTTTGCACTGGAAATCCAAAATCCTCATGTGTTTGTGAGGGTGCATTTGGCTGTGAACAGTCCAAGTGTTGTCTAGCGCGATGGCAGTGAGATGACAAACGCAGTAGCAAAATATCTTTATTTTTATTGATAAAATAAAAATACAAATCTGTTCATTAATCCCAAATATATACAAATTCTTCTCCTGATAAATACTGTACTTTTATCATCTCACTTGGAACATCTGTATGAACTGTTTACAAGCATTCATTTTCCAAAACAAGAACCAAAGGAATTATGGTGCTCCAGATGTCTGGTTGGAGCTTCCATATGCGCTGCGTAGTTTTTCATGTTGGTTTCAAACGCTGAGCTTATTCATTTCAATATTAAAGAACAGAGTTGGGGATATTCTGTGATTTGTATTCTTAATGCCAAATAAGTTCCAGGGGAAGAAAAGAGACTTTTCAATTTCTTAACCTGAGGCTTTGATTGACATATCCACTTTTTGTCTGCTAATAATAATAAAAAGGTCACAAACACATGCCCTGTTTTAAAAAAAAAAATCTCGCAACAGATGCATACTAGCGGTAAATGGTTTTGCTGGAGGCTCGTGATGTGACATTTTAAACCCTTTGAACTTTTAGCCAGCACAAAATGTATGTGACACAATTCATTTCCAACTTTTTGTTACACATTTGGTGCAACACAGTGCCCGAGCTGTTGGTTCTGTTAGGAGAAACAGAGAACTATATCGGTATTAAATAACACATACGAAACAACACCACCGATATCAATTAGTGCAACTTATCATCAATATAAAATTATACCCTGAGTTTAAAAAAGAAAAAAAAGCATAAATACCTAATAAAGCTAATAACGACAATCTTTCATTTTTAATGAGCCGTCTACCAACCCGTAAATTGTTACACTGCTTTCTCAGCAGAAAGTGCGGCGGCTCAGGTTTTTTTTTTTTGTGTGTGCTGACCTCATTCGTGCACGGGTATGATTATTTTCCAAGTCATTTAAGTCACATAAAAGCATTTAATTAATAGGCGCCCATCCATTTGGGGGGGATCCCCCTCATAGTAAGCACAGCATTATTTCCCAGCACCACTGGAGCGAATCCCTTTAATTGAGAAGTGTCATAAGAGGCATCTGTAAACAGAAGGCACGAAATAAATAGCTCCAAGTAAATCAAGACCACCCCTGCTGCTAATTTCATCATTCATGACTGCTCCCAGGGGCCGAGTCCATCTTGTGCAGGGTCCTTTCTCATTTATTGTTTGTCATCATTGGCTCAGGTAGTCACGGATATTCACGCAGCTACCTCGTGTGCATTTTATTTGGGCAGTTTAGTTGTTTAGTGCTGCTGATGAATAGATGAGAGGACATGAACTTCTTCAGGTCCTATGGATCACTGAACTTTAAAAAAAAGAAAAAACAGGCCCTTGGCAAATTGTGATACATGACCTGTGCTTCAGAAGTACAAAGCAGTCCTATAACTGGGTCTGGGACACAGTTATTGTATTTCCAAAGGTTTGTTGATTATGGAGCTTTGTAGTAAGTGTAATTTTTTTCCCCTTAAAAAGGGTAGCTCAAACCTCCTTTAAGATAATTTCTAATATCTTTTCAGAAAACATTTCTCACCCCAGTCTTCGTATTTTTTTTTCCATAAAAAAAAACTGATTTCAGGAGTCAGTTATGACAGCGTTTGACAGCTTTTTAAAGTGCTAAACCCCGTGCAGTCAGTCTTGCTTGGTGGTATATTGGATCCCGTCTGTCGGCTGTTTGTTCACAGGACAGTTGCAGAGTGTAGTTTGCTGACATCTGTCATCATCTTGGTCTCCCTCTGTGAGCCTGTTGCTGGAGACACACAACAAGCCCTTCATTGCCAATGTGACACACACATACACCAAAAAAAAAGCAGGACACCTGACACACAATGCTACTTTAAAAACTGCCACAATGTCACAAACACTCGAGACTAAATACAATTTTACGGCACTGACAAACACTGTCAACCCAAAAATTGCAACACTTTTTAAGACTGACTGTCAAGCATCTTTCAAAAAAGACTGAGGCAGCAACTGTTGAGCAGACAGTGAAAGAAGGAGCAGGCCTCGTATAAATGCAAGTACACAGGAAGCAGGACAACACAGGCACAAAAGTGCACGTCGGAGACAGAGCCGCATGCTGGAAATCTGCAATATCAAACATATGGCATCTGTTGGCTGCGGTTTCAAGCTATCGTGCTGTGTCTCACACTCACCTGCCTTTGGTGAGCTAAGTGGGCAGGCTGCCCATGTCCATGAGCATGAGCGTGGCCGTGCCTGTGTGCGGTGACATGCATGTGGCCATTCCGAGGTTGGTGATGATGGTTGGTAGGCATCACGGTGTGATGGCGATGCGCATCGGGTCGCTGAGCCACTGGCATATTAACTGGAGGTCTTGGGGGCTCCGGGCCTCTACCAGGGGATTTGTGGTGTTTGCGCTCTTTAGGGAGTGTTTGAAACTCTCTGAGGGGGATAACAGGAGGAGGAGTCGGTGGGTGCTGATTCCCAGCAGCTGGAGCTTGAGTCTGTGGTCCGGGGTGAAGCAGGGCAGCCTGGGTCTGGTGTCTCCGATTTTGAAATGTCTGAGCCCTTGCAGTGTGGGCTTTGAGTGCAGCCTGGGTTAGATTACTGGGTTTTTGCTGGGTGGAGGGATATGGGGCTGGAGCAGTGCCCCTTTGGGGAGCTTGACCAGCACCATGTGTGACAGGCTGTGTCTGTGTACCCACGCCTTGTGGTGCTGTTTGAATTGGTGCTGTTTTTCTTTGCTGAACCATGTGTGCTTGTTGAAGATGATTAGGATCAGCCAAAGCTCTTGTGTCCGCACCCTGCGGTGCAGTCAGTCCCTGTTGTATGGTGGGTCCTTGTGAGACAGCAGAGTGGCCTACAGAGGCAGTGGGAGGCCGTGCCTGGGGGTTATTGCTGTGAGTGGCTTCCTGCCTGGGGGCAGACTGGCTACGAGGCGAACCTCTGATGTCTCGCTGAGCACTTTCCCTTTGTGTGTGGGGGCTTCTCTGTGTGCGTTGTGAGGACTCATGCTGGGTTAAAATGCCAGAGAGTACCTGCTGAAAATCAGCCGAGTGGTGCCGCGAGCGTCTGTCAGCTAATGATGCATCTTGTCTGGGTGGAGTCCTGCTACGGGGAGCAGTTTGTCTCTGAGTTCGAGGCTGAGATCTGTTTGTTGTTCTTCCTTCGCGTATGGGAGCATGGCTGGTATAGTCTGTAGCATCACTGGTGTACTCAGATGATGTCTGTCCTCTGTTTTGCGTGCCGTTGGGATACGCTGGTGTCCCTCTGAGGAAATCCCAAGACATCTGTCGACGGGAGGAACTAGGAGTGGCCTCTTGTCTTCCAGAGTTCCTGTCAGACCTCCTGTGAGACTCTGGTTCCTGGTATGTTTGTGTGTTGGCATTCCTCTGTGAAGTGTTATTACTGTTATAATGTGTGTATCCAGTCGGAATAAGTCCTGGTTGACCTTGCTGATATGCGTTTACTTGAGCATCCTGGGGGTCACTAGGATAGGGTCTGCCACTTTGCATTCTGGGATTAGACTGCCCTGCAGGCATCAGTCTGTGTTGGATTTGTGAAGCATTATTATTGGCTGCATTGGTAAAGGGAAAAGAAATGTCTTGCTGTGTCTGTTGGCCACCAGTTGGATACGAGTTAAGATTGACATGAATGGCGGGAAACTGTGCATTGTTGTTCGGCTGGGTAGTTTGCGGCAGCGCGTTAAGGCTGACATGAACCGCCTGCGGCTGGCCGCCGCCCTGGGCAGGGCCGGTCTGTATGAGAATGTTAGGATTTTGCTGCTGTGTGTTTGGCAGTGTGTTCGTATTCTGAGCATCGGTCTGCACGAAAGCCGGGTTGTCAATGCCATTATGTGGATATGAATTGGTGTTCTGAATAGCATTGTGTAGGAGTCCATTTGTGTGCGTATGGCCATTGTGTTGGCGTGTGTCAGAGTTACGCAGCCCATTTGGCGGCAGTGTCTGCAGGTTGTCAAGGCTTTGGCGTGCAGCTCTGTATAAGCGGTCAGAGTTGTGTTGATAGAGGGGAGGGTTGGGACCTTGATCCAAATCCCTTCGACCATTAGGCTGTGTATCTGGGGGCTTAATGGAAAGACACAGAAAAAGGAAAAATGGAATGAGAACAAAAAAAGAATTATTAATAAATCAGATCTGTAGTTAAAATTTTTACAGGGGCTTACCACAGGCCTTTGATTTGGGTTGGTCTTTGGAACCAGCGCAGTTTCCCTTTGTCTTAATGCTTTAATAAAACAAATAACATTGCAACATTGCAAGGAAAAATTAATGGACTACTTTTAAAGTAAAGATGCTAATAAAGACTGTGACGAAAAGTGTTTTGCTTCAAAAAATATACAATAAAATTTTTAAAAGTGGACAAACACAAGGTTTGTGGTCATACACACACACACGAACTCACCCTCCCTTCTTCGCACAAGAAAGAAAATGAGCACGATGAGGAGCACGATAATTACGATGCCCAGGAAAGAGCCAATCACAATCCCCGCCACTTCCCCTGCGCTGAAGCATACGTCTGAAATAGAAGGAATGGTGTCACAGGGGGGAGAATTAATAAAGATAATGAGTCTGGAGGCTCAGACAAACAAGAGGAGGCAAAGAAAAAAAATGAGACAAGAGGAGGTGAAGATTCTAAAAAAGGAATGATGAAGTAATTGCAAAGAAAGAGGTGGGTGAGGAAACAAGTGAGAATAAAGGGATGCGTCGGGCTGGTTCACTGAATGACTTTGACCGCATTCTCAGCAGATCAATCTCCCAGGATACTTTCTGTCCCTCTCCTGTCGTGAAGACAGATACGAGGACGGAGTCCAAAACCAACTGTCATCATAATCAGTCAGAGAGAGGTCAGCGTTCACCATAACTCACCCACGACGGCAAAGACTGTGCTCTGGGTTGACGTGTTTCCAGTGATGGTGTTTCTGGCCGTGCAGGCGTATCGGCCGCTCTGATTTTTCGAAGAAGTCTGAATGGTGAGCACCCCGCTGTCCGGTTGGCTATTTGTGATAGGCTGTCCGTCGAGTTGCCAAGAGAAGAGCGCAGGAGGCAGCGAGTTAGACGTACAGGTGAGACGCGTCGTCTGTCCCACCACCACGTCCCCTCCCCCGACACACTGCTTCGGGGTGTCCTTGGTCAGCACAGGGGTGTCAGGGCCATCTGGTTTGTTGATTATTAGAGGGCAAAGTTATCAGCACCAGAAAGATTTACTTCACAAGTACAATGAGGACAATCTTATATCTCAAAAAGCAAAGGCACGGATTATATGTTCAGCTAAAGGAGTTATCATTTTGTCAATTTTATTTTAAAGACATCGAGATAAATCACTCTGGTGAACTGTCTTTAATCTTGACTGCAAGTTATTCAGCTAATGGAGTTTTGCCATAAAGAAAAAATAAGAAAATGTTCTCTCTAAAGGTTATTTTTACATGTATTGCATGACTTGCATGCCTCACAGTATAATTCACTCACTGAAGTGGCCGCTTTTGTATTTTTCTTCTTAAGACATGATTATAAGTTAGTACGAATCAAGTACGGCTCAAATAAACATTGTGTATGTTGTTTATCGGAAATATGGATGGAATTTCTCCGAAATGATGCTTGAAAACCAGGTTGTTTCAAACCGTCGTGTATTCCCAAGGACACTTTGGCAGGTTCAGTGTCAAAAGGACTGAACCACCAAGAATGCAGTTAGTGGGCAAACATTAACTACTACCGTAAACTCTGATGTCAGCACAGCTTAAACTGAAGAAATGCATTAATTAAAAAAAAGATGGAAACTATTGTAAATATTTGCTTGTTATAGTTTCCCACATGCAGGCTTTGCAGATTTATGGTTGATTTCTGTTTTTGATTACTGCCCAGTTCACCAGTTGAAATTGAAAAAATGGCCTGAATAATTATTGGAGAAAAAAAAATTAATCAAGAGATAAGGTGACATTGAAAGTAATCATTAGCTGCACTTTTAGTTTTACCAGCTGTTATCAGTCTACAGTACAGCAGCCCCTGTTGATGAATACGTCTGTGGCTACAGAGGATGGGATTTATTTCGGACACGCAAAAAATACACGTTAGATCTTTGAGGACACCGATCAGAAGCAAAGCAGTTGTAACATGAGAATTGCTGAATCACTGATGTGCTCGAGACAAAGCCAGAAGCACAACAATAAGCTTTTGGACAATGTTCTGTGCACTCTGAGTGCACTTCAGCATACTGTATGCAGTGCAATGGGGGTAAGCAGATAAGCTACTGCTATTTGCAGTGGCTACAGCAGATTAGCTTCCTCTTGTCTTAATCACTACAAACTCACAGTAGATAGTGAGGCTCTTTGTGGCAGTTTGGGCACTGACAGGGTTGCTGGCTGTACATGTGTACTCCCCTGCATCACTCCGTCTGGCTGGGTTAATGATGAGAGAGCCACCGGAGATGGTGATCCTGGAGTCAGCAGTGACTGTTGAGCCTCCTTTGCCCCACTGGACTGTAATCTCCGTCCCAGCAGTCCATGTACAACTCAGAGACACATTTCCCCCATCCAATGGTACTAAAGGCACAGACAAACTCACTCCGGCTACGGCATCTATGGGAAGAAAAATAAACTTTACCAAAGAGCCGCAAAAGCAGAAATGTCGAGAAAAAGATTTTAAAATTACCGACTACTATAGGTATGAGCCTGAGTGTTTGAGAGAGAAAGAGAACAAGAGGGAGCTCACTTCAAAAGTTGGAGTGACAGAACAATAGAGGGCAGCTTTATGTATCTGTTGAGGATAATTTGTTGTAATCAAAGCAAGTGAGAGCTGAGAAGGGACACCGTTCAGATAGAGGCACAGATGGCGAATAAGGGGGCAGACGGTGTGAGTGGTACCCGAAATGCCTCTTGGCGAGCAGCCTAAGTTAAATAATTGGAAAAGGAGAAGAGGGGGCATACGGATGGAGGAGGAGGAGGAGGAAGCGGTGACTAAGAGAGAACCGCAGCAGCTACAGCAAACAAACAAAAACATTCGAGCAACTACTAAATAACTCTAATCACTCCTGTTTTTGCAGATCACCTGTGAATCAGCAGCAGGATTTATATTTTAGCATTTTGGCTGCCTTTCATTTCAAGAGGAAGCTATGAACGAGTAAGTAGGAGGCTGAGAGTCGTGCAGAAGGACTCGGCCTGTTCCATGACATGAACTTGCTGTGGTGAGTTTGGAGAATGTGACCTTTCAGCAATAATAGACTAGTGCCTCTAACAATTCGGTCTCTCTGGCACCCTATTAGCACTGGTGGTAAGAAGGTTGAGAAAATCTGTACATCATCCCTGCAGCGTGGGCAGCTGACTGAAAATAAAGAGAGACCCTCAGCTGTTCGGGCTCCATTACAGTACTGAATATAAATGAATGCAAATACAGTATGTACTGTATGCAAATGCAACGCTACATTTAGACCGCTATAATATCAAACATCTAAGAGCATGAATGCTGCATATTGAATGAGTTTTAATTAGCATAAAGCCCTGAGCCACTGGCTTCATCCCCTCCTCTTTTTTCATTAATTTTACCTCGCCTACTATGGGTCACTAATTTCATTATACCTCCCAGACTAATTCTCTTACTTCCCGAATCCTCCCTCTTCTCTTTTTACTCCCTGGTATTCCTCCCTAACATTATCGCTTCCCTCAAAACCTCTCTCCCCCCACACACTCTACAAGCCCTCCACTTTCCCTTCCCACCCCACTTCCCAACCCTCTCTTAAATCAACTCACAGGGGCACTTCTTTATCTCTTACCAAACATTCTCAGCTGTACTGATCCGGTGTTCACAGACAGGTTTGTGCTAGAAGTGGGAACCACCATTGCCTGGTAGCTCCCTGCATCCCGGAGCTGGGCTCTTCCAATTCTGAGCGTGTTGGCAGTGATGAAGACCCTGTCCTGGAACTGCGATGGTGGTTCAACCGTTGAGGTCTCTCCAGTCCACACGCCCAAAGACCCGTTCTCATAAAACCATGTGATGACCAGGACACTTGGTAGGTTCAGCAATGTGAACACTACATCAGTACCAGTTTGAGACAACACTGGGTTTGTCTGGAAATTGATCACCACTGGTTTCTGACCCAGTACACCGACGGGAAGGAGAACTAAACAAACAAACAAAAAAAGAGAGATATTAAAGATGCAGTGCTTACAATGTTTATCATTTCAATTTAGGGTGGAGGAAATATTTTATATTTCAAACAACGTGCAGCAGAACCTGATAGGAATGTAATTCTGTTTTCACGAAAAATAAATATACTAGATAGTGAAATTAGCCATCATCATAATAGCACCTGAGGACACATGACTGTTTACATCAAATTTCAGGGTAATCCAGGCAAAGATAAGCATAAATACGGTGTATTTTTTTAAATTAAATCAGTGCATCTCAGCGTTTTTGTTTTGTGACCTTCTGCAGAAATTAGAAGAGTCTAGACAAAAGAGTCTTAGAAAAAACTAAGGAATAAAATCAATGTGTGGCCTTTTTATTTCTTCTTTCCTCAATAATGAGTCGTCAGTTCATTCAACAAACAACTCATTTAAAACCAACATAAACAGCAAAACGGTTCTCATACTTTGATGGTGACGCATTATAGTGTCATTTGAGAAGCTGTGGCTTCGACCGAAACCAGAGACAGATGGAGAAAGTTCAAACAACCGCCTAGCTGAAAATGGAGAGCCAGTTTAACTATTGGGAAGAAAAGTCACCCTCTAAAAAGCCAGGCGAAAGCAAGGCCATCCACTGCAACAGCCCACATTACTTAGATACTCCCACATGGGAACGGGTCATGTTCAGGTCATTTTTCACTATGAAAAATTGGTCAAACGTATGTCTGAGCTGGATTTGGTTTCTGTTCTGTTTACAGCAACAACAACAAAAGAAAGAAAAATAAGCATCTAGTGTTGGTTACAGTAGCAAGTACTGAAAAGAGGGGATTCTCTTGAAAGTTAAAAATGCTATTAACAGCCCGTGGGCAAATACACTCCCACTTTAGTAGGTACAGCTGTTTAACTGCTCATTAATACAAATGTCTAATCAGCCAATCACATGGAAGCAACACAATGCATTTGGGCATGTAAGCACTGTCAAGACAAACTGCTGAAGCTCAAACTGAACGTCACAGGAGAAGATGTGATTTAAGTGACTTTTAACATGGCATGGTTGTCGATGCTTGACTCACTGGTCTGAATATTTCAGAAACTGTTGATCTGCTGGGATTTTCCCCACACAACCATCTCTAAACTTTACAGAAAATTATCCAAAAGAAGAGAATATCTGCTCAGCAGCAGTTTTCTGGGCAAAAATATCTTGTTAATGTCAAGAGGTCAGAGGAAAATGGTCAGGCTGCTTCGAGCTGACAGGAAGGCAACGGTGACTCAAATAAGGACTCGTTATAACCAAGGTATGCAGAAGAGCATCTCTGAATGCACAACACGTCAAATCTTGAGGCAGAAGACCACAGAGGATGTAACTCCTGTCAGCTGAGAACAGGAAAATGAGGCTGTAATTCACACAGGCTCATCAAACTTGACAACAGAAGATTAGAAACACTGACTGATGTAACGAGCTACAGTTTCTGAAGCAACAGAAAAGCATGGATCCGTTCTTCTTTGTAATAGGGTGGTGATGTTTGTGTAGTAATGCGGGGGCTCCTTAGCACCAACTGAGTCAAAGCCGACCTGAGTATTGCTGCTAGCGTACCCATTTTCTGATGAGGTTAACATGTCGAAAAGCTCAAATCATCTCCAAGAATATGACAGTTTGTTCCCTGTATTAAAATAACCAGATCTCAATTTAACAGAGCACCTCTGCAGCAGATCAGGAAATTTGCCTCACGGATGTGCAACCAACAAATCTGCTGCAACTTTGTGATCATATCAATATGGACCAAAATCTTTGAGGAATGTTTCCAGCTGCTTGCTGAATCTGAAGAATTAAGGCAAGTACTAGCATAGTGTCTGGTGTGCGTCTGCATGTTTGTGTTACAGCGATATAATAATGCAGATTGGTGAATAAGAAGGGGAAAGGTGTGGGACACATCACTGAGCATTTTTGTTTTGGGAGCAGAATGGAATAAAACAGTACGTAACATTTCTCAATTAAAATAATAATAAAGAAAACTGAAAAAAATGGTATTTACAAAAATGTTTAGGTTACAGAGATGCACATGTTTTTGAGAATGAAAAGAAAGCATCTGCATTTTCACTTATATGGGGTTTTGGAATACTTCTAATAGCATAGGATTCTTAAATTTGTAGTTTTACTCCAAGGATCTGAGTACATCTTTCACCACTGCAGAGGAGAGAATCTATAGATACACACAGTGGGCTCAGGGGGTAAAAACCCATTAGTAAGGTACACACTCTTTCCTTCCTCATCGATTTCACACCATGATTTTTGGATTGTAAGTGATCCCAAACTAAACATCTATTTTGTGTTTTGTTAGCCTGACTTATTGTAAGCCATGTCATAATCATATTTGCTGTTTCTCTTCACAAAATCAGTGGTGCATAAGCGATTTTTTAAGCAACTAAGTTCCAAAGAAAAACTTAATTTAAGTTCTTCTGCTGTTTGCATGTTTGTCAATTTGAAATCTGCATGGGAATAAAGAAGGAAATGTGTGCTTTTGTCTTTAGCTACCATTCCTCTCTCTGTGTGTTTTGTGTTAGTATTGCAGATTGAAGCTGGAAAAGCCCTGCTGAATTTTCAATGTCTATTTTTTTACTGGCATATAAAGCTTCTATGCGACAACACACGAGCCAATGATTTATAGTGAATAAATCAATATGGTCCTGATCAGTCTCGCTGGACTGCCTTTATATGATTTTCACAGGAGAGCAGAGAATAAAATGACATCAGTGAAATGGCCTGTATTCAGGTTTCCCCGCTGATTTGTTAAAGACAACAAAAGTGTTTTAGGCTTTTAGGTTTGTTGTCTTCTTAAAAAAAAAAAAGTCAGAATAAAGGCTAATGAGTCAGAAGTGAGAAATGATAACGAGTGAAGCAGCCCAGAGCTGATGCTTTCATGTGCAGTTGGAATATTTTTACAAGGCCGTTTTTACAAGGGCACCTAAAATAAGATGCATTTATGACATCATTAAGAGTTAGACTTTAATAAGTAAAGCCTGTCTAATAAATCACTATTAAAGTGATTTAGTTGGATACATGAATCTGAAATGAACTGCAGCAAAGAGTCCAGAGGCCATGCCAATTGCAGCAAAAGTGGAGTGATGATAAAACTTTCACCTGCAAACTTGTACCCAAAGAGGCTGCACTTTAAATCTGTGGGTTGCTCCAGTGGGTGTGGCGGTTTCTTTTGACAGTCCTTCTCGTTAAGTCACTTTCAGCTGAACAACATTTCTGGAGATGTAAACTAAACAGCTTCTTGTTTACCAAAGAATTTATCAGAAACGCATCCACCAAACCGCAGGCACAAGAACTGGAAAAGTGCTTTCATGAGCAGTGTAGGTTGAATGAGAACTGTGTAGAAGCAGCTGCCGATAGCAGCAAAATGAATATTTAATCATATGAAAATGTTGATGATTATTACTTTAATAATTATCCCTCATGCATGAAGAACAGCCCTTAGTTAATGAACAAATTAAAATATAATTTACATTCCTGGCGCTAATTCGCTTTCAGAAGCTTGTTGCCTGATCTTTTTTGTTTTTGAGCAAAAGGTTTTCCCCAAACAGGAAACACAAGGCGCTAAGTGGGGCTGGCATTATTTTATATTTTTTGCTACTATCAACAAACCCGGTGTAGAAAAATCGCGTTATTCTGCCTCTGAACCTTTTCTGGGCTCACTTCCTGCTGAACTCATAAATCTTTAAAAACATTTCACAAATACATAGAATCATTCCCTCTCTCTTTAAAAAAAAAACAAACAAAAGAAACCAGTAGATCTAAAACAAACAAAACAAGAAAAACAGAAAAAAGGAAATGTAGATTTTTGTTTTGTTTTTTAAAATGAAAATAACTGAAACAAGAGCAAACTTCGCCTTTCTTGGGACTTATGCAGGCGTTTGCTTTTTTATGTCATGTTTTCAAAACAATAGCCAGGTATCGATGCTACTAGTAGTCCTATTGTTCATATTATTGTTTTCAAAACCTGTAGACTCGCCCTTCCCATTAAGAGAAAAAAAAAAAGACACTGTTCGTTCTGAATCACGAGATGAAAGCTCAGATGTTTGAGCCTGTAAGCAGGCCCTGAAGGCATCACGTCACTCAGTCGGAGCACCGACGGGAATGCAGCCGCGCAGGTTTAAGAGCAGTTAAAGGCGAGCTTTCTGCTTGAAATGCAGTTGTTTTAAAACGTGCCTGGAATACCACGGTGTCTTTTCCCCAGCCTTGTTTTCCCCCCACTCTCAGCCGAAACTCTTTGGACTTTACAGACTTTTGTGAGCTGTTTGAACCTTGCACGCGGGACATGAAGAGAGGTGACTGTCAGTGCAAATTGTTTTACCTGCCAGCGACAAGCTGATAAGGAGCAAAGGTTGTCTCATGTCGTCAGTCAGGCCAGTCTGCTGGGAGATTAAAGCATTAAAACCTTCACTATACAAATATATATATATACATACACAAATATATATATATATATATATATATATTTATATATTTATATTTGTGTATATATGCATGCACACAATAAATGTATGCATGTGTGTATATTTTTAAAAATCCCTAAAGATATTCTCTCCGGTAGCTGGGATAGTGTGAATATTTTTTCCAATAAATGCTGTGTGGACATTTTATCATATTGTTACTGTGCTGGCTGGCTATACATCTAGTTCGGTTTACATTGGATTAATAAACAAACAAACATAAACATCTTAAATATAGTATGTAGTATAGGTTATATTATAATAGGCTTACCTCTGTATAGTCCCTTTGTCCACATATTAGTTTTGTGCTGTAAGGACGAAAACACTTGTTGGCTACTTCCTACATTTCTGTTCATACCTGTGACGGACACGCCTGTTTTCTTAAAGAGGACGCAGTCATTTGTTTGCGGTAGAACGGTCAGTGGTTGGGAAATAACTTTGAAGAAACAGCTGTTGCATTGAAGCGACAGCATTTGGAGAAAGTCGATTCCTTTCACATTCATCATTCATCGGCATTTTCCTTCCGGTAGGTGATCTCAGGTCAGCACAGTGGTTAAGATGCAAGACTGAGATGCTTTAGACATGTGCAGAGGAGGGCTACCAGGCCAAGCATATTGAATATGGAGCTGCCAGGCAATTGAAAAAAGAAGAAGACCACAGGGGAGATTTGTGGATGTAGTGCAACGGGTTGACAGAGGAGAATGTAAGGGAGAGAGGGTGAGATAGAGGGACATGATCCGCTGTGCGACCCCTATAGGGAGCAGACGAAAGAAGAAGACATGATCCCCTAAAGCACCAGATAAAATCATATAATTGCACCATCTTTACACATTTGAGTCTTTGATTCAGTTGCTCGCTTGTGCAGTAACACATTAGCAAACTGAAACAACCCCAGCAAGTAATTCATTTGCATATGGAGCCAGAAGCTTATAGATTATGTCTGCTGAGGAAGAAGAAGGAAAAAAATAGAAAAGAAAAAAAAAAAGCTGATATGAGTGCTAACAGTGTTGATATTTTTCAGCTGTTGTATTAGTGCCACCCACTGGTTAATTCCAACTAACAGCACTTTTCTGTAGACTCAGTGGGGGCCACAGCTGTGATTCCCATGATTATTCGTAAATCCTTTGCAAATACAAATGGTTTTATAATCATTTTTAAATCGCTCATTATATCCGTGCCCCAGGATGTGCTCCCCAAAGTGAGAAACTGTGGAGCTAACCTCTGAATAAGTGATGTCATTATGCTTCAGTGCTCTAGTGGTGCAAGAGACACGTGTGGCAAAACAATCTCGTGTCAGAGCTGGTTCGGAGGCTGATGTGGCGCTTTGGATGATATCAAATCGTCTCGTTTGATGGATTCATTTGTATCCGCTCGCAGTGTTTTTTTAAAACAGCTGGCGATCAGATTTTAACACAAAGCTAAACTTTCCCAGGGAATGAAATCGCTGGCATTCCCCTTAACGTGCTTGAAGAGGTTTCTCAGTTGCAAGCAAGGGACAATTATTGGAAGAAATAAAAATAGAGTAAATCGTGTATTAGTTCCTCTTTACAATTCAACACCAAAACAATGCATTGTGTCTGCAGGGCAACTAGTGTTCGTGCCGGATAAGAAGCCCACAGTACAAAACCTATTTTGTAAGAATGCGTTTCAACATTGTCAGTGATTTCCTTCCAAAGAAAGCCATTTCTTTTTATCACTATTAACAAACAGCTCAGAAGCAGCTGTGTGAAAATCTAGAATCAAATATGCTGTATTGTCCAGGGAGCGTATGCTAGAACACAGGCCCAGGAAAGGAGCAGGGTGGTGCTTATAATAAAAAGGGGGTGGTTTTACAATAGACGGTTCAACTTATTTAAAGCACAAAGCAGAAAAGAGCATTGACTGTACAGGAAGTGGTGGTGGGGTGGGAGGTAGACTGTTGGAAAAGAAAGTGACGCCTACGTGACACACAAGGGTTGGACATGACGAGAAGGGGGAAAAGGCCAGAGAGAAGAGAAGAAGCTCCAGAACACGTCTGGCTTTACTGCTGTTTCAAACTGGAATATTTCTTACAATGGCAAGCGCTTTAAAGGTGTTGCGGTGTTTTGGGCCATAATTCTTCTCACTGAGGTGAACTGCGCTGCACTTTAACCTCTGAGAAAGTCAACACAGAGCAGAAGACCTCTGAGTCAACTGTGCTGTCTGTCTCGGGTTTAGAAAGGTAGGTGAGTCCCGCTGCAGAGGGTTTTGATGTGGATAACTTCAAGGTAAACAAAAAGGGGAATTCTAGGTTATATTTAATGCATGCAGGTTGGGTCGTGTTCTTGCACCGTTATCTCTGTTCTCTCTCTCTGTGTTTTGCTGTAGCAGCTGTGCTTCAGGGGCTTCATTTTAGTTTTGGCAGCAGACGTGTCCCGGTTTTGTTCCAACTTCTGATTTTACTGCAGTCTGCAATGCCAATACTGTTGTTCTTTGGATACTTCACAAATAAATTAAGAGGGGAGAGAAAAAAAAAAAGAATACCCTAAACATTTGGCTTACATTTTTTTAATAGAAGGACATGCTGGCTGTAATTGTTTTTGCTCTCATTTTAATTTCACATTTTCTCTGGAGGTGGTGTTATTATTCTTGCTGCAGTGGCACCCCTGCTGCCTGAGTACAGAGGAAATTGTGTGCCGCTGCTGAGGTCATGGACAAATTCCTCTTTCTCTACTCTCTGTCTACATCAGCAGGTGTTATGGATCTACAGTATTTCCTGTGCTGGAGAGTTGCCCCACTGTTTCTCTTGAGTAAGCCTTTTTTGTTGTACCCGCCATATTAATGATTTTGTCATTAGGCAAAAAAAAAAAAAAAAAAAGCAAAGAAGGGAAAAAGTATTGCTATGTTGCTTTGCCCTTTTTTCTTTGCACAAGCTGAGACAGTGGCACAGTTTCTGTTCCTCAGCCGCACAAAGAATGATCAAAACAACCCTAAGACATTGCACTGTTGCGCAAAAGTGCCTCTTGCGTTAATGACCGCACTTGCATTATTTACGTTTCCCCCATCCTTTGCCTTTCAAGTTAAGACACATGATTAATAGCTCTCATGGTAAATGCACACAGGCTTACCAGGCTTTGACACAGATTTTAGGATATTGATGTGGTTTGATGGATATCACATTAGGCATGGCTGTCATGCATTATAAATCATAACTTGGCATTATTTGACAGCAACTAGCTATAGTATATTCATAAAGCGCATACAGAGAAGGATGGCGATGACATATTATGTTATTGTTTGTTTCATTAGCTTTCTATTTTGTTCGTACAATGCAAACACTCCAGAGGCAAAGGTCTGATTGAATACTGCAGGTCTTCATGGCCAGCGCAGTAGAAAGATGCACTGTATGAGTCATGCAAGTGAAAGAGGCACAGAAGACGATGTAATAAAGAACAGTGCGATCTTTGTTCTCAGTGCCATGTGGGCTCCATTGTATGTCAGTGCACATCCTCAATGAAGAGCCGGTGTATGTAATCCCCGGATCCAGCCTGGATCTGAAAGCCCAGATCAAGCGTGGACACCTGGAAGACATCTCCACAATAACCTGGGAACACGAGCCTGAAACGGGGTTTAATATTGAGAGAGTGACACTGGCCACGTGCTCTGGCAGGAGTCTCAAGTGTGCTGGTACGAGGCCAAATGTCCGTGTGAGCACCGAGCAGCAGGAGACGACACTCCAGATTAATGGATACACCACAGCGGACAGCGGCGTGTACACTCTGACTGTGACAGATCGCCAAGGAGCCAACACCTCCACACAATGCATCGTCAGGGAATACGGTACAGTATGACGGCCGGCACGTGAGAGGATTTATTGTGACAGCCTTAGATAAATCCCCTTTTGTTAGTAAATTATGTGCACAGTCACTTTAGTATGTTGTCCATTTATCCAGGTCCCCACTCCACAAAGGCTCGTTGTAACAGACGTTATGGAGAAATTTAAAGACACTGCTGGTACAGTGCAGGGATACACAACTGCCTGAGTGTTAAGATGCTCTATATTTACTACAGTTGATCATTTAATTAAAATTATGAGCATTTAAAGGTTGTAGCGTAACCCCTCACTGACTCTGGTTCTGACGGAAGTTTCTTCCTGTTAGAAGGGAGTTTTTCCTTCCCACTGTCGCCAAGTGCTTGCTAAAAGGGGGGCGTTTAGTTGTTGGGGTTTCCTCTCTATTAATGTAGAGTCTTTGCCTTACAATATTAAGCACCTTAAAGTCTGGTGTTGTCATTTGGAAGCTTATAAATAAAACTTCAGGTTCAAGATGACTTCCTACGAATCTCGGTACCTCCAGGAGCAGCTGGTCAGCTGACCTGAGAGACCGACAGGGTGTGTGGAGATGAAAAAGCTCAGAGAGGCAAGGCGGGGCAAGACTGTGGAAGCATTTAAAAATAAACATAAGAATTTCAAAACTCTAAAAGACACAGGCAGCCAGTGCAGTGAGGCCAGGACAGGGGTTATATGCACTCTTTTACGAGTTCCTGTTAGGAGTCGTGCAGCAGCATTTTGAATCAGCTGCAGACGTGAGAGCAACGACTGACTGACCCCCACATAAAGTGCGTTACAGTAGTCAAAGCGGGAAGAAATAAAAGCATGGATCACTATTTCAAGGTGCTGCCTCGAAAGAAAAGATTTTACTCTTGCCAGTCGCCTTAAATGATAAAAACTGGACTTCACCACTGCTCTGATTTGGTTGTCCAATTTAAAATCCCTGTCCAACTTAAAACCAAGATCAGTAACAACAGGTTTAAAATAAACTTCCAGAGGTTTCAAATCTACAGAGGAGGACTCACATGGACCACTGGGTCCAAACACCAACAACTCTGTTTTCTTTTCATTAAAATTTAAAATGTTTAGAGCCAACCAAGCTTTAATGTCATCTAGACATGTCATGAGAGGTTTTATGGAGATGCCATCCTTGTGCTTTAGTGGCAAATACATTTGGCAGTCTTTGGCATAACAATGAAATGCGATCCCATGCCTTCTAAGGATAGAAGCCTGAGGGACACCGCATGACAGAGGAGCAGAAGATGATTCGGAACCGAGAAGGCTGACAGAGAAAGTTCGATCTGACAAAGAAGACCTAAACCAATTGAGTGCAGTGCCACCAATACCTACTACATCACTTAATCAAGAAATTAGAATATTGTGGTCTACGGTGTCAAAAGCAGCAGTTAGGTCAAGCAAGACAAGGACAACATGGCTACCAGAATCACATTCCAGAAGGATGTCATTAAAAACCCTTAATAATGCAGATTCTGTGCTATGAAGTGTTTTAAAACCTGACTGAAAAACCTCAAAGATGCCATTATCATCTAGAAAATCTTTCAGTTGACTAAAAACAAATTTCTCTAAAACATTGGAAAGTAAAGGCAGCTTGGAAATAGGCCTATAGTTTGCTAAAACTGTGTGATCAAGGCCAGGTTTCTTAAGCAGTGGCTGCACTACTGCATGTTTGAAATTTGCAGGAACCACACCAGAAGACAGACTGCTGTTAATAATTTCAAGGACATACTGCTCTATGCTAGGAAAATGTCTTTAAAAAATTGTGGAGGAAAAGGATCCCAAGGGGAACCTGTGGGCTTAATATGGCGAACCACATCCTCTAAAGTGGAGAGTGTCACAAGTTCAAACTGAGCAAAAACAATTTTGAATAATAAAAGCGGAGGTATCCTGTTCAATTAGACCTAAAGCAAGTTAGAAAAAGTAGGTTTTTAACAGCATTTTAAAATGATTGCGAGGCTGGTCAGCTCTTATTCGGAAAGCTAAGTTGAACAAAAGATGAGGAGCCACCACTAAAAAGGCTCGATCACCTCTGCTATTAAGCTTGAATCGGAAATATCTTAAAGCAGTTGGTTCGTAGACGTCAGTGCTCTGGCAGGATTGTAGGGTTGCAAAAGTTCAGTTAAGTAAGGTGGTGCTAAATGACTGAGACTGAGAAACATGTAATAAAAATTTTAATTGGATCTCGAAGTCTGTGTAAGGAGCAAGTGTAACAAGAGTATAGGTGATCACGTCATTTCTCTTCTGTCAAAAGGCAAACTTCTGCATTTTGCACATCCCAGAGGCGATGATGAAATGACTGGTCAAAGTCAACATATAAGAATTACAATAGTTTAAACAAGAGAGGTAATAAAAGTGTGAATTACTCTCTCAAAGTCATGCATCGGGAGAGGCCTTCACCTTACTGAGATGCCTTCGTTTAACAACAGAGCTCACCTGTTTATCAAATTTTGAAGCACTGTTAAAATGGTAAGAAGCTATAAGACCAATTAGCAGAGAGATACCCATCTAACATGTTGGGTTGCCAAAATAAAATATCTTGCTTTGGTTTTTGTTCAGCTTGAGGACAACAATGGTGGGCACAATGAAACATTATAAATAACAGGCAATAAGTTAACTACAAAAAGAAGTGTATGGATTATCTCATAATAAATATTCATTAACAGCGGTCCTAATTCTAGATGATACACAACAAAAGTTTTTGCACAGTAATGAATGCAGATAATTAAACACTGATGACTTTGAGGAAAGAATATTACCAGCAAGCTACTGTACATTTTTTACTGTGTAATCCATTATTTTGCTTTAAAAAGAGACAAGAGACTCAGAGAGGATATGAATTTTTAAGTATAAATCATTAAGTTAGAAGCGTTTTGATGGTTATATCCACTGATTGTAAAATTATGATGTAATTACATCCATGCGTCATACCTCCACCTTGTACTCGTTTAAAGGTTCAATACGGCAGCAGTAAATGCTAAAGCAGCAGTAAATTAACATTAAGACGTCCCAGTGTAAAGACGTGGGAACAAAAGGTCCTACTACATAGTGGGGCTGCCGGAGAATATACCAACAGTTAGTCGAAATATGAATATAAATGTTGTTTGCTTTAAATTATTTGAATATGTTGCTGCAGCAGTTTATGTAAAACTCGGCCTCTTTACATGAATCTCTCTGAGTAATTACATGAAAGAAAGAATACATCAAATACTCTCCAGCTGACTCTGTTGTGGCCTTTCAAGTGTTAACTCCAATAATTACCAACAGTATAACGAATGCGCTTTAATTTCACAGTAGAAAGCATTGTTTTCTTCTGTTGGTAGATGTCTCATTTAATAATGTAACACTTGGAATTAAATTTGCCTACAGGCTCCACTTTCCCGGTCTTTCTTTTTGTGTTTGTCCCTCTAGACGAATCCAGTCTCGCCGTAGCTTCTGTGCTTTTACTCTCATTTGTCTGCTCTAACAGTATCAATTCATCAGCTCCACTCTTCTCTACATCTGCTCTCTCGGCTTCCAGGGTTTTCCATCATCCCATTCTCCAACATTATGCCTCTCTCTCTGATCTCATTATTGTCTCTGAAACTGAGCCAGTTTCTCCTGACAGCATTAAATGTCTCTCATGATTCTTTGTCTGAGACCCTCTTGGACAGCCGTGTGCCATTATTCTTATTCTATAACAGATAGATGCCCACGGCTGAGCACTTCATATATCCTCTTGTTTCCATCCAGCGCTGCGTTCTTTACCTACATACTTACACATATTTCCATATTTCGCCTCTGTTTGTCTGTCTTTCCAGAGGCAGTCCACCACGTCTCCGTCAGCATTAATGTGTCCCACTCCTTGCTTGTTTGTACCGAGGCCTGGGGGACTGATCCCAGATTCAGCTGGCGCCACGAGAGTGCCGACATCACCAAGGCGGTGGGCAAAGTCTCCAACAATGGAACAATATTAATTATTACCATGTCTCCACTCTGTGGCCACTTCACCTGCATTGTTAGCAACAAGCTCGGCCATAGTTCCGCCACCTACACTGCAGGTACTGCTTTACCTTTTTTTAATCAACACTTATGACATTAACAGTGGAGGTGTAAAGGGAAATATCCCCCCCGCAGGGATGAAGCCACTGATAATTATCACGTCTTGGGTTTGTGGGTTATTTTTTTAGCTTGGCTTTTGTGGTTCACTGTCACTGTTCTTGACTTAATTTCCAGCTGTTGTTGTCATAAAAAACACTGAACTCTTCCTGTCTGACATCAAAAGACAGACACACAAAGTCAGAGTGAAGCTGATAAATGTGATCCAGCATTGAGCAGCTAAACAGATAAAGGAGACCATAAGAGGTCTAAAAAGGAGTGTGAACATTGGGTTTTTGAACTCTTAAAATATTCTAATTAGAAACTTTTTTTCGGTTGTTTTTACAATTTTGAGATGGATCTATTTACTTGAACATTTCTCTTAAAAATCCTCTACATTAATTTGATCGCTGTCTTGTTATCTTGCAAATTGAGACATGCATAAATTTATCATAAAGTAATTGAAAATCATCTATGGCTAGTACCAAGCTGTGCATATGCGTGAATAAAACATTTTTTAAGATATTACAAATGCTGCATGATCTATAATACATCATGCAATAGACTCACGTTGCAGTAGACCACTTGTTTTTTTATGTGTCAACAAAATGCTTGTAATACTCAGATTTTATCAATAATTTTGATAAACTTTGCACAAAATTAAGGTTTGTGTTTGGTTGATTTTTTTTTTTTTATTAAAACGGTGCTCCTTTTCCCTTAAATGGCATCACGTTTGTAAGGAAAATGCGTTTGTGGGTTGAGCAGCAGAGCTGAGCAGCAGAGTTGAGTATGTGGGTTGTGGCCATGAAAAACTTGTCAGAGCTGTTTGGGATTGGCAGAGAAAAATTGGAAAGTTTATAATGGACACAGCCCACATGCTCAACTCTGCTGCTCAACCCACAAACAAAAATATACTCTCATGGACTTAAGTCAGAGTTTTGTTTGACTTGTAATGCAGCACTTTTTTCATGGTCATACTGCATTTACTCGGGATCTAAATCCACATTTCTCCACATGAGATTAAAAAACTCAATGCTTGATCCCCAATTGGCTGGAGCAGGCGGTTCGATGTAAAGGTGGCTACGCCTGTTGACACTTTATTTAAAGCCCACCGTGCTGTGTCATGGATATTCAGGAATCGGACTCCTGTACATAATGCATTGTGTCTATTGAAGCTGTGTCCTGATTGCGCTTCTGTTCTGTTCTGTGTATTGTATCACCGGTGGTGTTTCAGTGATAAAGGATTTTCCAGAGTGCAATCAATAAATCACTACCAACACTACTGCCACTGCCGCTACCACTGCTGCTAAACAGGCAAGACAAATGCAATTCCTCGTATCTGCCAAGAGGCATGATGATCCAGCGACAGTCAGGGTATTTTAGGATGCCTCCTGTTATCCCTTGGTGTTCCAGTCAGTTTAGTGACTGTGTGGAGTTGTTGCAGGGGACCTCTTTGCCCTCTAAGAACAGCCATGTCAGATGACCTCTGTTTTTCTTTGTTCCTCCTCTCATCGGCTGTTTTTTCCTGGTTGACAGCACCTTGTGAGACCGAAAACAGAAGTGCGACGGCAGCTGTAGTCTGTCTCCTGCTCCTGCTGAGTCTAGGAGGAGTGCTCGCATTTCTGCTGTGGAGGTACGGTAAAGCACACAGTCACTGGCAGACACAAGCACAAATCTCATTTCAGGCTATGCTCAGTTGATAAAGCCATATGCAGCGAGAAAATAAGACACTGGTAGTAGATGCTTTAGAAAACGACAAGGAAAAAGAAAAAAAAAGGTGATGGTACAGAATGAAACAGCAAAATGTGACACGGTGTCCTCCCACACAATACTCTGCAAACATGAGGCGTGACAGGCCAGCCTGCGTCTGCTGACAAAACAATTGTCATCTTTACTCGAGCCAGTGTGCAGTTTGTCACTGTTGCTGCACTAAATTGAACACTTGGTTTCTTTTCAGGAGGTACAGGCACAATAACAGAGGAGAAAGGCTGCACGAGCATTTAGATGACACCATCTAAAAAAAAAAGGGCCTGAGCCACATTATGCTGCTCAGGTGTCTCAGAGAGGAGAACAGGAAGAGCACTGGCCTACGGGGGAGGGCCTTCCTGTCCTGTGAGCACTATGACCTTTCACTGCACTGAAACAATATGAAGAGTGAACCGCTTCTGGACAGATAAAAAAAATATTTTAAAAAACAGTGGATATGTGGATTGAAGGGCCAGCCTTATACTGCCTCCCGCTGGGCTTTACCTGAAACTGTTTAATAAGCATTCATTTTGTAACCTTGTATTAACTAAGCATTGGATTGAAATGTACTGTAAAATATTGCCTTTATGCTGAAATCCCTCTATGTAATGTGATGGAAATCAACAGATCACAAAGATTGTTTAAATTAACGGTGCTTTTTGTTATTTTATTTCCTTCAAGCATGTATTTTCACAGACAAGCTTATCAGCCTTCCAATAAAGTTTGAAAGCAGGATTTGGCGTCTTTATGAAAAAACAAACATCTCTGTGAATGAAAACTGTAATCACTGATGGTCATGTGATTGTTAATTTGAGGGAAAATAGTATTTGGTTTGTTTGAAATACTTGGAGAAGCAAACATTTGATCCTCTTTGATTGACTTAGTAAAAACTCTACTTGAATAACACCGAGAGACAAAAATATCTTTTTCAATCCATGTGATGTTCGACTGTGGAATAAGAGAGTAAGCCCTTGGCACCAGAAGCTACTTTTACCCCCTTTAGCTAAAATACATTCTGGCAGGTTTCTTTGCATAATTATCCAGACTCTGACATCAGCTTACTGAAAATTTTACCCGCCTTCCATGCAAAATTCCTTTAGAGGCAAGATCTTTAAGAGTTTTCATGCAGTTTTTGTGGTTTTCAAATCCCTCCATTTCCTCGTTTTGAGTCATTCCCTGGTGGACTTGCTAGTGTGCTTTGGATCATTATCCTTCCAAAATACCTACTTGCTGCTTAATTTTTCAGGCAAGTGGGCTAACATTTTATTCAAGTGCAATTTAATATGATGTAGAATTTAGAGCTGAATCAATGACCACTAGCTGCCCAGTCCCCGAGGCAGCAAAGCAACTCCGGACCATACTTCATAGATGCCTTGTGGTTCTTATCCTGAGAGGCTGTCTTTGGTCTGCACCAAACAACTCTTATCTTTGATTTGTCTGTCCAGAGCACATTATTCCAAAAGGCCTGGTCTTTGCTCACTGTCAAACTGCAGTTTATCTTTTGCTTGGCACACCTCCCATACAGGTCAGATTTGTACAATCATTTTTTGATTTTAAACACCTACAATGATGCCAGCAGTTTCAAGAGTTACCTGCAGATCCTGAGATGAAAATCACGTTTCGTTTTTTTTTTGTTACAACTGAAATTGGGGGCTGAAATTGCTCAGGTAGCCGTGACTGGACAAACTGGCTGTGGTTTGAAATCTATGCCAGCTGTAGATGATTTTCCTAAATTAATTTTTTCAAAAATCACTGCCAAGCTTATAGCCATCTACAATCATTTTTAAGAGGCTAAGGGAAGAGCTTTCCATATCATGACATGATCACGCTCTACACATTTTAACAACAAAAAGAACACCATATCAGCGTGTGAGGTTTAAATTAAACAGGTCCCACCTGTCACTACTTAAGGATATTCTAATCAGCAGAACATAATCTGGGGCACTGATTATACCTTTATGTGTTTGAAGGTGTGATAATGGTAGAGGTGTACTTCTTCCATGTGACTCATCCATTTTTGTCAGGTACTCTCACTTTCCACCACAGTTCAAAGACATGTTTGGTTAACCAGTAACGTAGTCCTCCTGCAAGCAGGTAAGTGGTTAAGAGGATGGATGGATGGCCTTTATTAAACCAAACACATATTTATGCACAAATTTATTATTAAAGTAACCAAGAAGCAAAATTCACTCAAATTCAGTTTTATTTATATAACACCAATTCTCATCAACAGTAGCCTCAAAGCGTTTTATATTGCAAGGTGAAGAACCTGCAACATTAGAGGGAAAAACTCAATCAGACAGCCTGCTATAAGCTAACACTTGGTGACAGTGGAAAGGAAAAACTCCACTTTAACAGATACGTCTAGCAGAACCAGCCTCAGGGAGGGGCAACCATCTGCCATGACTGGTTGGGTGTGAGGGGAACAGAAAAGAAGTCATGAAGAAGACGTCATGTAAAGAAACAGATGATAAAAGTGTAAAATAGTAATAACATAAAAGCCCGATGAGTACATATGAGATTGTCTAACAAGAGACAACTTGAAACCTCTGGATTATTTGTTTTAGGTAGTGAACACAGGTTGAATCGGTGCATTCAGTCCAGTGGAGGTCCCAGCCCACTATGAGTTCAACTTGTGTGATTAGGAGAGTAAATTTATCCTCTGGGATTCCTGTTAGGTTCAGTTTTGTTTTTCTTCCTCTGGCTGAATGAAGTGTTCTTGGTGTTCATCCAGAAAGCTGATTGTGTGTGCAAAATAACACTGTGGACACATAATCACTGTCACGGTACACCCATCACACTAAAATCCTCTAACCTCCAGCAATGTTTTTGCCGTGCAGCACAGTGACTCACATTGAAGGAAAAGGAACCAGAGAGCCAGAGGTGAAGAGGAGGACAAGTTTTATCGGGTGTGGGAGGAAAAAAAACACAATAGAACATCAACATGAAAGTTTCGGTGTGCCTCTGGGACTGTTAGCCAAAGAGTTTCTGCTTTCTATACCCTGAATATTTCAAAAATATCAAAGAAAAGTCATTCCATTTTCTACAAAAGTCCTCTGTATTGCTAAATCCTAAATTTAAACAGGGATATTAGCTGTTAGAGCTTCCAGCTCCCTAAAGCCATATCCAGAGGTAGAAAAGATAATGATGACATATTATGAAAATGGAAAGAAAACTGGAGTTACAACTGTAGAATACAAATCACACTGCTGAAGTCAGACAGTGTGCACCTGCTTTCTTAATATGCCATGCTGCATGAAACCGAAATGCAGGCTTCACAAGAGTCTGCGAAATGCAAATGTACCCAATGTATGAAGTCTACATAAATAGACTGGACTGGCCTGTGTGCAGAGAATGCATCTGAGGAGCACTGAGTGTATATAAGGAATAACATCTCTCAAATAGCTCTCTCACTCAGATTTGTGCTAAAATCCCATCTGTCACTAACCCATTAGCACTACTTCCATTGTACTGTTAGCCTACCCTGTGCTACCTTGCATTCGTGTCCCTCCCGCTAGACTACATAGAAGATGGAGGTGCACTAGAGGCACATTCATCATCAAGTAGAGAACCTGAATGTTACAAAGCTGAAGCTGGATGTACAAAAAGTGAATGTGTTACAAGACATCCTCAAGGTTGCATAGATCCAAAGGTAGTGGAAAGGTTTAAAAAGGAAGGAAAAAGAAAAGTTACCCTGGGAGATAAATCTTAATGTATCATACAGTTTAATGTTGTCTAAAAAGTGAATCATAAATTTATCAATTTACTGCCTCTACCTCCATAATCCTCCAAACAACTGGACCCACTTACTTCAGGGATGAAATCTGCAACTGTATTTGTCCATCACACAAGGTCATCTGATAAATGTGGCTGAAAATGGGTCAATGGGTGCGTCTTTTTTTTTTTGTTACTGAAGGTATAAATTAGTAATCCATTTTCAGATTTTCCTCCTAGTGATGATGAAACTCAGTAAGAAAGAAGAGGCTTGTGGTTGAGAGACAAAAATAGGCACATCTAAAAGGACGCTACAGAAACAGACTTTATGAAATTTGTTGAGGAAACAAAAAATATCACCAATAAAAAAAACTGTAAAATAACTATAATAAAATTGCTTCTGTTCTAACATTTTGGCTGCCGTCATGTTGGCTTTTGTTGGAGGAAGAATTGACAAAATTTTCAAGCTTCTTTATCGAGGCTGCGATACTGCATCAAACAGGCACACATCTCCGCACATTAGTGATGAATAAAACACTAGAATTACACTCACCAAAACTTAAAGTGCAGTTTCTTCGATAGTCCGTTAATTTGTCACATAATCCCTCCAAACTGCACATATTATAGTGAGGGCATAGGAATGGAGGAGTTGAAAGAGGAGAAAAGGAAGGGACATATAAAAAGCAAAACCATCAAGCGTGTCCTTTCTTGTCCCGTTGAGCGTTGGGTGCTGTGCATCTGTGGTCCACCTGTCTGCACTGAGCATTCAAACCTCAGTCGCTGTGATGGTAATGACCCACACACCTGGGCTCGTGTGACCCTTAATCGCTCACGTAGTCACGTAATCAATAGTGGGTCAACGAGCCATTAGGCCACTTCCAAGGCTGGCACTCTCCAGTTGTTTTAAAGCTGAAGAAGCCTCTTGGGTTAGAGATGAAACAATCCAGCTGCCTTCTTTTTAAGCCATAATGTGGATGACCGACAACCTATACAGACCAATGACACATTGCGAATAATTAAATTAGGGTTGGAAAGAAAGTTTTAAGTGGTCATTATTCACAGAATTGATTCAATCGAAACAACTAATCCTTGACGGCTGAGTGCACAGATTCATCATGACACATGCAAACACCAGTTTCCTCTGTTGATCCCAGTTAATAAACATCTGTAATTCCAGCCGAGTTACTCTTACTTTTTCCCATAATTCTGCACATTCATGTTTATAGATGGGACCAGCCAGTGAAGGACCAATGCCTAGATTTATAATCTAGGCATGCTATGAGCTTCTTAACCTTTTAAACATCAGTTTGACATTTTAGGGAAAGAGGCTTATTTGATGTCTTGCTGAGTATTAGATAAGAAGACTGATAGCACTGTCATATCTGCAAAGTATTTATGAATCCAGAGAACAAGGGAAGCTGCGCAGAACTCATTGAAAAGCTTGCACTTTTTAAATATTTTTATAAAGTGATTAAGAAAGATATGAGTTCTTTAGTCAGCTTAATAGGTCCTGGTAGGTGGGTTGGCAGACTTCATTAGGCTTTGCATGCGTCTTTCTGTCAATTTGCCCTTGAAAATGAAGTTAAATTCTACCATAACCTGATTACAGGACAGCGCATTAGATAAAAAGGCATTTAAGGTTTTCAGCAGATTATTTTTCCACTGAAGAGAAAATGACATTGGGCCTTGACCGTCACTGCAAGTTAGTGTCAACCATTCTAATCGGGGAAGGTGAAAGGCAGATTCGCAGTGATAGCCTTACTTTTTGTAGGCAGAAATAATTAAAATTTACAAAAAGTAGCGGAAAAGATAACAACTCACACAGCTAAGTACAAAAATAAAAATTGCCTCATTTGAACTGAAAACCACCAGCTGCTGGTTGTAAACAAATAGAAGAGTGGTATAGATCTGTCTTCCAGCTCAGAGCAAATAAATGCATTTTCCCAATTATCATTTTGGCTCCAGTTTAAAAAGAGATGTCCAGTGAATCAAAGTGCATAAAAATTGATCTACATTACTTATTCCCTTTCCAAAATCTATTAAGAAAGGTTTCTGGGCAGACAGTCAATTTGCATACTCAAAGATAGTAAAGCAGTATTATTAAATCAATATTTGCTGCTGACAGCGCAGATGCCAAATCTCATGCTGGGATGGCCTTCTGCAGTTTGTTGATTCTCTTTCACAGGCTGACTTCTGATAATTCCCTGTGCTACCAGGTCGTTTGTCATTTGTGAGGCAGGAGATATTGGTTTGTGGCCTGGGAGTCAAATGGTTTTCCCCTGCAAATCGTACACACTCCGAACAGAAGCACTGAGGGAGGTTAGAGGTAAAATGAACACTCAAAATACAGCGCTGAAAAATAGATGTAACATGATGTGATTTTTTTTTTTTTAAAAGAAAAAGGAAGAACTTTACAAATCATGGTAAATATGGGTCTTAGCCACATGTCTGCACATCCTTGTGTATTCTTTCTTGTTTCTGGTTCAGCCCTCGCCCCGGTTTCCTTCAAGTGTCTGACCTCGAACAAATACAGACACCACCTTCACATCCTTTTGTACACTCTGCATGAGCCCTGGCCGTGAACACGTCTCTCCATCTGTTTCTCAGCCAACCAGAATTTTCCTTGGTGAACTGTTCCCACTCCTGGTGAGAGGTGGAACTGCAGGGTAGATTCTATTCAAGCTGGTGATGAATGCAAAACAAGAAGATGGACAGACATGATTAGTAAAGTCCCATCTGCAATTGAGACTGGATCCTCGAGGTATTGGATCGTATTTCCTCATACAGTCGCTGCCCTGACAAAGACCAACAATGTGTGTTTTAAATGAAAGAAAAGAAATATTAGTGACACTCATTCCTCAGACAAAAACATTTGTGTTACATTTAAGTGTTGAATTCATTTCACTGTTTTTAGACAAAACATCACACTGGAGATGTTTTGTATACACTGCCCATTTTTTCTTTTCTGTGCCCTTTGTGGCACATCATGTTCGACATCATTTTTTTACCAAGCAAGCACATCAGCAGGCTTGCTTCTTTTAAAAAGAAAACAATTCACTTCTAACAAAACCTTGTTTTTCTTTGTTTTTTAGCTGCTGGGTCAAGGTGTTACGAACAGCATCTAATCACTGATAGGTGATTAAGGAAACCTGGTGTGAAGACAGAAAGACGCAAACCAGAAAAACAAGAATATCAGACGAGCGAAATGCCAGCAAAGGGCAACAACAAAAAAAAAGATTTATTTAAGTTTTTCGTCAAAACAATCGTTAATGATAAGAAAGATGAAAGCGATATATTGTAAAAGAAGAGTGTAAATCTTATTCAGTTATTCAGTGAGCATCAGTGCAGCTCCAGGGTGGTTCAGTCAGACTGTTTCTGCATTTAATTTCCCTGTAAACTAATTTATATCAAGGGCTTTATCAAAACTGACATCTGATTTCAGTTGGTATTTCTTTTCATTAGAATCTGTTATGGAGCTTATTTGATAGTTCTCACTTTCTAATCAAGTAATAAATTGCTGGCGCATCAGGAGTTGGCTCTGGACAGTCAAAAATGTAAGAATTATAACCTGTAAGAGTCTAAAATACTGTTTTTGGTCATCCAAAATAGCTTTTTGGGTGACAGTGCCTCAGTTATCCTATTTTTAGGTTAAAATGGACAAACTCTATCAAAGAACCTACAAAAGTAAGCTTGTCAGGAGCTGTTTCTAGTGCAAAATTAATCAGTATTTCACTTGATAAAGAGCACGACTGCCGTTTAGTGAAACTGCTAAATCTAGATTGCTAAATCTGCAGTTTCTGGATTGTTGGAAGAAAAAGTGACTGCACTACAAGATGTCTAACACACTACAAAATTCATACACTGCTATCAGGTTTACAGTACGTTGTTCTCAGAGATAGCTGTAAAATTCCACTACCTGCCCATCATTTATGAGAAATTACAAAGTCAGCAAGAGGCTGGTGAAAAATTGTGGCGCATAAGGAGTTCAGTGCTACACTAACTCAGTCAGAGGAGAAATTCCATCCCCTCCACAAACCTCCACAAATCAGTTTATCCCCGACTGTAACTTATTCAACATCCTCCGAGATGTTTCCATTATCTCGTGGATGTCAGGTGTGTCATTCTGATCCTCTCTTCTTCTTCTCCTTTTTATTTTTTTTACCATATTTTTTGCTGGACTTGCAAAAGTTCAGGTCTGTGAAGCATTCTGTGGATCGAAGTTACAATCCACTGTCACATAAAGGTAAATTAAGGATGCTAAGGTAGCCAGATCCATAACTCAAATGATGATGCATTGTAATTATTGGCAAATTTGTTCACAATATCCTTTATCTGCCTTTTTTTGTCAATTTTTGGCTTGTTCTGCTGCTTTCATGTGGTCAGGAATCAAACTGTTGTGACCATTTTTTAACACTCAGGTTAAGTTTAACCCTAAATTTAATTTGTCAGATGCCTGATACGGAACACAGGGATCACTGATTGACTAAAAAAAAATACAGCAGGATTTTCTGGTCGGCATTTAGTGTCAATTAAGCCTTTAACAGTTGGTTTTGTCACAGTCCTGCTGTAACATCATGAGAGATGAATGTGTTTTCTCTCAGGCGGAGAGAAAGTGTGACAGCTGCATTTAGGCCCGCAGAGGGGCGTCTGTTTGACTAAACGGCGGCTCTGCCTTATTTAAATGATATACGGAAATTAACACCATAATTTTGTCGATTTGATATAGTTGGGCGCACAGGGACTGACAGTTAGGATGTGAGCATAATAAGTGTTTAGTCCCACCCTGCAGAGCGCCTGATTTCTTGCAGAGAATCCATCTCGCCATGTTTTTAATGATGTTGCGGCTCAGAGATGATCATTTTCTGTTTTATTGTTGTTCTGTCATCAGGCTGCTGTAGCTTAACGCTTCCCTAGTTTCTTCCAACAATTTTTTTTTATTGTTTTAAATGTGAAGAAATAAAAAATATGATAATAAATTTGTTATGTAGTTTACGATGGGTATAAATGACAACTTCTCAAATACCAATCAAAGAAATAAACCAATAAATGAAATTCTTGCTGTGACAAAGGAAAATGTGCAGTAAAAAAAAAATCATAGTTAATGTTACAAGAGCTCAGTGTTGCTCTAAAGCAGGTGTCCCCAATCTCAGTCCACGAGGGCCGGTGTCCCTGCAGGTTTTAGACGTGTCCTTGACCCATCACAGCTGATTTAAATGGATAAATTACCTTCTCAACATGTCTTAAGGTTCTCCAGAGACTTGGTAATGAGCTAATCATGTGATTCAGGTGTGTTGACCCAGGGTGAGATCTAAAACCTGCAGGGACACCGGCCCTCGTGGACTGAGATTGGGGACCCCTGCTCTAAATTAATGAAGACTGTGCATTTTTGACACCAGAACAAATTAAAATGGAAAAAAAAAAGTAAAAACTTGATTGGGATTTCCTTTTTTTCCCACCAAAAGTATTAAACCAACAAGCTCATCATTTACAGCTAACAGGGAAAATCTTAGTAAATGCAAAAAGGGTTGCATGTGCAGATTACTGAAGTTCTAAGGCTGGTGCCATAAATGCATGCATAAATAAATCAAATAAAACTAAATAAACCGTCTGCATGAAGGAATGCATTCCAGTGAGTTTGCAGGGTGCTGCTTTAATTCCCACACAGGTGTTTTCAGTCACTGTGGTTAATTATACCTCTGCTCAGGCAGGGCTGCCCTGTTGGGAATTACGTGAGATCAAATGTCATGTACCAACATTAACTTTAAAGACATAATTTGTGTCAGGGGAAGCACACAATCAGATGTTTAGCTTGCTCCCGTCAACAGATATCAGAGAGAGTAAGTGATAGCAGCTACGTTACCATGGCTGCGCAGAGGCATCAGGAAGGCTTGTCAATAATCTTTCCTGTTTACAGTGTTTTTCAGGCATTCACTTTTATCCTCATGAAATTCTCAGCCTGTTAGTGGGAACAGCATTTCAGAGCAAAGTTTATAAGTTTTGCTATGCAGTGAAAGTGAAATTATCTTTATATACCCAGTAGGAACGCTGGTGCTTTTGCAAAGATGTAGCGATTATTTTAATTTTGTGTTGAAATTCCTGTCATTGTTTACCAGTGTGTAGTTATTCATTCCAGGGCAGATTGTTCATTTGGTATTAAATACAAAACCCTGACTGCTGACCTTCTGCTAAAATACTGAAAATTTATGAGAAAAGGCAAAGAATATGGCTTTTGTCGTCACATTTAAAAAGTTAACATATTTTAATTTAAAAATTCAATAAAAACAAGTTATTTTGGTCTGGAGACTTTGGCACTGACAGAGTGCCAAGAGAAACGAACTGGAGTGGCAGAGTTGGGGGTGCTATGAATTTCAATCATAGTGACCAGAATAGAAAAGATTAGAAATGAATAAAACAGCTCAGTAGACAAAGTTGGAGAGGCAAGATTGAGATGGTCTGAACATGTGCAGAGGAGGGATAGCGACTGTATCAGACAAAGGATTTTGAAGATGGTGCTGCAGATCAGGAGGAAACGAGGAAGACTACAGAGAAGATTCATGGATGTAGTGAAGGACTGGTGTGACAGGAGGCGGCTGGCACAGGGAGATGGAGGCAGATGATCTGCTGTAGCGACCACTAAAGGGAGCAGTGGGAAAAAAGGTGGTGGTGTGTTCGTATTGTTACATATATTCTACTTTGGTCAAACTAGAAGCAAAGATCTATGAATTTTTCAGTCACTCCACCATCTTATTCCCTCAGATGGTCATGAAAAATTTCGTAACCCATATGCTGAGAGGAGGAAAAATGCTGATCCCGCCCTCAGAGTTTCACATTTTTGAATGGCAAAAGAATTTGCACTCTCATATTGGCCTCAAAGCTCTCCCAGAGGGAGAGGTGTGGTACAGCTGCTGCAGAGCAGGTTCAACCAGTGAAATAAAATATGAGCTGGTCCCAAGCAAGCTTGGCTGCAGCAGAGGGAGATTATATTCATCCTTCTCTATAAAATATAAAACAATATATAATGTGTAGGCTGTGAGGGACCTACACATGTCGACAGCAGCCCGGTGTTTTCTTAAGCACATGGTGGCAATATGGGATTTTTATTACCCACAGCATTTTCTGCAATTCCACTTATTACACATTTTAAAAAAAAGTTTCCCAGTGAGACGACCAAGATAAAGCAAAGCATTTTTATTGCAAGTATTAGTCAAAGATACACTTCAAACTGAAGCAAAGCAACACTAAAAAGGCCAACAACCTATAAGAGAGAGAGTAACAAAAGAAAGACAATTAAAACTGAAAGGAATACAGCCGTTGGTACAACACAGCCTTTTGCAAAAAAATACAGAGGCTGAGACATGGATGATCTGGTGGTGAAGGTTCAACGTACACGTCAGTTTGCTGGTGCCTCACTCAGAGGTATCAGAGCTCAAGATCTTTAGTTTGAAATAAGACTGACACAAGAGTGACGATGCATCGGAACAATCAGAGTACCCAAAATGTTTGATATCCTTGGCCACTCTCGAACAATCTGTCTTCAAAACCATTAAGTGTATACAAGGTAAACGGCGTCAGGAGCCTAATCTCTTCAGCGGTTTTTGGTTTGAAGTCATTTTGGAATGCTAATGTAATGAAAACAGGTTCAACATCAGATAGCCATGGGAGTAAACATTACGGTAAACATTGAATAAACCAAAAGCCATTCGGTTTAAAAGGACAGAGGGCTTTTCTTGCTTTGGAAGATTGACAACACTCAAAAGGTCAATGTCTCTGATCCTCCGATGAGGTGAGGGACAACCAACAGATAATTAAAAGAAAGAAAGAAAAAAATCATCACAACACAATTCATCCTTGGTTCATTGTACAGGCACAGGTCTCTGTAATCCGGCACAGTGGGGAAACCGCCTGGTTCTCGTGTAAGGCCTGCGTCAAACTGTTCTTTGGATCCTTCTTTGGATTTGCAATCAGCGACAATGACTGTGTCAACCGAGCAACGAGCTTACAAAATACAGGCAAGTGCATAAAATCTAATGAGCATACGAACATATCCAAACTGCCCTCGGGCTGTAGGCACCGCTCAACAGGTAACACCAAATACTGAAAAGGGTTTCCAAAGGCAGTTTGACCCAGACCTGGCTCCCGTTCTGACATCAGTACATATTAAACAGAGCAATGTTCATTCATCAGAGCGCTCTACGTTGTGTAGCAATGTTAGTGGTTTACATGCGAGAACAGATGAGTATGCCAGTTGGAGATATCAGGGCAGATCAAGTACGTAGGCTAGTTTTCTTGGTAGGCCACCCGACACAGCACAGGCATTGCAAAAGTCACACAGATTTCTATTACGTAAGGACGCACTTAAGGCTGAGGCATGTGTTTTCCTGTGGAATGAGACCTGGTCCTGCTGTAAAATATTCTGGCACAAGGAAAAACAAAACAAAACAAAACAGGAGACGTTTAAAGAGGAAAGAAGCAACGCCTTTGCTAAAACATTTCACTGTAATTCAATGAATTTTGCCTTTCCAACATCCTTCCTTCTTTCCCCCCCGCATTTTTTTTTAAACTTATTTTACACTCTACTACTTGCTCTGTACTGGCTCAGGGAATTTACATGGCTAACGTACCAATTTAGCAGCTTGGGATGAAAAGTCAGCTATTCGACACAAGTCAGTGTGGTTCAGAAATGGTTCCCTTCGTCAGAGATGAGCTGCGACACGTAGGGGGCTGGCGTCTGGCCTTCACGGGTGGTAAAAGAAGATGGGAGGGTTAAGAATATTTGGAAAAGGGGAGGAGGAGGAAGTCGACCTGGAACAAGTCGAAATCCGCCGCCGCCGCCCCTTTCCTCCACCCCGCACCCCCCCTCCATATTGTTGTGCTTGCGTGTCTAGGAGAATAAGGCGTCAACATGGAAGGGGAGGGGCTCAAGGCTTCTCCCTCCTGGCTCCGCCCCCGCCACGCTGCAAGATTGATGCGGACACTCCAGCCGCACGAACGGACTCAATAAATACACCATAAAATATTCCGCATATATATATTTCATATATATATTTAAAGAACAACACAATTAAATAGGACAACAAAATAAAAGTCGGCTCAAGAACAATATTTCAAAATTGGATAAGTGTTAAGACAAAACAAGAATATCTTTTACAGTTCTACTTATTTCGAATCTAAAATAGTTACCGTATAAGAATATCGCAATCAGGCATTACTCAAGCATTATATATCATAAAAGCAATTTGCAGTTTTCTTTCATGTAGTATAACATATGCAGCATACCAAGGTAAGTGAGGTGCAGTGTTTTTTGAGATTTCTTGTAATAGAAAGATTTCACCCCCTGGACTGAAAAGGTACCCACAGAACTACAGACCATACTCGGTTTTTCAGTCGAATCCCTACCGGCTCAAGACGAGGATACTGCTGGGCACTCATTCCCTCCGACAGGGACAAGACACATGGCAGGGCATTGCTCTAAGATGAAAGAACGCCATGGGGCTGCTACTAGGGCTGGGCATCTTGAGACAAGTCTCAATACTGACACTGGCTCTGTTCATTTCATTTCTGAACCACATGTTTAAAAAAAATAAGACACCTTTCTGCCTTCTCACGCATGTTGCTTTCCCTCAGTGCAAAAGAAAAAGAAAAGAAAGTTCTAGCCTGCTTCGAAACTCCGATTCCAAAAAACCAGGAGGTACTGATGAGTGACGTTTGTGACACCCAGCCCCAGCTGTAACAAAGTGTCAAAAGTGGCAGTCCTGACGAGAACACGCCACCCGAGAGCAGGCAGACTCTACCGAGCCAATAAAGTCACAAGAGCATGAGGCACACTTTTAATGGCCGACTGCCTCGTTTGGTAACGCGCATCCCTTCGTCGTCTCCTCGTTTACGCTGAGGTCTGGATCCTCTCCTCCTCCTGGGCGGGAGGAAGAAGGGGACTGGAGGGACAGAGACTGTGGCAGTCTCTAAAGTGCTGTGCTATGTTTGCCATTCATGGGCTGGGCTGTGTCACACCCCGCTAGTGTCAGCTATGACTCCCAACCACCTCGCTCCGCCAACCCACCCAAACACACATTCCACTGTACCAACAACACCATTGGTCCAAGACACTAAAAAAATGCACTAGAAAGCAAGAGCTCAACCACAACCATTTACTTGGCATAATGTCTTTTACTATGTAGGCTTAATCTTTAAATACATGACAAAACAACTCTGCATTGCCATCTCAAAAAACAAAAAACAAAAACCATTTACTGTGAGTGTGTGTGTGTGTGTGAGAGAGAGAGAAATGCAGCAACTCCTGCATTGCAATGTGTGTTTCAAAAGGAGATTCTACGTCTTTGATTTTTACATTTCATCTTTCAGTTTACAGCACCATCAAGAGGAAAGGCACTTTCTGTGGACTTTTTCTCGCTACCTTCCACTGCAAATATAGAGCAACCAAAATGAGGAATACTGATTGACGCCTCGAGACAGAATACACCTTTACTTCGGTTAAAAAAATTGAGGCACCGGCCTTTTAAAGTTAATTTGTTACATTTTCTTCACCAGGCAGCTAAAGACGCCAATTCACGGCTCTCGTAAACAGTCGTCGTAGCGACCCTAAGTGAGAGCTAAAAGGACACAGTCGTGAGATTAGTGTACCTTTAGTTTAAAGTCAAATATAACGAGTAGTTTCTAGCAGGACTGGAAGGACAAACGAAACCTTCCCACTTTTGTGTAGCACGGCTGTGTGCGTTGAAGAAAAATCGGCTGCATGAATAACATCTTTGTATCCCATTAAGCATTCGCTTCCACAGGCCCCTAAAAGGTCTCGCTCATGTTAGGTCATTTCTCTGCTAGCTAATATTTGCAAAGCCGAGCTGATGACATTTCAAATGTAAGCGAGGCAAACACATTTGCTATGTAAACATGTGTTCAACTGCCCTCGAGGGTGTCGTTTATACACCACCTGAACATCTATTACAGACAGCAGAGATATAGTGAGTCAATCAGCCCACCAAACACACACACACACACACACACACACACACGTCCAACTTCCATATAACCTGCCACACCAAGTTCTCACTGATGAGCTTTGATTCCTTCCAACACACACACACACACACACACACACACACACTATATCCCTCAGTATTGTCCTTCAGCTTTAACCTTCCTTACACCTTGCTGGGGGATTGGATGAGATTGTACGGCCGTGGAATGTAGACCGAGGGGAGTAAATGTTTGGAACAAAAAAGAAAGAGCGCTAAAATAAGATAACAGGCTTTGCCACGTCGCAGACTTACGTCTTTGTATCTGTGTGCACGTGAAGTGGCTCGAATAAGGAAATCAGTCTGAGGAAAGCAATGGTGGTTGTAATCCAATGTAAATCCTCCCCCCAGGGTTCTAACACAAAGGAATGGAGAACCACTAAACCTTGTTTCTCTATTCTTTGATCACACGTGTCTTTGAAATGGATCACCAAGACTTTAAAAAAAAAAAAAAACAGCACATGCCCATTCCTTTTACTCTCCTCTCAATAAGGAGCAGGCGTCAGCACCAGTTAAAAGAAACCCGAGAAAATTCAAGAGCAGGAGCTCAACATATCAATCGCCTTTTTTTTTTTTCTTCCCCCTCCTAGTCTACTGTTTGTTGTTACAATAGGTTTGTAATTTCTCACAGCTTTTCTGAATTGCTAAGACATTAAATCCCGTTCTTTGAACCAAACGGTCCATGTTTTGCACCCGTTTAGTCACTCGAACGCTCTTAAACCTTAAACACGTTTCACCGTGTTAGACGTCAATTTGGAGTTTCAGCTCTAAATAAGCAGGATCTGGGGCACCAGCATAGCTCACCTGGTTAAGCAGGTGGCCTGCGTTAAATATCAGCGCACTAAGATTTCTCCTCCCAATGTTTTGCGTCTTGAAAAAAGGAACTCCCAGAAATACACATGCAGCGGATTGAGTTGCAAAAATCTGTTTTTCACTCTGGCGTGACACAGCTGATCAGATCACATGTTCACTTTCAGTTACACTTACGCTGTACTGTTATGTGCTTGTTTCTTAGCCTTTTGACCTACTTTATCCACAGACACTGTGTAATCCTGTACTGCTTGTACTTACAGTGGGTAGTATTTAAACTCTATTAGAGTTATGCTTTTTACATGCATTTATTGGAACTTTTTCCTGGAGCTACACAGCCAGAACGCTGGATTTTTGGATGTAGCGTAATGAATGCTCAGCATTGTTTGACTCAGTCTATGATCTACAAACATTGTTTGGCTTACAGTTTGAGGTTATTGTTTGATACTTCCAGAAGAGTCAGAGGTTTTGTGAATGTTGTTCAGTCACAGTATGAGAAAACAGGGGATCCTTTTAAGAAAAGAGTCTTAGCAATTGTGAAAAACTGCGATAAGAAAGGCATTCGGGATATAGCATGTTAACACTTTGTCCTCTCTATGAAAAACTTTGTTTGATCATCTACAAAAGAAGAAGAAAAAAAAAGAAGCATTCAACATCTTGCAAGTTTTTTTTTCCAAACATCAAAGCAAGAGGCGGTTAGAGTCCACATCCCTATCAATAACAGTATGACAGTCCAAACACACATAACTAGTTTCAACAACCCCAGCACTGTTCACACATACACTATACGTTATACAGTGACACAAGAACAAGTCAACAGTCTATTGCGATAATAAAACTTTGTTATACTTTTTTTTTTTTAAACCATTACTTGTCATGATACATTTATTACTAAGATTAATAATTAGACTACATTTTTTTTCTGTTAGCAAAAATAAGTGGTGTGCATTACATAATTTAAAATCTACAAATATACTTTCGATCTGGCTTTTTAAAAAGGCTTTCAGATACTAGTGAAATCGTGAAGGCTCGAACCCACTGGCTTCCACACTGAAAGGCTAGCCTGTGAAAGGCAGTCGAATGCAACAGCAGAGGCAGGACCACACGTCTGCCGTTGTACCGCTTACAAGTTCTCCGAGTAGATCTATCCCGAATAAAATCATAAATCTATAACTCCCCTCTACAACCGCAGCAGTGGAGCCTTCTCGTCCTTCAGTGAGTGAGGTTTACAGTTTTCTTTCCCCTCGTCTACATATCCCGCCTGCTCGTTTAAAGTCTCGCATTGAGGTTCAGCTTCAAATTCTAATTCAGAGTAGCACCGCGCCTGTGTTCACTCCTGAAACACATGCTTCTTTTAGTGCAGATAACTTTTAAAAACACGTCCCGAGCAAACTTCAGGTCATCAGCATTAGAGGAGCTACGTGGTGACCCGTTACCCAGACGCACGCTTCACACTAACGGTCGTCCACTTGACTCCTCGGCTTTGTTCTGAAGCCGGTCCCAACTTTGGGCCGGTCGCGTGGGCAGGAATTAAACCCAAACTCAGATTTAGGGTTCTAATCGATCTAAAACAAAAAGAAAAACAGTTTGGGAGAAGGCCAACTCTGTGCCCACGAAGCCGGCCCAATCGCCTACGAACACACTGTAGCAGCTGGATCCATGTCTGGTGAATATTAGGCAAAAAGACAACTTGGCCTACTTTGCTTGAATGCTGCTCCAAAGCAAAGCCAACAGCTAACACTGCTGTACAGGCAAATACAATAAATATATTGATCTTAGGTTAATTCGAATGAGATGTATAGAAAAGTCAGTAGACGGTTATTGAGAAGAATAAGAGGCATCGGGTGAAACTTTCTTGCTTCACGCTGTCTGGTTGGTGTACGCTCTTTGATCATTGTACCCCACTGAAACAACTCATACAGCTTCTGACGATTACACACTTAACTTCCAACAGGCACTTGAATACTACCTCTTTATGGCCTTTATACTCCACTTTGCTGCTGTCAAGTGAAAAGCTTTGTAATTCTTAGGAATTAAGAAAAATCAATCTCATTAGCAAGCTGACGATCAGGAATTCTAAAATCATGCCCACTGATCCGAAAGTATCCTCAAACCACGGAGACGCACAAAGTCCTTCAGTTCAAGTAAAAACACGAAAAATCACCAAAACTGCAGTTGCACCATTTTTTTTTTCTCCTTTCTTTTTGCCCAACAGCGAGGGCAAACTCATACAACATGCAGGTCATTCAGCTCACGGAGGAGCGACACATGAAAGTGCCTTGCAAGTGGCAAACTTCTCTCCTTTCAAGGACACTCGCTTTCATATGAAATGTGAAAACTGTACTTTTGAGTCGCTTAAGTCCCCTAAAAATCCTCTTCCCTTCGTTCGACTGATTATTGCACAAGAGGAAACCATCGACATCGTCTGTATTTAGCCACCGTCTTAGATACAAGGGGGGAAAGGCAAGATAAAGCACTGAGAGAAATGAATGCAGGGCGATTTAAAAACAAAAGCTAACACGATTAAATCTTTTTTTTTCTTTAAGAATCAGATTCTTAAAATGTTTCACATAATGTAGAAGAAATATAGCAACCAGACTCAAATAACAGTGTCAATAATACTTTAAATACAATCCATGGATGGCTGCAACTCAGCAAATTGATATATAATATAAACTGCCCTCCGTTTAAATGTGACAGCTAACCTTCAGGAATAAATCCGAAACTGATCTGAGACCACCGAAACTGCTCCTCCTTGTGACTTTTAAGGGGCAATATCCCTCTTTGCCAATAGGGGGCAGTGTGCTCAAAAGAACATGTAGCTCTGTACAAGCAACTGGTGGTATCGTGCCCACACACTAGTGAAAAGTGACAGAACAAGAAAGGAAACAAGAGGAAAAATAAAAGATCAAACTGGGAGGACCTCTGGTCAATGAATTGATGCTTCAAACTACATCAGACAGAGTCTGAGTCCTTTTTCCCTCTCTCTGCCCCTAAACTTAAGAAAAAGAAATAGGAGAAAAATCAAAAACAAATTACACAAAAACTGACAGAATGTAAAAGTGCTGCTGCTCAAACTGACTTGAGGTACTGAAGAAGGCAAAGAAGCAGATTTATCAAAGACTATGCCAAAGAAAAGGAAAAGAACAGCCACAAACTAGGCCACAAGTAAAGGAGACAAAACAGGGGACAAACACATAGGAGGGGTAGTGAAAACCGGAGGGGAAAGGGGGCCTAATAAGGGTGAAAATAAACTAGTTGGCTGGTTTAATATTGCATAATAGTGCTGAGATTCTCTCTTGTTTGTTTGTTTTTTAAAGCAGCTTTTGCATCCTCAGTCCAGTGTGGGGGTGCCTCTTCCCCTCCCTCCTCCCTGCTTTCCTCTGCACAGTGTCAGGTCCGTTTTTGATTAGGCATGTTGGGGCGGGGGGAGGCTGGGACTTGCACCTATGAGGATCCCTTGACTGGCATGCCAGGTGTGCATGGTTGTGTGTGTGTGTTAAGAGTGGCAATGGTTGGGGAGAGTTGGTGTAGCTCAGGCGAAGTACATGGTCCTCAGGGTGTCGTGGTGGATCTGAACAGCTTTGGCCAGCGCCTGGGGGTCCCGACCGTTACTCTGACCAGACACATGGCTGCCCTCAGCGCTTCAGAAAGAACGAGAAAGGACCCGTTAAGATGAGTGACAAAAATAGGACAATTCATCCAGCACATGTGAACTCTAGCAGCTTCACAGAGCAAGTTTAAATGGGAAGGACGCTCTCCTTACCTGTCATGTTCTTTGTCAACCAAATGATAGCGGGCACGAAAGGCCACCAGGTGGGCATAGTAGGCTGGCGCAGGGATGGAGACTGAGCGGGTACAGCGCACATAGGTGTGGCACAACTGGTAGGTGAGCAGCTGGAACTCGTCAGCGGTAAAACAGTTGTCGTCCCACAGTACATGGTAGTGGGAGGGCCGACTGGTGCCCTGAGAGGGAGGTAAGCATTAAGTAAGATTCAATACGAAACTGGGACACAGCTGACAGGAAATACAGCCCAGAAAACTCAGGAACATCACCTAACTGTGCTTAGGTATTGTGTTAAAAAACAATAGATACATAAAACATTAATGCTGCAAGTATAATTCAGCTAACTCAAGCAGCTTCTGCATCTACAGAACTGAAGTCTAATCTTCACGTTTTGAAATAAGGGACATATGGGTTGGCTCCACGCCATCTTAAATATACAGACAGCAAATTTTAGGTACCAAAGCTGTTAATAAGACATTTTCCTGGACAAAGCTTCAGCTGCTGCTCTTTTACATAATAGTTTAGTAGGGATGGGTATCGAAAACCGGTTCTTGTTGAGAACCGGTTCCCACTGTTTCAATTCCTTGGAATTGTTTGCCATTTTTGCAAACGATTCCCTTATCGATTCCAGTAGCCCCGAATGACGTCACCACGTTGCGGAGCGTCATTTACCTGGCAGGAAACACGGCGCCTAAGCGGCTCAAACGCTAAAAAGTTTGGTTATACTTTACGAGAACGGATGACAACAGGGCAACTTGCAATACTTGCAAAGTAGATATTTCATTAAGGGAGGAAACACTACGAATATGCAAAAGCATTTGCTCACAAAACACGCGATAATCTTAAAAGTTTTTAATTCGCTCCGGACTCGTGAATCTCAACCCAGCAGAGGTAACGTTTGCACGTCCTCTCCCGTTAATGCGGCAGGTAAATAATCAACATATTATGTTAGCGCGATCTGCCTTATTACAAAACCTGCCATTACTGTGCACTTAGGTGACCATGATGAGAGAGACAGACAGAGTCTGGCTGGCTCAGATGCTGGCAGTTCTCGCTGCAGTCTACCGGTAGCGTCTCCTTTCAGGCCAGGATAGACGAATGTCACCGAGCAGTGACTAAGTTTGTGGTAAAAGGCTTCCACAGCAGATGCCCCAATTTTCGGTAAGTGAATGTGTTTAATTGTAGGCAGGGACATTACTGGATATTCTTGTGTAATTGCTACTGAATAATTTATGTTATACTTTGTTATTGCTACAGAAGAATATTTATTTTATTATTTTACATTTACAATTTTTTTCCCCCGGGGACCCTGTGACACCCCATTGAAGAGCCGTAGGCTGTGGACCTCTTAAGATCTCACTGTTGGGTTTGTAAGGCCATGTTACTCCTAAAATTCTATCTTGTTCAAAGAGAAGATATAAAACAAAGTTCTAAGCTAATCGACCTTAGTGTTCTCCTTTTTTTAAAAAAAGATCGATTAAAGAATTGAATCGTTAAACAGAATCAAAAATGGAATCGGAATTGTGAAAATCTTATCAATACCCATCCCTATAGTTTAGGTTAAATAATTGCCCAATTTGCCATGCATGGGGGGGTCGATAAGCTACTGAGGTACTGGATTAGCAAACCCCTAAACTAAATAGCTCAAATATAGTCAAAGAAGTTTGAGAAGGAACGTTTTATTTGCTTTAACTGTGTCCTATTTGTCCACCCATATGCTTTGCTATGCTGAGGTGCATCCACTGCACAAACCGCTATAAGCTTCATGTTAGTTTGTTTAAATTGCATCATGATCTAGAAAAATGCATCCGCTTTAAAAAGAAAAAGAAAACACATAAACTTTAAAACCGCTTGTGTTTGGTTTATTCCTGAATCCTATTTATTACTTATCTACAAAAGTTCAGACGTTTATGTTTTTTTGAAGGAGAAGGAGATAAAATACTGTAGACAAACGGCAACATATGAGATGGAGAAGAGGTTGGACAGACCTGTATTCCAGCGTGACTGCAGAGGTAAAAATCGAACTCGTAGGGATGCGTGATGTCCGTATCCACAGTAGTACCAGCGGGAATGTTTCCACTACGTCCAACCTTGAAAAGCAAAATTAATTTCAGTTACCCTCAATACTAATGCTTTTTGACTTTCAACTTGTTTTCCCCCTTTTTCGCCATTAAAAAAAAAAAAAAAAAAAAAAAAAAAAAAAAAAGCAGATATAGCAGGGCTTTTAATGCACTAAATGATGTCGGGAACTAAAATTTCTGATGATTAAAAAGAAGAACTAGCTGATGGAGAGACCCAGGCAAAGGTTTGCCAAGTGCTTTCCAAACAACCAATTAAAAGCCTAATGCCCCAGGGAGCCTAATGCTCTGTAAGAAGAGTGCGAGCGCTGAAAATAAGGTTGTTACTGGCTGGGTCTCACTCTCGGGGCCTTGAGTGCCACTCCAGAGCTCTTGGTTTGCACTGGGCCCTAATGCTTTAATCGAATGTAATTACAGCAGTCAGGAGGGTGAACAGCCGAAATGACAACAAAAGGTAATTAATGAGGCCCATTTTCAGTAGTTAATGTTCCAACATAGAACATAAAAAAAAAATACAGATGAACACATGAACACACCATGTTGACTTTAAGCAGAAACGTCATACTAAAAGAGCAACAGCATGAGCTGGTGTGCGGTGAGGACTCACTCTCTCGTTGCGGTCGGCACAGAAGAGGCGTGTATGGTGGCGTTTTTGCACAACAATGTAGGTGATGCCTGGCTGGTACTCCTTCTCCAGGCTGATGCAGGCCTCACGAATGGCCAGCAGCTCATAATACAGCACCTGAAGAAAAGGACAATTAAAATAATATGAAAATATCATTTTTGGTTGTGTGTGCTGCCATATGACCCAACTTCAAAAAAGTTATACAACTAAGAAATTTGGGAATACTGTTATTGACTTTCCTCATTTGTGATTAAAAGTATTTATGGAATACACAAACATGTTCTTTACCAGTATGCCTCAGCTACAAAGATTAAAACGTAACCAAACTCAGTAAAAAGCCAAATAACGTCTTGAACAATAAAATGACATACTGCAGAATTCTACCTGGTTTAGTCTTTTTTTCACATCTTTAGTAAAACCCTGAGTTTAAGATTTAAAAAAAAAAAAAAAGTGGGACTATACCTGTCTGAACTGGCCTTCTGAAACTCCATCCCTGTAGAAAATGATCCGTGTGGGCTTGTAGCGGGTTGACTTGTAGAACTGGATCAGCAGTTCCCGCACCATAGAGGCCAGGTCCTGGATGACCTCCTGCCTGGGCCTCTGGACTCGTACGGTGGCACAGTACCTGCTGGGGTGGGCGTCCATGCTACCTACCACCTGACAAAGAGTTTGGAGCAGAGGAGCCATTATTAAAGAGGAATGGATTTTATGTGGAGGGGAAAGTGACACATTATTCATAGAAGTGTCAGCATTTCCTCCTCTCTTTGCGTTACTAACCCACTGAATGTTTTTCTGCATGCAGATCAGTACGTTTCAGCCCTGATCCAGGGTCAGTGCTTCCACTTGCCCTTTCTGCCGCCTCCCCAGTCCTGTCCCCTCACTGTACCTGTGCTTGACTTGTCACTTCTCCAATTGCACAAACTATTGTTTTGCACAGCTCAAAAGATCAGTTGAGCTGTAAGTCAGGGTGTCTGAAATTTAACGTTTTCTTATGCGTCTCTATGAGTTTCTACAAAAGTGTGACCATTCATTTGCTAAATCTGTAACTCGATTCATGTCTTTAGTAGTTTTCTGTTTGCACTCAGCGTTGTTTACTATTGTATGTTTAGTTTTCTCTCCCAATAGGCTTTCACCCCCAACATCACTCACACTTAGAGAATGTGTCTGCTTATTAACATTTGGGTTTGGGACTACAGCAAGTCTTCTGTTAAATATTTATTCTTCACAGAGTGGGATCGAAGACCAAAATAACTCTTAAGTGTTTGGATTTATTGTCTGTGAAGACTTTATTTGACTTTCTGAAAGATTAGCACTCTTGCCTTCATCCATTACATCTTTTTACTACTTTCACGTCGCCCCCTAGTGAGAGCTGGGGTTGTAACACCCATCAGGGAAGAGGAATATTATCAAAACAAAAACTACAATTTATATATTTAACTACTGGAGTAGGGAGACATAAAGAAACTAACTGCTGCAATAGAAGGCTTCTTCCCATCTCCGGCTGGTGGATGTGTAACATCTGCTCCCAAGAAGATAACTGGCTGTTGAAACACTGATGGTCTGTGGATTGACAGAAAAAAAGGATAAAAAACACTGCGGTAGTTACATAACAATACACCAAGTGTAGACTTTATTTAATAAGACATCTTAATATAGCATTATAACACTGCCATATAATAAGAGGGAGACCGCAGCTCACCGTTGGTGAGGTACCAGGATGTTGTTGATCCCTCCCAGCTTCACATTGATCTTGAGGCAGAGGTTGGACAGAGTCTGCGGTGACGTCTTCACCACGTTCTTAACCTGAACACACTGAGTCGCCATGCCCAGCAGAGTGTCTCCCACACGCTTTACCTCCGCTGTGAGTGATGCAAATAACAGGAAGTCAGAGGCAGACACACGCACACACCCCACGCAAAGATTTCAAATCTGTATTACAACTGAAAATTTTTTTTGATAGACAAAGAAGAGGGCTCATAACTCCCACATTCAATCACAGTATTACTAATATTAAGACCAACAAGTGTGGGTTCAGATCGTAGTTTACTGTTAAAATGTTATCTTGTTTCTTTTGTTGCCATTAAAAAAAATAAATAAATTCCAAAGCAACACACTGACATATTTAGGCCTACTAGTATCAAATCGTACGGTTGCATCAGTGTGCACATGTACCACAGCAAATAAGATTAGAGAGAACACTCTTCACTTCCCAGAATTACTTTGAGTTTTTAGGTGAAAAGGAAAAAACATCACAGTGAGATGCAAACTCTATAAACTTGGTTGATAATAGGTGCCTGTCAGCTATGAAGGCCTCCCTTTTAAACGCAAGGAAGCATCTACAAGCCAAGCACAGCACGCAAACGATGGATACACAGCTCTCTGATAGCAAGAGTGATGATGGAGATAAAGACACGGCAATGGCCAGCCTACTTCAGTTAAGCTGTCAATTTCAGGAAGTGAAAGATCTTATTACTGGAAAAGTAGCGGAGGAGATGAGACTAATGCTACCTCACTATGAAATGAGATAAAAGCAACACAATCAAAAGGTAGCTGGGCAGTAGGCAACACGTGCCCTGATCTATAAAGCTAACATCTGCAAGGGATTTAATTGCAGTGTTTATTTTTGGGAATGCAAAAGTAATCTTTTTATAAGTAGGCAAAACTTGTAACAAATGACTTTGTTTGTCGGTACCCAACACTGCTCTCGACTCAAATATAATGTCTTATTTTAAGCGGTTTTCTAACCGTAGACAGGAGTTTTTCCCGGCAGAATGACGATTATGAGCTGCAGTCCGGCATAGGTGTTCTTCAGGTGTCTGAACATGGGCTCCACGCTGTCTGCTCCCTGGGCGTATTTACAGAAACACGGCTGGCCTTGGATGGGCATCCCAGCATCCTTTGAGATTTTACGCAGCTGGTCTGTGAAACCCCTGACATGAAGAACGGAAGCAAGCAAAGAGTAAACAATGAAGACAACTGTTTTTGTAGAGCTCCAAGAGTGTAGCATCTGAAGATGAGCTCAGGGGGAAAAAAAAAAAAAAAAAAACAGTGCCAAGTTTTCTCTGCAAAACATGAATATTGTATTGAAGGCAGTTAGCTTAGCCATTATGTCTTAATGCCCAAAATCAAACTAATGTCTATTTATGTTGTTGTTCATCCTAAATTCGTGTCTCAAAACTGCATTTTGAAAGCCTGAACAAATCTGAGTACTTGAAACTCCAGCTGGAATGTTTCCACAGGCACTGTAATTTCTCAAGTAGGTGTTAAAATGCTTTTAGGTAATAACAGGAATGGGATTTTAGTGTTTAGAGTTAAACACTGCTTCTGTCTAACAGAACGTGTACTGTTCCGCTAGTAAAAACAAAGACATCAAAAGGAAACATTAGGCCTCTTCTACAAACAACATGGCCATCCGCGTTCTGCTCAGATGATCTGATTCTTCTAGTTGGGTTTTATTTGAACCAGAAATTATGAATTGATTGTGCTCTGCAGTTTGGGAAGGCACCCGTAAACAGATGAGCTCATTTCTAACATCAAAGCAGCTCAAAGGTACTTTTTGTAATCACCCTCTTAAAATTTTAACTCAATTTTCTTTCACCACCAGGGGGCACTGTTTTGTCAGTTTTTCAAAAACAGACTTAAGTATTTTAATGAGAAAAGGCAAAAAAAGACATGATTTAGAAATGTTTATGATGACATATTATAAATATACTGCACAGTGATATGATTGAGCGTCACCACCATATTCACAGTGAGACAAAAGAACCTACAAAGGAGACCACTGGGATGAGAAAAAAAAAAATATTAGCACAGGATCTCACTTGAGGATTTCTTCTCGACACTGCCTCTGTGTGGCGAAGCAGGCAATGGCCCACATCTTGATCTCTACCCCGGTGTGGAACTGCTTTCCCCTCATGTCCCACACGCCGTGGCTGGGCGTGGCTACAGTGCGGTTCTGAAACAACACTACAATCTCACGCGATGTACTTGCGATTATGCAGAAAAACATTCACATTCACACTCCTCATGCAGACTCAACAACCACATACAGGTAAACGCAGTTTCAGAAAGTCCACACAGTCCAAACGCACCCATGACCCACACCAGACTTGTACATAAATTCACATTTTGACAATGCAGACTCCATAAAACAAGCTTTTTTTTATAAAAATGTAACTTTTAAAATCTTAACTTGAAATCTGCAAAGCCATTTGCACTGTGTGCTGCAGACTGTAGCATTTAAGATGTAATTTACTGTGTGCATAACATTTAGTAAAGTGTGTATTTCTGTGTCAAAGGTTTCATTATTACATTACAGTTGGTGCTTTCCTCCAAGATAAACAGAAAGATGTTAATCAACATTGAGGTTCAAGCTCAATAAGCTGCTTCTACACTTTAGGATTAGCAATGTTTTTTGCTCCGTATCCAATGTACTTGAGGAGCGATCCAATCATGAATTGGGTGATCTTTTGGATTCAAAATAATCTTTGTTGCAAATGATTAAAAAGTTAAAAATGTCCAAATGACCGCCTCAACATCGTGAACTTATTAAACGTTTCTAAAAATTGAAATAAAAGGCTGCACTACTGAGACTGAACCACAAAGACCAAAAACGGTGACATCATGGAGCACACACAGAAGCCAGTGGGTTAGTTCCCCCATAGAGAAAGTGGAGTAAAGGCTGCAGAAGGGGAGAGCGTGTCAGACAAACAGAGAGAATGGGCGTGATTTAAAGGAAGGGTACCATAAAGTGCTCTGTGCTCACCCTGCCGCCGTACTGCAGCATGGGGGCGGGTAGCACTCGCCCCGTCACGTGGGCCATCTCGTCACGCACTTTGAACTGGAACTCCTGCACAAAAGGGTCTGCCTCATAGTTGGCACTGCGCACCTGGAAGCAAAGAGTAGTAAAATTAGGCAGGGTCAGGCTAAGGTAACTTTTGACAGCATGACTAAAAGCCAGCGCAGTGCTGTGAGGGTGTGCTATAGAGGCAAGCATTCTCCCAAAGTTTCTGCTGCTGTTCGCACACATATGGGGGGTTTTGCGAATTAAAAGTAACCTTGGAAAAATCTGCAATTAAAATGACACATTTTTCTCTCGCCTTTAAATGATTAACACATCACCAACACTCTGCCTAAAGATGACTGAAAACAAAGGGGATACACGGATCTGTGTGAAGTAGCAAAATCTGATTGCCTTTAAAGCTCAGTATTTAAACCTTATACTCAATGTGTTAATATAAAAACAAGTGTTAAACACACTAGGCTATCCACAACCAACCTTGAAGAGCTGGTTGTGAGGTAGAGCTGTAACAAAGTTAGTCTTAAAGTGTTCATATGTTGATGCAAAAGAAAAGAAAAAAAAAAAAAAAAGACTAAATGAAAATTACTGACAAATTAATGACAAAATGTCAAATGTCAGCACTTCTGTCCAGAACAGGACCCATGACCATAATAACCAAAAGTATTACAGGATCCATTATGTAGTTCTGACAAACACAGCTTATTTGCTTGTTTTGTCCTCCTGCAACATTCAATCTGTTATTCCAACCACCGTGTTCTTTCAGTTACGAGAAATGTTGCGTATAATGAAAATGCCAGCGCAGTGACATCTACAATAATTTCCTGTGGGCAAACGTGGCCATTTTGCTCCACAGTCAACAGATAGCAAGACAGGGTTTAATAAGGTAAGGGCAGGTATTACATGTGTGCTGCTGATCTGACGGTGGCCAGAGGGAGTCACTACATAGTTTGTCATCCTCTCTCTAAACAGCATGCTGCAGACACTATAGTAGCTCCACATTAAAGCTATTAAGATTACAACATTTTGTTGAGCCTGCAGTGACCAAATGTGATATAGAAACGTGTAGACTTGCCTCTGCTCACAATATAAAATGAGAATGTAGTCGAGGAGATTATAAGACCCGTAATTTAACACAAAAGGTGAACAGTACAGCAACCAAGTATCAACAAGCCTAACAATGCACCCAATCACCCCTGACCCCCAAAAGAGGCTCTTACGTTTGACCTCTAATCTAAACTCAACCACTGGGAATGCATTCTTGAAGCACTACAGAGGGATGAAATGCTCTGCTGGTTTAATTTTAACAGCAATAAAACATAAATACATCAGCAATACATGCAGCAGTATTACTAATAATATACTACTGAATGAAATTTCAAGCTACAGTTGCCTGATAAACCGATACAAAATGTCTTAAATTATATCAGTAAAATATATTAATATTATTATTTAATAATAGTGTAGTGTGAGGGGGGATAAACTGTAAGAATAAAACTAAAAGTTCAAAATCTAGGGCCTCCTTCACATTTTTCCAAGATTGTCCAGTGGGCCAGATTGGAGCCTTTGCCGGGCCAATTCTGGCCCCTGGGCCTTATGTTTGACACCCCTCTTCTCTAATGAATAGACAATTCTTAAAACACAGCCTTTTATTGTAATTTCCTATATTCAAACCGTGTGCATGTAGAAGACAGGAGAGCCGTATTCAGAGGGCATTTCCAGAACTCACCAGCCTGCTGATCTCCTCCTGTCTGTCAGGTGCAGAGCGAGCTGTGGCTTTGATCATAGTGGAGGTCTGATTATCTGTCAGCTTCTTGATGCACCGTTGACCAGCTACAATATTACACACCTGCAAGGAAACAAAAGCAAATAAGAGGCTTTCCTTTTTTTTCTTCCCCCCCAGGCTTTCCTTTTTTCTTCAGCTGCTCTGGGAGCTGCCCACCAGACCATCATGCTTGATTTAATAGTTACTGTCAGCCCCCCCCCAACCAAGTGGAAATGCAGCTTCTTTTCTCTCACCTCTAGGGGCAGGTAGGTGTGCTTTTGCTCCTGGCCCACCTGTAGACAGGGTAAATGTGGATATTTGAGCTGCAGGTTGTACTTCTCCCTGAAGTACTGGGCTACAGTACGCTCTACGGTCTGGCCATTCTCCAGCTGCAGAGGGAACCTGCAGAGAGGAGAGTTTTTGTCAAGAGCAATGCAAATGTTAATTGATGTGAGCTATGTCAAGTCCCCCATGCATTATTTTGCTATTAATTTGCTTAATGTGCAAGTGACAGACAGAAGGTCATCCCTCTGCAAATGCAAAGCTATTCAACTGCTAAAAGTCTTACCATATTTTTTTATTTGTTTTTAAATAGATATTTGGTTTATTGTCAGTTTCAGGATGAAAGAAATGGTTTGGGGAAGTGAGCAATGACTACCAAGCTTAGATCCACATGTGTTTTTGTTGGGCTTAAACTGACAAATCACTCTGTGATAATTTCCCTTTAAAAAAAAATAATAATCAAACTGTAGTCATGGCACACAGAGCAGTTCAGTCCCGACACTGCAGCCACACAGCTGCCTCACGAATGGATGACTAACATCGAGCGCATGGTTGTCGGATGAGTCAGCCATTATCTGGTTTGTTTGGTGGTGATTCTGTGAACACATCCTCTGGTTTCCCCTGCCTTCATCTCACTCGCACACTGTTTGCAGTGGCTCCTATTCCCTTGCCCACCCCAGAGGCTGACTCACGTTTGATGGCTGGCAGGTCGACGTGTCACGTTGCAGACGCGGTACTTCCTCCGCATGGTTCCACAGTGCGTCACCTCCACCTTTAAACCTGGCGAATAATACAAAGTGTTACCATTAAGTATTTGCTTTTGTATGAAGAGCTGTGATTTGTGGCGTTCCAGTTTAATCCGATTTGAACTCAACTCGTCACCTTTGATTTCTTTGGTGAATTTGACCCTGTGCGAGTCTGTGAGAGGCCGAGGCTGCTCGTCGATGTTGTGAATATCCAGCACTTCACACATGAACTGGATCACTGGCTGGGCTTTGTAGAAGGCTGTGGCAGACACTGCAAAGGCAAAAAAAACCCAACTAGTGTCATTTAGGAACGACAACAAAAAAACAAAACCGAAAAATGAATATGACGCACTGCAAACAATATCTAACTGAAAGAGAGAGAAAGAAAAAAAAGTTATATCGAGTCAAAAATCATGTTTTGTTTATTACTGGACAGGAAGCGACATCAGAAAAGAAAATAAAAGGCTGTCCAATCAACAGAAAGAACATTTAGCATTACTTTCTTTTTCTTAGCCAATTTCCCTTTTCAAGTTCGTCTTCTGGTGCACCCATGGAAAACATCCAGTACAGCCACCATTTTTACAGCGATTTCGAAAGTTTCATGATGTCAAGAAAAGCTCGTCATCTGCACCGAATTTCCTCTAAGGTGCCAAAATGACACCAGCCTTCAATTTCACTTTCAATTTGATGAAGAGAAAGAAGTCACAGGAAACCAAATTTCATGAGTAGAACAGTTGGTGACACTTCTGCCTTTTCAGTGCACGGTTAGCAGGCAGTGGAGGTATGTGCCAATGGGACACTCGTGGCACTTCCCAAAGAAATTGTTTTCAAGTGGAGATAAGCTTTTATTTTTTTTATTCTTAAGTCAAAACCTGACAGTAAAGGACCAAAATCACCGTATAAAGACCAGCTGAGCTATAACCTGAGCAAAGAAGACTCCAATAGGAACAAAGTGTATTCCTGATGTTCATTCAAAATGTGCATGGTAACCACACAGCGCAGGAAGCATGATTCATGCAGAAGTGATGTGGAGGCTACCTTGCATTAGCACCTTGTGTATAAGCACATAAAGGTAGCTGTGAGATGAGAGAGGGGGAAACAAAAAAAGAACAGGGATGACAAAACTAAAAGCCAGATCAAAGGAAACCCAAAAATGGACACGGGGAGATGGAGAAGTGCGGTGATGAGGATGAGAATCTTGAGAAGTAATCTAGTGATGCGTTGTCATGTAAAAATCGTCTCTGAAAACGCACATCTATGACGCTTAGCTTACCTTCCCACGCATTCTGTTTTCATTATCTATGTGCAGAAGTGTCTGAGTCACCGCAGTAAAAGAAAACCTTTAAAAACATCTCACTGCTCTGCAATTAAAATAATTTCCTTTACACTCACTGGCTGCTTCATTAAATACACTTTGCTTGTATCGGGTTGGACCCTCTTTTTGCCTCAGAACTGACTTAATTCTTCACAGCACTGATTCAACAAGGTGCTGGAAACATTCATCAGTGATTTTGGTCCATTTTTACATGATAGCATCAAACAGTTGCTGCCGATTCGTTGGTTCCACATCCACGATGCGAATCTCCTACTGCTCTATTGGATTGAGATATACGTGAACTCATCGTCATGTTCAAGAGACCAACTTGAGATGATCTGAGATTTGTGAGATGGCATGCTATTCTGCTGGAAGCAGCCATGAGAAGTATACTGTGGTGATGGACATGGTCAGCATCAATACTCCTGTAGTCAAAGAAAATATCCCCCACACGATTACATCACCTGCAGCAGCCTGAACCAAGGATTTATGGCAGGACAGATCCATTCCTTCATGTTGTTTTCACCAAATTCTGACCCTACCTCCATTCAGGGGGTCAGAATTCTGCTGCTGTAGCTCATCTACTTTAAGATTCTATGTGTTGTGTCTTCACAGGTGCTCTTCTGCATACAGAGTAGCTATTTGAGTCATTTGATTTGAAACCGTTTGTAAATGCTCCATTGATTTCAGACTCGAAACACTAAAGAAGGCTGAACCATGCTACACTCAAAGTTACTTAAACAACATTTGTTTCTTATTCTAATGCTCATTTTGAACCGCAGCAGGTCGTTCTGACCACGACTAAAGTAGTTGCTGACATGTATTTGGCCAATTAGATTTTTAACATTAAAGACCAGTTGAATAGGTGTACTTAATGAAGTAGCTGTTGAGAGTACTTACACGCACAAAATGCAGACTGTGGAAGGTAGTGTTTGTTTCCTTCGTGCTTGGCTATTTAAGGCAGGCTTACTACTTTGCTTTACAAATATACAATGCAACATGTGAATGGTTTGCAAACAGTCGGAGTTCTAGTTTGCTGATGAAGAGCAGACAAGACACTTCAGGTGGCCAAGTGTTCTGTACAAGAGGCCAAAGAAGACAAAGAAAGAATCAGAGAGCAGCAGAGATGCTCCAAAAGAGACAGCGGCTTCAAGCACTTAGAACTAAACAAAAGCCGTCTCAAGGAAACGCTCCACACAGCTACCCTCCTGACCCCAGAAACACCCACTAGTCTCATATATGTAGGCACAACAGCACAAGCACACACATACATGCTTCTCTCCGTCTCCACAGCAACAAACTAGTCAGTTCCCATCCAGCCAAGAACCCACTTTCCTCCATGTTCCTTAGGCGCTTTCTCACTCACACACTCTTTCTTATCAGCAGCCCTGCCAGACACAATCTCCAAAAGCCTCCTGCGGTGTGCATATGGCAGGACACATTCTCTGCCATCCCCTCTGCCGCATATTTTTCCACAAATAACAACAGATTGAAATTGTAGTGCATTGTCTCGTGTTATGTTTCTCTACTGATAGGAAGCTCAAGCTAGAGCCAATTATTGATTTAGATTTTCAACAGTTCTACTCATTTCCAAACAACCCACATTTAGCCAACAGAATTAACTCAACGCTAACAAATCGAATCGGTTTTCCGGTGACTGAACATAAAACAGCAGGAGTTTCGAGGTTGGTTGTGTGACAACACAAGAGCAAAAAGCTAATCTTTAAGGCTATGTTCACACTGCAGGTCTTAATGCTCAAATCCAATTTTTTTTGTCTGCTTGTTCACACTACAAATAAAATGTGACAGCAAACGCGATCTAGTGTGAACCCTCAAAGCCGCCCGCATGCGCAAAAGAAGACATCACACAACGCGCTCTGTTTAGACCCAGACCAAACAGTATTGTTTGACTTGGTCCTCTCTCACTTTATGTTCAATCCTCTATCAGGAATTTAGGTGTCACCTTTGACTCGAGTCTCACATTGGATGGGCATGTGAAATCTCTGGTTCGGTCTTGTTTTTATCATTTAAGAAATGTGGCTAGGCTAAGCCCGGTTTTATCTCGCTCTAAACTCGAGATTGCTATACATGCATTTATTTCGTCACGCTTGGATTATTGTAATTCGCTGTTTATGTGTCTAAGCAAAGGTTCTCTGGATCGTCTGCAGGTTGTGCAAAACGCTGCAGCTAGGCTTTTGACAAAATCCTCCAAGTACTCACATGTGACACCGTTATTATCTCAGTTACACTGGCTTCCTGTTAAATTTAGAGTCGATTTTAAGATCCTGGTCTTGACCTACAGAGCTGTGCACGGACTGGCACCTGCCTACATCTTTGATCTGCTACAGCCCTATGTCCCTAGCAGGTCTTTGAGGTCATCTGATCAGGGCTTACTTGCTATAAAAAATACGAAGAGGAGGACTAAGGGTGACAGAGCTTTTGCCACTGTGGCCCCTAGACTGTGGAACTCTCTCCCCCAAGCATAAGAACTGTGGACTCAGTAGCTGATTTTAAAAAACAACTCAAAACTTACCTTTTTAAAACTGCTTTTGGTTAATTTTTTGCCTGTTTTATTTTCTCTTTTTAAATCTTTTTATGACTTGTAATCTTATGTGCAGCACTTTGTGATTCTGTCTTGAAAGGTGCTATATAAATAAAAATGTATTTATTTATTTATTTACTGATGGCCCTTAATATAAAGACTTGTTTCAGACTTTACGTTTCCCAATTTTGCTTTAAGTTATAAAGTTATTTACATATGGCCTAATAATGATCCTTATTGCAGTTTTAGAGAGGAGCAGTGCTTCAAAGGATAGTTGCAGATTTCTGTCAGAATCTGCAGATTATACAGTACAAATAAAATGTTCACGTTTCTCCAACCTTGTCTTTCCAAAGGTTTCACTAACATCTACACGGGATGGCCAGGAAGCATTCACGATGTCTTCTCGGGCGCTGATAATTGGCGTCTGTCTTGTGTCAGTGACGTAAAAGACGGATTTAATGCAACATGACCGTTCAAACAGAAGTCGCTTTCTGAAACATCAGATATGTATCGGATTCAGTACCACATACGAAAGTGACCCAGATGGGATTTGAAAATATCGTATTTGTGCGGTTCACACGGTCATACCGTGATCGGATATGGGTCACATAGGGTCCAAAAAGTCGGATTTGATGCGCTTTCGCCTGCAGTGTGAACGTAGACTAAGTTTCTCTTTAGACTACAGAAGGTATTGATGAAAACATTTGGCCCCCAGTACAGCATGAAGTGAGCCTGCCAGACGCCATCATTGCTATTGAAACAAATAAAGTTTGACATGCATCTATTAAGAAGCATGTCAAAGTTTTGTCCAATAAGGTCATTACATTTCTTCAAATAAAAAGTGGAAAGATCATGTGCAAAAACTCTAAAAACTGTAACATGGAGACTTGATATTATAATCCAGCTTCCCCAGCTGCAAAAGTGAAACGGCAAAATTGATTTTGACTGTAAACAACCAAAAATTGAATTACAAAGAAAAGGCTGTGGGTGTTGGGCATTTTTCAATATTTAGTAATATGAGGAATATGGACTTTACTCTTTTGTTTCTGAGTCAAGAATAAAAATAAAAAAAAAATAAAAAAAAAAGATGGCAAGGAGAACACTGGGTTTTTGTTCTTACCGTCAATGTTTAGCATCATCTTCCACATGGCAGGGCGCACAGATTGGTGGAAACCAAACCAAACTTCCCTCCCACCTCCCAGAGGATGGTCGTAGCCTTCTGGAGCAGAGAAGAAGGATCGGCCCACTGGAGTGTACCTAGATGCAGAAAACGGGGAATTATAAGTTCGATATTAAAGGGAACCCAATCATACTCACTTCCAGCTCCACAATTTTATTTCTGGCCTCTAGTAGAGTAGCTCTATATATGACTAACAGTATATAAATCTGCGACTTGATGCAGTCTGACCGTGTCTGTAAGGAGGTGTTTTAGCACTTCTCCCTTTAAGCCACCTGTTAATCAAGCCAGCTTTCTTCTGATTGGCTGACAGTTGCAAACAGAAGATTAGAAAAGTAAATGACTGAGGCCATTTCAGTCACAGCCAATGCTGTGTACCTAAGATAGCAATATTAAGATATCCCCTCTCAATTACATCATCATCATCAAGAGTCCTAAAGCAGAGCATTTAGAGCAGTCTGAATTTTTGGCTCATATGGATTAGCATACCATGATCTCACGGCTATGTCTGAAAAACAAAAGGTCAAATAGGAGCAAAAGAAATCTGTGTTGAAGATGAAAGAAAAAGTAAAATTAGCTTGAATTGAGAATGTAGGTTAATATGAATTTATGCGGAGTCACATTCAGCTGCTGTTCAATATGGCCTGAAAGTACATCAGCGAGATGAGGGTGGTAACATTGCCCAGACCCATTAACCTCCTATTACCTGTCTAAAAAGACTCATTATCTATTGTATATAGGTCTCATTCGTCTTTGCAAATCCTACATTTGCAATGTGTCAAAATGCCAATGTAATACCGGGCAGCCAGAACTTGTGAGCACAGCTAAATGAAAGGTGTCGATATTACCACTTTTTAATAATGCTTTGAAAAAGGTTTTCATTACAGCTCTGGCAATATTGTGTTCAACTGTGCTTTTGCTGAGCCTTAGGGAAGCGATACTGAATGAAAGGTGGTAAGGTGCTTGTGAGCGACCGTGTCAGCCGTGTTTGATTTCCGCTGGGATCGGAGTGCTGATATTAGTGCTACTAGGACAAAATAAATACATAGTATTTGCTATGAGTATCTCAGGGATTGGGTTTTACAATGTCTGTGTTTGGTGACTGAAGATGAAGCTAAAGAAAGTACAGAAAAAAGGTAAAAGTAAATTAAGGATGAAAACGTTCCTAATTTAAGTTCATTCCATAACTTCACCTGCCAGTTATCTTACATGGTATTATAAGGAAATCATTCAAGAAAAAACAAAACATGACAGCAATAAGCAGCTCACTTCATGGAGGGCAAGTTTCGCAGTACTACGTCCACTGCGTGTACAGGGTTGGTGCTGATAGGCTTGTCCAGCTCAAGGGGTTCAGGCATGCTGCGGCCAGTCAGCACCTCGTGGAGCATGTGCCAGCTGACCAGAGACACGAACTTAATGGAAACTTTGAAGGGCCGATCTTTCCCTCCCTCTCCTGGGAGAGTGACATCCAGGTCCACCTGTGGGCCAAAACAAAAGGAGTGCAGACAGATTGATGCTCTGAACATCGTCGACGTTCTTTAACATCCGCAGGTACGCGGTTCATATTCAGTTTGCACTGAAGAAAAAGGAGCGTTTGTCTCCTTTGTGTCTGTGTCTTTTCTGCAGCTCACCCCCGTAGGTGCCACAGGCAGTGGGTTGGCTGTGTACAAACTCTTCTTTCCATCGTAGACTGGCCTGCGATCCCCAAAGATTGTCACCTTGAAGTGCTGCACCATAGAGTCAACCACCTCCCTGCACAAGAAGAACAGAAAAGATTTGCAATTGTTCTGTCTCTTGTAAAAAAGTGCATGCCGACAGAAGTAACAGGTACAACTTTACACTGTGTGCTGTGAGCTCTCCACTGGACAGAAGCGGCAGTTGGCAGCTATAAGCCAGGCTAAAAAAAGCTAGCATTAGATTTTGCTTTTATCCCGTGCCCCTCCTGTACAACACAAACAATATCTTCTGTGTACAACAACTACAGGTACGCTCTGGCGAGTGATTGGTCACTTCAAGCTGCTCAATATTTCATGATGGATTAGAACGAGAAATGTAGCTAATGTAAATATTGCATGTGAGAGGTTTTCCAGAAAGCAGCCAGTGGATCAATCTTACCTGTTGACTCGCCGTGGGCACTTGTCAGGCTTGATGTCCACCTCGTAGAGGTAGACATCCATCTTGGGGATCTCCACCTGGAAGCAGTTGGCCAGCAGCTTGATTGGCTTCCCCATGGTGCCATAGCCAGGCCGCCGAGGCATGGAGAACAGGGACTGGGCCCCAACGGCTCCTGAGGGGAGGGGTAAATTAAAAGATGATGTGAGGTTGATACACATCCTGGAACCTTTAGCATTTTCCAACCTTTAGTTTATCTTCAGTAAAGTCTAAAAGGTGATTAGATTAGCAATATACTCCTTAGAAGATATTACATTATTCGCTTGGAGTTTCATTTTTGACACAAGCAATTATTTATTCATTTAAAAAAGAAAGAAAGAAGATGCACGATGAATTAAAAGGTACTTTTCTGTTTTTTAATAAACAAACATGGGGAAACAAACATGCTACACTCAGTGAAACCACATCTAACACTTAGAACTTAAGTATACTGATGAAAGCCTAGAGATGATGCAGATATGCAGGGAAACATATAGTAAAGAAATGAATAGTAATGACTGTGTACTGAATACTGTCATACTTAAAAAAAAAAGAGAGAGAAAAAACCCACAGAAATGTAAGCTCTTTGACATGTGCTTCATGACACATCGACTCACAATGAAACATGTGTTCGCCTCATTTTAACTATATACAGAATCTGAATGAGGAGATGCATGAGTCACCAGATGAAATACTCTTCTTGATGATGACCAACCTATTCAATGATGCAAGACAACAGCTTCTATCATAAGAAATCTCTCACCCAAATAACAACATAAAGCATCAACAGAAACACCGCGAAGAAAAAGAAAATAAACAAACTCAATGTTGTGACTTCACATCCCTCCGACATGACTGTCATCACATTTCAGATGACTTTTAACAGGATCTGCCAACTCAAGGAGGAGCAGGAAAAACAATGATTCAACTTTCTCCTGGAACTACAACAGCACCGCGCAATATTAATGAAGGCTAGTTGTGTAGCACTAAGAGAACGAAAAACACGCGTTGGGCAGTTGACCTGTGTGCGACACAGATCACACGTTTGGTCTTAAGAGAACATGCGTATACCAACACCAAGACCATGAGATGTCTTTGACATGAGTCACTTTGATCCAGAAACGGAGCGTTCTGTTCAACTTAATGCACCACACTCATGTCAGGGCTATTTCTGGCTCTGCTGAGGCTTGCCTTCACACGGCCCAAACGATTATGCTGATGTGCCAATACACTGTTTGGATTCAACTTATAATGCCACAGTTCACTAGGATATTGTTATACAAGAGACACTTTTACACAAAAACTCCAGAGAGACTCGCTTTATGCATGCCTCTTCACAACCACTTTTTTCACTTTTCAATGCCCGGGGCTCTGCCCCCAATGTGTCACTGAAACATGAGTCATATTATGTGTGTGATTCATTGCACATTTCTGTCATCTGTGGGTGATACTGGGGTTGAGGGCCCAGCTGAAGGGAAGTTCATAAAAACCTCTCCACAACAGAAACAGAAACCTTCTGTGACGAATCGGCAGACAACATGAGCTTGTTTATTTACAGTCGGGCTTTGGAAGCTGGTGCTCTCTGCCCTGCTCAATTTTTCAGTTGCTCCCCTGGTGGGCTCTGGAGTGAAGGCTAACATGGTTGATGGAGAGTAAAGGCCACTTGTGTGAAATAGCTGCTGGGGTAAAATGCTGAAAAAGAGAAGTCTGGAATTCCTGTCGTGGTCGTCTCTCCCACACAAAACTATGTGCACACGTACTTTGTAATGGTAATTCCCTTGGGCCCCTTAGTGAAACTTGTGAGGTAAGCCTGATTTGAGACACACAGGCGAAACAGAAAAGAGGAGGAAGACAAGCAAGCAAAGGTGTGTGCTAATTCCACAAATTCCAGTCCTTGATACAAACTTCCAGAAGCTCTTCATTAATAAGAACGCTTCTTTTTTGTTACGGTCCCAGTGAGGTTGGGAAGTATTAGAGGGGTGGCAGGGAGTGGTAGGATTATAGTAGGCAGAGTTGGCTTTTTCTAGCTTTCATCTACCTCTGACTTCCATTCAGTGTGAGTCACAGAGCCACCACAGGCACAGAAACACATACTTGAGCATCCTGTTCCTGGATTATGCAGTGAGTGAATTACAGTAGCAATGATGGGGTCTTGCGGTGAATAAAAGAAAAAAGGAAGAAAAAAGAAACAAAAACAAAAAAAAGGCATACCACAGAGCAACAAGCTGTGGCATTGCACACACAGACACACACCCCTACCACTTACTTTTGTTTCGATATGAAAACCACACACAGATGTACAGTAATTTGTAGCTGTGGTTTTGCACCGGCATGCTGAAAGAAGGGCCTTATATTTCCCACGTTACACAATTAGTTACTATTTCTGGCATTTCGCACAAATGGCACGTCTTCCTGAAACAAACGTTTAGTTCTTTGAAGCTAAACGTCCCATCAACCTGCCTCCTGCAGTCATGCCGTCGTGGCATCGAAACAAGTTGTACCGCTGTAATCAAAACACCGGTCCCATCACTGTGGTATTTGGCTAGACGGCCTCTGCATTCTTTAGCTTCCTGTGAATCGCGATTATGGGCGAGTCTGTCACTTTTGAGATCTTGTAATGGTGCATGCAAAGTGAAAATACTTCAAGCTCCACCTCAGTTTTTGGTTAAATCTCCATAGAAACAATTAAAAATAAACTTAAGTTTCCTTAAGCCCCAAACTTCTTGTGCACAAAAAAAAAAAAAAGGAAACCAAAAGATTTTTTCCTTTGATTTTTTCTACTTTGATTTCTGCAGATGAATAAAACCTGCAAAAGCATGCATTTGCAGTGATTACTGCTTGCTGTGAACATCACATTATGTGCATGGCAGGCACCATGCTGTGATGCTGAAAATTTACCAAGCATGGCACACAGGTGTGTTTTTACAGCATTTTCCAAATAGCCACCCTGACCCCGATCATTCAGCAACAGGCCAAATATCTCTCCCTGCATCTTTCTCTCCTGAAAGCTGCATCTCAGTTCCCTCCACAGACAGACATAATAAACGGAGTTATCGACAAAAGCAGGAACGAGAAGGCCTGAGAGGAAAGTTTAACTGGGGATGGAGGTGGAGTGACCGTGAGAGCAGTACAAATCTCACGCTTTGTTATAAAAAAATTTAAAAAACACAGTACCAGTATAAAAGATTCAGAGGCAACTCTCAGCAAGACGTTCATGACAACTAAGTACTGATATTTTTATACGATGACTCAGACCTTGACAATCAAACCTTGGGGACACTTGGGCCTTGCTAGGTGTGTGGGAAGCTGCGCAACCCACAACACGCAAGCATGCTGACACTAATTTACAGGAACATCTATAGAGGAAAAACACGAAATGATAATCAAAATATGCAGAGGGCATTAAAGTCTTTGACTGCTGGCGGAGCGCCTGTTACAGTTTGCCTTTACAAACAGTGAAATCTGAACCACAGACGTGTACATCAAAACGGTTACCAAGTCTTTGTAGACTCAGCATCTGTAAGCGTTCGAGGAAACCTCCGCAAGTTGAAAAATACCACGCTGCATGTGTATTCGTGCACTGTGCACTTTTAGGTAATTACAGGAAGGACGTCTTAAACAGAAGAGAGTAGATGTAATCTATAAGTATGTTTTCCCCCAGGCTGTAATGTGCAAAGTAAAAGAGAAAAAAAGAGTTAAAAAAAAAAAAAAAAAAAAATCTTCGTTCATTCATGTATTTAATTATTTTGGTTTAAAAAAAAAAAAAAGAAAAAGAAAAGGTTTTTAAGCCCTGGGATCAATTAATTTTAGGGCAGTTATTTAAGACAATGAGTGTGCTAAAGACTGGATTTATTTGTATTTTTTCTCTCTCTTAGCTCATAGCCTGGATTCAAATCAACTGGCCAGCTGGAGCCTTTGTGTGCAGAGTTTCTCCCTGCTTCTGCGAGGGTTCTCTGTGGGTACTATGGCTTCCTCCCACAGTCATGCATGTCAGGTTATTCTTAGCAACACGAAATTGGCCCTAGGTGTGAATGTGAGAGTGACAGATTATAACCTGGACAGGTCACGAATCTACCTCTTGCCCTATGACAGGCATAGGCTCCAGCCCAACTGCAACCCTGAATTAGACAAACAGAAGAAAAATGGATGGACTGCCATTTAAGAGGTTTTAAAATGTTGCCAAATCTTACAAAGCTCCATAATACAATTTTATTTATGTAGCAGAAAATCACAATAGTTGCCTCAAGGCACTTATATCGTAAGGTAAAGACGTTACAATGATAAAGTGAAATCCCCAAGAATCAGATGACCTCCTATGAGCAAGCACTTGGCGACAGTGGGAAGAAAAAACTGCCTTTTAGCAGAAAGAAACCTCTGGCTGAACCAGGCTCACGGAGTAGCAGCCATTCGCTGCGACCTGTTTGGGATGAGGGGTCAAAGACAGGGCTGAGATGTTAGGCATCTCCACATTTTAGAGAAATACTAGTGGCCACCAGTGCTACCCCTCAGCCTCCTAATAGATATACGCATGGTATCAATTTGAAACTGCCACATCACCTTGTTCAAGTTATCACAGTCACAAGTTTTTTTGGAAAACGTGACCTCTCACCATGACCCTGAGGTGAAGTTCACTGAGAATCCAACTCGTCCAAGATTTTTAGTAGACATACCTATGGTATCAATTTGAAACTCCTACGTCGCTTCCTTCTCGAGTTATCACATTCACAAACTTCAGTGTCCACGTCGCTTAAAGTGAAAACCAAACACCTAACAAATGACAGTCCGTCCCACATCGAAGCAGCATTTTCTGTTAGCAACAGGCTAAATGACAAATGAATGACCATTTCCTTTTTTTCTGTGCTTGAAAAATTCAGAACCCGAATTAAATCTCCCGTAGTTTCACTGATAGCAGATTTCGTTAATGACATAAGTTTTTAAATATTGTTTTGAAAGACTAACATTAACAAATGTGTCATCCACAATTTACACCATGTTTAAATATAATAAGTTCCAAAGACAGCTGTGACTCTTGACAGTTTAAGCTTTCAGAGAACAGGTGGTAATTTGCTTTATTTTTAATTTCTTTGCACACCAGACATTCTACAACACAATTCATCTCTTGCATATCAAGCACACTGCATTCATACGTCTTTATCGTTTATCATTATCATGTTTTTAAATAGTTTTAATAGTTTCTCATTCATACATCTTTAACATCTTTACTTTAGCACTATGTGGCACTTATAATGTGTAGTCACGTCGAACACTGAATGTTGGTCACAGTGACAATTTCCATGTTTTACATGAGAGTGAAGAAAACAGGACGATTGCTTAAACCGATTCTGCCAACATTATGTGGGGTTCATGTGTAAAAATGGCTTATGTGAAATGTTGCTACAGCTTAAGCTAATCTTGCGCTTCCAATTAACACAGATCGACTAATCGAGATTAAACCTGTTTTTCTCTGAATGTGTTTAATTTGTTCCCAACTCAGCTCACGCAAAAGCACTTCCGCCTCCTTTTACATCGTCACATCATGATGAAATAAATAAGAATCCACACGCAGTCATTGATATTAAATTAGATGCCTTAGCGGCTTCTTTGTATTACTAGAAAACCTTTGGCAAAGACAAACTACTGAGCCATCAGTGCCACACTGCTCTGCAGTGGTGCACATGGAATAAGATACAAGTAAACATTATATCACAAACCAATAATTGAGATGCCTTTCTTAGAGTATGAATATTTTCAAGAAACATCTCAGCAATGTGAACTCATTTCACTCCGCTGCTTTGCAACACAACACAGTCACACTGTACACAGTGGGCTCAGAGCCAGAATAACTAGCTGGTGAGAAGCTCGGCTGACATCCAGTCCTTGCTAACTCCCTCAGCCACATCCCCCAGTACACAAACGTCCACGCTACTAACGAGTGCACATGTCCACACAAGCCCACACACCAACACACACACACACACACACACAATACAGCTGTTGTGTTTCTAATCCGGAGAGGCCAGCGCTGTGGGAACAGGGAGAGTGCTCAGTGGCCAGGCACAATGGCGTCAGTCCCAACACCCAGATCCTAGAAACACACACACACAGACACACAGACACACACACACACACACACACACACTCTCAGACATACGCAGAAAGACTGACAGCAAGGATTGATGCAGACCATTCACAGCCAGACTCCTCCCTTCTTTTTCCACCCTCATCAATCTCAAGAGTGTTGCATTCGGCACCCAAGGGAGTCGCTGCCACTCTCTACCACGGATAGACACCAACAAGATGCCACATACTGACAGGCTGACGAGTCCCTGATCAGACACGAGAACAAACTGAAGCAGAACGTGAGCTAAAGAGTGGATGTTAAAGTAATTTATTAATTAAAGTAATTATTACACGAATGCAATGGATTTCAATCATTAGTACCAACTTTTTTTTATCACTCAATTCGCAGATCCATCCATCTTCTTCTGCTTATCCAATTCAGGATCATTGGAGTGCTGGAGCCTATTCAAGCTGTCATAGGTGAAAGGCAAGGTACACCCTCACATTCACAAATGCAGATTAAAATTCAAACTTGCAAAGAACAAACCATACACAAATATACTCCAGACACATCACTTCCTCTGCAAGCAGTCAGTAATAAAATCTGAGGGTTTTTTTTTTCTGAAAATCACAGACGAAAAATCTTCCAGGTAAAAGAGGAACAAGACCATCCAGTTCATTATCAGCGCACAGTTTACGAGCCTGACTGTGTGGAGGAAAAATGAAGCGACTGCTGTTTAACCAGAGCTTTTCTAATCTGACCACTCAAAGCAGGTTACACTACAAGCCACATTTTGCCTTTTCACAGAGATTCACTCTGCACTTAAGTGCTCAATCCACATTGCATTCAAGCTGACAACCAATTTAGAATAAGCTACCATGCATGTTTTGGAAGTCAGAGTAAAAGGCTAAATAGACCAGCACTTACATAGCACTTTTTTACTCCAAGCATTAAAGCCAAAACATGTTATGTTCATCAATTCACACATAAATACAGTGCTCTTAAAAAATAAATGAATAAAAATAAAATGTAACCATCAAGAACGCGCTCACACTTCAGTGGATGCACTGGGCATTGCGTATCTTACCCAAGGACACTTTGAATTGCAAAGTAGAAGGGCAAGTAAGCCTGGGATTGAACCACCAACCGCCTGATCAGTGAATGACCTGCTCTACCGGATCTCCAGGCATTTCTTTGTGGAGCCTGAATTTTCTCCCTGTGCCTGCAAGCTCAACAAAGAAAGACAAGGAGATCAGGAGGTTCACGTGGGTAACTGTGAATTCACGATTAATGCTGAACAATGTACACCAACCAACCGCGTTTAAGCCACTTCCCTAACATAGTAACGGTTCCTCTTGTATCTTCAAAACAGCTTTGACCTCAGGACATATTCTGTGGTGGATGGGACACTGTTGGTGGATGTAGCTCAAGTTTGTTCAAGCTAAACTCGGGGAAACTCAATCGAATTGGGATCTCGAGAATTTGAAGGGAGAGTGGGTGCCAATGCCTTGTTGGTAAGAGCGTGCAACAGTGTTTAGTTGGGTGTTATGCGCCAAAGTAACGTCCACGTGAATGCCAAGACTGAAGGTTTCCCTCCAGAATATCAAGATGTACAGGTTTTAGGGTAACATATGCTGCCATCTACGTGACGCATTTTTTCCAAGAAAAATCAGCAAGAAAATACCAAACTACATAATTTGCATACCAAGTATGTGCAGAGAAAGAGTTTCTGTGCCAAACTGGCCTGGCTGGTGTTCAGAAAGGTCACAGAATGATAACATTCACCAACTGTGAAACTGAAAGAGAGGGGGGAAAACTGAAAAAATTCATATATAAACACAAAGGCCCAAAATTATTAAGCAATAATTAAAAATTTACCTTCAAAACTGTAACAACTGGTTTGTTCCAAGAAGAGGTCAGGGTAAAGTACCCCTTACCCCAACTTTTTATAAAACATCTTCTTGTCATCACTTTTATAGCTTTTAAATTTATTTTCATTAAGTTCCATATTGCATTTCGTTATCTTTGCACCATTTGTGATTAAATACTGGACAAAACTTTGAGAAAGATGCAGGTGAGGGGATTTTTAGGGGGGGTGAGGAATCATTTATTATGAGAAATTTCTTCTGACTCACTGGCATTGGGCCGTCTTACTGACTCAGCTTACGCATATTTTATACATACATTTATTCATATGTAGAAAGATGTGTGTACTTACACACAAAAAGTCCTAGCTGTGTTAAAATGACCGGGAGAATTTATTCAGGCAGGTTAAATGGGGCTTCCCGTTTTACTAGTCCAGGCTGAGTGGAAGAGTGGATGGAGCAATCTAATAGCTTAACTACAACCGAAATAGAGCAATACTTGATGTTATGTTAAAGTGTTAATAAGAACCGGCTTACATTAAAAGTTTGTTTTAAAACTGGACTTTAATAAATAATAGTTAATATAATTACAGCCAAAGGTTTTGAATTATTTACACAGTTAACACCTTGATACAACCGAGGCAAATGAGATAAGCATCAACATATCGTTTAGCCTCTGGCCACGTACGCTTTTCCTTTAGTCTAATTTCCCACATTTATTCAAAGAGAGTTCAAAATGCCTGTTTCAGTTCTTCAGCTTAAAGTTTTAGACCTACTAAATACATGTCTGAGGCCAAAGGCCAACAATCAGAAATGTCTGACTTCTGATCATACTGAAAAATTGATGTAGTCCTCTGTAGTCCTCTAACATATCAGCAGAAGGTAGAAATGAAGGGAATCACTGGCCCCTTAAATGACTCCCACTGGTTCTGCTGAATTATTCTGTCATTATATCACCTGAGAAGCATTTAAATCAACCTCCTCTTTTCCAAACAAATGCACCTCTACCTTACGTGACTGCCTATTGACAGCTCTCTTGTCAATGCCGAATGGAATAATAATGAAGATAGTCTGCTGGAACTGATTAACCAATATACTTCTGTTTTTTCTCCAGTGAGCTCAAAAACAAAATACATTTCCCTATCTCAGTCACCACCTGCCCCCTTCTTCCTCTCCATACCACCCCATCCCCCCCCCCCCCAAAAAAAATAAAAATGAGCCCCTTAGAGCTCCCCCCAAAAACAGATCTCAGGAAGGGGGAAAAAAGGGGGAAGGTGGAGGTGGAAAAGAGGGCAAGGTGACACATCACAGACCTTTTGTGATGTGCTTTTCACAAAATGCACACCCACTAGCTGCAAGCCCAAAACATGTGTCATACTGAGTTGCCGCCCAGTATACTACTGCAACACATGACTAACACTTTTTCAATGAAAATAAGAGGATCACAGCATTTAAGGGATGATGTTAAAATGGTTCTGATAGCTTATTTATCAGATTTTATTTTGGGAAACGCAACAATAGAAGTCAAGAGTACAGCAACCTTTTTTCTCCTCAGTTGAGGAATGAACAGACCAAAAACAGACCTAGCTTCCGGGTCGCAAAAATCGATTGATATTGATATACCTTTATTAGTCCCACAAGGGGAAATGAAGCAGAAGTGCCTTTAACCCGTGTTTTATCTGAATGCCACCAGATGGAAACAGCTATGGCTACAAAAAGACCTTCTGTCTGTAGAAGCACATGGAAAAAAAGTCATTTGCATTGACCTCTAAACATTTTCCTCCTGAGTTTATGGTCTCAGTCAAATTAAACCTATTTTATAAATCTTTTAACAGTCAGATCTAACCCTCCTCGTCGCATCTATTTTCTGCAACCAAGACAGCAGCAGTGGCGACGATCAACTCCGTTAAAATGTTCCAACAACAGCCAACACTTACCATTTCCATATTACATTAAGAGATTATATTCTGCTTAAAATAAAGAAAGATGTTTTTAGGAAGCTTTGGTCAGTAAAACAACAGAAAAAAAAAAAAATCCCTCCAAAACAACTAAAAAGCAATGCTAAATTGCATTCTCCATAGAAACCAGCAACAATATGCCAATGTTAACATTATGGGTGGCTGGGGTTTTAGACGGGGACTGCCTATTGTCAGCAGGCTGCTTGAATGAACTGAGCATTATGAGGAGAGACTGCAAATCAAGTACTAAGCCCTCCCTCAAAGCCGACCCCACTGTCTGCTGAAAATCCACAGAGAATCAACATACAAGGAGAATGACAGGGAAGGCAGAGTTTCCCACTGGGGCACAGAGAAAGATACAGAAGCAGTAACCCGGGAGGGAATGGGGGTGGTAACTGTGTGAACTTAAAGAAAAAAAAGAAAAGAAAAAGAGCGGGAAACGAACACACGAGTGTGAGAAAAACAAGTGGGGAACGAAAGGAAGAGAACAAAAGCAAGACGGTGGTGCGACAAACAAACACTAATTTCCCAGAGTCGTTCTTCATTAAACTAGTTCATGTCCTATTAATGTGTTAATGGACAGTAAAACCCACTCCCAAGGCTGGCTTTCATGTGAAGCTGACTCATCTCCAGCCAGCTCAAATCCCACCTGGTTACTCGGTGTAGTGCGACAGCTGGAAGGTGGGGGAGCCCCCCCTGCTGTACTGTACATGCCGTCTCATTGTCTTCCAGTAAATCTTTCAATATGCCCAGTATGTTTATATATACAATTGTTTCCACTAAAGCTGTTCAAGGAATCAATCTTTCATTTCAAACTCTACTTTTGCAGTTATTAAAGTGAGAAAACCAAGATAAAACCATTACCATGCTCTATTTTGCGGGGCAGTAACTCTCTTGATTTGCTATTCAGCACATCTTTCCTCCCCTGTAGTTTTGACCTTTTCATAAAGTCTATCTGCTATTTTTGTGGCAGTATTTCTTCAGTCCACAAAGATCTATTTCTTTAGTTTTTCACTTGACTTAAAGGTAATTCATTTAATTGAACCCAAGTTTCTTCTGGAGATAATTTCCCCCCATAAGCGAGCAGCCCTATGAGCAACAAGTCTTTAGGATTTTCAGAATGACAGACTTAATCATTTTGCTCTCCTCGAGCTGTAACACCTTCATATGAGGGGTTTTCCTGAATGGTCGTCGTTAATGCACTCCGCCGAGCCTGATCAGCCCCTACACAATAAAGGCCGTTACTTTTATAATAATACAAAGGTTAGAAAGATTCAGAGTTTTCTGCATTTCCTCACATAAAATGTTTTACAGTCAGTAGCAGGTTATATTTATTTGCAAACAAATGTTTTAATCTCACAGAGAAACTAACGTAGGCTTTGGAGATCTATTTGAGAGCGTCAACATTTCCAAGTTTATAGCCAGAGAGTTGCTTTTTACATTTCTGATGCAGCTGGCACCGAATTCCACAAGGGATGAGTTTACTGTGCAAATTCTGGCATGTAGCTCAGGAGGTCGAGAAGTCTTCCACTAATTGGAAGGTTGGTGGTTCAATCCCTGGCTGCTCCAGTCTGCGTGCCTAAGTATCCTTGGACAAGATTCTGACCTTATCCAGAGTGTGAATGGGTGAATGAGGCATGTTGTTTTGAGTGCTCCAGTAGAAAAAAAGAAAAAAGGGCTATATAACAACCGGTCCATGTACTTCATAAGATTAATTAATATTTCTTTCTCTAGAGAGGGGTCAGAATAAATCTGGTTGGATCACACTGGCTAATGCAGGTAAACAGACCAAACAGCTGGACAGCCTTTTTCTCAGCTGTTCCCTTTAGGGGACACCAGAGCGGATCATCTGCCTACATCTCCCCCGCACCCTCTTTCACCACATGAACTGTCGCTGTGGTCTTCCTCTTTTCATCTTGACTTTCACCTCACTCTTCCACACCCTTTTTCCTTCTTTCAGCATCCCTCCTGACTAGGATACTACTACACACTACATAATGTTGTTAAAAATCAGCAACACAGTAGAAATGACTGAGATCAGGTTAATGCTACCTTCATAGAAGTTGATCTAGCATTATGCATGAGAAGAAAGATGACGGCTGGAAATGACAGGTGTCATATTTGCGGATTTTGTTGTTGTTTTTTAATAGATTAATCCCATTTGAAGTGGACTGAGCTGCTATTTTCAATTTGCTGCTGGCAAAATTTAGGTGCAAAGCAATGTGTTTGATGTGATTATTTCCTTCTGTGCCAACAGTTACGTGAGAGATTGATGACTGGAGAACAAACAAGAGGGTGCACAACAAATCACAGCACTAAAGCAACGCATTTCCCCAAATACCCACCACTTATTTAAAGGCTCTCTTGTATAGCGCCACACAAGAAAGACCTCCATCATACTGACGCATTTTAAATATAATCTGTGAAACATCAGAGCTAGGTATTAACAGCTCCACATGGATATCATAGCACGGGAAGATGTTGGCGTTGCGGTTTGGTGTCTCGGTTTCAGATGTGTCACACCCCCAGTGCCACTGAAACCTTCAAATCTCTGCGTTCTGCGTGTCAAAAGAATACAGATTACTTTAAATACGAGTCCTGTATAACTGTGCCCGTGATTTGAACATTATCACTAGTTCTGGCTTAAAAACTCAGCCATAATGTAATATTACTTCAATATCAAGCGAGAAAGTGTTTGGAGACACGCTGTGGAGTTAACGCATCAAAATGGATTTGATTTATTTAAAACTCAAAAGCCTTCTACTCATTACACCCTTGGTGCTAAGCTCTCCAGAGCCATGATTTCCATACCACATAAGCTGCTGCTCAGACCAGTTCTGGAGAGAAGAGTCGCTGTCAGTTTCTAATTTGGCAGGCAATCCATTCGCATTTTCACACCACTCTCCAAGCCACTGACTAACTGACTGACGGAAGACCCTCTTTCAATTATTCACCCAGACAGAGCTGACTGCAGCCGTCAGTGATATGGGATTGTGAACCAGTATGAAGACCAATAATATTAATACCCTGGAGCCTCAAACCTGCACATTAAAACTACCTCTGTTTATTTGTTTGTATTACTGCATTAATGCCTTCCAAAGTGAAAGCATGAAGCACGCTCTTTAATGCACTTAATGTAAGGCAGGCTAGCAGTATGCTCTGCATGAAATTGCAAATCGGCTAACTTTTCTTCTTTTGGGGAGGAGGCAGATTAAACATCCTGTTTAACTGGGAGATAACAAGCTAGTCATTTGGCCTGTGAGAACACGCAAAGTTTATTCTAGTTCAAAGGGCACACTGTGCATACATGTTTTACTCTACTGTAGGTGCTCTGTTACTGGGAAAACACCTTGTGGTCCCTTCTACTAGCAATGCTGGGAAGTGTCCCACCTGAGAGGAGCTGAGATGATAATGAGACATTAGGCAGCAGAGAGGGATCTCCTCTGAAGAGGAGGAGGAGGTGGGCAGTGAACCAACTGCTGTATCATGTGTCAGTGGCTGATCAAGAGTACCTAGCATTCAGTTTATGGTCACATAAGTGGAAAGCTTCCGTTACAGATGAGACAAAGGCCAGGTGGTTCAGACAGTTTAACTGCCACTAAGACCAAGAGAAAGAGCCTGGATGCAGCCAGGTGACAGCATGCATCTCCGGTGACATTCAAAAGTGTGCAATGTTACATAAGGTCACAGATAAAAATGTGTTATAACTAGTCTTTAAGGCCAATTTAAAACAATTTTCTCTGGCTCAACAGCCATAACTGAAGTTTGGCAACTCCCTCATTAGGAAAGGTTAAAAATGTTTTAGTATACACAAATCTGGGGCATGACAAAGCACATCTTAGATCGTAGATGCAGGAAGTATAAAATATACCGAGGTCAGTTTGGGGTCAGTTGTTGACCAAGACGGGGGGGTTGGAAGGCCAGGCGAGAGTTCACCCTCTGCCACAAGCCACACTGGGTTTGAAGTCTTCTATAATGCAGAGACTCATCTTCAGCAGCTGTCCCCACATCTGACTGATGAGTTTGCGCTGAGATCTCTCCTCATCAGCCGGCAGAAATGTGTTATGGACAGGTCAGTATTTAACCTGTGAATGCAGCCTGGTATGACTGGCGATTTTCAATGAAACCATTTCAACTGTGACGCATGTTTAGGCAAATTAACTGCAGGGCGGACAAAAAGAAAAAACTCCCTGGTTACGGTTAAACGCCTTCGGTTGAAGAAAGCCCCACATCCCGATGTTTCATTTCACCGACGCTAGCTAATAATATTACGTTTCTCAGGAAACGCGACTCCTACGACTACCGTGAAGCACCAAACGAATCAGTAAGGACTGAATAAATTACCTGTAGTTCCGATTTCCATTCATGAGGTCAATGCCCGGTTCACTTCCCGGATCACAGTTGTCAAACGTTTGGGACTCTTCCTCCGTTCAATCCGGTGTCTCCTTCGGCTGTGCACCGCCTCTGCAGCGCTGAGTGGCCGAGGGTCCTGGTCTCTCTGTGTCCTGTCAAAGGAGGAGGAGGGGGGGCCTCCGGCACGGTCACTTGGCCGGCCGAGGGTCTTCGGAGTCTCCACAAACCGCCGTTTGCACTCGGTCAACGTATCCAATCGGATTTCACTGCCACGGCGAAAGCTGCTGGCTGCTCAACGCGGCGCTGTGGCAGTGAAAACCTGCTAGTTAGCCAAGTTAACTCACTAGCCAGGCTCGAGTGGGGGGGGGGGGGACAGTGGTTTGAGGAGCTGTCAGGATATCATCACAGCGGGGTCACGGAGTCCAAATGAATCCCTACCGATACCTGATCATTAAAAGAGACGTCATAAATTCGTATCTACAGCAAAGCTAACGTCGGGAAAGCAACCCTAATTAGCTAGCTGACTAGCTAGGCTGTCGGAGAGTTGGAATTCTGTCAGACGACGGCTACTTTTCCTGCGTTAAAAACAGCTGCTGATACGGGCCCTTCTCCCGAGGGCCGTACACCCACGACGTCGTCCTCCGTAGTATGCGTTCAGCTGCCAAAAGTAAAGCTGTCAACAGCGCGATGTATGCGCCGATAAGTGTCACGATCTCCAGTCTGGTTGACAGATCAACTCTGCAAGGCTTCGGCAAGCCAGCTAAATATGGTGAAGTTGCCTTTCTGACACCGACAGGAAGAGGTGGGCCCGTGTCACCAGACGTCAGACCGCCAGCTCCGCCCTCACCCAAAGGTAATCCCACCTTTTGAATGAATTACAGTTTGAGACTTAGGAGGTGCATTTTTTCTTCATCCACCCATGCATTAATATCTAAGAATTATTAGTTAAGGTGGATTTCAGGGTGTTATGAGAGTAAGCCTTGATAAATCCCATTGCTTACTTTTCAGACAAAGCTGTATTAAACGCACAGTAAAATCAAACAAAAAACGCAACAAGAGTAATAAAAAACAATTTTATTTTCTTTAAAAAATAACCCTCCCCAACAGAGTTCCCATACTATCACATACAGAGCCAAAATAATATGCTTCCACGTCCTTTCATTCAAATCTATTGGGAAGTGCTATGACAAGGACTGTTCTTGATCAGTGGCTTCAATATTGCTTAGTCAGACCGTGAGGCTGCGTGGAGGGGGAACGGACTCTCCCGTGTCCACATGATACATTTCCAGGGTGACTGCCATTTCGTCTCCCCCCTTTGCAAGGTGCTTTGTGGCTTCAGTGAGTGAAGAACTGCATCTGGTTTCAGTGGTGTTGGGGAAATGCCCCCAGGTTGATATTTTTCCTGTCTTTCTTTCTTTCTTTCTTTCTTTAAACGCAGAATGAGGGGTAGAAGACTGGCCCCGACTGTGAAAAGCCCCTCAACTGCTGGGCCAAAATACATAACAGGTTAATATTATATATTCATATATACAAATCACCGTGGACACAATGAAGGATCAGTAAAACGGTGTACAAAGGCATTTTGATTATGCAAGTTCATAAACATGATTTAAAAATCAAACTCATCTGATCTCTTATCTTTTGATCCCTTTCGACTCAAAAGGGGGTCTGACCATCAGACAAGATTTGAGGCGCTTAAAGGGCAACTGAGGTGGAATTTTGGGACCGTCTCCACAGTGCCCTCTTGAGGATACACTCTGACACTAGTCACAATATTCATAATAATAATGACAAAGGAAAAAAGCAGTCTTTATAACCATTACACAATCGAGGCAAAACGACTGACAGGCAGTGGTGAGCGCGAGGCTCCTACCTAAGAAAACCAAAGTAAGGTGGCTCAGAATATCCAGTCATAAAAAATAATTACATGCATTTTTCTTCCATAAATCCAGAAAGTGACTAGATGTAAAGGCAGGGCATGTTAAATAGTCGTAATAGAGGCCCACCCTGTCAAATGTAGCAATCCCCTATCTGTGCCGCCCACGCACACAGAGCACCAATAGGGATTGGCTAACACAACATAGGGGATTGGGGCAGGGGATGCTGCAGGTCAGTTATGCGACGAGTGAGAACAGACGGCAAGGATAAAAGATGATGGCGGAAAGGTTGATGAGTTTGGCTTCACGTGGGAATGGGGGGAACAAGTGCATTTGATCAGCTATGTCTCTGCATGCTGAGAAGGAGACTGAGAGCGCAGGCATGTGTGTGCTTCTGTTGTAAATGCCTGCAGAGGGGAAGAGCTCTGTGTAAAAGCGGGACAGGCGCAGGATAGGTTGGTACAGTTAGGCAAAGAAAAGCACAGGTGGATGCGTGGAGCGCGCCGCTTGGCGCCATTTCCACTGATACACATTGGAATGTGCAGACGGATCGGAGCAAGGTCAGTTGCTGAAGGCGACTTCAGCTTTGCAGCACTTAAGTGATCATAGACTATATTTGCCTGCTTTTAAATCTACAGAATAGTGTTGACCTTGCCTATTGCCTTTGTTCTGAAAGCTACGCAAGTGTGGGTGTGAAACGTTCAAATGTAGAGTGTAAAGTCTCGCCAACGGCTAGTTTCACCATAAAATAAAAGTAAAGTTTAAAAAGTGCCTCGTAAATTCTAAAAGAGCGATGTATAGAGAAATAAAAGATTATCTTCCTGTTTGAGTGCCCCCTTTCCATAGGGTGGCATCACTTTTGGCTGGTTGACAATGCTGGTTTAGGTGCATGGGGTGCAAGTATATTAGATACACACTATGCAAATGGTCCCTCTACTGTTACGCTAAACTTGCCTCTAAAGGCGAAATCTCTAAGGGACTGGCCAACCAGGACAGAGTGTGTGGCAGGACTCCTGTCCTGGATCTACAATATGCTACACCTGCTCTTTCTTTGTCTGCTATAATATAAAGACCAGAGGGCTAGCCTCGCATGTACTAACAAACTCTTTATGTGCAGGACTGGTGGCACCTACATGCTAACACTAAGTGCTAATGTACCATACCCCGGACTCCTCAAGGCTGTTTAAAAAAAACAGTTTTCAAAAACATTAAAAAACATGAATGTAGTTCATGATAACATTAAAATGATACATGTAAGTGTGCGTGCCCAGTACCACCTCTAATGAGGATCCCCTCTAACAAGGGGCTTGCAATACTGGCATCCGGCATTTGGATGGGTAGAGGCAGCATCGTGGTGGCAGTTAAAAAAGTTTTTAGGATTTTTTTTTTCTCCTTTTTATCGCCTAGTTTTCTATTTTTCTCCCATCCGTATTGCATACTTACATACATAGGAGTGTGAAGGTAGCATACAATACAATTACATAATACCCATGATTTCAAAATTCAACGTAAAAAGATCAATAGTCCCGGTAAAGTAAAAATAACAGTAATATTCATAACCTTTTGAGTGCATGAGGCTGCAGAGTCTACCTGTGTTTTACAGGAGAGGGGATTTGTGTTTCTTGGATTTGAGTGACTGATTGCTGTGAAGTATGTGTAGTGGGCAATTGTAGGGAGTAAGGGATGGGGATGAGGTGGTGCCGGTGGGCCGTTTGCCCACTCAGGTAGAAATGAGGTGGGAGGGAACGATGGCGGCGATGGTTGGTGACGCTCAGGCGAAGTACATGGTCCTCAGAGTGTCGTGATGAATCTGAACAGCCTTAGCCAACGCCTGGGGATCCCGACCGTTACTCTGACCGGACACATGGCTGCCCTCTCCACTGCAGAGAGACGAGAGGGTGATGAGAGAGCGAGCAAAGATGAGTTACACATTTCATGTCTTGATAAGAATAAAATTGGCAGCAGACCAACAGCCCCACTTGCTGCTGGTCATAGGAGTTGTCAGTGACAAACTGTAGACAGTATAAAAGATGTATGTAAAAACTGTGATGTCATCCGCTGGTTAGCGAAGTCCTGTTATCTTGGTGTTTTGAAACTGAGCATGACTAGGGAGGGATGGACTTGACTGTGAATGACTTGTGATTGACAAATCATTAGCCAATGCACACACCCTGGATAATCCTTAATTCTGCCTCTAAGAATGGCCATAATTTACAAAATTAACTTCAGTTTGACCTGAAACTACCAACTGTGAAAGTCAAGAAAGTGCTTATTGAGGCCACACAGGGAGCAAGCTTACCAACCCCTTCCCCCCAACAAACATCAACCAACCAAGAATGAAGACATGCGTAGTCTATCTTTCGTAGCCACACTGACCTGTCATGTTCTTTGTCCACCAGATGGTAGCGGGCACGGAAGGCCACGAGACGAGCATAGTAGGCTGGGGCAGGGATGGAGACTGAGCGGGTACAGCGCACGTAAGTGTGGCACAACTGGTAGGTTAGAATCTGCAACTCATCAGCTGTGAAGCGATTGTCGTCCCATAAGACGTAATAATGAGACGGCCGGCTGGTACCCTGAGGACAGAGGAGAAAAGGGCAATTAAAATAACAATAAATCTTTTTGTGTAAAATAACTGCAAGGTTAAAAGAAGTCAAAGAGATTTGTTCTTATTATATTATAATAGAGATTTCTATGGAACAATAAAATATCTATTATAAATACCTGTATTCCTGCATGACTACACAGGTAGAAGTCAAACTCGAAGGGATGAGTGATGCTGGTGTCCACTGTAGTCCCTGCAGGAATGTTCCCACTCTTCCCAATCTGTCCAAAGATAACACAAGGAAAAAAAAACAGGTAAGCAAGTATGAAAACTTAGTAGGAAACAGAAAAACTGAAGGGGAAACAAAGAAAGTGTACCCTTTCAGACTTATCAGCACAGAAGAGGCGTGTGTGGTGACGTTTCTGCACCACGATGTAGGTGATACCAGGCTGATAGTCCTTTTCCAACTTTATGCACGCATCTCTGATGGCCAACAGCTCGTAGTGGAGAATCTGCGTGTAACAGTTAGATGAAAACATGTTAAAATGGATTTTGGTGGCATTGTGTCATTAAGATCGCAACGTCCCACCTACCTGAGGCAACTGTCCCTCAGGAACACCGTCTCTGTAGAAAATGATCCTGGTGGGCTTGAAGCGGGTCGACTTGTAGAACTGAATCAGCAGTTCGCGCACCATGTAAGATAAATCTTCGATGATTTCCTGCCTGGGTCTCTGGACGCGCACTGTGGCACAGTATCTGCTGGGATGGGCATCCATACTGCCTACCACCTATTGGAGGGAGCAGGAAACATTGAAAAAGGAATTTAACACGATACTGTGTGATCACTGATTTCACTCTTAATATGACTTGCAATAAACGAGCATTAGGTTATTGAGCCCCTTGACTAAAGTCATCTCTCAAATAAATACACCTTTTGTCACTGAACATTCTTCATGACTTTTTACTTTATGAAAATCTGTGCAGTAGTTGTAGTTGTAGTATTGATTCACAGACATGAGTCATTTTTCGTCGTGTGCATATTTGAGCATTAGCATCCCCTAAAGGCTGCAGCTGTGAAGTGTGCGAGGCTCAACGTCAACCTTTTATTTTCCTTCCCTCAAATCCTTACACGATACCACAGTGACCATTTCTCACCAGTTTTCTTCTCAGCTCGTACTGTTAACGCAGACCTGCTTTCCTCTCCTGCCCTCGTGACTCAATTATTCGTCATAATTGCTAGGCAACAACACAGCCAACCATAGTCGAGCTGAGGTCAAGGGCGGACGAGAGCTGACGTCATTTCCTTTTGAATGTGAGTCAGTGATGAGCCATTTGTTTCCCTTTATACCTCTCTAATTCCTCTCGTACTCCTCCTTTTTTCTCTTCGCTCGGCCTCGTGTGCTGTGCGTCAAAGTCCAAACAAAGCGTCATATCGGCGCTATGTGCTTTTCATGAAATGGGCTGTACATGCAGGTGGAGTTTGAAGCAAACGGTACTATGAGAGAACCATTGAATGAAACCCTGAATCACCATAGCCCTATCAAATAGCCAAAACATAACAGAATAAGCCTGTTTGTGTCACAGCCTTCATCAGATCAAAAACAGCAGTAGGCTGAAATCCAGAAAATAAAAAATGAAATTTGAGAACAGAGCATGTGCACGCTTATTTCATTACACCACTTTATAGCACTCACATCGCTCATTATAGAAAAATAGGATTACTTTAAACACCTAGTTTTGTTACCTAAGCATTGCACCTATGGCAGCTGATGCACCATCTGGACTGCCTTTTTTAACATTGCAAATCCCCGCTGACCGAGTTACACTTCTGACACATCGACCAAACATGAGAAAAAGTACCTCGAAGCCCGCTGCTCACTGTTGCACATTGTTTCAATAAAAACTTTTTTTCAACCCGCAAACCGTGAGAAAATGTGCCTGAAAAGACTTGACTTTACCAAAGCCACAAAACAAATCTCAGAAGGGCGCTAGTTCCTCCTCAAATTAAATTACAATATAGTGAAAGGTTATTACAGATTTTCTTTTGTCCAATGATGTAAAAACTAGTTAGCTTTAAGCTCTTCTATTCCGAACCTACTACCTAATGTTGAGGTATTCTTCTCTTACCAGCATTAACGAGCACAGTGGCCATCGAGTCCCACTGTCACCAAGCAACCACAAACGTGCGTTTTTTTTCCCTGTGGCATCTCGGGGTCATTTGCATTATTTACACGCCCTTGCTGTTTTTGATTTGCCTAAAAAAGGAGTGTCGAGGCCAACAAAGCAGCTGGATTGCCATCACATCCCAGAGAAACATTTTTACATTTTAGCTTTTAGCTACTAGAGTACTTAACAACTACTGTACAGTCAATATATATGGTACAAGGTAACCAGTGGCTTTAAGAATAATAAAGACCAAGTATAAATCCATTTGTTATCTAAAGGTTTTTGTCCTTAAATGCAGGTATATAGTGTTAATTAATGCCAATTAATTTTGTGTATGACTTTGACTTGTTGCTACATCTACACCAAATGACAACCAATGCTATAGTTTAAACCTAGAACATTTCTTATCTGCTTAAGTAGAAAGTCTATTTTTTCCCCAAACAAACACTAGTGCTTCATTATACTTATTCACATTTTTAAATAACTCAAATGTCTTTTCATCAAGTAAGCAACTTTAGCCAGTAACAATGAAAAAGGCTGTTCACAAGTTACCAGAGCCAAAAGCACACCAGTATTGCCCACCCATGGGTTTAACCTGCACGCCTAGATTTGAAAAGTGGCCAGGCTTTGTGACACACCGTGGTTGCACATTCCCTTCCTTTTCCTGAGATTGTATTTAAAATCATCTAGTGTTGTTTAATGAAGGCGTAATCTCCGAGACTTACAGCAGTAATGGAGGGCTTCTTGCCATCTCCAGCCGGGGGGTGTGTGACATCTGCTCCCAGGAAGATAACCGGCTGCTGAAACACTGCTGACCTGAGACAGCAAAGGGAGGAGGTGATGCAAATTACACACGCTCATAAAGGCAGTGAAGGGCTGCTGTTGGTGAGTCATATTACCGAAACGTATTCAAACGATCACCATGTCATCCAGCAGGATTTTGATAGAAAACTCAAGTCTACTACCACTGTCAGCGCTTTACACCTATGTGTCAGCATCACCCATCACCTAACTCAAGATACCATAAATATGTGCAACTAATTAAAAACGGGTCAAACAGAAGCTCACCGTTGGTGAGGCACCAGGATGTTGTTGATCCCTCCCAGCTTCACATTGATTTTGAGGCAGAGGTTGGACAGAGTCTGCGGCGACGTCTTCACCACATTCTTAACCTGGACACATTGCGTGGCCATGCCGAGGAGGGTGTCACCCACACGCTTTACCTCCGCTAAAGGAAAAAGTTTGGAAATTACTCACATGACAAAACAAAAACAAAACATGATTCTAGTTTATTGGGAGCTTTTTAATACTCCCATTTGACCAAATGCTTCAGGAGTTTTTTGACTACTTTGAGCAACAGTATTTCATTTGTTTTGAGAAAAATACGGCAAACCACATGCAACAAATACAAGTTACCATAGACAGGAGTTTTTCCTGGCAGGATGACGATGATGAGCTGAAGTCCAGAGTATGTGTTTTTCAGGTGTCTGAACATGGGCTCCACGCTGTCCGCTCCCTGGGCATATTTACAGAAGCATGGCTGGCCCTGAATTGGCATCCCAGCATCCTTTGAGATTTTACGAAGCTGGTCTGTGAAGTTCCTGAGATGAACAAGCACATGAGTGTATAAAGCATCTCCGAGATAACGTTTTTAACTTATTATTTTATGTCTTTGGGATATTACATATAGGAGGAAATAAACAACATAAGAGAAGGATTGTTTTTCTTCTGTGCAAAAGCTCATTTAAAAATAACTAACCTTATGAAAGAAACAGCCATGAGCAGAAATTATTTAATCCCCCTCCCCTTCGACAAAATCATCTGCTTGTGCTCATTAGTACTTACTTGAGCACCTCTTCTCTGCACTGTTTCTGGGGGGCAAAGCAGGCAATAGCCCACACTTTGATCTCAATGCCATTATAAAACTGCTTCCCTCTCATGTCCCACACTCCCTGGTTGGGTGTAGCTATGGCACGGTTCTGTAAAAAAGAAAAAAAGTTTAAGCCAAATCAGATCACATTTATAGCAAAAGTACAGAGAGACGACAAATTAAAGCAAAAACAGAGTTTCCAAGGTCAAGAGCTTAGTGTGTCTACTAACAAACTAACAGTCAGTTACAGAAATTCACTCATTTTCCTCAGTCTGTGATCAACATGTCAAAACGAGTCTCTTCCTGTGTGAGCGCCACTTGAAGCATGACTGGAGATAAAGGATACTATTCTTCCAAAAGGGGAAAGCCCTGTCTCAGAAATTCTCAAAATCCTGCATCGGTATTCAGTTGGAAAATGGGATATGATCCACATAGACTAATAAACATCAAATAATTCAATCACTCCTTGTGCTCTACCCATCTACCCTATAATCATCAAAGAGATCACTCTAATCTGCGCCTCTTTATAGGATAAAAGCGATCTCTCTTTGTATTGATTTGCAGTAAACCCTTCATCCAAACCATATAAGCAAATCACACAGAGATCACAAAAGAGCCACGACATGCCCTCACCAAAGGAGTCAAGCTTTCAAACTTGTCTTTTAATTTGTCAACACTCTGCTCTGTGTGAAACACACACAACTAAATGGCTGCATTCTTGACAACATAAAAGTCGATATGTTCAGGTTGACGAATGAACCGTGCCTTACCCGTCCTCCGTACTGCAGAATAGGGGCTGGCAATACTCTGCCCATCACCTCGGCCATGTCATCCTTCACCTTGATCCCAAACTCCTGAATGTACGGGTCCAGGTTGAAGTTGGCATTCTTCATCTGTAGAGAGCAAAGGACTTGTATTATATCTCACCGTCTCCACCTTGTACTATAAATCACTCATTTCAAAATGATGCACGGCCTCCATCAAACGCTTCCCTCTGCAACTCACCAGTCTGCTGATCTCCTCTTGCCTGTCCGGTGCGGAGCGAGCTGTGGCTTTAATCATAGTTGAGGTCTGATTATCTGTCAGTTTCTTGATGCATCGTTGACCGGCTACAATATTACACACCTGGAATGAATACATTCAGTCATTACGGCGTAAACATTGGCTGTCCAAATGAAAGAAAGTTTTTAGTCTGTGTGCATGGTTGTGTTATCTTTTAATACCCTCTATGTCAATATATATCGATACACCTCAGACGGCCAAGCTATTTAAGGGCCTAAAATGATAGGCCATTTAACGTAATGTGAAAGCTTTACATTTTATGCAGTAATACTTTTTTATGTCTCCAGTTGCGTTTATGATCCCTCTACTGTTTTCTTTATTGAAGACAGATACCATTGTTATACAAAAAGGAGCTCATGTCCATGACCCATGACCTGTTTGCCTTGCTACTCTGGGCATTAAGTAAATGCCTCAAGGCCTCTGCAGCAGTAAATCTTACTACTTCAGCAGAACTAGCCATGGTCTATTGCCAAATGTGACATTTTATTGATTAGAAGTGCAAAATTACAATAAAATCAAGCCCACATTAATAGTAAAAAACACACATCTATTTCAAGAGTCAAAGATGATCCCACTCGGTCACCTGAAAGTTAAATGAAGGTATGTCGGCAGATTTTTGAGTACATAAACATAACATGTATTCTGATATTGATGTCCATCCATTCGCTTCCGCTTATCCTTTTCAGGGTCGCGGGGGGCGCTGGAGCCTATCCCAGCTGTCATAGGGCGAGAGGCGGGGTACACCCTGGACAGGTCGCCAGTCTGTCGCAGGGCCAACACACAGGGACAGACAATTTGCACTTACATACACTCGCACATTCACACCTAGTGGCAATTTGGATTATCCAATTAACCTATCCCCACAAGCTGCATGTTTTTGGATGGTGGGAGGAAGCCGGAGTACCCGGAGGGAACCCACGCAAACACGGGGAGAACATGCAAACTCCACACAGAAAGACCCCGGCCTGATGTTGGAATTGAACTCGGGACCTTCTTGCTGTGCGGCAACCGTGCTAACCACCGTGCCAGCCACCATGATATTGATGTATTTGCCAATATTCTTTACATATGTACACATGGGCAGTTTGTTGGGATTCTATTAAAAACCCCAATAAAAAAAGTTTTGGAGGAATTACAGTCATTAATACACACAAATACAGACAGAGTCATGATGAGCTAGTGTTGATCAACCGATATACTGGTCCTCCTCTACTTTAAATGGTAAACTTTTGGCATCATAGTTGAAACATCACTGAACACTTTCTCACCTCCAGAGGCAGGTAGGTGTGTTTCTGCTCCTGCCCCACCTGTAGACAGGGTAGGTGGGGGTATTTGAGCTGCAAGTTGTACTTCTGCTTGAAGTACTGAGCCACTGTACATTCTACTGTCTGCCCGCTTTCAAGCTGAAGGGGAAACCTGGTACAGAAAAAAATGAGAACATGAGCAACATGTCAGTATAAATCACCCGATCGCTCTTCATTTGCAGGTTTTGTCTGTTTCTGTCTGTTATTTCTGACCAAACCTAAAAACGTGCACTCACTGTCAAAAACAATGAGAGATTTCCCATTTAAGCTACTTCCTTGGTTAGGTTCACAATAAACAGAGGAAAGAATAGCAGGTTTTTCTTATTCTAAAGAAAAACACTCTTCTTTGTAACATGAAAGAAAAATCATTATTTCAGCATTAAAAAATGTTTCAACGAAATACTAGAAATACATTATTATTATGCATAAGGAAGGACTTTTTTACCATTATCATAGAGCATTTCTACAATAGGAACTTTACAGATGAACAAGAACCTTCTGTAAACCTGGAAGGAACATTTACCTACATTTAAGCTAAAGAACTAAGATTAATTTAGCTCCTCTAAAACCGTTTTAATTGCTTTCCAAACAAGCAAGGACAAATTTTGGTGATTGGTCCAACATGTGATTGCTGCATTTGTACAACTTCAGTGAAATTAAACAAAAGTACTTTCTTCCAGTGACATCAATATAAGGATGAATATCTAATATATTCTAATGTATTACTTTAATAGGATAAAATAAAATAGCAAGACGGTGTCAAGTTAGGAAATAAATTTGTGTATTTTCTATGCCAACAACAAAAAGCAAAGTCTTACGTTTGGTGGCTGGCAGGACGTCTGGTAACATTGCATACACGATACTTTCTTTTCATTTGGCCACAATGGGTCACCTCCACCTTCAGGCCTGCCGACAGTAAGCGGGGCAACACAAATATTAAGTAAAAGTGTCGGAAAGGAAGAGCTTAACGTGTGACCTGCTGTGATGAATTGCTTGGAGATGGTGGCACTGCCAACAAAGATAGGAGGCCGAGCCGAAGGTGGCATAGCTAAAGATGTTAAGATTTTAGCTGGGAGTGACCAGGAATGATGGAATTACAAATGAGTACATCAGAAGGACAGCTCATGTTAAGCAGTTTGATGAAAAAAGGCTGAGAGGAAAGACTAAGATTGCTTGGACATGTGCAGAGGAGGGATGGATTTACTCAGACAAGAGTGTTGAAGACGGAGCTGCAGGGGAGGACATTCAGAGGGTTGGTGAGATGGAGGTTGGAAGAAGAAGAGGAAGACAACCAAGATACGCAAAAGAGCATCTTTGAATGTCAAACCATGAAGCAGATGGTCTGTAATGGGCTGATATAGTAGATGGGCCTGGTTTCCTGTTCTTAGCTACTCCTGTCAGTTAAGAACAGGAAAACGAGGCGACAGTTCATACAGGGTCACCAACATTGGACAGACAATAGAAGACTGCAAAAACATTGCCTCATCTAATGAGCCTCAACAACATTGTCAGCAACATTTAGATAGATGTCACATTCTGATTTGACAGAAACAACATGTAAACATGGATCTATCCTGCCTTTATCAACGATTCAGGCTGGTGTAATGGTGTGGGGAATGTTTTAGCACAATTTGGTCCTTTAGTACTAAATTGTACTAAATTTAGTCTCCTTGAACATTTTACTGACCATGTCCATCTCTGTATGACCACAGTGTACCCATCATCTTGTGTGTATTCAACAAGTCTATACTTCAAATGCATAGAAGTATCAAAATACTTTCTAGTGTGTGATTGTGTGTGTGAATGGGTGGGTGGGTGACTGGATGTGTAAAGCGCTTTGGGGTCCTTAGGGACGAGTAAAGCGCTATTCAAATACAAGCCATTTACCATTTACTTTCATTATTTCTTCGGAAGGTACTTCCACACTTTTCAGTAGCCCACCTTTAATTTCCTTGGTGAAGCGGACCCTTTGTGAGTCAGTGAGGGTTTTGGGTTGCTCATCAATGTTGCGAATGTCCAAAACCTCACACATGAACTCAATTACAGGCTGGGCTTTGTAGAAAGCCGTGGCAGACACTAGAGGGAGACAGAGAGCAGAAATAAGTCAGAAGAAAGTACCAAAAAACAAAGGTTCTTATTAAAATCTGTAACTTTCAGAAGACTTTGCCACTTTTTCTTCACAGCTAAATGAGTGTTACAAACAGCCCATAGAAACAAAAGCAGCGGTGTAAATTTATAACTTAACTTTTGCAAGATACTCATGGCTCAGCTTTTCTCACAGAACAAGTTTTTCTTTTCTGCCTAGTCACACAATGTCGGTAAAACCCACTGAGATCACTGGCTGACTACACACACTCTGGTGAGCCTGTGTTCAGTGACTCACCATCAATGTTAAGCATCATCTTCCACATGGCGGGACGCACTGATTGGTGGAAGCCAAACCAAACTTCCCTTCCCCCACCAAGTGGGTGGTAGTATCCTTCAGGTGGGGAGAAAAATGATCGGCCCACTGGTGTGTACCTAATCAGAAGGGGTGAAGAGGTGGAAATCAATGTTCTGATTCAGGGCATGACCGCAGCATGAGTTCATGCCTAGTGATGTGGATGTTTCAGATTAGGTCACCTCAAGAAAAGCAGAAAACTTGCAACACCCAAACAAGAGGTTTAAGGAAAAAGACTATTTTTCTTTGGATACTATATCACTGATCTAATATCTTCATGACTTCCTTTTGAGCACTTTCAGGTTAAGTCTTCAAGCCAGTTATCACTATTACTTTGCTTAGCATTGTTCAGCGGACACTTTCACACAGGTGTCAACTAACACGTGTCTTTTATTCAGTAATTCTGATGCCTGGAGCGATGATGATCTGATGCTTGTGGAGGGAAGGACTCAGTAAGCACCGCTAAGCTGTAAAGTTACAATATCACAAAATAATAATGTGAAAAAACCCCGTAATTTTACTAAATGTTTTCAGGATGCACAAAACTCTTAGAAATAACTGATTATCTGTGTTAACAGACTGTTTGACAGACTGTAAATACTGGTGTGTGTTGTTATGAACCTATAAGAGAAACTTTGATATACTCGACCTCATAGAGGCCAGGTGACGCATGGCCACATCCAGGGCTTGAACTGAGTCAAGGGGGACCTGCAGTCGGCCACTGACTAGAGTCTCCTGCAGCAGGCGCCATGACACCTTGGCCAGCCAACGGATGGACACCTTGAAGATTCGATCCTTTCCCTCGCCAGGAATCGTCACCTCAAAATCTACCTGAGAGAGAGAGAGAGCAAAAGGTAAATAACAAATGAAATAAAGACACACCTGTAGCAACAAAATGAAAGCCTCAGGCTGTGCAGTAAACTGTAGCCCTTTTCAGGTACTGCAGAATATATTATTGGAAGCTGACATTTCACTAACCCTGCGCTTGTATGGTTTACATTTTTTTGCATAGTTTTTGCATGTCTCCATACCTGTAGGTGTGACTGTATGTCGTGATAAGCATGTGAATGCTTATAGAATTTACTTTCTGGGCAATAGCTGGAGACACAATTCCTCACACCTGTATGGAAAGTATAAAACTATACAAAGCAGTTTGGTAGCTGGGCTGTCTGTATCCAGAAGTGCAAAATCCTGAATTTCTCTAAATAACACATTAAAGTGTTAAAAAGTAAGTGCAAAAATTCTTTACACAACAGATATCTTCTAATTCATTTACTTAAGGCAACCAAGCACATTTCCTAATCAAATAGATCCTTTAAGTATAGAAAATAACATGACTAATTACAACAAATACATACATATTAAATGCTTTGCTGTTTTATAGAAACTTTTAACCTCTCAGGTAATCAAGCCAGGGTCATGCCCACGGACAGATGAGGAGGAATCGAACCACTAACCCTGCTATTAGTGGACAACCTATCCTGCTTTACCACGGTATCTTTTTACCGTCCATCCATCCATCCATCCGCTTCCACTTATCCTTTTCAGGGTCGCGGGGGGCGCTGGAGCCTATCCCAGCTGTCATAGGGCGAGAGGCGGGGTACACCCTGGACAGGTCGCCAGTCTGTCGCAGGGCTAACACACAGGGACAGACAACCATTCGCACTCACATTCACTCGCACATTCACACCTAATTTGGACAATTTGGATTATCCAATTAACCTATCCCCACAAGCTGCATGTCTTTGGACGGTGGGAGGAAGTCGGAGTACCCGGAGAGAACCCACGAAAACACTGTGAGAACATGCAAACTCCACACAGAAAGACCCCGGCCTGATGGTAGAATTGAACTCAGGACCTTCTTGCTGTGCGGCAACAGTGCTAACCACCGTGCCACCATATCTTTCTTTTTACCGTCATTCAAAAATTTGCTTTCCTGTTAAGAAACTCAATATATCACAGCTGAACAGGGCTTAGGAGAGACTTCACTGAGTGACTGTGTAACACAAAAACCCACTCCAAACATTTACCTTCTCACTCCCAATAGGAAGTGCTAGCACTGTGTAGATGTTCTTCTTGCCATCGTACACCGGCTTCCTGTCACCAAAGAGCTGGGGCTTGAAGTGCTGCACCATGTACTCCACCACCTCTCTGTAAGCAGCAACACATGCAAACATGACATGAGATTAATGTGCAATAAAGCCAGAGCAAATCCCCCTCTGCCAGTTAAACCTCTTCCCTCATCAGGATGCTGCTTTTGTCACGAGGAGGTGCAGTTATTGAGATATTGATATAGAGTAGGCGGGATACAGCTGGTGAGTTCAATATCTGGTGGTCACAGGGGGAGAAGCAAGGACAAAGAGCATGGGTCCAGGTGGTGGTGGGGGGGGGGGGGGGGGCTACCTTTGAATGCATGGTGCCTTGACCTTCACTCAAGCGTGGGGGATGAGGAGGTCTTTCTAAAAAGGAAAGGTCAAAGGGCTTGACCCTTGCATGCCTTCTTGGACCCTTTGTGTTTGAGCTCCATTTCCTTCTGATTCTAAAAGATCCTCTCTTAATATCAGATGAGATAGTACTAGAACACTCAGTGCTCAGGGATCCTCATTTAGTTTGGATTTTATGAGGATCTACCACAAATAAAAAAAATACCAATTTGCTTCATTTATTTCTGTTTATGGCCATGACCTTGTTAAAATGAAGGACAACAAAGCTCAAGGGCTCTCTTTCCAGGTTCCGCAGACGGCCTCTGCTGAGGATTTTAACAAAATTTAATTTGTGTAATCAAACATTTTATGAGGGTACTATTATGTTTTAGCAGACAGAAGTAAAAACTAGCAATGTATTTTAGGTTTGAGATCACCAAAGTTCCTATTAGGAGACATACAAAATTAATTCATATGTATGAGACTGTACTTAGGTGAACCAATGATGCTTTTTCTTATTTTTTGTCATATGTATTGTTAGTGTAGTGGCTGATCATAATAATCGTGGCTAAAGTTTCAAATAATACATTTGGTGTATGTAATTCCTATGAGTCAAAAGCAAAGATTTGAGGCTGCTCTAAATATTCAATTCAGTGGGGTTTTTTCTAGTCTGGGCACCGTGTGACATCAGTGAGAGGGGATATCTTAATATGGCCATGTCCAGCACACAGCTGTGGCTGTGATCGAAGCCCCACCCACCTGCTGCAAGGGGCCTGCCAATCAAAAGAAAGGCGGCTTAAAGGGATGGAGGCCTTAAAAGGACAGTTGCAAAAATATCTTTTTCTCAGTCAGATAGATTGAGGCTTATTATGAGGAAAACATGGTGACTCAGTGGTCAGTGTTACCCTGCAGAGGCGTTTAGCTTCACAACCCAGGAAAGACTCCTGCATGTGGAGTGTTTCAAGTCTGACAACATAAGTAAGTCACCGCTAAATAGTGAACTTCATAAACTGAGTTAGTACCAAATAACTCATAAACCTTTACCAAAATCATTTTCTTTTATTTTGTAGTTGCTGGGATCTGTGCAGTGGCTCGCTGAGACTCATGGGTAACACCTGGGTTGATTGCTCACCTGTGTACGTTTATCGCCCTGACAAGCCACTCTTCCTTATCCAGGTCATTAATTTTTTTTGGTCAACCTAGAAGGCTGCATATTTAACTATTTGTTCTTATGTACATTTATTTTTTGTGTAGGTCATATCTCCTCTCTTTGAGGAACAAGGTAAAGACCTAGCAGAAGACAGCTGCAGAGTTTATAGAGAATCACAATTCTCTTAGAAGCCAAAAATTGGATTGGACAGGGTATTTTCCCCCATCATATACCTGCTGACTGGTAATGCTAGAGGTGCCAGTTTTCATATAAATGATGATTCATCTGACTATAAAAAGTGGAAGAACAGCTCTATCTGATTGGAGATGGGAACAATTGGTTTATCCCTGTAGCTTCTGCTTATCTGCCAGTCCTCCCATGATTTCTTGAAACTACTACAAAGCTTTATTGTTGCTGTGAAAGGTGCTAGATACATGTACAAATGGGCATTTTCACGCTCTCTGTACCTTGCATTTCTGTAATGCAGACTTGCATGCACGACCCAGGAAGTCTAGTACTCCATGTATTCATCATTGGTAGGAGAAAGTGAAAGTCCTTTTATGAAGCTTCTAGCTCTGAACTTTACTCCCTTTTCCTGTCTTTATGTTGCTGAAATGCTTCACTTAAACTTCTCCTAATTCTATCATTCATTTTAAATGCTTACAGTGATCATAAAGCACTATACGACCTAGACAAGATGAACGGCACTAGTGTAGAGATGACTTGGTGAAGTCTGCCACACAACCATTCTCAACACACCTCTGAAAACAACAACAACAATGCTGTCAGTTTAACACAGCAAGCCTTTTATAGAGGGTGTGTGTGATGGCTGCATGTGAAGCCACATGAATTCACGCACCAGTACTTGGACAACATATTTTACATGTGATATGCATTGAAATACAAACAGATAAATGATGACACAATCTTTGATTTTGCATAACTTCTGTTTATTTAGACTTTGTTGAAGCTATATTGATTTCCCCTTTGGGGTTGTGGTAGGAAGGGCACCTGGTGTAAATGCTGTTAAATCAAACATACCTGTGACTTCAGCACTCCTAAATACAGGAAGTGCAACCTGGAACGTGCAATGTCCCAACGTCCCTGTTCTCTAAGCTGGTATAATCAGTCAGCATACAAGTTTCCCTTTGTCAAGTCGGTGCAGTTGGGCTTTGCTTTTGTTTAGTTGGTTTGATGTTATGTTTGTTACTTTCTGATCACAAGTAGCTTAGTACTCCACAGGTGACCTCTTTGGAAGCTGATGTAAAAATGGAGTGAATTTGTTTTTCAGTCTAGAAATTGTTGGCATTTACAGCCATATATTTGATTGAGGCTTTAAACCAGCCCCTGATGTATGACTCCACATATAAGACAACTGTGGAAAGTGAAGGTCAATCCCATCTTGTTGAGAGCCAGCACAAAGTCAGATGGATGACATCATCTGAGGATGGTATAAAAAGCAGAGATCGCTATTTTACTCAGTTCTACACAGATGCATTACTTTTTGTGCCCTTCATGTTCCTCAGAGTTGTAGTTAAAATGACTTTCATAGCAGCACAACCTCCTGTTAATGTATGTGCTGTCAGTTATATAAATATCTGACACATGCAAACAGGTACAATTTTTTTAACTTGATATCCATTTATATGCACCACAACTCCATACTTATTTTTCTCACATAAGGTGATGTTAAAATTAAAAGAGCGTTGCTTTGGCAACACTTTATTATTTTTCTAATACAAGAACCCCAAATGAATCATCGTAAATAGATAGCTGTTGCAAAGAAATACATTTTTCATGCTTCAAGTAGCTGTTATCGCTGCCTCTTCAAAGACAACACACACATTACTGGTTGGTGGCTGTTGGGCTTTCATTATCCAATTACCACACAGGAGGCAATTCAGCTACTTGATGACTTCTTCAATGCAAACCCAACTGTTACAAATTAGTAACTTTGTTATTTGCTTATAACAAATGACAACTGACAAGTGCTGATCTTTTCCATTAATGTGGGACATCAAAGAAAAAAAATGCAGAGAAATATTGTGACTGAAATCTGTTACCTGTTGACTCGTCGTGGGCACTTGTCAGGCTTAATGTCCACCTCATAGTGATAGACATCCATCTTTGGGATCTCCACTTCAAAGTAGTTGGCCAGCAGCCTGATGGGCTTGCCCACGGTACCCATGCCTGGCCGGCGAGGGGCATGGAACACCTGCTGCAGGGGTGGGGGGAAGACCCCCATGGGCACTGGACAAATACAACATAGGCAGCCACAGACAAAGACAGGTAACAGGGAAAAATGTGGTTCAGAGCAAAAAAGGTTTGAATTTGGAAAAGTGCACAAATACGAAGCAACACACAGGAAAAAACCAAAGGTAAAGCAAAGAATCAACGGTTAAGTGAGGGGGTGGCAAAGGAAGCAGTGGTGAACAGCAGAGGACAGGGCAAGGAGGGCATGAGCCAGGAAGGAAGCGTAGGCAGGGGAAAGGAGAACACCACAAGAGTCACTCGCAGGGACAGGAAGGCCGGTAGAGGGAAGATAGTTTTAAAAAAATAAACAAGGAATATATTAAAAGGCAGATTGTGCATTTGGGGGCAGCAAAGAGAGACACGGAAGTATGTACAGTAAGGTGTGATCGAACATTAACAACAGTAAGAGCAGCCACATGAGGTCATACATGGAATGGGTGGGTGGGGGGGGGGGTTTAAGAAAAAAGGGAATAGGGAGAAAGGGAAAAAAAACATGAATAAATTAGTAAAATATTTCCTTAAGTAAAAGAAAATATGACTTTAATTTTGCTGTTCACCAGTTATCACGAAATCACGATGTCTGATCACATGGTTACTATGCAAATTATGAACTATGATAATCAATTAAATGGATCAGAGTCATCCAGCTTCTTTATTTTTAAGATTTTTAACTGAATTCTATTGTAAAAATCTGTATTTTGGGGGTTTGGGTTCATCTAAATTTTTCAGAAGTATCACTGTGAACATACATTTGATGCTATATGCATATCATTTAATAAAAGTACTAAATGGGGGGGGGGGGAGAGATTAATTATGTGACTAAAATGATAAGTGTAGCAAGGGGGAAATAAACAGCAGCTATTTTGAGAATCAATGATTTTAGACATTCTGCAAGGAAAAGAAAAATGTCAAGTATTCTTAGCTTCCAGTTTTCTATTTGCATATTTTATCTGCTTCTTCTTCTATAATAAGAGAATAAAAGAAATTTCTATAAGCATGTCTGTCTGTTCTTCACTCACTACATCTATTACACACATAGATCACATTTATTAACATCAGTTACACACTACCCAGGAGGGCACTGCACTTATAGTAAGATTTGAACCAATACACCCAGAATCTTAATGGTCGTGGGTTTTACTTTCAAAATAAAACTACTGCCTGTGTGCAAGAGACACTTCACATGTCCAGTTTCCTTTCGAGTTGGTTAAGTTTAGCTCCAGCTTGTATATTCTAGGCCTGAAGCAGTCTTTTTAACAGTATACATTATGCCCATACTAGTTTCAAAGTTAAAGTCTCATCAAGTCAGGAGGTCTAACATAGAGGGGGTCCTAAACTGGGTGCTTGCTGTGACTCCTGCCTGAGAGGGGCCCACTGCCTTAACCTCTGGGTCCCCAGAGAACAGCCCTCCTTCACCAAAACAAAGACCCCAGCTGCCCTGCGCCTCCATCTCGCAGACACAAATTCACGGGTGTACGACAGAGGGAGCGCCCTTGCTACGATGAACACACTCATACACACAAACACAGGGGGCCCCCCTGTACATTCCCAGCCTCACCATGGAGACACCAAGGCAACACAGTATTGTCATGGATATCAGGGGACCCGTGTGTGTGTATGGCTGTTGGAGGAGATGAGAAGAGGCAGGGTGCTGCTGTGGTCATGCTGAAGAGACCTTGGCCTTTGTGGTCCTGAACTGAGCATGTTCCCACATCATGGCAAGGCGTCGGCATCCTCAACTGGAAAAGCTCTGCTTTAAATAGCCACTCCATCACATGTTCACTATTCAGAACATGCTAAACGAATCGGAAGAGTAATGGCCATAAAACACTGTTTTCTCTTCTTAGCGCGTATATGACAGATTAAAGGAAAAATCAGAGTATCTTAGGCCATCAGAACAACTTTTATACATCACTGGATTAGTTTAACAAGATTAGTGAAGGGATTAGACGTCTTTCATTCAAAATATATTCCCTTTAATGATGGTGGTGGAGCAATGTCTAACACTTCAGACACAGGTCTGACGTAGGTGTTCAATTTGGGGTTCAGTTGAGATCTGGTGACTGCAAGTAAAAATCTCAGGATATGATTCACATCAGTTTTACACTAAACTATCCAGTGAGCCCTTGTGCTCTACAGAAGGTAGGTACTGTCATCCTGGAAGAGATCACTGTCGTCAGGACAGTGATTAACAGATTAAGATGATATCTTAGAAGAAATCAATATTGATTTTCAATGTCTCACAAACCATGCCAGCAGCACAACTGTACCACGCAATATCCTCAGTGTAGGGGGTCAAGTATTCAGGTTTTTCCTTTAATCTGTCACCCATCCGTGTGTGTGTGTGTGTGTGTTCATATGAATATCAAAGTGTAGAATCACAAGTCCCTAAAACACATCTGACAAGCACTGTAAACACAGACACCAGACATGTGGTGCCCGCACGTACTTTATGTGCAAGAAAGCATGTACGCGTGTGAATGTGTGAGTGTCTATACCGTGTTTTGATTGTTGCGCACGCACACACAATGACACACACTTCGCCCTCGTGCCAGTGAAGGCAGATGGTGAGAAGCGGAGCCAGCCCTCTCACATATCCCAACACAATAGCAGTCTTTCCCGGGCGGTAAGACTTAAAGCTGAGCTTTGGCGCTGCATCACAACATGAAGACACTCGCTACTTGAATCCTTTACAATGACGTAATAAGCAATAACATCAAGTCACATGGGAATGACTATTTTAAAGTCATACCTGGGATAACACGTCTGTTGTTGTTGTGTGTTTCGTTTTGGCTTCCTTTGCGGGACAACAAATAAAACAAATAAAGGATCTCAATGTGAACTTTTTAAACAACTCCACATTAAGTTTGCTGGTAATGGCAAAGATGTGTGGCTGGTGATGCTATACAAATACACACAAAAAAAGTTAAAAAACTAGAGAACAATTAGGCTCCAAAAATACAAGATACTGGCTTATAAGCTAAATTATAAGCCAAGTACACAAATTACAAGGAAGATCCATTTAGGCATCACTTGTGCTGGCCAAATCAGTTGTGTGTCTCCAAGTATTTGGCTGTTGACCGTGAGCCAAATCTTTCAAAATAGAAAACTGAATCATCGCACTTGAAACACAAAAGGAGATGTTGAAATAAGGGGCCTCTAGAGTGCCCCCCCCCCCCCCCCCCCCCCCCCCCCCCCATCCTAAGAAATTAAAACAGGGCTATTCAACTAATTTCAAGGTTCAGGATCTGGAATGATGACGTGATTTTACCATCAGGCCTGCTTTGCATAAACACAAGCCTGAAGATATCCAAAGAGGATTCAGGGATCGTTAACGAGTTCATGTCAAAACATTTTGCATCAATTAAAAATACAAGTCTTTATAAAAGCCATGCCTTCAACAAATTTAAGACATTCAAGGTTGCATTATTAATGTCGGGCACTCAAGACGTTCCACAGTAAACAGACTTTAGACCTGGGCATAAAGTCAAGTCCAGCGAGTGCTTTAATTGCAGGTCTCCACACCTCAGTATCAAACAAGAAAACTACAAAATGAAGCCCATCTCTGATCTGACTGGCACTGATAAGTCTGCAGATACAGAATCAAACCGCAACACATAAATATAATGCTCTGCATGCTTCTCTCAGTCTAAACGCAGATTATGTCATCTCGAACAGGAAGAGGAGATAAGCCTTTTTTCCTCCTTATTTCACATAGATAAATAATTCAGTTATCGCTGCAGATGGTAGGCCCGAGGTTGTCTTTAATGTGTGCATTTAAGGACACTGTGCTAAACTCTCTCTTGACAACCTTAACTATATTAGCAAACGTAACCTGTCAGTGAAAGGGAGGCTGGTCTGTTCTGTGGGGCGTGCGGGTGCAGCCAGCTGCTGCTGCTGCTGCTTGAAGGCGGGCTTCACCTCGTCCCTCCTCACCAAGATTCCCACGACCTCCCTGCCCCCGCGCATGGCTGAGGATATTGTCAGACTCCAAAAAGGCTCATTTGCAGCTATAAATCTGGACAAATAATAACGCTTTCTATGGAGTGCAGTGCATGCAGACAGCTCCTCTCCATCTCACACCCTCTCTTCTCTAAACGTTCGATGCAACAGAGAGGCTTGACACCAAGCATCCTCGTACATCCCCCCCGATGCTAAGGCCAAGCTACAGTGTCTAGTTTTATCAGCTGCAGTTTGGCCCGCAATATAGACCCGGATTGGTTGCATTTAAAACCACTTAAGTAAAAATAAACCTACCAGCGCCAGACGGTCCCGGCTCCATCCCATTCACTTAGCCGCGCGGGTACAAGCTAGCTAGTCCGGGGGGTGCTGTGGCCAAACCGCCGGCCCCCTTCAGGCTGGAAGCGTCTCAGACTTCCAGCCCCCTCCTCTCGGCGTGCAGTCTTCTCCTTTCTCGGTGTACCCCCGCCCCCTGCCCCTACCAGAACCCCCCCAGACCCGCAGAGGAGTTAAGGCTAACGCCGATAGCTGCCAGTTGCTCGTCTGCCCGTTGACCCTATAGCCAGTAACGGCGCAGCTGCAGGGCGATGCCGTCCTATTTCGAACCACTCTTCCTCGGCGGCGCAGCGGGATCCTTCCCGGTGCTCTGATTTAGCCGATGGTCCGCGGCGCTGTAGTTTCTTGCCGTTCTGTTGTGCTCCTGCTCACCGTTCAAGCAGGACTCTCCAGCGGAACAAAAAAGGCCAGCCCCTAGCCCCCCTCAAAAAATCTGAAACTTCTTCTTTGCCATTGGAAAGTGTGAAGGAAGTGTTGACGAACTTGCTGTCACACCCCAGAGGTCGAAGGTGGAACTACACTGCAGATATGCAAATACAGCTAAATTATGTCTCACGTGTCAGAGACTGTGTGCTCAACGCTGAGGTTTAAAACTAATGATCACTCGTCTTACTTCGCTCTAAAAATACAGCCAACATATTCTGAGTACATTTTAAAGGTGCTACATCAGGGGTTTGATCAGTTTAATCTCAAAGGGGGAAGATCAGTAAAATTATCTATAATTACAACCTAGAGCATAATAACCTATATATCTGCTGGTGTAAAGAAGTTAAAGCAGTGCAATTTGAGTTCTAAGCATCCCAGAAACTATTCAGAAAAGCATAAAGTCAAACATGACTTTTAAAAACACCAGTATAGGCTTTTAAGGCCTACAAGTAAAAAACTACATTTTCCGCGAAAATGCCGTCATGTCAGGTTCAGGGCAGGTAATGGCGGACATGCCATCGTTCCTTTTTTTATTTTTTTATTTTTTACTTTATTTAACAAACAATGAGTATACAACATACGAACAGATGAAGTATACAAAAAACAGAACATGAACACACAAAGCCAGGGGTAAAAAGAAAAAAGCAACAATTATGAGAATACACACAAAAATTCACATATATATTGTTTTGAGAGCCTTTTTGTTGGTGGAGTCTGACATTGATTGTATGTACATTTCCACATCCTTAAAAAATGACAGAAATATGGTGTTTTGTTAGTAAACTTACATTTATGGATAAAAAAATTAGCTAAAAGTATTAACAAATTTATCATAAAAAAAACATTTATCATTCTTCTTGGAGAACTTAAAGAAACAGAATAAAACATTTCCCATCATAAAGAAAACTCCCTTAAAATATGGACAATGACAACATGCAATCAATGTGGGAAGTGTTACGAACAGCTGATCGGATCGGCAAAGCGGGTTTCTGGAATATTATGTTTTTGTTCCTGCAAGCGCATTTCATGCAATTTTTGCAAAGCTATATGTGGAAGGAAACCGTGACCTGATGGCATAAGATGTAAGTACAACTCCTCTGGTTTCATATGCAAAAAAAAAATATTGCACTAGCTTACGTGGTTCCTGTTCTACCTGGATTTAAAAATAGTTATGCAAAACGGAGTGTACCTGCTCTGACCGGCTTTAAAGGGTTAAAGAACATTGTGAAACACATTTATTCTAACATTATTTTATGAAACAGATGATTGAAAGTCAAAGAGTTCTCAATTTCAAAACCTTTCCATCACATGCATCAACCAAAGCAGAAAGTGAACCATTTGGCTTTGTCATGTTCACATTAACAGCCATTGCAGTTGTGCAATTAGCAATCTTGAAATATAACATTTAACCTTAAATGATAAACTTGTGAACCTATGCTTGATATGTGAACACCAAGTCTTTCACTTGTCTTTTTTCATCCTCTTTTAGAAATTGTGGCAGATCAGTATTGCCAACTATACATTTGTCTTGGTTTATGTTTATTTTAGTAAAGAGCTTAATGATTAATTTATTGATCTGTAATTACAAATTTTATTGCTGTTACATATTTGCTTTTTGAGGCATTAATAACCATATTTTAATCTAAGTCTTTAATCCAATATTTATATCTAAGTCTTTAATGCTTTCATGGCTTGCCTTTGTAAGAAGAAGAAGTAAAAGCACAAGAAAGAATACTTTATTTTTTAATAAATTACCATGCAGTGTTTATTCTTTTAGTCCTACATTGATTATTTTGTACAGGAAAAAAGAACAAATGTGCACATTTCCAATAAACTTTAGGGGCTAGAAATAAAGGAATGAATGAATGAGCTCCAATTGAACATTTGAATTCTTACAATACAATATTACAATAAGGGTTGATATATTTATGAGAATATCTAAAGAATTAAATGGGACAATGGATATTTATTAAATTTATTGCCATTATATTTTTTCTCATGTCCCACACGTAGTTGGTTAGGTATGAAAATTACTTAGGGTAGTTGAAATTCAACATGCTGACATTTCAAATATATATTTTTTCCACTAATGACGTAAAACCTTGTTTTTAACTTGATCAATATAATAATGTAGCTGTATTATTATATCTGTAATATTGTATGAAAGTCTTGAATCACTGCTGAATTTGTATGTTTTTCTATGAAAATGTGAAATAGGTGCAACAATTTATTGAAATGTGCAAACACGCATGGAAATCCAGCCCTTTAGGCAATGGAAGAGTTATATAGTTATATAGTTATAATTCGGTAGGACCACCTTTATTTACAGCCTGAACTCTGTTAGGCAAATATTCATGTAATTTCTTTAGTAGACTTCAGGAATAGTTCTCCAAGCTTCTTAAAGGACATTTTGAAGCTCTTCTTGCTTTTTGTTCTGTTCTCTGTCAAAATATTCCCACACTGCATGGTGGCTCAAAAGCAGAGAGTACTTTTCTGCATTCATAATTGCATCAATTTTGACAAGATCCCCAACACCACTGGTTACAATGCAGCCTAAAACTATAGCCTGCACCAGCAGATAGCTGCAGACTGTTGTACTGCTCTCCCGACCTCCCCAGTACTGACAGTGATTTGAATCAAACATTTTACAATTGGATTCATCGCTCCATAACATCTGTTTCCATCGATTTTCAGTTCAGTTCTTATATAATATGGCACACCTCCGCCTTTTGTCACTGTTTCCATTCGTTAAGAATGGCTTCTTGACAGCCACCCTTCCACTGACAAGATTGCTGATGAGGTCTCAGTGAACAGTAGGTGGATCAGCTGAAGGGCAAGGTGCATCTCTCAGGTCCAGTGTCAGGTGTTTGTTGGATTTTTTTCTATTTATTATTGGATTATTATATTACACCCCCCCTCTCAAACCCCATTGATGTCTTTGGCTTTTAATGTTCGATTTAATATTTTTTAAAAAAGACATTAAAAAGATATTAAAAAATAATAGATTTTAATTTACTTGTCATCCCTTAGTTCATATTGTGGTGTTTTTACTTCAGTGAACGTTGAGAAGACCACTTCCCTTTAGTTAAGGAAATCACAGTCAGTCCTTTGATTGAAGCGTAGCGTGCGTCCATCCGCATGATTCAAAAATCTACTAACTGCTGACAGGAAGTCGTCAGCACGCTCATACGTCACTTCACCCCAATACGGAAGAGTTCGTCATCGTTAAGGCTGTGAGTTGGAAGGTATGTGAAATGTGATAAAACGATCGCAGTTTGTGAGTAGAACAGCTCGTGCTTCAGTAGTTTGAATGAATGAAGCACTGTATGTGTTTCCTGGGCAACGAGGGCGCCCGCCAGTCCTTTTCCAGTCTCGCGGCGGTTTAGTTCCCTGCAGGTCTCGTGAGCCGGGCTTGCAGTTAACGGTGAAATCCATAAGTGGCTGCAAATGTAATGCAATATCTTCTAAAAATGGGACGTTAATGTGGGAACCAGATGCCTTCCCTTTCGTGAAAGATAAAACTTGGTGAAGTTTTTTTTTCTTCTGGAAGAGGGAGTGTGTGCGGTAGGAGTGCTCTTTGAATTCCCCCCCCAAACACCTTTTTATAAATAAATCTTTCTGTCTTTCGGCAGCACGGATATGTCGTGGATAAAAGAAGGCGAGTTGTCCCTGCTTGAAAAGATTTCTGCCAATATCCTAAAGGTAAGCTGTACGTTATAAGTTGACTGTCTTTTCCAGCCTCGCTTTTGTCGGTCTTCTGCCTTTCTGTGACTCAAATCAAATCACTTTTATTGTCACATCACATGTGCTGGTACACTGGTACAGCGCATACGAGTGAAATTCTTGTGTGTAAGCTTCACAAGCAACAGAGGTGTGCAAAATATAAGAAAGGGAATCTGAGAATTATAAGAATGCATATATGTATACCAAATATGTGTGCCTTGACAAAAATATCAAGTATGTCATTTCAGAGTATCTGGATGGAAAATGGAGTGACAAACTGTGCCATTTAGAAAACATCAAACTATTTATTTATTTGTTTGACAAGGTTAAGATTCAAAAAATACCATAAAGAAAAGCTTACAAATAATAATAATAGTTCTTCATTAAATATCTAGGGGCATGAGCTGGTGCTATTATCTGTAACCCCTGAGGGGGCCACAGGGAATGACTTATTAGTTATCGTTCAAAATGCAAACATATTAGTTGATGGTGATGAGTTTTGTTTTGTTTTTTAATCTGGAAATTGCTATTTTATTTAAAACTTTTTTTTTTAGAAAAAAGTTGTACGTGACATTTTTGTGACAAGATATCAGCAGATATTTACATAGAATTAGACAGTGTTGGTCTTTTATAGATTCGATTGCTTTAATGCTTTTTCTTCTGCATTTCTTTTGACTGTTGTCTTCCAGGCAGGACCCATGCCTAAACATGTGGCCTTCATCATGGATGGTAATCGACGTTTTGCACGTAAGAAAAACATGGAACGGCAGGAAGGACACATGCAGGGCTTCAACAAGCTGGCAGAGGTGAGTTTGGGGGTTTCGGCTACAGGAAATGCATGTCACATGGGCAGGACACAAATCGATGATGTGTGTCAAAATGCTTTGTCTTCTCCACACCAGACACTACGTTGGTGCAAGCATCTGAACATCCCAGAGGTGACGGTGTATGCCTTCAGCATTGAGAACTTCAAGCGCACCGAAGATGAGGTGGATGGTTTGATGGAGCTCGCCAGGCAGAAGTTTGAAAGGCTGCTGGAGGAACAGTGAGTTTCGAGCTGAGTTTTCCACTTTGCTTGTGGTCACAGTTTGTACATCATATGATTCATTGCTTCCTTAAAGTAAGGTTTAGAAAGAGTGACTTGCAGCGCTCAAGCATAAATCTGAAGTTAAAGTAAATGAGGGTCTGTACATGAGAAAACAATTTTAAACCAGTTTTGACGACCTGTTTCCAGCAGAGGCACGAGATCCTTGGAGTTCACCTTTAGGGTGGGCTTGGATGGAAATCTGTTGTTATTTGTTTGTTTGTTTGTTACTTTTGGTTCAGACAGACACAACAACAGTGTTGACACAGAAACATGTACTAATGCATCAGACACTGAGTCAGATACAGTGTGCTAATGCTGGGATGGCCAAGAGGAAGCAAGGGTAAATAGGGAGTCTGTTATTTCCACTGGTCTCTTCAATAGTGCTTACTTTTTCACTGTAGTACAATATGTCAAGCTCAGACTAGTCAACTAACGTGGATTCTCTTTTCATTTTACTCTGTGGTCATTGTGGCGCATGTACTATTTATTTTTTAAGCAGCTGATGACTGCCGCAGATTCCTTTTCAAGCTAAAGTGGAGGTCTGTTAGTCTGCAAGCCATTTCTCTCTGTTTCCACACAAGTATGAAATATTTTACAGCTGACTTATTTCTTCACTTTGGAGAAATAAAACAAAGAGCTTGTTGACTAATCCATTGCTTAATGTTGCCCTTTAGTCTGTATTTGTTGTACACAAGACTGTGGTACAAGTAGCGCACTTGTTCAAATGCCATGTTTTGCTCCTTTTTTTTTAATCTGAGTAACCTGTCTAAAGAATTTAACACTGTAAAAAAATCCCCTTCTATTGGATGTTGTATTATGTCTATCAAAATTTGGACAAACTTGATTATGAGGCTGCTGGCTGTTTATGATACAAGGTTATTATTTTTCGTACGATTGACATCCTTATGACAAACCACTTTTGCACAGTGCTGGACAGCAGACTGTTTCAAGTCCACTGTACACACTGAGTACTCAAAATTCTCCGGAGTCTCCTTTGTGTTTTTTCTGGGTAGAAAATCCAGATAGACAAGTTTCAGGATCCTGAGTAGTCTTTCTGTATATCCTGTTCATCTTCATGCTTTTCCTATAAATGTCTTTTGGTTTTGTTTTGCAGTGAAAATCTAGAGAAACATGGCGTTTGTATCCGAGTGCTGGGCGACTTGAATATGCTGCCACTTGACCTTCAACAGCTTATTGCCAAAGCCGTGTTCACAACCAGGAATCACAATAAGTATGCTTAGTAGCTTGTGTTTTTCATTCATCGCTGTGCATGATATCCTGTACATTAGAAGTGACCACAGCACTACAAATTCTTGTTTTGTAGGTGTTTTGTCAATGTGTGTTTTGCCTACACATCAAGATATGAAATCACCAATGCAGTCAGGGAAATGGCATGGGGAGTAGAGCAAGGCCTAATCAAAGGAAGGTAAACGAAACAGCAATGAGTTTATCTTGTCATCCTTTGTTAAATACTCTGTAGAAAGGTGTCCTGGAGAGCCATTGTGTTAACAAGCTGTTTGTGTTTCTGTGATGTGTAGTGATGTGTCGGAGGCATTGCTAAGTGAGTGTCTGTACAGCAATAACTCGCCAAATCCTGATTTGCTCATCCGCACCTCTGGAGAGGTGCGCCTCAGCGACTTCCTTCTTTGGCAGGTGAGAGTGAGATAGGTGTCATCAACAGCTAATAAAGTTCACCATACACAGTCCCAATCAAAAGTTTAATACCACTTGAAAAATGGCAAAAAAAAATCATATTTTGCATGGTTGGTTCTTAACAAGGTTCCAAGTAGAGCTTCAGTATGCAACAAGAAGAAATGGGAGTGAGACACAACATTTTTTTGAGCATGCAAATGATTGAAAACAACGCTTAAAATGAAACAGGCTGTTTTACAGTTGATCAAAAGTTTAGGACCACATGCCTTTAAAAGGCCAAATCTGTGCAAAAATGTGGATTCATCATCATTTTCTGTGAGGTAGTCACACTGTCATCATGTTCTGATGGCAAAGGCAAAAAAAACCTTTCCCTTTTTGAACGTGGTCAAGTTGTTGAACTGCATAAGCAGGGTCTCTCACAGTGCATCATCGCTGCTAAGGTGGGACGCAGTAAGACAGTCATTTGGAATTTCTTAAATGATCCTGAGGGTTATGAAACACAAAAGTCAAGTGGAAGATGGTCCCGATGGTTTCCAACATTACTGGCGTGACAAGAGATGTTTTGGATGGAAACACTTGCATCAAACATACCGCAACAAATTTTTGCATTAATCAACAATAACGGGGAAGCTACTCATTACTGAGTTCATATTTGGAACTTTGATTTCCGTTTTGAGGTAGTTTATGTTTTTTGGTTGTGTGTGTGTGTGTGTGGGTTTTTTGTTTTTTTTTTCTTTTTTCTTTTGAAGGTGTGGTCCTAAACTTGTGATCAGCTGTAAAACAGCCTGTTTCAGTTTAAGCGCTGTTTTCAATTAGTTGCATGCTTAAAAAAATGTTTTGTTTTGTCTTCACTCCCATTTCTTCTCGTTGTATGTTGAAGCTCTACTTGGAACCTTGTTAAGATCCAACCATGCAAAATATGATATTTGCCATTTTTCAAATGGTCTTAAACTTTTGATTGGGACCGCATTTCCCACAAATCTCATCTTCATTTAGACTGATTCTCTCCTATTGATCTCTAAGCAACTCTAACACTTACATCATATAAACTATCCAATCTCCCCATAGCTCTTCAGTAAGGTGTTGTTGTTATAATTCATTTTAAATTTTTAAATATGATCAATTTATTTGGCTCCATACCACAGGGCTCTAAGGTGACTGCAGTTACTTACTACCTGTAAAGCATTCACTTGATCCAAATGTTTTAGCCACTTACAGGCCAACCTGGCCTTTATTTCAAATGCTCAAGAGTTCTTACAAATTAGTCGTTTGCAATAATTTGCATAGGAATTGTTTGTTTGAACAATTCCTGTCAGGATGTCCCTAATTTGAGAATGTTGCAATATAAAGCCCATTGAAATGACTGTTGTTGCCAGCTGGTGCTGCATATATAAACTTGAATTGATCTACCCTTGAAGATGACTGTTTTTCTATGAAACTATGAAAACAGCAAAGTAGGATTTCGATTTATGCTTGGTTGAGTCTTTAGGGATCATGATGATTTAGGAGCAGGGTTTTTCCTGGCTCCAAACGACAATCTGAATACTGCTCAAGTATTGAGATATACTACTTTATTTAATTTCTGGCCTTTTAATCAACAGGTGTGTTTTATTCCAACCCCTTTTATCGCAGGAAAGGGCTTGATGAGTAATGTTTGTTTTGTTTTTTTTGTGAATTAAGAAGAGAGTAACACTGGTGGTTGGACTTGTTTTGCAGGATGTATTGGTCATTCTTGATCAGTGTTGGGTAAGTTACTTTAAAATAGTAACTTAGTTACATTACTAGTTCTATCAAAAGTAACTCAATTACTTCAAGTTACTCGTTACTTTCAAAGTAACTAGTTACTAGGGAAAGTAACTTTGGTTTTACTCAGAATTCTCTTGTTAATGTGTTGCTTCCATAACTTTGCCAGTCTTCTAGCTTGCTTACTTGCCACAAGTGCACTGTGCCACCTACCAATAGAAAGGAAAAGATAATGTGCATATTTCCACGAGAGAAATCCCACGCCTGGACCGTCATTGACCGCTGCCATGATTCTAGCCTACGTCACAGCGTCATGTGTGCCTTTTACATCCAACACAAAAACTGCAGTCGTGATGCTTTGATTGTACTCAACTTACTGTACTGTAACTCGGAAATTCTGCCTTCTGAATAGGAAGATGTAGGTAACACCAGACTGCAGATGAGCTGCATACAGGGCTGGACGGGGACAAAAAATCGGCCCGGGCATTTTGACTAGAGACTGGCCCGCCATTATAGGAAAAATCATAAAGCTTTTGAATGAAAACAAACGCTGTTGTGACAGTGAAGTACACTGTTTTGATGGTATATATGCATCAATCGTTTGTTGTAAGATTGAGATAATTATTTTTTAAAAGCTAGACATTTTAAATGAGAATAAGAAAGAAAAGTATTTCTTTGTGCCCACCTCTCCCTGTTAATGCCCTACCTGCCCCCCTGGCAAAACTTTGCTAGATCCGCACCTGCACAGTTACCAGCTGTCAACTACCTAAAAAGGATCCTGGGGTTATCTGTCTCTCAGAAACAGTTCATAACTTCCCTTCAACTCATTTATGTCACCTAAAAAGTAAACCTGTTTCTCCATCACCTGCTCAGCTCTGATGATTCAGTAAGGACATCTCCTGGTTTCATCTTCATGTTTCCCTCTCACCAGATAACCAAACCGATATCATGACCAGCAGCTTTTTTGCAGCTGTGGCTTCAGCAAACATCAGCTGATACTAGAAATTAATATTAAATCAATTCTAACAACAGCTGATCAAGCTTAAACGTGCTGCTGTTGTTTAGCGTGACATCGGCTGGTTTCCTGTTTCTGGCGCAAAGTGGGCGATAAACAAACAAGAGAGCCGATCAGCTGATCATTGATCAGTTTTCATGATTGAAGTAGAAACGGGAGAGGGAGGGGGGAGAATGAAAGAAGAAGAGGCAGCTGTGCAACGTAAAGACAGAATAACTCCAGCTTTGTGCCTTTTTCATTGTAGCTGAAGTCCGGAACAAACTGTTCCTTTTCGCCTCAATAAGAAACGCGTAATATTTTCTCTGAATACCAGACGGGACGGTTGGCAACTCTAATAACTTATGAACAAAATAAAGTTCAACATCATTAACTTCATAGCACCCACCCAGCTGTATAGAAACTCCGTCATGCTAGCTAGTACGCAGTTTGGAAAAAGTCAGCACAACGAAAATAAACTCCACCTAAACTTGGTTTATATCTGACCCAGATAGCCTGCAGGTCATAACTTCTTACCTGAAGTTCAGTTCACACTTGGACCGGCGGCCGCCTCGGGTCTCTTTTCCTTCTGCGTCCCCTTTCCCTCATCCACCTGCTGGCCTCCACCACTTGCCAATGTTACAGAATCTGTGGTGGAAGCTCCGCGATAGCCACCACACGAAGTAACGAGTAACGACCCTATCTAAATCCCAGTAACGACTAACGCGTTCCTGATTTTGGCATAATAACTAGTTACCGTGCTCGTTACCACAATAATAACGTAGTTACTGTAACGCGTTACTTAATAACGCGTTAGTCCCAACACTGTTCTTGATGTTAACCTTCAAAGCTGTCTGTTTGTGAAAATAATCCAGCAAAACTGTCTAAAGCCAAAAGAAACCAATCTGTGATGAGTGTTTCATTGTATGAGTACAGTTACAGTTTATATTTAATTCACCATCAGTGTTTTTATCAAGTGACCATCAGGGATGGTAAGTACTTGGATTTTACAAGAAAAAAATCGTCTTGAACAGCTGAAACAGACTCTGAGAGAATTCTTTGTATCTCCTCTGACTTGTCTTTCTATATATATCTTTAGTGATTTATTTGCACGTAAGATTTTCTTTCTACATTCCTTAAAGCCTGTGACAAGTCTCCCTTCCAGTTTGGGGGTGCAATCGCTGAAAGACAGTATTAACCTAATGACTGGGTAACAGCACAAATTGTAAAAGCTTTATTTTGTTCTTCCAGTTTTTCCTCAGATACCCTGTAAACTTGTATTGGTTTTCGTGTGTGCTCTTTCTGCAGACCTCTCACTCCTGCCTAGTATTTCAGTCCGTTCTGTGGCCAGAGTACTCATTCTGGAACCTGTGTGAAGCCATTCTGCAGTATCAATTAAATCACAAATCCATCCAGGTAAGGATAATACTGAGACAGAATTAGGGTTTACTCACACTGTGTGAGCCATGCGGTGTGTCCGAGCGCATTTGACAAGAGTCATCACTCAGGTTAAGTAACTAGTTCAGGTTCACTCATGGAATTTCAGTCTTTTCCCATGTCTCTCACCGTCTCCATGAAAATCTGCATTTAGTGATGAATCCATAATGTGAGAGAACCCTGAGTCACAGCTTCCAAGAACTGCCCCAGTTAAACAAACAAATGTGCTCTCCCAGAGTGATTTTTCAAAAGCATGTGTGCACGTAAGAAAGAGGGAACGAACATGAGAAAGGAGTTTATTTGTTTAGACCAGGGATGTCAAACTCATTTTACATTGTGGGCCACATACAGCCCACTTTGATCCGAAGTAGGCTAGATCAGTGAAACTCACTATAAGAAAAAAGAAGTGCAGCCTCAACAGCATGTGTCAGTTTTTCGTGTTTAGTTTGAATACTCCATAGCTTTTTGTCCCCAGAGTTGGAAGGGCTGTGTAGAGTGAGGCAGTCGAAGAATACAGTGTGTTTTTGGGGTCATAATGTTTGTTATTTTTGGACTCCTTTATTTCATTGCTCTGAAGGATCTAAATTTCACTAAAGGTCCTGTATAACTAGAATAATATTATTTAGAAGCAGCACAAAAGTGTACTTTCAGATGTCTAATATAACTGAACCATACCGCTCTTTTGGTTTTGAACCTAATTGGACTTAGCTGTTTGGGTACTACTGTAGTTATGACCCCTGTCACCCACTGTCGGCCATGCTCTGCTTTTCATTAATGTGATGGCAGCTGACTGTGTCAGCTCCATGTTGCACCCTGGTCGCTGTTATGACTGACTCAAAGGCCACAACAAAGAAGAATAAAGAGAGAGCAAATATTTATTTAACTTAATAGGAATAAATGTGTCAGTATCAGTGGCTTAAAGAGGTGTATGGACTTGTTGGCAAATATGTTCAAGTATAAGTGCAAACACAGGGAAGCAAGTGAGACACGGGGCATGGATACGGTGCATGATTGTGACTTGCATGTCTTCCCTGCATTTTTGTGAGTTCTTTGGAACAGCACTTCCAGCTGCTCCCACCACCCCAAAGGGATCACTACAATGGAAAGATCCCCATGTTTGATTTGGCACAAAGTTTGCAATGTTTCTGATGAAACCCTCCCATTTATCAGAGCTTTTGGACCAGCACTATGAGTATACTAGATTGTGACACGCTGGCACTTGGTTAGATGTTTTGGAGAATCATAAGCAGCAATAAGCAGCTGTGTTATGCATCCCATATCTGAAAGGGGCTTATGTTTTGGCTGTGTGAGTTGCAGGTTCATCACTTGAAAATGTTAACCTTAGCAATTAACGTAGATCAGTGTTACTTTGTGAAACAGACTGTTGTTAAACAGGCAGAGAAAGATTAAAGTAACTCCTGTAAATATGTATATATTTAAATGCATGTCTAATTTGGTGTGTTTGTATTACAGAAAGCTAGAGACCTCCATCGAGAGCATCAGGCTCTGCAGCAGCTAGAAGCAGATCGTGCTTGTATAGCAGAGCTCTTGCAGCATCACAGCAATGGAAAGCCCAGCGATAGCCAGAGAAGACAAGAGGCGCTACTACACTACACTGCCTGCCGGGAAGAACGAGTTCGAGACTTCCTAGAAGCACTGAAGCACAAAAGAGACTCTTTCTTTTCTGACTTATGCAGTGAATCCTTGTTGGCCTAAGGAGACATAGAAGAACAAATCCTCTGATGCGGGGACGAAGCCTCTCCTATATCCTCTTCCCAAAAGGGCTTCTGTGGAAAAGGGAAGAGCAAGCAGTAACTGGGAGTGGTTTTATTTTGTTGCTGATTCATATAAGAGGGCAGTTTTACCCCTATGGGGCTGTAGAATAATCCTGCTATTTATGATTGTAGATTTAAAAACTCTAATAGGTGAAAATGACTGGTCAAGATGTAGTTAAATCATCGTATAAACTGTCAGTTAAATGCATGCCGTTGAACGGAAGGTCATTTTATGTGAGTGAAAGCCACGGATCCTGTGTTTCGGTTCCAAAACATTCGTCCACAGAACTTTTAAATTGGTGTTGAAGCATAAAGTGTTGTTTGTTGACTGTGATTTTGATTACATAACTATATTTTGACCAGCTTTCTGGAACAAAATAAAATGATTATTGTATGTCAGATATGATTAAATGATGTGAAATTCTCTGTTTTGTACTTACATACTACAAGTCTAAGCTTTTGTCTCCATCTGGCTTCCAAAATATGGTTATCTATTGTCTTAACTTGTGCAGCAAAAAATATGTGTATGGTCCATGCTGCTGATATATATGGACTCTCAGGGGGAAAACTGGTGACGGTGTTTTATTGGATTAACGAGTCATTTTTGCAAGTAGATGACTTTCAGCACATAAAACTGTACCAATATAATTTCTGCTGCTACCTGTTGGAAGTATTGAGCCTTAAAGCTTATCAACTACTAATACGCTATGTATTGCAAATATTTAAATAATGGCTTGTAATTGCTATTCTGCATCTCAGTTGGTGGTATAACACAAGCAAAGAACCACTTTTACTTTTTTCCAGCTGGATGTTTGTTGGGTTTTGTTTATTTGGGAAAAAATTGAAGAAAAAATGTCTTGTCCCTCCAGAGGAAACACTTCTAGGAACCAATTTTATTTAACTTGCATCATCTATACACTGACAGAAGAATTGATAAACTTTGGTAGAACTAGAAACACCATACTATAAACATACTGCCCCACAAAAATATGCTTATATACACATACATAGGTATAAGCATGAATTTATACTACTCATCAGGTGTACAGTACTGGAATATTCTGGAATATTACTACTAATGCACAGACATGTGAACAGTATTTTAGTGTTGAATAGGTATCCTACTTTTAGCTTTTTAATATATAGTCAGCTTAAAATCCACTAAACATCTACCAGTTACAAATTGTATATGTCTGTATTAGTATTTCTTCCAACAACGCTTGGTTTGGCCCTCAATCCCTCAGGTAATAATAATAATGACTAAATGTTGATTTTTGGTTTTACACAGGGCTAAAATTACAGTCTTACATGCTCAAGCCAAATAGATATATTCATCCACCACAAGCTGACAGAAAGCACCATAGTGTAATCTTCACCCGCGACCGTCTTTTGCCTCAAAGCTATGACATCAAACAACGTGATTGGTCAGTTGCAACGCGGGGATATTAGATGCACCATAAAATTTGGTTCTGGCGGACTTTGTGAGCAAAAATTGTTCTGTTTATCCGATAGACGGTGAGAAAAGGTGCAACGACTTTGACGCGCCATTATCTGCGTATTTATTTTTTCGATTACAGCAGAACGAATCAGTCGTTCATACAGCGCCACCCCGCGACTATAATCCGTATTCCTTCAAGTTGCCGTCTGCCTTTTTAACAAATGGGAGGCGCCTCCAACCCACGTGACGCCTTTCTATCCAATGGCGAGATTCGAAACACAAAACTGGTTCAAACCGGTTTCGTTCTTATATTTCAGTGTATAAACTACAAGAACATTCGTTTGCATTATACATTCGCCATTTTCCGCTGTGAGCGCTTGGTTGGCGTCTGTTATCGCTTCGAAAAAAGCCGTTCTCGCAGCTGTATTTTCCTGACATTTTTCTTCGTTTCCCGCTGAGAACATGGGCAAAGCAAAGGTAAAAAGAAACATGAATTTAAATTCAATTTAAGTCTGTGCACTGGAATCGTTTTCGTAGCATTAAGTTAACACAAGACTGCGCCTGATATTTGTGCTTAAGAAGAACGTCATCATCCCTAACAAGCGTTTTAGCAATGGCGGTCTGACAGTGGAGAGGAGCGCAAGCATCCTCCCACTCGTCGAAAACAAAAGTTGAAATTTTTGCTCATTGTTTAACATTATTCTTATGAGTTAAACGCGTACAGTTGCGTGTATTTTTGTTAATTTTTTTGTCTCCCAGCGCCAAACTCTGGTTAGTCCAGCCGTTGACATTGCGTTGTGCAAAATTTCTGACACCATCTTTTTTCCCCCCCTCTCTTTGGCAGTAGGCAGGGCACAAATCTTGCTGTTGTAAACGCAGTAACAAACTTTCGATATGGACGGTGACTGTTTTTCTTTATTCGTTTTCTCAACCTACGCGTCGATGCTTGAATGCATAACTTGGGATCCGAATTAATGAAGATAAATATGAACTGCGCCGTTATCAAGCAATCAAAATAAGCTCGAACGCAGGCTGCAAATTTGAGGAAGGAGTTGGGGGAGGGGAGGTGGCGATTATTATTTTTTTCCGCTCAGGTTTTGAATAAGTGCCAGCCTGGTTCTTGCATCGTCGTTTGAAATGGCTTTGTTAACAGTAGTAAATATTTATTAAAAACGTCAAACGCGATTAGATTGCAGTTTGCAAGTGCGCAGCAGAAAAAAAATGTATAAATACAAAAAAGATTTTTTTTGCACATTTGTGTGCGTTTTGTCGTATTTTGAATGCATTAATTTATGGTGCAGTGCGTGGCCATACTATTAAAAAAATGCATATTTAACGATTTAAAATTAGATTATCACAACAGGATTGTTTGGGGTGTTTTTCGATGAAAATCTCAGTCTCATCCGTGATTTTTTTTGTTGTCTTCCTTGAAACCTCTCCAGGCATTCGTTGAGCTCCATTTGTCGTGTAGGTACAGATTAGTAAAGTAGTAATCTTATCAGTTTCCCAACAGCTGTCTGTAGGCGCGCACTGATACAAAACAAAGGAAGCTGTCAGGGCGCCAAGGCGGTGTCATGGTGACAGGACTGCCCAAATTTGAATTCAAATATGCGCGGGAAAGCTCTTTGTGAACTTGAAAAATCAAGAGCAGTGTTAAAAAAATGTAATACATATTAGATCTTCTGTGAACATTTTTATATTAAAACAATGTAAAATAGTGCACACAGAAAATAAAAATAAAAACGTTTTGTGCTATTTAAATCTGTATTTATTATTATTATGTAGTTTTACTTTTCAGTTTGTAATGTTTTCCCCTTCCTTGTCTTACAGGCACCTGCTTCCTCTGAGGTTTGTCTAAAATTAATATATTTTTATATTGTGTTGATGCAGCAGTTGCATTTAGAATTTGTGGGTAAATGCTTGTTTTTGATGTATCGTTTGTATGTTTTTTGCCACTGATACAATATATTTTGTGCCCTTGTTTAGGATGATGAGTGTTGTACTTAGTTAATATATTTATTCAAACTCTACTCCCATTTTTATGTATTTTTATATATCTCTCTTTTTTTGCTTTTGTTTTAACTTACTTTTTGCAACTGCATACTCTTTAAAGGTCATGTATAAACAAAGCTATTAATATTGATGCAAAATAAGACACTGTTTGTTTTAACTTTCACTTCTTTGTGGCTCTACAGCCTAAGAGAACCTCTGCACGGCTGGCATTAGTAAGTTCTTTTTAAACACAATTAAGCATTTTTAGATGTACTCAGTATATTTAATGTGCAGCATCCTGTAGTTTTTGTTAAATGTTCACTATTTTTTTGTAAGAAGCAACCACTTGAAATTGAAGTAGTCTATCATGTGTGTATTAAATTTTACACTTTACATTTTTTAAGAATATATTAAAGGTTCTCTTACACTCTTACCTGATGTGACATGAGGATGTAGCCCATGATCAAGAAGTTTATTAACTTGTAATAAGCTTTTATTACCTAGGATTTCACGGATCTATATTCTGTTATCTCAAACTGATTTAAATATCCTCTTTCTTGTCTTGTAGAAACCGAAACCTGCAGCAGTGGAGGCTAAGAAAAAGGCTGTTGCAAAGGTATAGAACCAAAATCTTGCACGCTTACTATGGGGGAACAGCTCTGTAAGATGTTTGCCACATGTTTGCTTGATTCATTTCTGTGATTAATTTGTTATTATCATTTTATTTTCTAGAGGGCACCCAAAACAAAGAAAGCCAAACCCGCTGAGAATGGGAGCACCAAGGCTGAGGTTTGTTTCTGTTACACTGCAAATTAATAAATGTTAGATCAAACAGATGTTCTTATATTTTCCAGGTCGTTTCTCCTTTTTAAAAATGTTATCTTAACTTATTTGCAAGCTTTAATTGTTATTGAGTTTAGTGCAAAGGTAAATTTGAAAAAAAAAAAAAAAAGAAGATTAAATGAGTAAAAAAAGAACTAGATATTAAAAAATTGATGTGTATGAGTTCTGGAAACCTGTGAGGCAGTTATTGTTTTATTTGTTCTCATAATGGATAAGTGTTGCAAGGACTCCTTTTAATATAATCAATAAAATTAAATCTGAGTGCAAGAATAAGTTGTCATGTGACTAAAACAATGCAGTTGACATTGCTGTTGGCGTGTTTTTTGTTTTTCTGTCCGCAGGAGCCCAAGGCTGAAGCCACTGAAGCCAAATGAATAGTGGTTGATGTGCTCACTCTGTGTACTTGGTGATTGTACAGTTTTAAATAAGTATTTTTTACCAAGTTTTATATTACAAATGTCATTTATAGTTTTGTTTTTGGCTTGCACTTGATGTAACAAAATTTTGTTTTCACATTCATATCCATTTTATATCAATTTTAAAAACGGATACCGTCCATATCCTGTAGTCGTGGCATTTTTTAGTTTGTCTAATCCAGATTTGTTTTAAACTTCTAAACAACAGATGTAACAGCTTTTCCAACAAGTTGGATTTTGAATCTAATTGTAAACATAAGGCAGCTAAAGCTTAAAATTTTGCAGGAGAATATGAATTTGCCGTTTATCTCCTTGTAGTTTAATGTTGAACTAATAAAATTATTGCTTTCCAAATGTTTTAAAAACATTGTATGTTGATGTAAAATGCCACAGACAAAAAAAGAATATTGTTATTAGGTCAAAAAAAATGTTTAAGTTTGATGCGTCCCAAAAAAATGGCTGATGTGAACCCAGTCATCTGATAAAAACTTCTGTTAAGTTATGTTTCTGTTTTCTGCTTTTCTGACACCAATGGTTGATCTTAATGTTCTTGAATAAAAATTTTCAAAATGTCCTTTTTGGGGTCACTGTTGAAATGGAAATCCTCGATGAAGGAACAGAAAAATGGAAATGCTGTGACACGTTGAAAAGGTGATGCAGCGACCTTGAAAAGGTTTCATCATAAACAAACTGCAGGCTCCACCATTTTGGCAGGACATCCATTTTAGTTTACATCCATGGGGTCTCGTCCCTACTTGTGGCTGCTCAGGTATTGCTGTTAGGCTTGGCTTTCTATTTTCAACAGGCTAGTTAATTTTCACACTTCTCTATGTGGAAATGTTACTGGTATAATTTGTAATTTAATATAACTTGTTACTAAATTATCACCCAAGGAATGGCACTTAAAGGTTTTAAATATTTAAGGTTGTCATGTAAATGAAATTTTAAGCAGCTACTAGTGTTTTTTTGTACCCGTTTTGGGTATATTTAAACTTGTTAGCACTATAATGAGAGAAAAAATAAACCTTAAGGTGATCTCATTGCATTAACCATTAAAATACGCAAAGTGTGACGTGTAAAATGTTTATCGGTAACTCGAGCAATCATTAATGTAGAGCGCTAGAAAAATATTTTATTCAAGTGGAAGTTATCTCACAAAAGCCTACAACACATGGGCCTTAAAGCTATACACTAAATGAACAAATGCCACATTTGATCACCACCTTAAACACAACAGTGTATATTACTGTCTCCTAAAAACTACATGAACTTAAAGAATACAAAATTTGCCACATAAGTCCAGTAAACAGAAATAATCAGTGTATAGTCACAGATTCATTTATGAAATTATTGCATTTACCTTTAAACTTAAAGGTACCTTTTAATTTTGTATGCTTTTAGCTTGTTCTTTGCTCTTCCACATTTTGTATTGGAGTGAGTTTTAGTTTTCACTTCAATTGGAATATTTTACATAACTAAACATAACTACTGGATGTTGATGTTTCAGGGGTTTACACCTCTGGATATCCTCATCACTGTCTTTGCTCTATAGCACCAGCAGGAGTCAGTGCCACATCACCACAGAGAGATGAGGTGCATATCGTTGTTCCTGCGGGGGTCTCCCTCTCCTTTGGCCTATACAGCTCCTGAAACTCGGTCAAACATGACGCATTATTGAGGGTGCTGACGTATCTCTGAGGATGTCATCCCTTTTTTTAGGCTAGTGTATCAGTGCTTCTATACAGATAAAGCAGCCAATGATAATAATATTCAGATATGGTGCAGGTTTAATCTTTCTTTCTTTTTCTTTCTTTCATTCTTAACAAGCAATATAGAGCAAGGCAAAAGTACAGTTGATTTTATTTGTTTAAATTATTCCAAAAATATGTGTAACAGGATTACCACACTTTTTAGAGTAATGCTCAGTATCATTGTTGAATACAAATCTGCACAAAATACTGGCTTTTGATCTGAGAGACAGATGTTTTCATGGAAATGGAAGGTTGCTCATCTACATCCTATGCGGTGTATTAATGTTTATGCCATGCATCAATTTATTATTATTATTTTCGTCATCTTCTCTAAAGAGATATGCTGTGTTACAGTGGCTTGCAAAAGTATTTGGCCCCCTTGAACTTTCCCACATTTTGTCACATTTCAGCCACAAACATGAATCAATTTCATTGGAATTGGAATTCCACGTGAAAGACCAATACAAAGTGGTGCACACGTGAGAAGTGGAACGAAAATCATACATGATTCCAAACATTTTTTACAAATAAATAACTGCAAAGTGGGGTGTGCGTAATTATTCAGCCCCCTTTGGTCTGAGTGCAGTCAGTTGCCCCTAGACATTGCCTGATGAGTGCTAATGACTAAATAGAGAGCACCTGTGTGTAATCTAATGTCAGTACAAATACAGCTGCTCTGTGATGGCCTCAGAGGTTGTCTGAGAGAGTATTGGGAGCAACAACACCATGAAGTCCAAAGAACACACCAGACAGGTCAGGGATAATGTTATTGAGAAATTTAAAGCAGGCTTAGGCTACAAACAGATTTCCCAAGCCTTGAACATCCCACAGAGCACTGTTCAAGCCATCATTCAGAAATGGAAGGAGTATGGCACAACTGTAAACCTACCAAGACAAGGCTGTCCACCTAAACTCACAGGCCGAACAAGGAGAGCGCTGATCGGAAATGCAGCCAAGAGGCCCATGGTGACTCTGGACGAGCTGCAGAGATCTACAGCTCAGGTGGGGGAATCTGTCCATAGGACAACTAATAGTCGTGCACTGCACAAAGTGGCAAGAAGAAAGCCATTGTTAACAGAAAACCATAAGAAGTCCCGTTTGCAGTTTGCCACAAGCCATGTGGGGGACACAGCAACCATGTGGAAGAAGGTGCTCTGGTCAGATGAGACCAAAATGGAACTTTTTGGCCAAAATGCAAAAGGCTATGTGTGGCGGAAAACTAACACTGCACATCACTGTGAACACACCATCCCCACTGTCAAATATGGTGGTGGCAGCATCATGAGACTGGGGCGGAGGTTCACCTTCCAGCAGGACAACGACCCTAAAGCCAGGGCAACAATTGAACGGTTTAAAACAAAACATATCCATATGTTAGCATGGCCCAGTCAAAGTCCAGATCTAAATCCAATCGAGAATCTGTGGCAAGATCTGAAAACTGCTGTTCACAAACGCTGTCCATCTAATCTGATTATTATTATTATTATTATTATTGACTCAGGGGGCTGAATAATTACGCACACCCCACTTTTCAGTTATTTATTTATAAAAAATGTTTGGAATCATGTATGATTTTTGTTCCACTTCTCACGTGTACACCACTTTGTATTGGTCTTTCACGAGGAATTCCAATAAAATTGATTCATGTTTGTGGCTGTAATGTGACAAAATGTGGAAAAGTTCAGAATACTTTTGCAAGCCACTGTAGGTTAGATACCACAAAAAGACAGCGTGCACTGTAAACCACATGGATCTGCAGGAAGCCGGGCCAACAATAAGAAGTCCATTAGCGACCACAGAAACAGCAGCTCAAAAAACAACTCCGCCATGGGATCCATAATTGGCTGCTTAGTTATATCAGCTGATCTACTTGCCGATTATCTGGGAGGTGAAATGATCTAATGTTTTAATTTTCTGAGCTTTTTAGTCCCCTAAGAAGAGATAATAAAAAAAGTCAGAAGTTTTATCCTCAAAAAGTTATCTCTTAATTACGTCTCCTTTGGTAGTTTGCTTGTTTATAACCAAATATACAAAATTGTTTTCAGCAGATAAAATACAATGAATGTGTTAATGCAAGAAAAAACCCTCCATTCTGCTTGTTGGGATCATATGTGGTCATATATATAATGGCCTCCATACACTGTTAGGTAACCACATATGTCACATCACTTAAATGTTATGTCACTCCTGGACGATGCCTTGAAAACTATGTCAGTGGGAAGCACAGACAGCAGGGTGGGCTGCAACAAATCACCTAAGATTAACCATAAGAAGTCCCATTTGCAGTTTGCCACAAGCCATGTGGGGGACACAGCAAACATGTGGAAGAAGGTGCTCTGGTTAGATGAGACCAAAATGGAACTTTTTGGCCAAAATGCAAAAAGGGTGACACTCTTGTCTAAGTGTCGCCCTCTTAGACAAGAGGGCGACACTTATTAAACTGCAACTGAAGATGATTAATAACACAATGGAAACCACAGGTATATTTAACCATGCCGCAGCATTTTAAAGTTATAAATCAAATTTAATGAGATAAGCCCACAATTTTTCTGCTCCAGAGCACATATGACACAAAAAGATGGAGAATGAAGTTTTCCTGCAGCTGAAGTAAATTAATAGCTTACTGATTTAAATTACATGTTAACTCGACGTATGCTTTCTCTCCCAGGTAAGGAACGCTCGTGACCCCAGCCACCTCGCACAGGAGGTCATTTATTCAAATCACTGGTTCAAATCCAAATGCAACTGAATCCTTCTTAACCTTATCACCTCCTACACTGCAAACACTAACATAACAGAAATAAAGTTACAGTTGAATTATGTCCAATAATGTGAAATAATAACATTATTGTAAAATAATGTAACATAAAAAAAATCCGACTGTGTTAACCAAAATGACTCAGTGATTAACTACAGTCAGTAAAAGACAGGCTTTCATGTTAAAGCTGATTTAGTTCTGAACTAATTATCTCATCAGACTTATTTTCCTTCTCTACCTCAGTGGTTTTCAAGGGTTTTCCTGTATGTCCCACTTCAAACATGGAAAAGCATTCAGTCCCCAAACCCCCAAATTTCTATCCATCATTAATGCAAAAAAGAAAAAGAATAAAAAAAGAATAAATAGGTTGTAGAATCTGTCTGCACAGCAACATCAGCACCCCTCCACCTTTTTTGGTAAAAGTTTCTTCAAAAGTAATATTCATTTGACTTCATATCACTCCATATTAAACCTACAGCGGCTCTGTAGGGCCTGCTCTATAGTTTGAGAAACACTGAGTACCAGATGAAGACAAATCAAGATAACTTATCTCTAAAATGTTTCCAACATTCTTCTGAGGGTTATGCATATTTCATTTGACAAGATATAAGGTCATCAAAATTAGATATGATGACTCTCCTAAATGCCCTCATTTGTGGTGTTTTAGGTCATTTTTCACCCATAATGTCAACAAAAGCACCTACATTTTCAGTCCACCTACATGGCAAAAAGTACCCAGTTTAGAGATCTTTTTAAGTGTTTGACCTGATATCAATGTGTGAGTAAAAAGAAACTTTTAATCCAAACTTGTTCAGATTCTGACTGCCAAAAAATAGAATTTCACACTAATCACAAAAGCTGAAGTTGAAGTAGATGTTTTAATCTGACAAAAACATGCAATGAAACCAGCATGTAGTGAAGATGATTGTCATTAAACAATCAAAACAACTTTACGTCAGTCTGATTTATAAACGTTTTGCAAATGTCATATGGTATGGTCGTATGGACAACAAACACTTAAAACAATCTACAAAATCAGATTTTTTTGTTCTTTCAAAAATTATTTAAATATGAGGGATGTCAAGCATATAGACATTTTTATGCTTTACTTCACAAATTTAATACCAGTCAGCCTATATATTACTACAACCTTTCCGTTTGTTTAGTGTTCAAACCTAAAAATACCCCGAAGCGTATGCTACACATGGCATGTACCTACAGTCTGTTTTGCTGTTACATAAAACAAATCCATAAAGCGCAAAGACAAAATGTTCCAGCGCTAAATACTAGCGCACGTATAGCGGACGAGCCCATTCCTCCTAAACGTGGGGGTCTGTGCATTTCACGTTCACATAGGCATGTCTGTCTTACAGTGCCCCACCCCCTTCCATACCGACAACGTCCCAGCTTCCTATAGACTAAAGTGCCCACAGTGCGCAATTTATAAAAACACAAGCAGGCTGACTCTCCCCGTACTGCGCAACCCCCCGCACAGCTGCAGGTGGGCACGCCGATCTTCAGTCCATACTTTTAAAAGAGGAAAAAGGTAAAGACATGAGTGCTGATGATGAATAAGCGTCCACGACGATCACTTTGTGACATAAAAATCGCCGCGCTGTGTCGGTAAAGCTGTTTGGCACTTTTAATTCGCGCAAACTTAATTCAGATGCGTTTTTGACTTTTCACCACGTGTTCACAAACACGGAGCGAAGATCTTTAAAATGAAAAAAAAAAAAATATATATATTTGCTTTAAAATGCATTTATAAAGATAGTTTTGGTCTCGCAGAGGTCATTACAAGCCCAGTGAGCTTATGGAACACTGGAAACATCTCCATAGCAAACAGCTGATTATTACCTGAGATAGTGGGCTAATTAAAATTGTCTAAAGTTAGAAAGTAACTTATTGCAGCTGATTATTTTTATTTTATTTTTTTCCAAAAAAGAAAAACAAAAAAAGTTGTCAGCGTCTTATGAAAACAAAAACTTGCTCATTAAGCAGCGCCTGCTGAGCAGTGTGACATTTAAAACGCCTAGAAGGACAGTTTTGTATCTAACAAACTCATGAGCATGAATAAGGGTGAAGATTTTGGATAAAAATGTTACAAAAGAAATTGTAATCTAAACTTGGGGGGGGGGGGGGGGGGGCTAATTTAAATTAAATTCACTGTACAGTGTGGGTTTTTTTATGCTGGGTTTTTTATGCTGTCAGTTTGTGTGCAGGGCCAGCAGAGGCATTTTTGTTGAGTCCTGGTCTTGCTGGAGTCTTGGCATGTGTACATTGTGTACATTTTGTACCTGGACAGCATAGGAGCTGGAAAATCCACTGTTTCTTTAAAAGGGACATTCACTTTTAGATTTAAACAAAGGATTTTTTAATTTTTTGTGAATAACACACAAAGTATTCAAAACCAAAAGTCCCTTTTTTTTTGTAATTAAACATTTGTAAAAGCTTTAAGTTTCTTTTAGATGTTTCCGGTTGTTCCATCACACAGGATCTTGTTCAGCAAATCCACACAGGCATGTCAACAATATACTCAATATACTCATGCCATAGTGATGAATGTAGTGGATAACCAGACAATAGAGTGGTTCAACTGCTTGATCACAGTCATGTTGAGGATTCAGTCCTGAGCTGCTATTGCATGTCAGGAGATTTTGACTTGGTCGACAGTTCTGCCACACATCTACCTCCGTCCCTTTCATATGTTTCGCTCACTCACAGTAGATCCCCTGCTGCTGGGGGGGATTGAGCTCCAGTGGGCAGTGAATTGTGACATGAGGCGGGACCAAGACGGGAAGAAAGGAGAGTCTATGGGATTTCATTGGCTATTTAGAATAAAGTACACAGTGTACCCAGAAAATGTTTGCTGGTCCTGGTGAATGTGTGACACTAATCCAGACTGACACCGTTCAGGTTTTAGTACCGATATTTGTGGGAAGCATGAAAAGATGGAGTCAACCTCTTCACGTTTTTTCCCCCCAGCTTTTACTTTTTGAAAGAGGAGATTTCTTTTGTGCGTTGTATTGCATTTTTTGGGTCTTCTAATTAGACTGAGGCCAATAGGGAACACATCAAGATAGGATGTCCATGAATGCACTAAATACTCTCGTGTCAACATGCCTCAAAGTCACTACCTGATTCTGTTTGGTATTTTTGAAACGTGGTCAGAAGTGACATAAAACCGGGAAACACCCTATTAACCATTAAGACTTCAAACAAACATGAATACTTCACAGATGAAGTGCATGTAGCAAACCCCTCCTAAACTCTGACTCAGCTGCTTATCTACGCTCGGAAGCTCCTTGTGTCTTAAGATTCTTTCCCACGTACAAGCAATACATGTATATGAGGGTGTGTGCGTCTGTGAGTGACAAGATGCAAACATTTGAGTTCCTGGGAATTAATGGAAATTCAGCAGAATATCCTCATCGGTTCAGTTTGGAAATCTCAATTGAAATTGCAGCAGTGATTAAAATTAGTCATTAAGAAAGGTGTTAAACTACAGGTTAATTAATACTGGAAATTTAAACCCTTAAAATTAATGTCATGTACTCTCATGTCAGAGGCTACAACTGTGTTCTTGGTGAAATGAGAAAATTATGTAACGCAAACAGTCACAGCAGGAAATTAAAACACACTTAAATTAACAAATGTTAATAAGAGGAAATTATGTCCCAAGTTTCCAACCTGCACTTCTAGGAGCTTCTTGATGGGCCTTCCGGAGGTCTATGACATTTAATATTTGCCCTAATTGGAGATTAAATATCCACAGCAAGCTGGTTATGTAACAAACTAAACTTTGACATGTGACCTCTGAGATGGAGCTGTTTTGCTGTCTTTCGATTTGCTACTATTCTCTTTACATTTTGTTGACTAAGTGAGCTAATCCTGTCCGGCAGTTCTTGTTTTGGAAAGACTGTGGAAGGGGTGTGTGAGGGTTTTTTTGGGGGAAAGCAACCCACTGAGAGTAATGCGGTGTGACAGCGGTGAGTCTGTGTTGGAAAGGGGGCGTGTGCTCGTAGGCGAGCCTGAAGATCTGGTTGGGCAGGGGCTGTATAAAAAGGCGGAGCGCAGTGCAGAAGCTCTCTATAGTTCAAGTTCATCACGGTTTGGCATCTGTTATGGGTTTTTAAGCTGAGAAGTAGAAGGTCCCGCTGGCCAGTTGGAGTGAGATTCTCGACGTTGTTTTTTGGAAAGGTGAGAACTCCCCCCCAAAGCGTTTTTTATAAGACACAAGGACCAACTCTTAAAGCTTGGATTATATTTTCCTTTTTTCTTTTCCTAAGGGATGTAACTCCAACCAGGTTGGCGCATTAATCCTTCACATACTGAATGTCTTGCCTTCTCCACAATCCCTTTCCTTAAAATTCCCACAGCCTGCAGCGCAGATGCCTCTCAGAGAAAAGTCACTTTGCTGTTTCTTTATGAAGCAAACACTTGTTGGTTTGCTTCTTGTAAGTCAAACCTTTTTGTGCATCATTATGCTGAGGTGGGATTTTTTTTTTAAGATGACCTAATGTCTAACCATCTCATATCCTTACACCTTACTCCACTTTGTAGAGTCTTTTCCCTTTCTGGTGTATTTTATTTTTATTCCTCAAGCTACGTTTTTTTTTTTGTTTGTTTTTTAAAAAAATTATTTATCTTTTTAAATGTCTTTGTTCGACTATTAGTATCCAGTTTGTTTTAAACCAGCCCTCGCATCTGTCACATATGGGATTGTCCATACGTGAATGAACGACACTGTCTTTCTCTTTGTTGCGTCTGTTTCTGATGCAGCTTGAATAGAGGCTCTGTTGCTCTGGTCCAAACATCATAATTTAATAAAGAGGTGGTGCTGAGGGGCATTCCTGGTAGAAAGCAAAATATGAAAAAAATCTGTGCCAAGAAGGGCAAATCAAAAAGGATTCCAGATGTGAAACGATGGATTTAAGCACAAAGAAAGTGCTTCTCTGTACACATGAGCGTTTTTTGTACCGTGGCTTCAGGCAGGGGATGTACCTTCCTCACGCATGGATCAGATGCTTTAGCTTTTTTTGCAAGCCAATCTTTTACTCTCCATCTTTTGGCAGCTACATCTCATTTTGAAATTCAGATCTTTGGTTATCTCGTGCTTTTCTAAAAGTCGATTAATCCCAGACTCTCAAAACACAAATGGAAATCCTGATCTTGTTGTTTTTTTATGTATTAATATTTCAAATTTACTTCTCCGTAGGTCTTGAACCAGCCCAGCTCTTGCATCAGCTTTAACCCACCTCACACCCAGTTAGCAGACATGATCATCAGACTGGGCAGGCTGACACCTGGATACTTCCGTCTCCTCCAGGTATGAACTTCATGTTCAGTCACTTTATTAATGAACATATTATTGATAGATACTTTACACTGATCTCCATCCACTGAGCCATCTGCAGGAGTAATGTGGCTTTTTAAATCCTTTCAAAAAACCTCTTGTGCAAGCTTGATTGGACTTCACCTTTATCCCCCCTTTGGTCACCCAGTATTCATATCGTCTTTATTTCATGCTTACATAAGCATTTACATTCGCTTTAGACGAGGGGCTCAGTGACCCACAATCTGCTTTCAACACAAACGTAATTAGGGGTGACACTAATCATTGTGATACCATATACTCTCGGCTTCTTTTGTTCCACCCGCTGTCGGCATAATCCACGCGTCACTTGTGTCACTTTGTACGTCTCGTTAGCTGTGGACATTTTGTGTTTGCTTATGTGCGCTAATTTGGAAACAAAGCCTTGTTTCTATACCAGAAATGATAAATGTGTCAGGGTTTTGTATTAGGTTTGACTAGTCTGACAGAAAACTTGCTTTGTTAAAGGAGCTGTACTAGAGAAGGGCAGCTAAAGGGCGTACGACAGCACAGACGGCATTTTTTTGGTTCTTCATTTGTGTACATTTGCTTTATTTTGCGCCATTACGTAACGTAATTCTAAATCAAACTATTATGGGCTATCTAGCAGTTGGATGTTAGATTTTATTTTTAAAGATAACTGGTTCTTTCACAAAGTGATGAAACGGCCACCTAAGCTTGTTATTAGGTATTTGTGTTTTACACTGTGGTTCATAACAGTATTTTTGAGAAATCTACTTCAACCACATATTGACTACTGTTGAAGACGAACAGTGAAGTGAAAAATCAAGTGTGGAAGCTCTGAAAGTATTTGCTGGTTATGCTCCCTTGTTGGCTGCAATATCTAAGGATAAAAAACAAAACAAAACTATGAACTTCTAAAAAGTTACAGCTAGCTCTGAAAACAAATGCTATTTGTGGGCTTTGTCCTCTTACTGGAGGCCACATCTTGCCACATATATTCTTTTTAATGAGTGAAGGATTTTTAAATTTCCGAAGCCCTATAGGAATTCAAATGATCCTGGAGGTGGCTGTACATTCAGAAGCTGTTTACAGTACACACCATCCAGTGTAGGCATCACTTCCTAGTATTTTCATTCCTGGTATAGTTCCTTTTTACTTCTTGTTCCTCTTTGACTAAAATCTCTTAGTCTTGTAAATTTTTAATCACCGTTTCTGAACATTGGGTCATATGGCACAGAGCTGTGGAACTGAAGTTGCAGATGTTGGGCTTTTTTTTTTTTTTTTTTTGTATGAAGTATGAAGTTTTTTGTCCACTGCTCTCTGACCTCTGACCCTTTTCCCCTTCTCTGCAGAGGCAAGTAGCAGGTCAGGTGCAGGCGCAGCCACAAGACCGTACTGTCAACCAGATAGCCATGATGCTGGCCATCATGGGCCTGAGTTTGTCTTACTACAGTGCCAAACAGATGACGGAGAAGGTGAATGCCCAGCCTGCACCCTGAAGAGGCTCGACTGCCGGTGCCATTCGTCGAAATAATGGATGAACCAATGAAAGTGATGGCGGTGGAGCGAGGAAGTAGAAGTCGAGACACAGCAGTGTTTCTGGGGACCAAACTTTTCTCACCTCACAGTCATAATCACACTTTGAATTTCTGGGATCCCTCACTTACCACGTGCAAAACTTTCTGACCGGGCACTGAGTGTTTTCTACTCTTTCTGTTGCCAGGACTTTCAGGATTTATTGGGATGGGTCACTCTGGGTCATGTTTGGACTCTTTTCTGTAGACTGGTTTGGGTGGGTGATCAAAACCTTGACAGCTAATTGGACCTGACTATTAGTTATTACCAGGTTAGATGCTTGCAGAATGCTGTCAGTACTGTTCTGAGCTATAAAAAGCAGAGAAACCTAAACTGTGAAACAAGCTTGTTCAAAAGGAATTTAATGATATGAGCAGTAATGCCTTTTTAAGGGAATGCTAACCGCAAGTGAAGTTTACCTGGTAATGAAGGGAAGACGGGCTCAGAATGTGGATAAAGGGTTTAAAAATGTAGCTTTTGAAAAAAAAACTTTCCTTTAACCCAAAGAACCTTGCATAGCCCTGTGAACAGGGCTATGTCTATACACAGATGTCTATACACCAATTGGCCACAACACTTAAAGTTTTGTAGGTAGGTTCTCCTCACGTTGCTGAAACCACAGTGGCTGGACGTGGATTCTGTGACTGATGCTCGTTCCACCTTGTGTTCGTTAAGTTGTCCCCAAGAGTTTTTGCGGCACGTCGGAGCGTATCGCTCTGCTGGGGGGAGTCTGCTGCTGTGGGGGGATGCCATTAATATGAGGTAGTGCGCTTGGCCTTCAACAATGTTATTAAAACTAGGAGCCAAGTCAGAACGTAACACTGTAAGCATATGATCGAAATGATGTTAATCCTTTCACCTGCCAGTGGTTTGAATGTTGTGGCTGATCTGTGTTTATAAAATTGTATCTGCCAGGTGTCTGAGATTTAAGTGAATATTTGCACAGAACTAAAGAAACATGTACATGTTACAGTGGATATGCAAAGGGACTAAACTCTACTTTTTTTCTGGTTGTGATTTCAATGTTTTAACAATACTTCGTGAAGTCCTGTGTGTGCGATGACCTCGGTTAGCACCCTGGCTAAGAACCCTCCTTCTGGGATGTACTCATTTTAGTGCAGACTTTACTGAAATGCATGGTTGTGCAGAACTTTAATCCAAACAAATCTCACGAGTCCCTTTTGTTTTTATGAATGTATCACTTTATTTTCGTATTGACTTAATAAAGCTGTGAATATTTTAACATGTGCACTTTGATTTATTGAAAGAAAAAAAAAAATGTTCTCGGCACAGTTTCTTCTGAAATTAAAATGGTGGCGGCAGCGTGCAAACCGCTGTGAGGTTGGCACAGGGAGCTGCACAGCTACAGCATTTCCTGCAACACAGACTCGTGTCATCTGCACGCAACAGGATGTGGCCACTCATATGTAATGTCTCCCTTTTTAAATGAGGCAGCTATATTTTTTTTCTTTGCCTGCTAGCGCAATCTAATGTTATGTATACTTGTGGTTAGCACGCTAGTCAGTTGGAAACCTATGCAATACATGCATTTGCATGTTGAAAAATGCAGAACGTATGCTGGAAACAACCAAGTCTTTGAGCTCCAGTTTTCTGTTGTCCTTTATACTGAATCTTGGATGATGGTCAAAACAAAACCTTATAAACCAAAATCTTCATTATAACATGGTGGAAATGTTCAAGTTCCTCAGCAGAGGTGTGCTGGCCATCGGTCAAGTGCAGCAAAATGTGACAGGTTAGTCACACAAAACCGACCCGTCAGTGTCTTGGTGCTCGAGTCGTGCCATGCTACATACAACAACAAATGTGAGTGCGCTACATTTGCAATTGCTTTTCTGCACGTTCTCCCTTTCTCTTGCAGGGTGTGGAGGGTATAAAGTGCGCATGCCTGCTCACAGGCTGATGTGATGCCCTGTGACAGGCTGAGAACTCGTTGGGCGCCACGTGCACCCTCTGCCCCCACCATTAGCTCCTCCTCCCCACGTTACTGGGGAAAAATTTCACTGATGCTAGCATCAGGACACGGCCTTTAACGAAGAGCGCCTATTGGTTGACCGGTGATGCGTCATCAAAATCGGTTCTGAACCACAGAGACAAAAGAGTGGGGATAGGGTCATCGGTAGCGATTGTGGATTGGAGGATGATTATTTGGGATGGAGGTTGGGGGTGGGGGCGCATCCTCTGTTTTAATAACTAACAAATCTTAATTAAAGGCACTTTGGATTACGCTCAGATAAATATACTATATATATATACAACTATATATTCATTCCCTCATATTGCTAGTGTTTTTTATGGGTTTCACTCTTGAGATCACAGGCAGTGTGTTTAATTTCACTACATTTTTAACACGATATGCAAAGAAGCTAAAGTGTGTTATTCCTTTTAAAAAAACAACTAAACCTCTTGTTCGAGGCTTCCTTTAAGACTAGATCTTGTTATGAGTATAAAGCTAAAGTGTAATTTTGTTGTATCTTAGGCCTAGGGCCTTTGAAGACCTCCTGTTCGGTTATTTTTAAAGAAACAGATAACACACATGAATATATGGTAACTAAGATACTAATGCTAGAAGGAAATAGTCTAATAAATATTTTATGAGAAATACCTACTGACACAAGTAGGTGTGTCTTGTGAATTTCTAGTTAGACACTCTCAGGTTAGGAAACTGCAAAAAAGAATCTGAAGCCACAATTCCAGCTAACAGTTTCAACCCAAAAACCAGTATTGTAACTATAATTCCAGGCCTCATTATCTTATTTAGCTTATACACTGTATATAAAAATAAATATAGCCAATGTAACTTTACACTGATGTCTCACCAAATATATTTGGACTTTTTTTGGTGCCATTTTAGGAGAGCAAATGGTGAAATGCTAAGTTATCAGCTAATGCTAGCAAGCACGGTTAGAAAACTGCACCCATAGACTGTGTCTATGGGTGGATAGCACAGACAGAGATACCTGCTAATTTGTGCTAAGTGACAAATAACATACTAGAATTTCAGTCATGAAAACAAAGTCTTGCTGTAAAAGGCGCCAGCACCAAAACCCAGCTCTCAGGTCCAATTTCACAGCAATGAAGCCTAGCAAACAGCTGCTGGCTACAGCTGCTAGTGCCAGCACTCACCTGTCAGTCAAAGCAGCCACTCCTCGAAGTTTAAGTAATAAAGTTCAAATGGGTGAGGTATACCCTGGTGACATTTATCAAGAAGTGGTAAATGAGCTGTGGAGACCCAAACTGGTCTCTGGAGATGGCTGTAAATATGTTTCTCTGCTGTAAATGAACATTTTAACATGGGAGTCACCAGAGTCGTTTTTTTCTGGTTGCTCCGTGATTGGTGATTGTCTTCAAGACTTGAAACATCACAGCAGAAATGAAATGTTGAATGCAGAAGTGTTGCATCATTAAATAAATCTTAAATTAAAAAATGAAGCATTATTATTAAAAACTTATCATTTAAAGGTTGCAACAAGTTGGATGTCTGGATGTAGCTGGTGCAGAAATGTAAAGAAATGCTTGTAATTAAACTATATTATAGTCATTATAGGCTGTGTTGCACCATAAACCTCTTTTGTGCTCAGATATTCCTTGCACATTTATTAGACGTGTGAAAGTGTGTAAACACAAAGCTCATCACAGTGCAGGGAATGTGCGCAGACCTCGTCAGGTCACATCTATGGCAAAGTCAGGCTGGGGAGACGCAGCATACACGTGCCTGGCTGGAGCATGTGCTGGATGGGGGTTCACTGTGGGGTGGCCTCTGGCCGGGGAGCCACTGTTTTGACTCGAACGTGCAGACTGCAGAGAACACCGTGTCTCTCACATGCCACACGCTCCCATCCTGCAGCACACCATCAGCATCCATTTTTATCTGGTGCCCCACTGAAGCCTTCAGTCTATTTATTTTTGGGTCACCATAAAATCTAGTCTTTTTTTCATAAACAAATATGAATTATATTTATAAAAAGGACCTGTTCATTTTTTAAATATAAAGACCTGCTAGAGAAAACTCACCTATTTTGATAGGTTAACAATAGAAGTTAATGTCTCTCTATTTCAGCCCTTTAACCTCCCTGGTCAGTGATGTAGGACGTCATGTTCTGTCTCTTAATCGCTCTCTGCTTTTTTTTTTTTTCCCCTGTGGATCACATTTGGTTGGGATTTACTGCAAAGCTGCTTAACGCTCAATTTGAGGGCTGTTTGTTTCTCTGTTTCTGGGCTCAGATGTTTTGTGTTTTTTACCCACAGGGTTTATCATCTTTGTGCTTTTATCACCTTTATGTGATGCCACTCCTTATAGAGAACTATATAAGGAAACCCGGGTCTCGACATCTGCCGAACCTGTTTTTAGTGAATCAGTTTCAAACCAGTAGGTTTTTACGTGCAACCCACTGTAACAAAGCTCATAATGCATAAGAATAAAGGAATTGAAAGCAACTAATATCACATCTCAATCAAAATTAACAAATTTATTTATGAATGGGAGGTCAGAAATCAGTTTACTGCTATGGTGAGCTGTAAAATTGTCCTTTGGGTAGCAAAAGGAAGGGTCTACCTTTGGCAGGGGTGATAGGTTAAGTCAAGGAATCAGGACAGTTACCCACCCTGTGTTATAGCCTGCATATACATGCTTATACATGCTTATCAGGACAGTCTGAGATCTGTAACAGACCAAAGTGTTGACTTGTCAGATCAGGAATCGCAGGGATCAAAGCATTTTTTGATGATACTGTAAATGCAGTGTTTATGCTTCAATGAGCACTAAAATTGAAGTTAATCTCACTATGATGATCATAGTGTGAGTTTGTATGTAGCCTATCTCCTTGGTGGGTCAGTGTGAATGAAACACAAATCCAATTCTTTGGATTTTCATCTATATTATGTTCATTTCATCATTCAAAATTTGTATTCAAGATGGAATTTTGTTTGAGTCACGATAAAACGAAATATTTAAAATGAAGAATACAAAAAACTACCACAGGCTTGTTTAGATAACTTCAAGAGGCGGTTAGACTTGCTTCTAGGAAAGCTTTGATTGCAAGTTAGATTTTACTGGCAGAGGAGAGACACCAAGTGTGTTGCGAAAAAGCAACACTGATTAGTCAGATCTGTTTAGTTGGATCTGAAAAATCATTTTGGTTTGGAAAAAATAATACAATAAAGAGTAAATTATGCTGTTGGTGTGAACAGTTGCATTAACAGTAGGTGAGTCTGAAAAATATTTGTAATGCACGAAATAGTCGTACGGATTTTACCCGTCTGGTGCGTAAAGGCCTGAACATGGGATGAACAAACGTGCTAATGAGCATTAGTGTGTTGAAAATATGTTTCGGACTCAACCTAATTTTAGTGCAGCTTTTCACACTCACTGGTAAATTCACAGGAAGATTTTTTTTTTTTTTTGAAAAAAAGCTAGATTTTTCTTTTTTTTTTTTTTTTCGCAAGTGAATAATCACATTGGACCAATCAGCACCAGTACTGAATAAAAAAAATCATGCAAAGATCATAAAATCGGCTCTTTTGACATCTTGACATAGCTACGTATAAAATTGGCCGTGATACAACTTGATTGAAATTCTCCCCAGCTGCTGTGTGCTCGTGAGATTTGATGAACCCAAGTTTGCATCAGAAAAATTCAGAATTTCGTGTCTTTTTTTTTTTTTCCGCAAGATGTTTCATGTCTTAAGGCCTCGATTGTGGCTTGTACACAGGAAGTGTTGTTCATGTCTTGTTTCTTGGGGACACTCATATGGAATCACAGTTCTTTTTGAAATCATAGGATTAAGCTGTGAACACAGAGATATGATTTTTATTGCTGACAAAAGTTGCATAGTTTTGATTCTAATTTTATTAAAACAATGTTTATTTTTTTTAAATCTAGAAAAAAAACTCTCTCTTTTTTTTAACACAGGCTAAATCTCACCAATCGCAGTCCTTTCCTGATATAAGAATACGATTGAGTTTAGTTTCAAAATCCGCAACTTTTCAGATGTTTCACAACAGAGCACATGGGGATGTGACGTGCCACGGAGTGTGCCATGCAAAGCCTGCTGCGAAACTCAGAAGGAAATCACTGAATGTGGAACCAGAAACTTGTTACACCACAACTTTTTCACACTGTCACACAAGTTCGTGCCTGCACTGTCACAGAAAGATAGGATTTAACAATCCAGGGTCTCTGTATAATTTTGTTGCAGGGCTGTAAACAGCTTCATCATTAAGTTATTATAGATGTGTAGTAAAATGGTACAAATCTGAGTCTGGAAATGTAAATTTGCTTACAGAAGTGGCAACCTCGGTGATTTGTTGGGAACGTTTTAGTCGTTTAGAATATCACTGATTTATTTTAAAGAATTATTTTAAAGATTTATTTTTTATTAAACCGAGTTCAGACTTGTTGATCAAATCCACAGCCAGAGATTGTTGTTTTAACCCCAACATGGTTGGATGAGCACAGTTTGTGTATGAGGGCAGCAGAGCCACTGAGCTGCTGATTTCCTGACTGTATTGCTGGGGAATGTTTGTGAGAATTCCTCAGAGCCAGAGCTGGAAATAGGCAGCGGTTTGGGAATTACACACTCTCGCTCGCTCTCTTAAACGCTGCATACTCTCATTATTGTCTCCCCCTGAGAGTTTTTTTTGTCATGTGAGGTTTTACAGATTATTACTGTGGAGATAAAAGGCGTTTTCATAGATTTTCTTTTATGAAAACTGCCTATTTGTGAGCTTTATGTGTTGCTTTTAATCGATTTATAAGTGCAAATGTTTCTGTAAGTCTATTTTCTTGTAGATTATTATTTTACTTTGCCTACTTTATCTTATTTTTCTTATATAGTAAGTAAGTAAGAAAAAGTATATTTATATAGCACCTTTCACAGACATGTGTCACAAAGCGCTTTACAAGGTAAAAACACAATACAGAGAAATGTAGACATGTTTTTCTTCTCTGTTTTTGAGTTATAGCTAAGGTGAGCCGAATGTTTTACAGTCTCAGAGCTAAGCTCATGTTTCCCAGCTATATGTTAGCAATTGATATATAAGATCCTGAGGGCATGCCTTTGGACCTTGTTACCTTCTTTTCAAAGTTATGACATGACACATGACTACACCGCTCTTGTTTTACCATTTTTAACTTCTCTTGAAAATACACAGTTGATTTAAAGCTAGAATTTATCTGCAACTGATTTGAAGAATACACAAATGTATAAATGAAGTAGAGCGTTTTGGCAGAAAAGCTAGTTAATGGTAATGTGATGATTATCTTGGTATATATTTACACATGTAATTACCAGACTGTGTGGCCTTAGACATTTAGATTCGTTATAAACAAACACAGCAAGAACTGGCAGTGTGCCGGTTATTTATGCAGTGAGTTTGGGTTAGATGTCTTTGCTCGTTCATATTTGGGCATTTATTACTCATTTGTTCTCAGTCTGTGTCCAGACTTTCATGATAGGCTGAGGATTTTTGGTCCAGAAGCATACTTTACACGAAGACATACTGTGATCTTATTTATATTAGAGGACAAAATGCTTTAGCTTAAAGTTTGACATGTTTTCCTGTTCAGAGACTTTCCCAGTGCCATACAATGGGAGAAATAATTATTTGATCCCCTGCTGAATTTTTCTCACTTAAGTTTGCTCGCTTACCAAGGAATGAAAAGTCTCTAATTTTATAGTATTTCCATTTTAATTGAGAGAGACAGAATATTTACCAGACGTCTGGAAGTTAAAAATTTTCACACAATTTTTTAAAAAATGAATCTACATGTCTACAGTATTTTTCAAATACTGAAAAAAGTATTTGTTCCCCATGCAAAAAACCGAGTTAATACTTGGTGGAGAAACGCTTGTTGGCAAGCACAGTGGTAAGATGCTTGTTGTAGTTGGTCTCCAGGTTTCCACTCAGCTTAGAAGGGATTTTGGTCCACTCATCTTTACCAAATTTCTTGGTTGCTGCTTCGTAACTCAAAGATTTTCTATAGGATTGAGGTCTGGACACTCCATGACCTTAATGTGGTTCCTTCTTTAACCACAACTGCCACCCTGCCTAGACCTCTTGCCTCTCCATTTCAACCCTATATAAAATTTTCTAGATCTGCCACTTGTTTTTAGTCATTGTCTCGCTGGAGGACTGATCCTATCTGTTCTGACTGATAAAGGAGAGTCTTGTCCAAAATGTTATGGCAGTTGGCACCATCCATTGGCCGCTCAAGGCAGTGGTTATCCTGTATGCTTAGCAGAAAAAGAATCCCAAACCTTAATGTTTCAATCTCCATGCTTGACAGTAGCGATGGCATTTTTGGGTCATACCCAGCTTCTCTTTTTCTCAAAAAACAGTGGATCGAGTTCATGCCAAAGAGTTCAGTTTTGATGTAATCTAACCACAGCAATTTCTCCCGAAACTTCTCTGAATCATTTATGTTGATTGACAAACAGGCCTAAGACAGGCCTGTACTTGTGCCTTCTTAACAGGGGGACCTTGCGGGCACAGCAAGATTTCAGTTCATTACGGTGTTACCAATTGTGTTTTCAGTGACTGTGGTTCCAGCTGCCTTCAGATTATTAAAAAGCTCCTCCTGTTTGGTTTTGGGCTGACCCACCAGCAGACTTTGTATGGAGCTCCAGGCCAAGAGCGATTGATAGTCATTTTATATTTCTTCCATTTCATTGCACCAACAATTGTCAACTTCTCACCAAGCTTGGTCTAGTAGCCCACTGAAGCCTCGTGAAATTCTGCTGTCTTGTCCTTGACGTCCTTTGACAACTCTTTGGTCTTGCCCATGGTGGTGGAGAGGTTGGAATGGGGGTGTGCTTTATGCACCTAGTGAGTTGAGATCAGGGGTATCCGTAACTGGTTGATTGTAATTCTGGCTGGGTTGTAGGGGATCAAATACTTTTTTCCCTCAATGACGTGCAAATAAGTGTATAACTGTTATGTTATGTGTTTTTTCTGGATTTTTGGTTGATATCCTGCCTCGCTCCATTAAAATAAAACTACCATTAAAACAGAGACTGCTCAAATAATTATTTCCCCCGTTATTTCTACCTCCTGAATCAGGGTAAAATTTAAGTCCTACATTGACTTCTGTGAATTAATAACAATGTCCAATCAATTTTCACTGTGTCAGCTGTTTATACCTGCATCTTTATGGACTTTAATCTATGCGCTTGCATGCTGGAGTGTGTATTTACTGTACATAACAAAGCTGTAGTCAAGAACAGCTTTGTAACTTGGCTTACATTAAATGTCTTGTTTTCCCTGCCACACAAGTTGATCATGTCCAAACGAAAGACACGCTCCTCTGTTATCTCCCCGGCCCCTTCCCCATTTCCTTTTCTGTCACTGCTATACCACACAGCACCTGATTTAGTTCCAGATACACCAGTAGCTATTCCAGAGCTCCACGCCCAACACTGCTATAAAGAGAATTCAGTGTTGAATGATAGCTGTTACGTCCTAATCCCCTCATCTCATTCCCCTGATCCCCTGATCTTTCCATCTAATCTTCCAATGGGAGCAGCCCCCTCTACCTCTTCACTGATACTATTAACAGGCTATCGCAGGTTAATTTTGGAGGCAACATTTAAAGACAGGTGTGCATGGATATCTGAGAGACGGGTGTTGCAAGAGGCGCTGCAGAGGCATGTGGTGCTCCGTACGAATGTCGATTGTAAACTGCGAAGTTACATCTACTTGAAACCGCGAGGACACCCAGCACCAGAAAATTTACTGCCAATGCTCGCTTGTGAACTTTTCTGGATCCGAGTGGCACCTCGACACCCCAAAGAGCTGTCAGATAATTGATGGAGGTTTGGCAAGGGTGAGCGAAAGAAGTTGTTTGAGCTCCATCATATGAGGTCATTTGGCTCGATTGCATAACATGATTCACAGCTCTGTCACGTACACTGGCCATTTATTTATGCTTGCAAACATGCTGCCATATAACCCCTCGCAACAAGCATATTTATATATGATCACATCTGCTCACACACACGTATGTGTTACTGTATATAAAAGAAGCCAGACCTTTTCCTATATTACTTTTTAGTGCAGCTACAACCAATTTCATGATCTGTGTGCATCTATATTTCCATCAGAGGATTACATCTGCTTTAAATCTTTGAATGAATCTTTTGACTCTTCATGTATGACTGTGAATGTTTTTCTTCTTGGCCAATAACTTCAAATTCTTGTTAAGCGAAAGAGCAAGCCAGCTGCAGGGAAACTACCTTCATCCATGCATTCAAAATCTGGATTAACCGCTTCACAGCCGGTTTGAACAGGTTATATCTAGTAAAAAAAAGTATAAGCGGGCATGTGTTCACATATACAGTTAGACAAAAGGGTTGGACTTTCTCACCGATGTCCTCAGGGGATTTTGTCAGTGTGTAAATAACAAACTGTTGCACGTACTGTACAATCAGACATAAATATATGAGCATAGACGTGACTACGAAAATATTACTGAAGTAACTATCAAGCAGGTTTCATAGAGATTCAGTTTATCTGAAGTACATTAGGTTAAAAGTCTTGATTGCGATTTTCATGGTTGTCATGGTTATGATTGTGCAAGGAAAAACCTGTGTGGATTTAATTGCAAGAGAAACACTTTTCTAGGAAACACCACTGTCTTTCAACACTGAGTCATATTTCAAAGGTGGTTCCCAGCTGTCATTTCACAATGCACCAAACCTTTTAAAAAGTTAATGAACTGAAGTTTCGAATCTGAACTCTTTTTATGTGGAAGTGTGGTTTCTGCTTTGCCTTGCTTAAATAACTGAGGTTCTCTTTGAAAAAGATATCATCTGGATGGTAGTACATAGTGTATCAGTATATTGTTTAACACCTTTGCAGATGTGGAAGTTGGCCGTGTGCACTAAGAGCCACACCAAAACAGTTTGCAGCTTTGGAACCTTACGTTATTTAGTCTTTTTGATAAAATAGGTTACTTGGGATTAGAGCTGGGTACATTTCCACAGGCACTCGTACACACTGGACTGGTCACCAATCAATCACAGGGCCAAAACAACACACATTCACATACTCTCACATCCACCCCTAAAACTAGTTTAGAATCTCAAATGAACCTAACGGGCATGTCTCTGGACTGTGGGCGTAATTCCCTGTGCAATTCACAGGGAACACATTCAAGCTGCAAACAGAAAGGCCCAATCTGAGCAGGATGTTGTGGTAGATGACAGTGCTAAATTCTGCGCTACTGTGCTGCACCTCTTCACTGTCTCCACACTTCTTCATTTGTGGAATACGATTAGACTGCAAACTGTGTGCTTTTTCAAATGCTATGCCCTTTGCAATCACTGCATGTACTGCTAACTGTGAAATCTACCTGCAGCATTTCACAAGTAATGAGAAAGTTAGAGGTGTACTTTCTTCAAAAGTGTCCTTTTGTATGCATTTTTGCTAAGTTGTTAAAAAAAAAAGTGCTACAAATAATCTTGAGAGTTCTTATGTAAACCGGGAGCTTGATGCCAAAATGACGATGACGGAAACATAACGACAATACGAGCTTGTTTTGGAAGGTAAGAAGAGCTTTGAAAGGACATTTTATTGTGTGTTACACAACTGCTGGCACGACAGGAAGCAACTGCACTGAAACTCACACGCCTGCAGATCCTTGTAAAAGAAATATGCAATATAGAATACAGAAAAACACGCGATGCAGAACTTTATTGTTTAAGCTTATGCAACTCACCACGCCTTACTAAGAACCCATGTGACATATTACATTTACATTTAGCCATGTTTTCATTTGCATAAACAAAGCGTGCATTTTGACCCGACTCATTTTAGGAGGTTGGAATGTTTTATAAGACAATTATAAATTATTAGGGTCCTTTCAACAAGAAATGTGTAGTTTCTTTCTTATAAACTTCCACTAATTTACTCAAACAGTGTTTAATTTTTCATGATTTTTTTCATGTATTTCCCCAATTTGGGAAGATAAGCTGTTTTGATTTTTTTAGTAACCTTTCCTCAATATTCTGTAAAAAAAATCTTTTACATATTCAAGCGTTTAAGAGTTAATCAGATGAAAGTAAAAGACTTTGAGGCAGACAGACTTTGTCAGGTGGTGGCTGAATTATGTACGGCTACCTCTGGCAGAGACAGTTAGCTTACCTCTAATGAGTGGAGATGGAGCTACCTAAAAAAAATCATTTGGTAAGTTCATTAATTGACGGGGAATATTTAATTTACTATTTCCTGCAAAAGAAGAGGACAGTTTTACACACGTGTCTTATGTTTTGGCCAACCAGCAACTTCATTTCTAAAAAAATTAGGCTAATGGGTAAAAGTTGAATGTTTACTTGAGGCTCCAAACCCTCAAGTAAACCCCCACAGAATGAACATATTTACTGTTATCCTCCGGGCCTTTTGACCTGGGGTTTTTAGTTTCCAGAAATTGAAGTCTTGTTTATTTTTAAATATCTTTTGTTTACTTCTTAGTTTTGTTTTTTTTTTTATTGTTTTTTTTTTTTTTTCTACATTTAGCTTTTGATTCTTGGTAATTTCTTAGTATCACAAGCCTTTACTCCTTGTTATCGTTTATATTTTTCCCCTCTGTCTCATCTCTCTTGTGTCTTCCCCTTTGTCCAGTCACGGCCTGTGTGTCCTTGTTTCAGTGTGGTTGTTATTCACTTCTTATTTTGCCTCCTGTTTCTTTATCACAATTCCTTTAACTGCATGACTGTCCTCACCTGTGTCCCGTTACCCTCCTGTGTCCTATATCCTGATTACCTTGTGTGTGTGTGTATAAATAGGCCTGTTCTTCACCACAGTTTGTGTTTCAGTGTCTCTTTGAGGTTTATTCTTGGCATTGACTAAATTATTTTGGATTCTTGTCACTTATTCTGTTTATTTCAGTATGTCTCAGTGTCATGTGTTTGGGCCCTTTTCTCCTGCAAACATGGCAATTAACAGTCTGGTACAAAAATAATAATATGGGGTATTTTTTCATAATTTTGATCACCTCCTTAAATTAAAATTCTGCATTTGTACGTCTGTGATGGGTGACCTTTTTGTTTAGTGCTTTTCTCTTGGTTGTCCTGAAAGACAACCAGTGTCTTGTAGCAAGTTGCACCTCAACCAGATGCTTTTGGCAGCCATCAGTAAGCTTAATTCTGGCTGGATATTTTACAGCTCTTATGTTGGGCTTTACTATTTTCCCAAGTCTTGCTAAGTCCAGTGAGTGCTGTCAAACAAACCCCTTTGTATGGTGGCAAAAAGAAACTACCATTTGTAGTCAATAACTATCAATGAGATGTTAATAGGCTTTGGCCTTTTCAAGTATCACAGATTTAAGAGAGTGTGTGCACATGTTTGAGCCTCTATGTATACTTTTGACCCTGTGTGGATTAGAGAACATCTCAAATAATTCAAACATATGCACCTAATTCACAGATGTATGCTGTGAATCATTCCATGCTGGAAAAACAACAGCTGAGAGAAATCATTACAATCCCAAAATGACCATGACATTCACGCCAGTGGATGTAAACTATGGACCAGAACTGTACGTTTTCGTGTGGTCATTTCCAGGCCATCATTGTAATTTCCCTTTTTTTCAATATGACAGGCTGATTTCTGCTGATGCTTCTTCTTCACCTCGTATTAAAAAAGCCATTAGACGTATTTTTCAAAATGTCAGATCTTTCAGTTAATGTGCTGAACTGCATGAGCAAAAAGGCACAGAGCGCTCGTGCTCCTACTGACCTGCACACGGAGATTTCGCTGCAGCAGTGAACATCAGCAAATCAATCTTAGACTTTAAAACTGAATGTCAGATCCTTTTAGTCTAAAATTCTCAGCTGTGTTTGCCTTGATCTTCAACACTGCAGTTTATGACTCAGGTTTTTCAGACACTGCACAGAATAAATATAGCAAAGAGCCTCTAGGTTCATGCTCCCCTAGAGTAACCAGACATCTTTGTTTTCCCAGGACATTCTTGATGCTTGTCACCAGCTGAAACCGTTCAACCACATGTCACCATTTGTAAACAGCTGTAAAATGAAATAACATTTTATTTAGGAAGAAACAGCCACTAGTGCATTAATCTGTCTTTACACTTAGACCTCCTTTAGTGTAGAAACATTTTGTCTGGTGTGCATTTACACATGCATCAGCGCTATAGCTCACAGACCTGCGCACACAGAAGTGGAATTTGCCTTTTCCCTTCCAAGTCGCTGCAGGAGGCTGAACAACAAACTCTTAAATAGACTCATGGCAGCGAATATGAGTATCTTGTCTTGTGACACAAGATACTGTAGCTGGGGAAGTCAGAAGAAGGGAGAGCGCAGATGTGACTCAGTGCCTGCAGTGAAGGGCATTAACTCCAAAGTAGTTATGAACGTATTTTTTTTAAAGCAGGTCAACCGGTTCACCTGCACTGACTTGTGGGTGTTTTTCCTGAACAGCACATGTTCAATACACATGATGGTTTAAGGGTATCTTTTTTTACACCAGAACTGAGAGCAACAATACGCTGTAGTGCAACGTCAGGACTTAGATTTACGATACTAATTTAGTGCATCTTTTTCTTTGAAAATATTTTCATATAAAATCAGTAAGCCTATGAGATAACAAAATGATGCCTTATTATAGATTGATGTAACAGGCCAGTGTCAATAAGTACAAATGCAGTGAAATGTTCTTTGCACAGGCTCTAGACGTTTTGCATAAATATACACAAATATTTTGTCATTTAACTTTGGTTAAGGACAATTAATAAAATACACAATAAATAATATACTACATACCTACAGTATGAATGCAGGTTAATTAAATGTGTTGGGTTATAAAGTAAGAACATCTCAGCATTAAGATGCTGAAGATCTTTAATATCACTACAGTTAAATTCCTGTATGATAAAATGAAAAGGGGATTATGATATCAGCTTTACAACAATGAGAAGCTTGACAGAGGAAACCAGCTTTAAGCTTAGTCACTGAAATGAATGACATTCCTGTGTGGTGGGATGTCTGCTCAGACAATAGAGCTTCAGCATATCCAGAGCCTTTTGTTTAGCTTACATATATCAAAATCTTACTAATTTCAGTTGGCTGTGATTTCAGGCATTGCAAAGGAAAATGTAGCATCATGCACAGAAAACTTAATGTGGTGAAGCATCTCCTGTGCAGCTCCATTTAGATTATTAACGATGCTGCAAATCACTTGTTAATATCTCTGATCTTTGAGAGGCTTGCATGTTAACACTATAGCATGCATGCAGAGGCAGTATATGGATGACATTCAGTACACTGTGTTCTGTACTTTGTGTTCCTAATCTCTCAAATAACCCACTGAAGCAGGAAATTATTTCATATGTCGCCCCCCAGTGGTCAAAAGTGATATGATACGCATATGGATGAACTCAGGCACCTCCACCAGACCACACAGTGTTCGCAAGAACCGAAAGGAGGCAGTATTTATCTAGCTCCACATAGGTAAACCTTCTTTGGTATCATGAAATTAAGAATAGTAGATTTATTTTCATGTTTTTGTCTTGCTAGCTATTCATGACAGTCGCATAGGTAAACTATTGTGAGCACTCAAAGTATCAAAACAGGCTTTAGTCCATTTTTATCGGTTTTATGCTTTGATGATAGAAAAGACCAGTTCCTGTCTTTGGGTAGCCACCCTCTGTTAAGGAGGACACACTGAAATGCAAATATACTTCTCTCTGAAATTCAAATACAAAATAAACTGCTCTGAGACAAAGACATGGCCTAAATTTAGGTAGAAAGCTTTTCTGGATTGCGTGTATGTATACACAATACAAAAAGTTGGTCCTCTGTCAGAAGTCGATACAAATACAATGGGCCTAACAGAAATTGGAATAAACTTAAACGAACAGTGCCAAGAAGATGAAATCAACCACCAGAACCCTGACTTCAGCCTTTACCTGTACTGAGTTTATTTGCAATGCAAATAGGGTGACTAGTAAAGCAACCAAATCCTATTGTTCCCGCTTTCAATAACAAAAATTTATTTGATGCAATCACACTCCCTACTAGGTATCCTCTTTATATTGCATTGTATTCTTATTTATTCCATTTTTTTGTGCTTGTGTGGGATAAAATCACGGCCTTAATCATTAAGCATTTGAAATAAAGGAAATGAGTACGACTTCAGGATTCTCTGAAACTGATGTCCACCATTGTTGAGGATTCTTGAGCCACCTAGTGGTGATCTGAGGCTGTCTGTGTTTAATGTGGAGAACTGATAGAGGAGGTAATAAACTTATTAAAATATATAATCAAAATGAATTTGTAGTTCTATTTTTCTTCTTTCGGCTGCTCCCACTGCAGATCACCTGCTTCCAACTCACCCTATCCTCTCCGTGTCCTTTCCCCATAAACCTCCTCTGTGATCTTTCTCTTTTCCTCTTACCTCACAGGTCCATATTCAACATCCTTTTTTCATTATATCCACTATCCCTGCTCTACTCATCTCAACTTTGCCTCTCTAACTTTAGAATTCTTGATATTCAGTGGAAAAGCCTCCATGTATCTATTTTATAAACCACTTATCCAGTTCACGATGAGGGCTGGAGCTGACTCAGGGCCACATGCAGAGTATACACTGTGCAAGTTGCCAGTCCTTCACAGGGCTGGAAAGCCCCAGTTAGTGCTGTGTTTTTAAATTGTCTAAAACAAGGTTAGGCAATTAATTTTCCTGTTGAACCACATGGAAAACTGGGACTGTTGTGGAAGGCCGCACACCAGTAAGCTGAACTCAGTTCTGATCAGTTTTAATTTATTTATAAAAATGTATCTTGTTATAAGGTTATAAAGAGATAAAAATGATAACTGAGCCAAGCACCTGTGGTCTAAAAGCTTAGGGGTATTATCAGTGCAATGATCTGTAGGTATACGTGTCTATTTTCTTTTACAAACGAACTGAATTGAAATGTAAGGGGTTAGGAATGTAAAATATCACAAACACGTTCTAATATTTCAAGCTTTTATTGAAGTACAGTACTCAGGTAGATGGATTTGTGCTCGTATTTCTCCTCTGACAAGTTTATTTCAGAAAAATATGTCCTATGTAAACGTCTCAAAACTGTAGTTTGAGGAGTGGTATGCACTTTAAATCCGGATAGAGTTTATCAGCGACACCCAGATTAATTTGATCTATTTTAATATCCCGACACATACTGGTTACAATACTCTCCAGCTTCCTTTGTAATGCTTCAAAAGATATGTAGGTCATAACATATCAGTCATACATAATAATCTACTGCCTGTGTGTGCTGCGGTAACTGATAAATCCCTGGGTGTGACCTTTCCCATCTGAAACCTGAGCTCCTCAGGCTGCCCAAACTTGCTGCTGTTCAAATTACCAAATTCCACCCGTCTTTATGTGTAGATGTGTCGTCCATAGACTTGCATTCATAATTCACGCCGATCGTATGGATCTACCCGACCTTACAGCTTCATTACTGTGGAAGTCTGTATGGTAATCAAAACCAAGATCAGGAGGGCAACAGAACAGCATAGGTCAAATTTCTCTGATGATAATCAAGATCATGATCAATCGTTCCCTGCAGCGATCGTTTATAGCGATCAGTTATGCTACTGGTGTTTGAGTTTATCACCACAGTTAAAATTCTGTCAGTTTGAGCCAGGTGAGGAAACCATGGCGTGTGTCTGTAGTTGGCTGTTTGTGTTGTGGCTGGTGAAATCCAATCTGTCATCAGAGCTTTATACTTCTCTCTTTATCTACATGAAACTAGCCCGCTTGGGTTGCCAGGCGACCAGTCACAAAAAAAACAAACAAAAAAAAACCTTGCATGGCGCCTGAATTTGATTGGTGTTCGTCTCATCTGTCACGGCAGCCAATAGCAGCGGCAGAGAGGAGGACAGCGAGGAAGTGGCCAGGTGACAGTGAAAGAGGAGTTACTTGTTAATACGGATGGTATAAAGATGAGTTGCCATAAATAAAGCAGACATGAGCGCCTGTGTGTAGCGTTAATTCAAATGCAGTTCAGATTACAAGCGACTGTTGCACGTTTTTACACAACCCCCCTCTAGCTCGCTACTTGAATAAGACGGGACTTGGAAGGAGGGGGAGGATGTTATCAGAACATGAATTTCTCAAAGCTCTGTGCTCATGTACACAGAATAGATCAAGGTGGAAATGTACATTCTTTTACATTTGTATAGCACTGACAACCTGCACACCCTGTGTTCAGGGAAACATTTGCAATTATGTTTGCACATGTAAACTGCAAAGATCATAAAGACATTTTAGATTTCTTTTTCACTTTTGAACATTTATTAAGTGGTCTTTGGTCTAATTTAAATAAATACGTGTGAAATTTTTATTATTTTATTTATCTTTTCGACAGTAGTTCCAGCTTTCTTAAAAACTAGTTTGTATTGGTGTGTTTGTGTGGCAAGGTTATAGGAGCCATCCTACCAGCACAGGATGACAATGGACCTCTGGCTCTGCAAAAGAAACCCTCTGAAATATGAATGAGGAAATCCACACCTGTTTCCAGGTAACCAAGGCAGTACCGTGACGCTGACAATTAGTGTGTGTGTGTGTGTCTGTATACCTGCGTAGGCGGATGCACAAGCAGCGCAACTTCCTAGCTTTACCTGTTCAGACACTCTGTGGGGATGAAAGCAGCTGTCAGCCCTGCTGGCTTAATGAGACAGACATAATCTGACCAGGAGAAGCAGCATGACAAAGTTTGGGCCTCAGCTCTGAACAAGTTCCCTGCATTTATAATCTGCTGAGAACGTTACGCATGGAAACAGGCCAAAGTTGGCCCAACTGAGCTGAAGGTGGACGTGGAGACTCGGTGGAGGGTGGAGCGCAGAGGCATCTTCACAGGTCTTGCCCTCAAGTATTGAGCATCTATTTCTGCAAGTATGAATCCAGTGTGGAAGGTTTATAAAAGCAAAGTGCTGAAGACTATTAATCCCGAATATGAGGAGGACACTGCCGAGGAGGTACAGAATATACATACACGTTTGTCCACATGTTACTCATTAATTTGTTTGTCAGAAACACTTTAAAGTACAAGAAAGCTGACATAATTGTTGGCACGGAAGTCAGACAGTCAGCTGGTTTTGTTTTGCTGATCATTTCTTATTCATCACAGCGTTAGATGAGCTTGCAGGGCTGATTTGTTTTCCATGCAATGGGAACTTTAAGACAGATGTTCGGCCTGGGAACAGCAATGCTGGCCTTAATGCACGCTGGCAAGTCGACTCTGATGAAACTGTGTTTACTGACATGTGCATACAAATCTACATGCATCAAATCTACTTTTTTATTAGTTTCTGTTAGACAAATGTGGACTTAAAATGAAATCCAGATACATAAGAGCAGTCACAGCAATAATAAAACAGCTTTTAACCAAAATAGAGGCAACACTGCAAGCAATATAGGATGTTTTCAGCAGTCATCGAAGGCCCTTTTGCTTGGTATCTTCTTACATAAAATCATTATTGAATCTTGGTCTGTAGTCATATTTCAGATGCCTGTGGTGACTTAAGTAAACATAAAAACATTTTATCGCAAAAAGAAAGAAGTCAGAGAAAGGACTAATAGACGATTACACTCATGTACTCAGAACTTTCTTAGTTTTCTTTTCTACCTTTTTAAAGCTCTCAGAACATCTTGGAGTTACGCTGTGACCTTTTCCAAGGGTCAGACATCCGTGCTGTAAATGAAACGGTTAAAACAAGCTTCACTTTGAACACATGCAGCAGTAAAATAAGGACTGTACCTTGCATCAGTAACTGTAATTTTACTTTCTTTTTAGTGGTTTTTGTTGGATTGGACTTTTCCCACTGCTCATATTCACGGCAACACCTGCACTCGATGCAGGACTTGGTTCTCGTGAAACAGTGTTGCGTTGACCCAGATCTCCAGAGAGCTGAGAAATTCGATCCTGCACAGGAGCTGAACAAACGGATTAGTTGGCATTCCAGTGAGTGACGGGCTGACAGGCGGACGAGACAGATAGCCAGGTTCCTCACTGGCGTATTCAGATCTGCCAGCTGACTGCTTCACATTGTGGCCTCTTGAGCTGCCCGGGCCTTTGCAAGGACGACAGGGAATCCGGAGAGATAGTTTCCATCTAGATAGATATGCAGAGATGTCACCACTGCTATTTGAGCTGCCATTGCTTCACACGTTCTAGTGAAATTAGACACTGCTAAAGCGTTTGACTATCAGTCTTCCTTATGTCAAAACATCCACTGATGTGGAAATACTACTGTTAAGTAATTAGTGAGTTGGTCAAGAGATAAAACAAGCAATTAAAACACAATGTGCAAAATGTTAAAGTTAGTTTTAATAAAGAAATATTAAACATTTTTCTATGGTGGCAATTTATTTTTAGTCTCCAGTAGTTCATATAATAGTGTCATGTGTGTTTAAGCTAGGTCTGCTTCAGCTTGCAGTACCCACAATACGCACCAGATGGCGACTGCTGTGCACAGATTCTGTGTTGTGCATTAAACTCAGACAGTTTGTTGTGACCAGACTGGGAAACCGCTGTGTGTGGACAGGTTAATGAAACATTGTTCTGTTTACTGGTGTTGCAGGTCACAGAGGTGGAGAACGATATGAGTCCAGTGCAGGAGGATGAGGGGCCCAATGCTGTCTCCCAGCTGGCCAGGAAAGTATGTGAACCCTGGCAGCGCTTGTAAATCTTGTAGGGTATTTTCTGTCCGTTTGCTAATCACACAGGCTTCACAAATACTTTATAAAACGGTCACAGATGCAGTGAGTATAGTAAGAATATCCATGCAAAGGTTCATGCTAAGCATATGTCTAAAGATATGACAGAGGAACGTTAGTCAAGTGATATTTGACAGCACTAAATCCCTACTTTGACCTCTGACCTTGTCAAGATGCAGGGGGCAGGAGCTAAAAGCTGGAATCGGCTATCGGCGCTCTTCAACAAAGATGATGAACACCAGCTCCTAGAGGAGACTGAGTGCCCCCCTGTCGCTGACCAGTGAGTTTTTAATTGTCTATCTTCTCACATGCATTCATGAACATTGATGTTGCTGGTGAAACAGAGCTTTACACTTTCCAACTGAGATCACACCTTTATCAGATTTTGTAGCTCATAAGTTTGAAGTTTTACTTTTGTTGCACTGACCCAAAGAAATGTTTTGGCCAAAATTGGTGTACAGACTGAACTGAAAGGGAAAAAGGAGGTTTAATAAAAAACAAATAGAAATGAACATAATTACTGGAAGACATAAATTCTTATTTTCTTAAAATCTAGGATACTTACTGGCCAAAATCTGTTTTTTTTGTCATATTCATGAAGGAATGATTGTTGGATTCATCACTATTGAAGCCTTTCTTATAAAGTCTTTGTGTTTACATGTAATTTTAAAACTTAAGTTATTTAAAATCTAAAATCTTCATCAGTTGTTTCATAATATAAAGCACCTACTGCTTTGTCTAAATTCTCAGTCCGCTTGCAGCAAAGCCCGAGGAGCCTCCGCGACCCACCAGGCGCACAGGATTCTGGGATAGCTTCGCGTCCAACTGGGCAGCCAAGAAACAGGCTGAAGCTGCTGCGGCCGCCGCCGCCGCTGCTGCTGAGAACGAGGCAGCAACAGGGGAAGGTGAGGAAGGGGTGATAGAGGCTGGAGGGGCGGAAAGTCAGCAGGATGGGCAGGTCACTGAGGGAGGGCAGAGTGAAGGGGGAGGAAGGAGCAACAATAGCTTCTCCAAGTACGTCTCGCTGGGAGGAGGCAACGAGGATGCGTCTTTCAAATGGAACTTTGTTACCAGCAAGCTGGCAGAGCTGAAGACCAAGACCAATTAGAAACATGGTGGAGGAGAAAGTAAAAGAAAATAAACAACATGAGGAGGGTGGTAGATGTAGGAGGAGGGTAAATTTCGCAAAGGATATCCTGTAACTAAACTGGCGCCTCTTGAAGTCCCTCTGTATTGTCAGCTATTATACGCTCCAGAAAACGTGTGTTCACAGCCACATTACTACCAATGGCCTGATTGCTGGTTGAGACATAAAAAGAAAATCAGTGTTCTTGTTTATTTATTTTTTTGTAATCTTTGGTTCCCCATTACTTAAAGGTCAGTCTATTTATGTAAGAGTAAAGAAGTATAGGTCATAGGTGACACTTAACAAAGAGAGCTTCCATTTCTCTGCCTGCACAGAGCCAGAGGTAGTGTTCATATCCCGGACCAGTGATTGAACTCCAACCACTACTACTTATGAAAAAAACTTTTAAAGTTGCTTGTATTAAAAGTCACTATGCTAATTTATGAAATTCTGAATTCCCGCACGCAGAGAATGCAGTAAGGCAGAATTTTGGTGACGACCACACTGGTTTAGGCAGCACACGGCAGTGTTTTGTTTTTGCAGTTGTATGACTACACTTACTTCCCTAAAGTGCTTCTTTCACCACGAACATGTGCCTCCACACCTGTCAGCAAACTTGATCTAATCTGTAGTTTAACAAAAACCGGATTAAGAGATTAAAGGCAGTGATAGCAGGATTAGACAGGGATTATCTCACTTAACCTGTTCAGAGGCCAGCGGATTATAGAAAGGTAATTTGGCAGTGTGATGTAGATACTACATAATCTTCCGAGTTTCCCTTAAACGTCAGGAATGCAAAATGTGGAGCACATTTATTTGACACGTATGCACGCCTGGTGAGATAAAGCCCGTGAAACCGATGACTTGGATTTTGTGATTGTGACTGAGACTGAAATGTGTGAGTTTTTTGACTTTTAAAATGTTGTGATTTAAAACAAATTTGACTTATTATGGTATTATTTATGTTCTTTTGTGGTTTGTGCCTTATTCCATGTTTTATTCTGCTGTTTTCGGTATATAATAATAAAGACTATTGCACTGAAATTCTTGTAAGGTATGAACACGTGACTGAAAAATTGTAACTTTTGAGCAATATTGGAAAAAAAATTCTGATGCGTATCATCTTCATTTGCTGATCTCTGTGATGGTTGTTCTTTGACTCGAACCTTTTTTAAAAATCTAGAACACGAAATTCTGCCTCTGGCCAGCAGGAGGTTCTCTTCACCTCTTAAATTTAGTATAGCATATATTCAACTGTCCTTTTTTTCTGCCTTCATGTCCTTCACATTTACATCAAATCAGTCTTTTATAAACATGACAACAGCCTGATCAGACACCCTGTCAAAAATAGCCCATTTTCCTCCTCATATCCCACTTCCTTCATCTCTTTCGTGTCCTGTTTTTCACACCCACTTCCTCTCTCTTACTGTGTCATGTTTCCTCAGATAGAACAGAGCTTCCTTTTTAAATTTAGGAGTCTTTCTTGGCATTTCTATATGATGCGAAAGTGATGCAAGCGAGTGTAGCCCGAACTCAACCCCATGGTTTCGTGCCATTTCCATGTGTTTATACTGTCAGTCAGATTTTATCCTGTCATAATGGGACATGGGAAATCAGGGAGTTTCACTAGCTGTGTACAGACTTTCACATCAGCAGTCTCTGTTTGAGTCAGAAGAGATCTTTCCCCACTCGCAGCTCAGTGACAAACTCGTGTTTCTTGCATATTTAAAACAAACTCAAACTGAACATTTATTCCAAAAGGGCTGATTTTTGGGCTGATGGGCGGGGACTACTGTCATGATGTTTTGAGGTCCATATTTTAGTTTCATGACATCAAGTCGGCAATGCTCGGTGGAAATGAGGTTTGTAGAGCATGAAAGCATCAGAAGGCGAGCAGGCATGGCTGGCAGTTTACGCGGGGGGAGACGAGGGAGAGTCCACAGAGGCACAACTGGGTACTTGAGGGGTCTGTGACGTCTGGTAGTTTTGTTTAAAATCCATCTCGGGGAGCTCAGAAATAATAAACTGCTTATCGGTGCTCGAAACCATTTTTGCTGAGATCACAAGCTGAAGCGAAAACAACAACACACAAGTACTGCATGTACTGCAGTTTTCACGAGTTCTGACTTTATTTATGTGGATATCTTCAAGAGGAAAAGGCTAAAGTGGCATAGGTTAAAGATTTTCAGTCGCTTTGGCAGTAGATTAAGTTACCAAATCTCTTCCCAGACAAAAGCTGAAAGGCTATCATTATTTAAGGTTAGCTTTGTGGTCTCTGTTGACTCCTTGGAGACTGGTTTATCAGAGCTTTCTTTCTTTAAATGTAACAACTACACACAGTAAAGCTGTCACAAAACTGATGAACAGTGAGACCAAAGAGCACTACTGATTTTACTCTGTCTGTTTAGAGGTCTTAGGGATAAGGCTACTTTAATCCATACAAGCTGTTTGGTAATGCAATTTTGTCAGCCTCTGTTAGCTCTGAAAACCCAGAGTTAAAAAATATAGAAGTCTGTGCACGTTGAGTTAGAAAGAACAGATGTTTATGCACGACGACGTGCTCTTGAAAGACTTGAGGTTCATGGCTACATTGTTGCTACTTGCTAGATACATATGCATCACCCACTGGGGACACAATAGGCAACATCTGGGGTGAAAAGGTAGCCAACACAGTTCCTCAAATGACCACTTCAGGCTGACTCAAAATGTGGGTCAGTCCCTGGATGTTGCAGTGACATAATGCTTAACTTTACAGCACATATTTACAACCTGCAGCCAAAAATGGTTTTGGACTCTATTGCCACTTTTTCCTTCCAACGCAGTGCTATAGTGGATTTATTTTGAGTATCTCATAAGTTTTAAGTGCATTAAGGCTTAAAATGCTTAAACAATAAAAATGAAAACGCATTAAAAACAAAAACAAGTGGGTAAAGTCACGGTGACAGAGTCCTTTTCTGAAAGTCAAAGCATGGGAATGTCTGTGGGGATGTTGGATTTCAGGTAGAGTCGGTACCAGTTTTTTTTAAAATCTGATTTTTCCCTCATGTGATCATGGTTCATGTTTTTTTTATATGCACTTAAGACCCTCAGTAGACTCTCACAGGTGTTTTCTCTTAGTCTGCCTGATAAGATCTCATCTCAGGACCAGTGTGGTTTTGGGCAAGACCTTCCTCAGCAAGCAGGCATTCATGTGTCAAAGCAGGAAAAGCACAGGCAAATTAATAAGGGAGTCACTCCACTTAGAGTATATCCTGCCTTTGTGGACGCTGGTTCGCTGCCACGGCTTCTCGTTAACTTGCTGTAATTTCAGTTCTGCGAGAAGTTTAAACAAAATAATCTGACGGATGCCAAAACAACTTGCTTTCATGCAGTGCGCCCATATACACAGAGCAGGAGCACTTTCAGCTCTGGGGACTTGACCGTTAATCCAACTCACTCATGCACACATGCTCATACTGGTCCCATAGTGTAAAACTCTTTTATCACTTGTGGTCCTGTCAGACAGGTGTGTGACCACCACACTCTCAAAGTCCTGTAGGCCTTTGCCATTTGGTTCACTTTTTGGCTCACAGTGCAACACAAATATCTCACCATCCCCCTCATCCACAGAGACAAAACACAGACAAGAACACACTATTTTCTTGTTTCGTCACTCTTCTTCATTGCTTGCCTTGGGCTCTGTGCCACACACTGCAATTACCTAAGAGAAAAGCAACCCCACAAAGATCTGTGAGCCTGCCTTAATTATATAACAAAAGCCCAAACCGGAGAGAAGATGAGTTAATTGTGTTTATATCCAAGATCTCTTTTTGTAGAGGGGGTTACCTTTGTAACCATGATGGTGTATAGCAATAATGGTGGTAATTAAGGACCCAGGTTAATGTTACAAAGGTTTACATACTCTGAGTAGGACTCTAGAAGGTTAGGCAATCTAAAAGATACAATACAAAAAGATTAAATTTGTATTATATATATATATATAGATGCTTTCTCAATCCGCAGAGGCAAATCTGGTTATCCACAAACTATTTTCTTTATGGATTTGCTAACAGACTTAAAATAGCATCACATGAGGTCAGTGGAACAAGTTTTAATATGTAGCACAGTCTGATGACTTTGGAACAAACTACCATGTGATTATGTTGTAAGCTGTTGCGTTTCCATCGTCCGTCCCTTTGTGACCTCGCTTGGCCAACACCAGTCCATAAATCAGCCAGCCAAAGTGACCGGACTGTGCCAGAGCCTAAGAAGTTTGTCTTCAAGATTACAGCTCAAGGTCTCAAATGTTATACTGAGATTATGAAATGAGGTTAATCAGTAAAAGAAACATGGGCCAAAAAAAATCTAAGATCAGACACAGGGGAGAAGAGACAATTTATCAGCAAAATTATGAAAAGGGTTGTAAAAGCAAAATAGACATAGCGCTTATGAAAGCCCTCACAGGCAGACAGAAATGTCTGGTAGCGCTCAGGTATGACGCTGTTGTGTCGGGTGTCTCAACAAACGAGGTGAGTCACACGCGGCACAGCGGGCACATCTGGAAGTCGAACTACGGGACCAAAGATGTTCTCGCAAAAACAATGACTGGTCTCTTTCAGCAGCTTACCACAGCACACCTGCTTGAGGCAAAATTGTGGCTTATGTGAGGGAGGCACATGAACACTTACTGTATATACAGTGTAGTCTAGGGGAGATTTTTCCTTCTCCATTGTTTTATGAAAAAGGAATACACATCATCCATTTTGGTGTGAGTAAATGCAACAATTATTTTCTTGTTTACAAAACCTGCTCCACTTCTAAATTAACCGTGCAATAGTTCTTTTCTCTTTTTTGATTTGCAAAAGCACTGCTCATTTATTCCTGTCGATTTAACATGAAATCGCAGCCAGCAGCGGTCACAATATAAAACGTCCTCCAAGGCTGCTTATCTGCTCCCTAATGGCCCTTCTTGTTTACAGAAATTACACTAATGCCCCAAAGTAATGGCCATTAGTATATGTAAGTGAGTGGACATTTCAGAATCACTGCACAGAGGTCATTTTCAGGGAGGAAACTTTGACAGATTAGCTGTAACTTTGCACCAGACATCACCCTGATAGGTTTATCAGCTAAAAGGAGGAGATCCACCAAACAAACAGGCAGACAAAGCAGTTTTCAGGGTTAATCTCCACTGTTTGCAGTGTGTCTGCATAGATAAGGTGGCGACTTGACTTTTTTGAAGTTAGACTCAGCTCTCTGCAGGGTTGTTATGACCTCTGTTTCAGTGGCCTTGTTAATCCTCAAGTGATAATGTGTGGATGTCTGCGTGTTTTAAAAAAGCTGACCTGCCTAAACTGTTAGTGTGGAGCGACTCGTGTCATTCAGAAACAAGATGCACTTTCATGATTCTCCTGAACGTCTTGATGCATGCTCGATCATCCTGGTAAGGAAATCTCAAGAAGTTGATTCCAAAAAAACATCCAGGATGAACAAAATCAACTTTTTGGGATTCTCCTAAACATTTCAGAAACAGTTAAACCGAACAAAATGCCAAAAAGGTTTAGAAGTATAAATGAGCCATCAAAATACATACAAATTTTTAAGAAATTATAAAGCAGATGTTATAAATGATACAACCACCTAAGGCCAATAACAATACCCCCCCATCCGCCAGGATAATCAGTTTTATAGTGTAAAGGAAGGGGCCTAGGAGGTATATTATTTAGAGAACCACAGTCCCTCACATCACATCACAGACGTTCACATGGTGTCTCGTCCCTGTAATCTACTAGCTCAATCTAGGCTTTATAATCTTGTGACTCTTTAGGAATGGATTTGGGACCCCCTTAGAAAATAAAATCTGCCTCCTGCCCCCTCTATTTCCCAGCAAACTGGGTAATCTCTCTGCAAAGCTACCCCCCCATACACCCCCGCGGCCACACCACGACCCAGTAAAACTCACGCAGGCACAGACACGCAACCACACACATGCATGCATACGTCCTGGCACCCATCATCCATCTGTATCTCTGCTGAAATCTGATCACCCATCTCCAAAGGCAGGCCTGCCTGAAAATAGATCGATTTTTCTGCTCTCATTCATACTTTCTAACAAGAGCTCAACACATTTTCAGCCAATATGTGTGTTTATTTCTTGGGTCATGTTTGTACTCGTTGGCTCCATTGATTATTTTCAGATAAAAGTGGCCACCTAGCAGGAGGAGTGCTGAGCCCGAAGAACTTGAGCCGTGGGATTTCCACACACGGCACAGAAAATATAACTCGGCAGCTGCGATGTTTCTCTTCTGAAATTATAGTTTGCCGAGTTATTTTTAAGGGAGCGATACGCAGGAGGCCCACGATCCACTGTGTTGTGCTGATTTTGAAAACTGGTTTGTCAGCTCGATGCCACGGGTCACTGGCTGTAGCGGTCACTCATGCGCAGTAAAAGTGATGGTTTGTGTTATATCTTTATATTGTATTGTATAGTTGCTGGAATGCAAATTGATTCTTTGGCCCTCTACAAAGTCTCTGTCGGGCTCGAGTTACTGTTTCTACAGCTGTTATGGCTGTTGTTCTTTGCTTTTGCTCCCGACCTGCAGCTAAGCCTAAACACACACACATACAAACACACACCAGACACACACACACGCAGCTCACCGTGAGAACCAGCAGACTCCAACAAGACGCTAAGAAGGCATCTGAAAAATGCATTCTGAATTCTTAATTTTAGAGGCTGATGGGCACAAAAAATGTCGTCTCATGTAGTGTTTTTTTAAAAAAAAGAAAAGATATTGTGTTAAAAAAAAACAATGTAAAACTTCTGTTATTTTCATAGTAAAATATGCTTTTTAAAATACTTTAATCAGTCTTGGCACTCAGAAATATTCACCTGGTTTTGAATGAGTATTCATATTTAATCGCAGCATCCTTCAAATACAGTTGTTGTTAAATTATAGAAGACCCCAAAAGCTTTGTGTTTCAAAATTGTTACTGAAAAATCCAAAAAAGTTTCACAGTGTTGGCAGTATAGAAGCACTGCTTCCCTGTAAGCGTTTCTTTCACTCTGCAGTTCTGCCTCTCACTGGATATGATATCAAAAAAACAAAAAAAAAAAACAAAAAGAGGAGAGACTGTTAACCTTCCCAGGTGGATGAAATGTTGGATGGTGGAACAACAGAAGTAACTGTAAAAATTCTTACAGATAAAAGAAAAAGAGGATAGAAAAAAATTAAAGAGTGAAGGAAGCTGAAAATAAAACAAGAGCGAACCTCAGTTGGATGCATTAGGTGGAAACATGAGATTCAAACAAGCACTCTATTGGGTAAATATAAAGGTTTAGACAGTAGATGCTAGCTACCTGTGTACACAGGAAATCACTGTTCTCTAAGAACAGGTAATAGAAAACTTCCCTCCTGTTAAACTACAACTTTTGCTTTGTTTTTTAAATGATAAAGATTTCTTGTGCGACGCCGTGGGCACATTGCTATTCCTCAACTGAGAGGCGAGTGGCTCCTCCAGGTGAAATCAGCTGCAAAGAAGATGCTGCGCCAAAAACCTGCTTGTGATTGCTTTGGTCATTGAACAATTGCTGCGGTTTGCGTGGAAGATGCTCACTTATCTGCACTATCAGGTAGGACATTTTAAAAGGTCCAACTTTTACTTTGAAGACAAATGTTTTTTTATTTATGTTTTATTTTATGTTTGTGTTGCATTTTCACAGTTTCCCATTTCGCTGGTGAGTGTTTATGGATGAGTTGCCATCTTCTGTGCATATGGTGGCAATTTGGTAGCAACTAAAGCAATTTCAAGGAGATTTTTGTCAACCAGCTGGGGAACACGCAATTTCCTTAGCAACTGGTGGTTCCCGGGGGGGCAGGCCTCTGGGACTTGGGCTTTATTCACTTGACCCTGCATTGTAATCATGATCATTGCATGTTCAAAATGCCTGACGTCACATGGTTAGTGGCCACATGCAGACAGAACCTCACTAAAAACAAGCTATAACATTGTAACTAATGATGTTTACATTCTGTTCTGCTTAATTGTCGGTCTCCATGAAACTATAAAGTAATCAGCGTCTGACTTGTCGACTAGTGCTCAACAAGTAAGCAAATAATCTTCTGTTTAACAGTTTAAAAATGCCTCTTGTTTTCGTCATCATCCTGGCCACAGTGGCTTCTGTCACAGGTGCACATGGGTGGATGGATAGGTGGACGTATGGCTTTTAATACATTAATATTGAAAAAAATGGTTCTTTTTCCCCACCACATTAGGAATAACCCTCATGAACCACAGACTGATCATTCATCCATGCTCGAGCAAATCGAGCCTCAGGGAACCTGTGACCCATAACTAGCCAAGGCGGAAATTACACATTGATGCACAGCTGGAGATTTCACTGCCCCTGTTTCTCGTCATGTACGATCAGTGCAGGTATGAAGACACACTGTGTCGTAGTGTAAAAGAGCAGACCTCTATTCACAGCTATACAAGCCAGTATGGCTCATCTTACACCCTTCTCTTTCTCCACTCCTGCAGGAGCATTGCATACTCCCCTCCAGCCTGTCATCAACATGTCATTAAATCCCACTCTGTCTCTCTTTGGCCGCTCCGACTTTTGCCCCCTCCGCTGCAAACAGAAATTCCTGTGCTCTTTTGCATGTTTGCTTCTCCTCGAGTCGTTGTCCTCCTTCGGCCCATCTCTATTTCTGACATGGGAATCTGGGGTGTCAGGCTGTCTGAGTAGAAGACTGGAGAAGGAGACAGTGCCACTTGATAAGAAGTTGATGGAGACTGTCAGGAGGTACAGCTATTGTGGGACGAGGCTGTTGTGGGCAGTTGGGATTTACGAGCACTGGAGCGTGTTGTAAGTTTGTGTGGACAGTTAAATCGAGCAGTTTCAACTATCTTGATAGTTAAGTTATTTATTCTCCAGGATATAGTTTTATATATTACTTCGTTAGAGTTATTTGATACTATGTCTTGCACTATCCTACTGTATATTACTGTATACTACTATTCTTATTGTATATATTGTATATCTTATTCATCTGTTTCTCTGTCTCTCCTGCTGCTTTGAGCATGTACATGACAAAAGAATTTCCCTCGGGATAAATAAAGTTATTATTACTCTTATTATTATTCTTATCTTGTATCCAGTTATATTTCATGAAACTGAGAAAATGCTTCTACACTTTTGCATCTTATCTAACTGACACAGATTTGTCCATGTTTTTTATCATTAACTTTGAGTCCCATCCTGCTCATTTGCCAAGAAAACATCAAAACTAGCACAAATGTACATTGTAGGCCCCTGGAGGTTCTCATCTAAATCAGATATTATAAAGCCATCACGTTCCTTAGAAACGACCTTACAGTAGGCTAAAATTGTAGTATTCACGCACATATAACACCTTAAAACGTTTTATAATTTGGAGTTCATAAAAACACCATTTTATTTATATCCACAAAACCTTTGCCGTGCATTAAATATTATGATGTCATCATGTTGCCTATCAAGCCTCCAATAACAGACTAAAATCCTACTGTAGCGTGAGCATGCACTAGTGCTTCTAATTTGCAACAGCAAGCATGTTTTGTAAGAACACGATGCAAAAAAACTATCAACATATGAGATCAATGTTCAGAGACCTCACCAGTAAAATGAATAACTGGCTGATCTCTCCAGTATTATCGCCATGTGCACCTCTGGACCGGTTTAGATCACACTCACCTCTGCTATGTCTGCTTCTTCTTGAATTTTATTTTGGGGAAGAGGGTGATGCTAACCTGGCGAGTGAAAGTGAAAAAGACAATGCTTGTGCAGCCAGAAAGTTCCCATGTTTTCAGTGTATAATGAATGGTTGGCTCTGCTGAATGTGCTCCTTCAGATGCCTCAGGATGGTACAGTAGAACTCGACTTTTACAGTCAGATATCGTGTGCATGAGTGTTTGAATGTGGAAGAAAACATTGTGCTATTCAAGCTCAATAAAAAACAGTAAGAAATATATGCATACGTGAGTGCTGATATTTTGTTTGCTCTTATGTTTTATCAAGTAAATTTACTGAGGGAGGTGAAAGGTTTCTCTGTACTTGGTGTTTTACTAACAGAGAAATCCTGTAAAGAATCAAAGGCCTAATCCTGAACCTCAACACCACTCAGCTTTTTTAATATGGTGAGAAACTGCTTCTTTGAGGACCTTTACACCTGTGGGGGTGGCACACTAATCGGCCAGTTAGACACCTGGATCACTCTTTTCCCAGGAGGAACTGATATGGCTGTCAAAGTTCATGACCTAGTCCCAAAGCTGGGTGTCAGATACACGCACCATATCAAAGACAATAGACTTTTCAGTGGAAGCTCACCTGTGCCCTTCACTCTTGCAGTCTGACATACGATGATGTTACAGAGCCTTATGCAATCCTGCACTGAGCCTGAAGCACTTTAGAGCATAAAGCTTCACAAAAGAAAGCAGCATATCCTCTGTGTTAGTATAAAAACAAAAGCAAAATCACTTCAGGCGAGTAATTTCCTCTGCTTGTTTGAGCTGAAGCTGAACGCCACACCCAGTATGTAATTTAGACAGGATTAGGACTAATTAGTAACTTTGTGGCAGGATCCTCTTATTATTTCTTGTTAATGACTAAAATTTGCTACAGAAAAAGCATAAACTGTTGCAGAGATTTTCTTTAATCTTTTTGTGCTTAGTAATAAAACGATGGGGAAAACAATGTAATGACACCGTCTTTACATAACTCGGATACTCTGCAGTGTGCGTGTCACAGCGCTGCATTCCTCTCTGTGCACAGTCCTTCACAAGCTTGGCAACAAGTCATGAGAGCTCATGCCGATGGACTGAAGAATGTAATTAGAGGAAACAGTTTGTATTAGATCAGATTAGACTTCACCAGGTCAACTGGCAGTTCTCATGTAATTTCTTGACTGATAATTTGTTTTCCAGTTTGTCGTCTGCCAGTTATAATTGGCGCTATTGGATGGCTGTCAGAATTACTGCAGTGAGCTTGATATATTTTCTATTATTTCCAACAGCTTGTTTTAGCTTGATTTATCTTCACAAGTAATATTATTATAGAAGCAGGAGCTTGTACTTGCAAATAATGCCTTAAGCAGTAATACTTAAAACTTCCGATGATGTCCACTCAACAAAGTTTTGAAAAAATCGAACCCACTGCGATATAATTGCACAGTAACGTACAAAATATTACCATGCAAGCATTACAATCCAATGAGACTCCACCAATACTGCTTATGATTGACAGGTGTCCTCCCTCCTCCATGGATCCTGCAATTAAGTCCCACTGAGGATGATCAGGTAGGAATCCTCTGTGGGTTTTGAGGGATATCACTGGCTGAATCCTCAGAGGAGGTCCTGCCCAACATGGCGCCACAGAGATGGGCCTTCCCTCGCCCTCGCAACCAGACTGGGGTTAAATTAGGAAAGGCTAACCCCAGAAGTGTGGTGAAGACGAGGGCGAGGTCAAGTGCTTTGCTTTGCTTTGATGATGTTGGAGAGCACATCCAGTAGATGTTCTTCGTCTGCAGCTGATGGGCTGAGAGCGAATTGCTAATGTTGTTTGTTCTGGGTGTATGCATATGGAGATTTGAGTTATGTGCATAATGCAAGAGGGACAATATGCACAAATATAAGCCAAATGTCAAAATTCATTCTCATCTCTCAAAATGGTTTGCAGCATTTTTTGATGCACATTCCTGTACATCAGACTGGCCTGAAAGTTTAGTGTACTGTCTCCTGTAGTTGCTTTGAATGAGGACTATTTTCTGTGGTATCAGCTGCATGTCAGGGTTTAGATTCTGCTATAGTGCCCACACTAGACTCTAATAACAAATACATGGTAGTCTGAAAAGTTTAAAAGCTAAAAGCACCAGAGGACAGGAGTTCTGAATGAATAATTAGCAAGTGTTAGCATTGTTTTTGTAACTAGCTTACTAGCTTCAGTAGCAACCTAGCATTACTTTAAAGCCTAACCTTTAGAAAGAAAAAAGTTGCTTTCAGTCCAAACAAAATTGACATTTTACTGCCAAGATGCTCCTACATCATATTAATCACAAACTAACTTAAGTGGCTATCTTTGCATATTTTATGTTCATGAAAAAAAAGCTAACGTGGTCAATGTTCTGCTACATTTTTAGCTTGTCGCCCAATAAAAACTGTCTGCAGCGATGCTTTATTTGGAGTCACAATGTGCACAACCAAATTGTCTGAAAGATAGCTTTCTAACACTTTAATTTAGATACCCAATACTTGTCATATGATGAAATATGTAACTGACAGTCCTCATGCAAGACCAAAATAAACAGCTGTTGGTTAGAAATATGTATCTTCCTTGCGTTTTTGTGGGGGGAAATCAAAGGCTTGTTGCTTCAAAAATAAAAACTTAAAATGTGCTTCTCTTTTACTGCAAGTTACATTTTGGATTGTGCAAAAACAAAACAGGTTGACACTTGTGGCAACAGGAACTGAGTTTAGCAAATAGTCAATTTGTGGTACAGAAAGAGACATGAAGACCAGACAGTGATTTACTCAGCAGCTCCCCTGCCTCTGCTGTGACATGAGCCTATTTTTTCTCTCACTACAGCCTCAAGGTTACAGTCTAAGCCTGGACTCAGCCTGTCTGTGCTATAGCTCTTCTCAAAGTTAATCCGTGCCACAAAAAAGGGTCTCACCTTGGCTTGAGGCAGAAAAGTTCATGTCTAAACAAATAAATAGCCAAAGGAAATTAATTTCTTGAGCTGTTAGTAGGATATTGCTTGTCTAGCCATACTAATAGATCAATAAAAAGCTCCAAAAGGGACATTTTTTTCATAATATGTACATATCTGTGTTTCACAGGACAAAACATGACTTTGTGCCATAAGCACAAGTATTAGGCCTAATTAGAGAATAGTGCCCAACTCAAGTTCAACTTTAAAAACCACAACTAAGCCTATAGTAAGAGCAAAGGACTCTGTTGGAAAACCTTGGTGATATGACCTTTCCGAGATATGATGGTGCCTGATCGGTCGATGACTATTAAATTGAATTCTGACTTTCAGCACGTATTAACTACGTATCCTTTTATTGCCACTTACATAATGGAAGTCATGCTGGAGTGAAAAGGTTCTAGGATTGACCTGTAGCACCTTATCTATGGTACCAAAGAACACTTAATAGAAAGATTGAAAGCATGTATTATAAGCCATGGCTTTGACCTGAATGTAAACTGAGTGGCTCAAAGAACATTACTAACAGGGGGGATTGTGTGAGGAGGGAGAGGAGGGAGAGAAAAAGATGAAGGAGAGCGTTTGAATCTGCAGATGATTTGTCTTTTTAAACATACATTTTCTCAAACCAATTTCACTGACTGTGGAAAACATCAAAGCTGCCACCTTAAAAAGGGACGGGCCTTTCACTGGCCATATTGTGAACATATGGTCCCAGGAGATGGTTTTACCCCGCTTGGTGAAAAACATCAAGAACTGAAAGTGAAAGAGAGTAATCAAAAACCACAGGGATGCAATAAAGTGACCAATAAAGCGACCGGTTCGTGGCGTTTGGGTTACGAACTCTGTTCCCTCGTGGGAGTCGGATATCAGAGCAGGAGAAGTGTAGATGAATGTTTTCATGGATGCAGATGAGGAGCGAGGGCCAGCTGTTGGCCTGACAGCTTGTCTTGTTCCCACATGACTGGGAATAGATCTGACTGTGTGACTGGGGTGTTTTCTCATCATGATGTGGCCACAAATGTTTTCACAGCAAGGAACTCGTTGCAGTGTGCTACTTGGATGCAAATAGTTTGGTAACTGCAATATGTTTAATTCTGTGCTGGGACTGTTTATGAATCAGCAAATTTATGCTGACTGTTAACTTGCACAGAGCGGCTGTTCATAGTGCTCTTCTAGAAAAATTGTGCCTGCTTACAAAAACATGGGGCGATATTTACTGCTAAATGAAATGTATGCATTCAGCAGTTTGCAAAAGTATCAACAAAATTAGAAATTGCACAATATAGTGTAAAGTTAAGAGAGACAAGTTAAAAAAAAACACTTTACACCTCAAATCTAATTAAATGTAATGAATTCTTAGAACTGTAATTATGGTTTGTGTACAAAATTAAAACGGCTTTGATAAGCGCACATCTTTGCCGCCCTGTTCACCAGCATCAACATCTGGTCAAAGATGTCATGTGGGTAACCTTGTAGCTCTGATTTACTTTCATAGTTTTATTATAAATCTGTTTACTTCTTGTTTTTGAAACGATTTGTTCTCAAAGGGACATGCAAACGTCTCCAAGGAATTTGAACTACAAAAAAAGCTTTAAACACTTGTTTATGTTGAAAAGATGCAAACGTCCAGTGCATGAAACGGGGTGGTTCTTATCATCTAAGTTTATTTTCATCATAAATGTTATGGACAAACTTGAAAAAATGTGTATAGAAGAGCAGATAACCCCCATAATGGGCATCTATTGAGAAACCATCAATAAGCAATACAGCCTAAAAGCCTAAAAATAATGGATGAATGTTCACATTCATGTTTTTGTTTATCATCAGGGAATTTGCTACAAATTAACTGCAATTATGTGACATATTTAACATTTTTACATGACATTATACACAAAAGAATAATAACAAATGATTTCATGGACGTGAGTTATTATTGATATGTTGATATGATATGAGATATAAGATGATATGAGATGTTGATGCACGGATGGAGAACTACAAAGTCTCTTTTATTGAGTTTACATTCTACATAAAAGGACTCTTTCACTGGTGAAAGAAAAATGTTTAACCTACATAACACTTGAACTAGGAAACTGTCAGCAGTGGTCAATCCCTGCTCTTGTTCTACAATGAGGGTCAACTGACCTCCCTGCTCTCTGAAAAGAAAACACATAAAACTCTTGTCTTCTGTTTCTGTAAATGTCATTTGGTGTTGAACCAGAGGCCCGCCAGCAGTCCTGCTGTTGTACTGCTGCAGCTTTTCCTGATGTAAGATGGTTATTTGTAGAGGGTCCGTGGCTCCTGGTCAGGTTTCCCACAGTGCCGATGCTCAGGCCATCTCCCTGACCCCCCTGGGAAGCAGAGGTCATGCCTGACAAAGGGGAATGAAAGGGGTCTGTCCTCTGATTTATAACCCAGTAGTGCTACGGGATACCTTTAGTTCAGGGATGGTTTTTGTTACAGAGATGGGGGCAAAGCAAAGTGGAGTCTGCTACCTCCTCCTGACTGCATTAGCTTAAAATTTCAGCCTTACTGGGGGTAGTTATGCAGTTGCTAAGAGGTAAAACAGGCAGGTACAACAAAGTGTTTATATTTTGAATAATTTCCTGGTGGATTTCGTTACCAGATGTAAGCCAGCTGCTGTTTTCTTGGAACAGATTTACATAACTGAATCGACTGCTGCTGTGCTGGATCATTCCAGTCATTCCTTGGACTCTGTTTTAAGGATTTTATTTTAGTTTGTCAGTAGATGTGTCAGTCAGGAGCCTGAGCTTGTGTCAGGTCAAACTGTGGGGCCAAGTTCTGGTGAACCTCACCTGCTGTGGATTCTAATCATGTAATTTATTTGAATTTGTAAACCAACCCATGCTTTAGCCTAAACTGTGGTGTCCAGTTCATATCAATCTAATCATTTATTTTATAGTCTTCCCATTTTTTTAGGATGTAATACTGCAATTAGAATGAAAAATACAACATTTTCCTTTTCTGACAACAAAATTTTAGAAGGCATGTCTAGACATCACACTCTGCGTGCATCAGCTGGAAGCGGCTGCACTCAGTGCCCGTATCTGCTAATTTCATATATAGAAAGGACTCTTTAATTTTCTTTTGCCTAATTACAGATCCTCCTTCCTCTGCAAGCTGCTTTGCAACCCACCTCCACCCTAGCTCCTTTTTTTTATGCCGTTTCTGGCTTAATTGATGCCATACCTGTTGTCAGTGATGCCTGCTCTGTTCTACACCAGCTGTCTTAGTCTTTTTGTATGCAGATGGAAAGAGGGCAGAATTATGTTCTCCCAGAACAATACTGCCATATATAAATCATTACAGATGAAAATAGCAATAGTGTTTTGACTAAAGTGGTCTAGACTGAAGCGAACCGAGACTTTTGAATTATGCTGCAAATCATCAGCGGGAAGAAACCAAACTGTCTTCCCTGACTTTACAATATGAATTTGTGGGAATTTGGCATTTTTAGTTGCTTCAAGCTCATGGTGGATCCTCAAGTTTTGTTTGTTTATTACAGACACAGAAAAGAAAAGGCATTTTGCATAAAAACAAAGGTATTATTTTGTAATGAGCCTTGAAGAAAGTGCACATATGGTGATACCACTGTTCATGCAAGCAATGACCAATGACAAATACATAATCATAATCACGGTTTAAAATTCATATATATAGTAATTCATAACCTATCCCTGGTCTATTTTTTCTTCTTCTTTTTAGTCAAAAGACTTGTTGGCAAATATTTCATCTTATTATTTTTTTTTATCACCCTTTCTACTCTAAAAGGATTATACTCTGACACACATGCCAGAATCAGTGTGGAAGTAGGACAGAGCTGTTTTCCTGCACCGACACCTCTGCTTTTAGATGACCACCACTACCGCATCAAACAGATCACCTTTGCTTGTTGATGTTTCTAGCACATCTGTGATGAAGGTGTGCCTTGCTAACAGCTGAAATAGTTGACTTCTCTCCTGGCAGACCACTTTGTGCCAGGGTTGTGTGTGCTGTTACTTTCTCAGTCTCTGAGTCATGAACCAAGCTTCTCTCAAGCGTAGACATCCGCAGTCTGCCGAAGCTGCTGGCGCAGAAGAACTAGGCCAGATTTGACACACTTCACAACCCATGCTAACCCTGACACACAATATTACTTCTCAGAGCACAGAAAAAAGATCCCAGCTACAAATGGTTCGCAGTCGGAGGCCACACGAGCACAGAAGTGTTTGACCTAAGGTGTTGTCAAAGAGCTGAATTAGAAGCTTTAGTGGAAAAGAAACTTGTATTTTGTTTCACCGAGTAGTGCCAGATTTTATTAAAGCCTTGTAAGTGTTTAAAACCCCTGGTAAAGTGGAATCAGATTTCCATCCACTGTCTGAGAAATAAGTCTGTTATGCTTTAGTGGTATTGGAGGCCTTTGAGCAGAGGAACAACAACGGCTTCCTGTGTAAGCTAAAAGTCTACATTTGCAGCTTATTAAACTACCAAAAATAGTTTTGAGGGGAGTTCAAAAGATTTCATTCAGTGAAATATCCAGTTTATCAAGTCATAAATGGGTCAAAAGATTGCTGATCCACATGTGCTGGTTGGCAAAAGTGTGATATGGAACGTCTTCGGACTGTGTGTGTGTCTGAGTGTGTGTCTGTATTAAAGTGAGTGAAAAAACACATCAGCAGCAGCATCAAAGCCTGGAGTGCTGGATTCCTGCTGGTTTATCATCCACTTTTCAAACTACTGGGCATTTTTTTCCCTTTTTTGCAAGCACACTAAAATCTTTAACAGGTACACCAGTTCAGTCTTTCTGCTTGCTCAGCACTAGACCAGCCTAAACCTTGTCAACCCTGTAATAATCAGACCCAAATAGTCCTTTTCCAGCTGTTGTCTGTTTATTTCCAGGCAGACTGAGAAAAAAAAAAGCCAAACCCAAAACATGACCATATGTTTAAACCTTGTCCTGTGAACCCAAAACAGGATGTCACAGCAGGCCCTCCGGTCAGCGTAGCTGACAGAGACGCAGGCAAACAGGAGAGCTATTGTTTTGCTCTGCTTTGGGAAAGACAGAAAGAGGGAAAGGAAGTGTGGTATTTTAGAAGAAAGAAATTAGATTAGCGTGTGTGAGTGTGTGTGCACTTATTGTACAGTGTAAGTGCTGCTGTTGTAACTTGCCAACCTTGCAAAAGCTTTGTTCAGTGTGTGCAAACCGGTGAACATGTCAGATGTTTGTTTGCTTAAATATCCTCACACTGTGTTGTGCTTCTTTAAAGGGAATCTCCCTACAATAGAAATCATATATGTTGGGAAAAGCCTCTTTGTGAATTCGGTCAACTCTTGTTGAACTCCAGCTCTTCTGTAAACTGCTAAATGAGTCATCTGCAGACTAATCCCGGGACTGCTCAGTGGACAGTAAATAATTGAGCAGTTTGCAGTAAAACAGCCCACATGATGAAAGCTTATCTGGATATCTTAAAGGAATAGATTATGTTTGGGGAAATATGCTGTTTTCTGTGGACACTTGGCTAGAAAGATGAATCTCAGATCTGATTGGTAAATTATGTACCTGGAGACAACCACTAGTTAGCGTGGAGGCTTTAAGGTGCTAAATGATAGACTTTGTTACCTTTAACCCCGAGAGGTCTAAGTCATCATCATCATCATCAGTGATGACCCTCACGGTAACCTTGTAAATATGCATTCTTTTGACTTTTTTGTGTGTTTTTGTTATTTATTGTTCTGCTAAAGCTATCAAGGCTGTCAATCAGTAGATCAAACGACTGGAGGTAGGGTTGGGGTCAACACTGATGATGACTCAGAGCTCACAGAGTTAAAGGTAGCAAAATGTTTTTACTTTGGAGTAATGACAGGACACTGAGTATAAAAAACTGTCTTACGGCATTTTTGTCATTTTTACTGAAGTTCAAATGGAGCATCAGAACGGGGAAGAAAGGTGACTTTGAATGAGGCATGATTGTTGGAGCCAGACATGCTGGTTTAAGTATTTCTGAAACTGCTGATCTGCTGGGATTTTCCCACACAACCATTTCTATAGTTTACAGAGAATTGTCCAAAAAAAGAGAAACTATCCAGTGAGCAGCAGTTTTCTGGGTGAAAATGCCTCGTTGATGCCAGAGGTCAGAGGAGAATGACCAGACTGCTTGGAGCTGAAGGCAACAGTGACTCAAATAACAACTTCTTATAACCAAGGCGTGCAGAAGAGCATCTTGGAGCACATAATAGATGGGCTACGGCAGCAGGAGACCACACAGTGTTCCCCTTCTGTCAGCTAAGAACATGAAACTGAGGCTACAATTCATACCAAACCTGGACAACAGAAGGCTGGAAAAATGTTGCCTGGTCAGATGAGTTCAAATTTCTGGTTCAACATTCAGGTTTTCAGTAAACAACATGACAGTGTGGATCCATTCTGCTTTTTATCAACAGTTTTCAGGCTGCTGGTGTTTGTGTAACGTGTGAGGGATATTTTCTTGGCACGCTTTCGGACACTTAAAACCAAATGAGCCTTGTTTCTTCAAAAGTTTGAAGACGTTTTTTGTTTTTGAAGCCCTCCAGTCTCAGATGGCGTCTGATGGTTATGGTGCTGCAGTCGGCACCAGTAACAGCCTTAATTTGGGTCCAGGATTGTCCAGTGTCTTGACAGACAGCCAATTGGATCCTCCGGCTCAGTGCTGGTGAAATTTTTGTGGGTCTTCCACTTGACTTTTTCCGTAACCCTCAGGATCGGTTACGAAATTCCAAAATCCAAAATCCCTGCACCTGCTGTGCAGTTCAACAACCCGACCACATTTAAAAAGGGAACGTTTTTTTTTTGCCTTGGCCATCAAAACGTTATGAAAGTGTGACTATCTGACTGAAAATGACAATGAATACACATTTTTGCACAGATTTAGCCTTTTAAAGGCATGTGGTCCTTGATCAGCTGTAAAACAGCCTGTTTCAGTTTAAGCGTTGCTTTCAATAAACTGCATGCTCACTTTTTGCATGTTTTGTCTCACTCCCATTTCTTCTTGTTGCAAGCTCTACTTGGAACCTTGGAACCTTGTTAAGATCCAACCATGCAAAATAAGATTTTTTGCCATTTTTCAAATGGCCTTAAACTTTTGATCGGGACTGTATAAACATCGCAGCATATCTGAGTATTGTTGCTCACCATATCCGTCCCTTTATGACCGTGTCACAAAGCTCAGCTCAAACCAGAACTGGTTTCTTGAGTAAGACAAACAGTTCACTGTAGTTGAATGGCCTCCACAGTCACCAGACCTCTCTCCATGTTCACTTATGGGATGCATGGGAACAGGAGATTCTCATGATGGATACAAAGCCGACAGATCTGCAGCAACTGTGTGATGTTGCGATGTCATCATGAACCAAATTCTGAGGAATGTTTCAGTCACCTTGGTGAATTTATGCCATGAAGAATTAAGGGATACTAGTGTAATTAATAAAGTGGCCAGAGAGTGGTTGATGCTTCACCGGTCACTATAGGAATGAAAAAAGTTGAGGCCAGCTCAACCTTGATTTTCCACACCCGCACGTGTTTACTGTGAATTTGCAGCCTCATATATCTGGCTGAACACACCACTACTACCTGCACCACTGGACCGCAGAATTTGGAAGTTCATTTGCAGTTTGCAAATGACAATCATTTGTAAAATGGCACCATATCAGCACCATTTGAGGCCTGTGTGTAAGTAGTTCTTGCAGATTGGTTTTGCAAAGCAATCCCATGGTGCACGAGCCAAAAAGCTTTTTTTCCCCTCTTGGCACAGGAATCTGCATTGGGTTCACATCATGAAAACATAAATCACTTCCTCTGACTTTGGGAAAGTTTTACATTAAAAAAAACCCTCTGCAGAATCCACTCAGATTGTGCTTTGTGGTGTTCTTTCAGTAGGTCCACAGACGTCTCCAAGAAGTGTCAGCGTGCAGTCGTTTTTGCTTTTAAAAGCAAAGCTTTTTTTTAAAGCTGTGACTAGATTTAGGCTGACAGATGTCATTGTCAAATCAAAATATTTTTAGATTTTCCTCTTAAGATTTCAGACCACTGTGAGTTGGAGCATGAAAACAAATGCTGACTCAGAGAAGACACAAAAAGTGTCAGGAGGAGGCTGCAGACAGGGTGGAGAGTCTGCGCTCCGACAGCGTAGACATAGCATCAGGCCACACAGAGGCTTCCTTGTCTATAAACACAACCTGTTGCTGCTCTCTCAAGAGTATGCTATGCAGGGAATGCCAAAAGGATTAGCGCCTAGCCATTTGAGATAATGGGGAAAAATGAGACGTGATGTGGCGGAGGAAAGCAACAAAGAGTCAAGGACGAGACAGCATCACATTTCTTACATTCTCCTGTGTTTATGCCGCAATCGGTGGTTACTCTGTCCAAAATTAGCCAAGAAATATAACATAACAAGGTGGCAAGAAATGACATACTCGAAGATAGTTTCATTTTTGTGTTTATTTGCTGTGTACATCATACACAAACTTCTTTGGAATAAAAGCCGAACCTCTCGTGTGTGAAATTAAAAAAAGGAGAATCAGAAGTTACGTCGCCACTTTGCAAAACATGCAAACAAATTTTTATTTTTTTCTTAACAGGGAGATCTGAAAAAAATCCAGGTGGAAAGATTCTCAGGAGTGTGCCATGCTCATGATAAATACAGAAAATAATTGACATTGCAAGTAACTGCGTTATTTTATCACGTGTACAAAAATAACATGCCCTTGAGTTCAGTAATACTCTCAGTCTAACCTCCACATACCTCAGCAGTTCACATTACAGTGGCGCAGTCCAGGGCAAGCAATGGAAATGACCTTTCATTAAGATAAAGCGGGAATAACTGAAGAATGGATGAGGTGAAGGTGAGGTAGGATCTGCGGTTATCAGGGAGAGCAGGGCGGCTTCAGCCCCCTTTTGCATGTTTTGTGATGGGAATCGAGTTGACCGAGTTAACATCTGTAAGCTGCCAGATGGTGGAAATGACATCCTAAAGCATCTGGCAGGAAAGGCCTGTCAGCTTGAGTTCTTTTACTCTTATAATATATTACTTTTTTTTATATATATTCAGTCTTGAAATTTCAGTGAAACACAAATATTCGCCTGCTGAAGTCCAGTTCACAGTCACAGGACAGACAGGGTGTTTATTCCTGTTTTCATTCCTGAAACTCTTAAGCTTACCCAGCGGTGACCACTGAATTGGTGTGGAAATCTGTGAGTGGGTCACATTAAATATCCTGAACACTGATCCTAACTAAGGGTTGAAAAATGAATTTCAAATAATGAAAACTAGCTAAGCATGGCTCCTTTTTTTTTTCAGGACAAAGAAGCTTCTTTGAATCCAGCTCAGTGATTAACATTATATGAGATGAAATATCTGTAAGGAGTCAAAACTATATTTCTATGTGTCATTTCCTCACTCTGTCCAGTTCAGTGCATTAACAACCCCATGGGGGTGCCTCACATGTTTGTTCCAACGCCTGCGTTTAAGGAGTAAAAAAGGAAAAAAGCGACACACAAACTAAACTGGGACAGATTCGAATGAGGTACTCATGGTTCACTTCACACTCACACAGCATTTTTCCTGTTTGGAAAAAACATAGCTTAGTGGTTTTCCATTTTAAATTAGTCATTAGGAAGAGCGGTGATGTCAAGGAGGCTAAGCTGTGTTGACTGTGTCAAACAAACACACACTTATGTGCCTTGTGAGGATTCACAGGGGGCTCATTTCAAATCAGTTCTTATCTGGTTATGCAAATAAATGAAAAGAAGCTACAAATGGAGAGGACAGTAATCCAGCGCCCACTCCACACTCAGACTCATACACATTTATGATAATGGGGGGAAAAAATGCAACGGAAAATAGCTCCATTTGCCGTAAAGGTCACAAAATACTTCCACAGGCTTTATAAATACAACAAATCAGATTGACAGGATATATGTAGTAGCAGTTATTCTCTAATTTAAAGAAGCTGTGCCTTTGGAGTGAAGGGAGCAAAGGTAGATGCGTGTCATAAAATGCTAATCCTGTGAATGTTGACCACTGAAACAAATCCAGGGTCTTTGACTCTCGTTTGAAATGTAAAAATTCAAATCATATTTTGAAGCCAGATTCGATTAACGAAACTGTTTGAGCCTCAAAAGTTAAAAAACCAAACAAATGTTGCACTCTGTTGCAGCCCACAGAGGATAACGTACTTTAAATTTATGTGAAATACACAACACCTACACAGCTCTCAATGGCACAGGCATCCTCGTCCATCTATCAAACCGTTGATTCTTTGGGTCCTTCGCGGGCGGCGTTTTTACACCCGTAAAGCCATTTGATGACGCGAGCATTTCTCTCAATTATTGACACGCCAGTGGGAAGCTGCTCGGCCAGCTCCTCCTCAAACAGTCCATCTCCTGAGTGGCGGGAGAACTCACTGGGCTCCGAGCCTCCACAGCCGTCCCCGCCCACGCTGCGGAGCGCCAACGAGAGAGTGTCTATAGAGCTGGCCCCTGAGAGGAAATTCTGGCGACCCAGACGCTCTACCATATCTACGTCCAGGCCACAGAAGTCAAAGAAATGCTCCTGGTCTGATAACGCTACTGAGCAGCGCAGATGTAAGTCTGACTTGGAGCGCCGCAACTCTCCAAACTGTCTTCTGGGTGCCGGTGGTGACGCTCGTTTCCACGGGTCATTCTCATCGTCATGCTTGTTTGAGTGGTTTCCATTGGTAACTTCATCGGCGGTGCCATTTGTAAAGCCATTCTTAGTCTGTTCGAGCGTGCAGCTTAACCCGGAGCTGGGGGCAGACTCTGGGCTGCGCTCGTGGTCAGTTTTGCTGGACCTCCTGCTCCCCGGTCCCCCGTCTGGCGCATCTTTATCGTTGGTCCAAGACATACGAGAGTCGCCATCCCGGGATGACGCTTTCTCTTCACCGATGACCATTTTCTGGATTCTGCTCTCACCTCCACTACTCTTCTCCCTCATGGATCCCTGGAAGAGGCGGCGGACGAAACTGTAGCCCTTTATCTCCATGTTATTGTTTTCTCCCAGCGCTGTACTGCTCGGGCTCTTGCACTCTTTTTTCTGCCGGTAGATGACGAGGGAGTCTGGCCTCAGCATGCGTTTGCCTGTACTCCTTCGGAGAATGGGAGCGCTGTGTGGCGCTACCAAGGTGTTAAGTCCAGGTGTGCGCGGGCTGGGGGGAGCGTTGTTCACATTGCTCCTGTTATGTGCCTCAACATCGACAGAAGTCCGTCTGTTCTCCTTTCTCGAGTCGTCATTTTCATTTTCGTCTCTTGCAGCGAAGGAGCCGCAGACCGGAGGGAATGGAGTGTTGGACGGACGCCGTGGGGGAAGATGAGGCGTCAGGCTTCCAGGGATGGTGATTGCTCGCCGGGGTGGCGGCGGTGGGGTGGCGCAGGGTACAAGTACAGGCTCTTGCTTGGTGTTGATCACCTGCTGGCTTTTAACATACTTGGCTTTGTCTGCCTCGAGTCTCTCCACGGCGCTGACTGAGCGGCCGTGACCGCCGCCATCAATCTGCCTACGCAAGTAGTCTGGACCCTTGTTGAGAAGCCTCAGAGGTGAAGGAGATCCAATTGGCGTTAGGGGCTTCATGTTAATTCACCGAGCTGGAAAAGACATCAAAACCGCAGCCTCCAAACTGACTCACAGCTCCCGACGTCCCACAGTGAGCTGTTGTAAGCTCTGTGAAATTTCAAGCCTAGTGGGAGCGTTTAGAAAAGTTTCTAACTATAGAGGACTCTGGCAGCTCCCATTCCTGTACTCACAGCTCTTAAATGTTTTTTGAACAATAATAGACCAAGTAGCAATTCAGGAAACCACAAAATCCAAGATTGTTGTAACTTTTTCTATAGATAGCCAACTGACTCTTTGTTGGGCAGTGTAAGAACCCAGGCAAATTGATATCTCTATCCAGTATTTATAAAGGCATCTGGATAGGCAGGGAACAGGGAAGTCCTTTTTTGTCAGCCTGAAGCTCTCCCAAATGAGATGCTCCCTGCCCACAGTGCAGCAGAAATAGCAGGCAGGGTGTAGTTTGAAAGGGTTACTTCTTCCTCCCCCACTTTTTCTTCTCTCTTTTTTTCCACCAACAACACCCTTCACTGTTGATCTTTTCAGTGGCGACTGCCGGGAGAAATGAGATATACCAGCCTCAAATATTTGCTTTGCACAGGGCGTTTAAGGGACGCCAGGTCAAGACTTTTGTTTGACGCCCGTCGTGGTTGAGCTGGCTTGAGGGTGGCAGGCACCGATGCACTTGATTTGTTGATGGACAGATGGCGGAGAAGCAGTTCGCATTCTTCACCTGTGTGGACCCCTGGAAGAGGCAGAGAGAGAGAGTGGTTTTAGTTCTCAGTGCTGCTTTCAAAGGCAGTGGTGCCTTAAGCCGATCATAGATTGTGATTATTTAAAGCTGGAGGCGGAGAGTGACAATATCCCGTCATTGATGAATGAATGGAAACATGGATACAGCACTGTTTGCTGTCCAGACAGGATGATGACATGTCCGCCTCCACCTGTTTTCTGAACAGGAAGGCAGAGAGACTCATTATGATCTCCTATTAGAACCATTGTTTCAGCTGTGTTTATGACTGCAAACTCAACATCCTTTAGTATTGATCACCGAAAACACAGGACAAAAAAACTAGTCTCGGTACTAATTCCTCTTTTTGTCACAGCTATTAAACCCAAATAACACGATGTGTAACTGGAGAGGCAAAAAAAAGTCTTTAAATTAATACAAAATAAAGCTGGTGAACACCTTTGAAGGGATCTTTTATAGCCACAGCAATGCTGCTTGTTATTTAAATTAAAAGCCACTACAAAAGTTCAGTAAAGACAGTAAAACTAATGAGGCATGGCACCGTGACAAATGTTGCTTTTTTTTTTTTTTTTTAATTACCATGCTCTGCTTTATATTACATTTTCCTGCTGTATGAGGATTTGGTGGAGCAAGCGGGGAGGAGGGTGCACGTGCCTATAACAGCCTCAGCCTGAGGAGTATTTATAGCTTTACACCATCCTGGCACAGTTATCATATGTCTATGTATGTGTATATATGTGCGTATTAGTGCATGCAGTCATGGGTATTTGTTTCCTGTAAGCATTTCTCTGTGTGTGTGTCAGCACAAGGCAGCGAGCGGCTGCCCTGTAAATGAAAGAGGGGTGCATGCAGAGTTTGGGTGCCGTGAAAGCCTTTCTGTCTGAAAAGCAGCGAGTGTCTGCCAAGTGCAAGCTGGAAAGCCAAAGAAGCCATCTTTAAAACCTGAAGCTGGTATTTATACTCTGGGGCCACAGGTGGAGCGTGTTTTCAATTCAACTTCCCTCAAAATGTATTAAAAGTCCATCTGGGGAGACAAATGCCCCTTGTGGTGTGTTGGACAGCAGGAGGGTGTTATACCGTTGCGCTTACTGTTCTCTCAGGTCCCTCAAGTGTCATCAAATGCTATTTTGGCTTTTCCTTCACAAAAGCTAAAACAATGAATGACCAGGAAAGAGGATCCATGTCTCCAGTCAGGATGAACCACATGACACCGGCAATAGCAAAAACACCACAACATACACTCCTTTCTTATATTTTTGACTAATACTAATCAGATAACAGAGTGACGCGAAACAAAGAAAACAATAACACACATAATTTATCCAACTATTTATAAAACTGGAGCAGTTTCTTGACAAAGTCATACATGCACACTCGCAGGTTATTATTACTTATTTTCTTGAAACTGAAATCTTCTGAAATCATATCATTCTAAACAATTTATTACTGTATGTGCATCTATTTTATTTAACCTCTTAATGTAAATTATAACATTCATAAGTTAAAAAATATTTTCATACTTTTGTTTTACAAAATAAGCAACTTAGCTTACATTAAATAAACATCATTATAGCTGATTTCATCACTTTCCAATTCCTGTGTTTCAATCAATTTTTTTATATGTTTCTTTCTTTTTACTCTTGTGCCTCTAACTGCTAATATCAAATTGTTGATATTTAAGAAGGTGAGCTAGAATTTCACCAAACCTTCTACCCTTATTCAGTCTCCATATGCCTGAGGGACCCTGTCAAATGGCGCTATAAATTACCTGACGATGGGGGAAATGGCATACCGGCTAGTTTTTCCAGATATCGGGTATGTGGGAGCTCGGGAAAGTCAACCATTGTTTTGGTAGGTTTTGAGAAAAATCACAACAGGTGTGGAAGCTAAAACAAACGAGAAAAATTGGTGGAAAATGTGGAGGAAATGAGGATGCAGGTTATGGTCTGTGGTTAGAGTTATGGGGTATTTATTAGGCATCTTTCTTCTTCTTTCTTCTGAGTTCAAAATGAAAAATTGAGAGGGTAATGCTACCACAGCGTTAAAGAAGATTATCGCCATAGGAGCCTAAACTAAGTTATTAATGCTAACAGTGACTTTCTAGTGATGGGGTGGAGTTAAATATAGAAAGAAATATGAAGAAAACAAGGACAATATATGAATACAAGAACTGGTAAATGTCAGCTAATTCTTGAAAACAGCAGTAATATACAGTATCTGTATTTGTTCTACTTCCAATGCTTTTTGTGTTCTCTTGTGATGCCAGTGTGCGTTCAATGAATGTGACATTAGGAGCCTGAAGAAAACAAGCCACTTTCATAGGTTACGTCTTGCTCAAAGTGCTATCTGGGACATCACATGACTAAGTGAGTCACAGTGGTTGCTGTTGTTTGTTTGGAACATAATATATGAATGAAAAACTGCACTTAGAAGACAGTCATTGGTGTAAGTGTTGGGATTTATGGTCATCTTTAGCACCATTTCTTCAATCTTGGACTTAGAGTAGCTTTGCATGATTTCACAGTTCAAGATAATCCTTATTTGTTTCATACTGGGTCTTAGTGCAGTCCCTCTAAACTCATCTCCCTCTCTTCAAGCCAAATTTCTACTCATTGGCTGCCCCTCACAATCAGAAGGTTTAGCAGGCTTCTGTTCACGGCTAATGATGACGACCATACTAACCACTCACAATGACATCACACAGACCCAAGAGTGAAAAAAAAAAATGTGTGAGGTCAAAGCCTGAGCTTTTGTCTCACAGGGATCACTTACTGATGTGACTGTGCTTGATATCCACATTAAACCATTATGACTGTAATTATATGAATAGTAGCATCAGAGGTAATTTTTTTAAGGCATTTATCTGAACATAATATAATAAAACACTAAAACAGAAATCGGGAAAACCAGAGAGAAGGAACACACATGTGCACAAAACCACAGGGGACACCAGTGACTCAACTGGGATTTGCTGGAGAACAATAGCCGCCATTAGTTCTTTTGACTGTAATGAGCCAAATTAGTACCCAGCACCTTCTCCTGTGATCTTGAAGCTTGTGCAAAGCGTGAGATAGCCTTGGGATTTTCTCTCGTGTTTCACGACTTCTTTTGTCTCTCATTGCAGGTTGTCATTAACCTCTAAACCCGTCCCTTCTGTTCTCGTCTCTACAGTGAACATCACCCCACCTTCTCCTTCCTATTGCTACCCAAGCTCATTTGCCTGCACTCTCCTGCGTTACTTCCCACTCTTCAGCTCCTCTGCACATGCTACAGGGCTTCTCTGCCCTTTCATTTCACTCCCTACTCCATCACTCTCTTCTTGTAAACATATATTTTCCTTCTCTCTTTCTATCTCTTTCCATCTCCTGCTCCATTTACTGTTACTTACAGTGTGATCTTCAAAAGCTTTTTCCCATCTTAACCTGACATATATTTGTTCTATTTATCAGAACTGACTATGTGTATGTATAGCAAAGCGGGCTCCAAACATACAGGCTTCGCAATGAATGTTAAACATCACAACATGAAAAACAAAAAAAGAATAAGAAGAAACTTAAAGACGGGGTGAAAAGCCAACAATCGTAAAATTGAGCTGAGACACAACAGGAGTTTGATGGTTTAGATTGTACATATAAAAACTGACTGAACTAGTTTTGCTAGAATGAAACCCAGAAAAGGAAGTTCAAACTCTTGGGGAATTTCTGTCAGGCTGCAAACGTATCCAAATGTCAAAAATTACAAACACTGCCCACCAGATTCCGACATGTAGGGACAAATGTTTCAGGCACTGTGAACAAATGATGAATTACAAATAATTACAACAGCCTACAGCTATTTTATCCAACTACAAGGTTGTAACAAACTAGAAGAGTCTGCAGAAACATCAAACGTGTGATGCAAAAGTAATACCTGGGACGTGCAGCAGAAAGCAGAGCTCCAAAAACCAAACATCAGTGAATTCTCACATCGCCAGCTCTCCATGTCTGTGCAATTTCCATCGATGTGTTCTTTAATAAAACTCCTCTGTCTGTCTATCTGCCTCTCCTCTCTCGGCCTTTCATCTCTCCCGCATTTCCTCTCTGTGAAGCGGATGGACCATCCTGCAGGGGAGGCTTACCCAGGCGCCCCCATGCAGCTAAAGAGGAACCAGATGTTTTGTGTCATGCTACATCAAAATGCTTGGACAGAGACCTGTCACGGGAAGCCACAGTGGAGTTCGTTTTTCTTTTTAATCAGCAGCACTGTTTGTGCCACATGCATTTGACCCAGTGAGAGAACAAAGCGGGTCACATTTAGGCCTCGTTAGGTCAGGTGGTTCTTCTTCTGAAAGTGCTGCCCCAGAAGCTAAACACACAAAAAGACCCAGGAAGTGTTTGTTTGCTTCAAGCGAGCCTCTAGAAGGATAGCTTCATTGAGGCATGCTTGGAAATCCAGAGAAAACCCAGCTGGTCCTGGATCAGAAGGTTAAAGGAAGTTTCTCTGTGAATTATGTATTTAGTGAAGTAAACACATGATAAGATGTTAATAAATTCAAAAAGACCACCTTTGAAGCTCTCGGGAGGCTATTCTGCACCTGTCAAATTAATCTTTGGACAGATGAGGGGCATCTGCTGCTGACAAAGAGCCAACTGGCCATCTCCAGCATCGTCCCTCTCTTTCACTGTCTTGCATTTCTCCCTTTCTTTATATGAACATCTGGCACAACTATTAAGGATGACAGTGACTAACAATCCTCCCTAATGGACTGAAATGTCTCAGTGTTCAAACGTTAACCAACGCTCATTCAAAGAAGACTTTATGTCCTGATGGAGCATCTGCACACATAAGTGTCTCTACAGTGTGGATAAAAGTGTCTGCCACTAATGAGCCACGATTCATGACCGCAGGCTTCAGTCATTAACCAACACTGCAAACACAGGACTCAAGAAGTCTGTCGTGGACCAGGACAAAGCAAAGGAGGCGTTGACTTCTCCCCTCCAAACAAAAGAGACAAACTGGGCTGTCTTCGCATCATTAACGGGCTCCAACAATGGTCTCCTATAGGTAAGTCAGACTTGGTCGGCCTCATTAGTCAGGAAGGGAAAAGAACAACATGATGACAATAAAATGTAAGAGATTAAGACACATGATAGATAGGCTACTGCCCCCCTCAAAAACAAAGCCAACTGTAAATCTTATCATGCCTGTGAGGCCCTCAGTGCTATTAGCCACGTGATCTACGGTTCGAGGCTACGCAAGGGATTTCTCCACATTCATGAGGAGCAGCAGCAGGCCACCTGGGATGGCTTAAGAAACCCCCAACCTGAATAGACCTCTTTGCAAACTGTAAACTGGACAAGATGCGCTCTAAACTCACTGCTCTGGCTCTTTTGTCATTCAATGCTAATCATCGTGGGGGCAACTGAACATTGGAGAGCCACGCCAAAAACATGTACTCAGGCTAATGGTGGGTGTGGGTACAAGTACATGAGAACCGGATACAAAAAAGCCAAGAATGAAAAAACAAACCCCCCCTAAACGAAACAGGGAAGACTGTAAAAAGATTTGACCTTATCTGATAATCAGGTATTAGGAGCATTAGCATAGTTATGAGCTAAAATTTAGCTAATAAAGGAAGATTGCACATATACGTACATACCTAAATGATCTCAACTTGCTATTTTACATCATCGCAGCTGGCCAACAGCACAGCTAATAATTAACTAATGACTTCATTACACTTAAAGTCAAGCCTTTATTTGCTGATTTTACGTCATCTTGTATGAGAAACTTAAGCACACAATCAAAGCACAGAGGTCTACCCAAGGCAGCAAACGACTCACAATAAAACAGAGCCTTTTGAACATAAGTGCTAATTATCAATCGATTAACTCTGCGCTCTGCAGCATAATCAATAAAATGAATTAGCCTATTTGTAAATGTTGACACAGTTCTACTTTATAGCATTGGAAAAACATTTTAGCAGTGGAAAGCAAAGGTATTATATTGCATATAGGAGTCGGGCAAAGTGTAACAAGCATTATTTGTTTATACTACACTGGCTAATCAGTCAAAATATGATCATAAGTAGCTTAATTAATAGAAGAGACTGTAATTGTAAGTTGAGGTAATCAGCAAGAGAGCTATCGCCCTGACATTACAGTAATTTAATTAACATTGTGCAATCTCCCCCTCCTATTACAGTCATTATACTGGAAGCCAAGCCTTTATCACGGCTGTAACACCCAAGCAGTGCTTACGCCGATAAGGCCAGCTCCAGGATAAAGTGTGCATATTTATTTGTTTTTTTTATCAACAGGCAGGGCAAGTTCCTTTTCTTTTGAGCACCGGGCTCAGGAAGGCTTCTGTTACTTGTGATTACCGAATAGCTCTGAACCATAAAGTTTTATGAATCACTATTTGCTTTTCCAGCTATAACATTACAACAAAGCAAAAAGAAACGCAGGCAAGCTTTGCCTGTCAAAGTCTCTGAAAATAAAAGGCATCTTAAAATTTGCTCTTCATCGAGATAGAACGAGGACGCTATTTTATCATCCGAATGCCAATTTTAAAACTTAGAAAGTATATAAGTGTAAAGATCTAAAGTTAGAGGCCTGTGATCACCAGGTGCCAAGTGCGTGGAAATCTAATAATCCACGCTATAGAGAGACACCTGAGCCTGCCAGTAATGCAGGAATGTTAAGCTGCCTTATGATACCTCACTGTGAGAAATGTACAGGAAATATATGATCAAAGAGAAATACCCAGACAATGCAGGCAGGGATCCACATAGACACTGGATTAAAATGATTCGTTTTGCAATACATAGCGGTACGGTAAAGAAATCATTGTGTAAATTGGCACTCTGTTTTATTTATGGGGAAATTACCAGTTATTTGGAGAGCAGTTGCTAACAGCACAGTTATATAGTCCATTTTGCCTTTGTTATTAACAAAGAATTGATTTTTAACTGCCCCTGTTTTCAGAGCATTGATCTATTTACGCACGTGAAAAACGTGTCCTACAAAGGCAGGTCACTGATAAAGGCCTTTGTTCTGACATCTCAAATGTGAATATAGGGCACAGGAAGGAAGCAGCAGCAATGTGGTAAGCAGAGACCATGAAATGTCCGTGAAATCCAGCGACAGGCAAAATAATTGTGGAAATTGTGCAGGTACTGAGTTAAGCCTTGATTATACTCTGTTGCGGACACTGACAGCTGGAGGCCCGACGGCCGATTAGCTATTCCTGTTTAACTTCCACTTGAAGTTGACCGCCTGGGGAGCATGCGAAGTTGGTGCACTGTGATGTAAATTCTCCACAGAGAAGTTGGTAGGCACGTGGACAAAACCCCGACCCTCGCGCTAATGCCGAGTTCCAGATTAGGTCGAAGTCGGAATTTCCGAGTTCCCAGTCAGAATTACTACTCAAGTTACTACTCAAAAGGTCGGACCAGTCCCACCAACTCTGAGTTAATAACCCGAGACGGCTGCAGTGAACATAAACAGTAATAAAACTGTAAAACTTTTAATCTGTTTTGTATTTGTGATTTTCTAAATAAACCGTATGCAGAGCACTGACCAGACTCTATCCATGAAGGTGAAGCAGCTGTGTTTTTAACTACAAATAAGTATTACCTTGTACTGCTAGTGATACATGAACTTCCCAAGAACCAAAACACACCCTTTTTTTCTCAGTTTTCCAACTTTACTACTGGAATACACTATGTTGGAAATCAGGAGTGACAATACTCCCAAATACTGACATTGACACTTTTTTGCAAAAATATTTCTGGTTGTATTGGAGTCTCTGGGAAAACAGACCTTGGATCCCTTGTTCTGTAGCCTCAATAAACACTTTCCTGATTACTTTATGGGCTTAATCACTAGTTACCATCAGTCAACATCAGTCTAAGCAGAGATTCTCAGACCTCCCTTTCTCCAGCCCTGTCCTCCAGCTTTTGTGGTTTGATCCCGAGGCACTCCCAAGCCAATCTCTCCACAGTGTCCTGGTCTGCCCTGAAGCTTCTTAACATTTGCACATGCCTAAAAGGATCTCACCTAGGAGATGCCAGAACCACCTCAACTTGCTTCTTTCATTATGGAGTGGTAGGTGGCTCTACTCGGAGCCCATCCAGAATGACCAAGCTCCTTACCCTACCTCTGAAGCCTTGATTATACTCTGTTGCAGACACAGTCAGCTGGGGAAACCATGACCTAGTCGTCATTTCTCTTATACTCTTTTGAAATCCTCTTGAAGTCTATAAATTCTCCATATAAGAATCCACAAACATCACAAAAGACAGGAAGGCACGTCGGCGGACATCGCACAGCCTTCACATTCACTGTCTGGTGACAAAATCTACGTCACTCCAACCCAAGGTGGCCGAAGTGAATCCTAGTGCATGCAGAATGTATAATAACGGCCTAAGGGACAGCCTTCAGAGGAAGCAAATTCCCCCCTCTTGTATCCACCATCTCATTTTTTGGGTCACGACCCACAGTTTGTGGCCAAAGATCCACCGGTAAAAGCTTCGCTTTGCCTTCCACTCTCTTCTCTTCTCTCTTCAACTCAATAATCCACAATGATGTTCATGTCATAAACTGTGGCTGTTCTAAGAGTCCGAAGGGACTCTTAAACAACTTGTTGTCAGCCAATAAATGTGCTTTGACATGAATGCTTGCCACGTCCACTTTCAAAACACCAAAATATTGACAGTGAAGACTCTCACCTCGAGGGTTGGGTTGCATCAGCATGGTTACATCCATCTTTTATACTGTCTATGATCCAAACATAACCTGTGTTTGTGGGGACACGTGTACATTCAAGGGGGAAAGAAACCGTGTAGCGTAGTGTGTGCAAGAGCTACGTTTATAGAGTTAGTACGCACATATCCCAGCGCTGGACGGCATTGTTTAGTAAACTATAACCACCACTGCTGCTCCCTCCACATGCCAGTCTGGATTATGTGACCAGCAATACAAACCACTGTGACCTAATGTGTGTGTGTGCGGCACATCCCTGGACTGGGAATGCACTGTGCAACTCAGGGTAACACAGCCCCCCACCCCGAATAAAAGCCTGCCCGGAGGCTGTTTATACAGTACAGTAGAGAGGCATAAATCTGGACATGTCCCTCAATCTCCCAGAGTCTTAAATTATGAAGCAGTGTTCTCACACTGTGAACCCTCATTAAGCTCTCAGCTGGTGTGAATGCTCTGAGAGACAGCTTTGTCTGGCCAACTGCCAGATGTTTTATTTCACAAAGTCGGCACATTTTTCCCTCTGCCAGGCATACGTCGGCTTCACCAAAGCGACAAAAGAGGCTTTAGCAGCAACTAAAAAGTCAAAAGCGGTGTTACATCAAACAGTGGTTTACCTGCCTTTTTGCTGACTGAAACAGTGCAGAAATATACTCTCCACAACGACTGACTAAAAGAGTTTACTGACAGCTAGATGAGTAAGAGCGCACAAGAATTGATTAAAGCCGTGTGAGAGCGCAGGGGCCACATATGAGCGAACAGCAACTCAATCCAGAACTCCAAGTTAAAGTAAAAGGAAAGAGCCAGAGTAGCATCTGTGTAACCACACCCTCTTTTCACACACAGGGTTGCTAAAAGGACACTCACGAAACCCTTGCAGAATTACTCTAAACACATGTTGCTGATGTTAGCGGTAAAAGGTTAGCACTAACTTGTGAGTACTTGTGACAGGACTGTTTGGGGTCGGTTAAGGCTTAAAGCGTCTCCAGCTGTGCCTTGTCCCCAAACACTGGGTCATCTGTAACTATGGTGTCCCCGAGCCCATCTACTTCCTCCTCCTGCATCCCCACACACTCTCCAACACTTTAAATGTGTCAGCATTGATTTGCAATCAACACAGCGGGGCGCAAAAGTTTGCAACTCCAGATGAAATAAAACGCTCCGCATGCCGCTTCTTATAATGTAAACTTTCTCAAACACTTCTGGTGATTGGATACTTGAAGGTTGCTCATCCAATTCAGCTTTAAGCCAGGAAAATCCCTGGTTTAAAATCCCCCATATTCAGTGTTTAACAGTGATCATTAATTATTTAGGGGTGAGCAGTCAAAAAGCGAATGCAGCAAGACGGCTGTATCAGGAATGTGTGGGTGCAGTTTGATTTAATCTGACTGACACAGCTCGAAACGTAAGCAAAATACCCCCAAAAACTAGAAATACTGCAAATGCTAAATCCTGACTGCCACAAAAACTTTTAAAAAGAGATCTTTTTATAGCTTTGTGATGTCTACTGAAACCCAGAGAGAAACTAGGCCATTAAAAGAAACGTCACGTGCTAAAAACATGCACGTCCAATCCCAAGAAACCACGAAAAGGACAGATAAGTTTGAAATATTCAGTGTGAGATGCCACAAAATCCAACACTCATCTACTTCAAACTCACTAAAATGAGGTAACTCCTCCTTAAAAACGGCAAGAATCACCCACAGCCTCCCACACAAAGACCTTACACTAAGCTCTTCTGTTTGTCCATCTATACTTAGTTGTTAACCTTTGCTGAACCTGCCAGCTGTCTTCTCTCATTACCGATCAACCGACCTGCTTCCCCACTAACAGCACCCCGAGTGCCACGGAAAGACAGCCTTTGATTTGTCCCTCTTCCCTCCTCTCCTCCCTCGCTTCTGTCAGAATCAGAAAACATCTGGAAGAGTCCGTGCAGTTGCATCGGCGGCCTCCTCCTCTGTCAGAGGGAATGTCCAGACTCGTGTCGTCTTCCTCGCGGTCGAGCGGACACAGCGTGGCACGGCTGAGTGTGATGGGATGTGGCAGAGCTACAGAGGCGCCCAGTCGGACTGTGAACAATTACAGGGATGTGAGAGCAGCGGGGAGAAGGGCCGCTCTCACAGCTGTCACCCACGCACACACAGGGGACCGTCAGGAGATGGAGATCTGTCAGATCATGTTTCATGATTTCGTTGCTCACAATGAATTATAAATTGAGTTTGGAAGCCCGTGGAGATGGAAGCGATGTAATGTTCTCAGGTCTCGGAGAGTGGCAAGACTGATTATAATAATCATTATGTCAAAAAATTAAGTGCAAAGACTCAAAAAAGCCTGAAAAATACATCAAATTGATACTTCTGTGAATATGATTCCACACTAGTTTGCAAAAGAGAAGAAGCTCGCTACATAGATGGTAGGTTTCACTTCTCCTTTCAGCCAACTTCATGCCTGTTTGAAAAGGTTTGTTTTGTCTCTGGATGTAACTTAGAAGCTGAGTTTATCGACAAGCTCTTCCTCTCTTACACGCAGTTCCTCCTGAAAACTGTTCCCAGAGACTTTTGCCACAACGGCCCAAACAAGGCGACAAGGAGCAATAAAAGCTAAATTATAAGCCCGACGGTTTCTGTGAGAGTGTTTGAAGTCTCACACAGTTGTAAACGTCAAATGTCTAAAACCAGCTGCTGTGAAACAACACACACACACACACACAGTCACTTAACGCAGTGCCAGGGGGAAGATGATGTCATTAGCAGGGCACATTTTCCCCTCTAATTAGAAACTCAAGCTTCACGCCGTAACTCGGGGGTCTTTACATGCAACAAAACAGGGTTTAAAGAAAACAAATGTTTGACATGGCCTCTTAAAAGGCTGCGTTTTCAAGCCCGGCTCTGCAGGAAAGCAAAACCGAGCCTTGAATTTTGATAAGAAACACATGAGTGGCCCATTGTGAACTAAAACCATGAAAAATCCTGCGGCTTCCGCTTGTTCTCTGCATTCAGCTATAATGTGGTCAAAACTCAATCAGATTATGCACTTGTGTAGCCTCGACAAAAAAAACCCTCTGTTCATTAAAAACAAAACACGGAGAAAGTTGTAAAATAAAAGACTTAAAGATGAGGAATCTAGCTGTCCTGTGATATAGGCTCAACTTTTTCACCCATGCTGCAGAGAGATGCTGGATCTCAGCTCCTGTTTAAATGCTCATATTGTGAACATGCACATTACGTCAAACCAAACTCTCTCAAAAGTCAGAAAGTGAACATGAGTCTGCATGCTCCTCTAAGCATTGCATCAATAACACCATCATCATAAATATCCCTGCTGGTGCTACAAGCCAAGCGAGAAGGCAAAGACCCAAATCACATTTTATTTAGTCATGTTAATGATGTCAGGGCTCCTGTCAACACCTCAGACGGAGACTGCAGTGAGCAGCTCAGCGCCCCTGGGCTCTCTTTCCGCTTTGTAACTGCAGGATATATTCTTGTCTGCTCTGCTGGGATCAGTATCAAACACAGATGCAGCTGTATTACTGCTGGAAAATTAGCACACTGCCACATGAATCCAGGCACAAAACTGCGACTGTTTACGACCGCCTCTGCACTGTAATTTTGCAAGCAGGTATTCAGTCAGAGAGATGTTTGCGCCGCGCACTGAATCGTCTGTATGCGGTTTGAAAGATTGATGTCGTCAGTAAGCGTTTAAGACCTATGAATCACCGTAGCCGTTGGGCACGGTTCAGCGTGGTTCAGCACGGAATTCGGGGATTCAAACAAAAGTGTAAGGTAGTGAAAGGTAGGGAGGAGACGGAGCTAAATCTACCTATTGAATAGAAGGCCTGGAAAGTGATTCACCAAAGACTGTGTGGAAAATTTGTCTCATATTTAAATCTTCACTAACATCCTTAATGTAGTTAGAGAGGAGGGCTAGCACATCTGCTGAGGAAAACTCACAGTGTGCTCAGCAGCAGCATTATGGCCACGAAAAGCTCTGAGCGTGTTTGTGAGAAGGTACGAGCGAGAGCAACATTTGAGCTGCATCAAAAAGCACGAATCAAACCTCCAGCCACTTATCGCAGGCCTAACCGGCACATGCTCACCTATGAATCCGAATGTGTTTACAAGACATGTGTGGTCTGTTTAGTCTGACTGTTAAGTTGTTTATGCTCCTGACCCCACGCTGATCAAACCAACTCAGGATGCTTGAGCCCTTATGAAGAGAGATGGAGCTGCAGGGGTGGAGGTGGGTCAAGGTGGAGGTGACCCTGAGGGCACGTGATTGTCTCCTTGGAAGAGACCGTCTTTTCACTTTAGAGTGGGTGGATTGCATAATGCCCCTCCCCAACTTTTTTTTCCTATTCTTTTGAAAGTTCTCAAGTAGCACCGTCTTAGTCTTTAAAATGAGCTCCTATAGTTTTACATTTCGTCTCAAATGATTGGCTGGTTACGAGAGAAAAAAAAAAAACCTTAACTTATTAGGGTTACAAAATTTGTCTTTGCTGATTAGATGCTTGGAAACCAGATCCTCATTTGGGCAATTTTCCTGATTTCATCCAGATGAAAATATTCAGTGCAGATCAAAGCTAAGCAAAGACCTGCTGCTCCAGGCCGGTGGTATTTGCAGTTATTATCAGCTGGACTTCAAGGTTGAGTTAAACCAGGGCGTCCACATATAGGGCTTACAGAGCACAGATCAATGGATGCACTTGCCAACTTAAAAAAAAAATGTTTATGGTCTTATCAAACAGCTACCTAGAATCAGATGTCCATCACAGAAAAAGCCAAACAACACATCATAAAGTTTCCAGACATAATTCTTGACTTGAAGAAGTCCTGTAGTAAATATAAAAAGGAAAACACACACCCTGTTGACTAAGGATTATTAATATTTAACCTATTTTAATCCAAGAATACCTCAGAAGTGCTATCTGGGAGGTGAGTCTCTGGATTCTTAGTTAAGGAATAATAAGGAACCCATAATAGATTTCGACTTATTTAAAGCCTGTTTATTCTTTGCCATGTGTTTAACCCGTAACTGCACGCTTACTAAAATAACTCACTGAGAGTACAAAATAATCACTTAGCGGATTGGTCGATTCCTGTCCGAGTCAGCCTGATCGGTAAACTTCCAAACGCAACATGTCATAAATCACCGTGAGCACAAAAATGTTATTAAAAACCGAGCGGTGGAAGCCGTAGTTCTGTCCGCACTCACCACATTCGCTCAGTTTATCCACTGTTGCTGTTGTTGTCTTTGAAATCCAGTGAAGGTGTGGAGCTGTGTGACGGACACACGGTCGGCGTGGCGCTGCGCTGTTCGCTCTGCGCGGTCTGCTGGCGCACTGACGGGAAGACGCACGGCAGCGGCAGTAAAAGAGGGAGTCCCGACCTCCACACAGCGGCGGGGGTGGGCAGGTATGACGAGGCGGTTCGAAAATGGATTTGGGGGAGCTGAGCGGAGCAGTGCTCTGTCAGGTTGTGGATTACAGTGAAGCTCGTGGTGACAAATAGCGACATCGTGCAGTTATTTTTAGTAAACTTTACTTACAAAACCACCCACATTAAAGAAGTGCAGAAACATGCAAAATAGTAATATAATTATAGCTTTTAAGGTTTAGCTTGATGTGTTTTTCAAGAAGAGTGGAGGCTGGCATGTAAACAACGTTATAGCTATATGAATTATAAAACAGAGATGTAAAAAACGCCTTCATTGCTGAATATATATGCTTTAATTTGGAAGGCTGGTTAAGAATTAGGCCATAGTTTATTTTCCAAAAGGGAGAATATCACCGGTTTATTAATTTACCTGCAAACTGCTAATAAGTTGACTTACACTAACAAATATTGCAATGCAAGTGAAAACAGACTATGCTAGCAGATTTGTGGATGCTGATATGTTAATAGGAGCCATGCTCGAAGTACACATTGTGACCTTCTGAAATTCGCAGTTATAATAGGTCATTACATGCAGACCGTGAAGAAAAAATCCTCTGATGTAAGACTCAGAAGTGTGACTCAGACAGTTATGTTATCTGTGCGGTAGGAATATGAAAGATTTTCAGGGAGAGGTGTTATCTGCTGAACCCCCACCCTGTCCTAAGATGATCTTATCAAACTGTTAAATCACTTCACTTTTGTTACTAGTTCTTAAGACTGCCAGTAGTTGTTTTATTCAGGATGATTGTTTGTGCTACTCGTTAACTGTTATCAGTAATTCAGCATTTGATTGGATTTAGTCTTTAATCATTATTGTTTGCTTGTAGATGGATCTGACTAATTAACACATACATGCAATTACCATGTAATACATGTGACCTGTTGTCTTAAGTTGACTGTAGTGTAGGCTTCAGTTTTTTAAAAAAAATTTCAGAAATATTTACTTTTCAGTGCATTCACATTGCTTTTTTTGTTTTTACATCTTGTGTTCCACTTATTTATTTGTTGTTTTAGCTGTAGACAGTTTGTGATCAGTTGATACCAAATTAAAAAGCTGATCGATCTGTTGCTCGTTCCCTCTTATCATCCTCCCTCCTCCTGTGTTTTTGTTGCTTGTTCTGCAGCTCAACATGACTAGCTCAGAAAGGTCAAGCGAGAGGGAGAGAGAGCGAGAGATAAAGGAGTGATCTCCACATTTCACGCACACCTGTTTCTCATTCCCGAGCTCATCACTCTTGACGGAGCGGACAGGCCGGTGAGGAAGCACGGTGTAGCAGAGAGCCACTGGAAATATTTCACTGAGAACATAAACAGGCTCTGAAACACAGACGTGCAAAAGGCTCCACCCAGAGTGTATAAATCATACGCAGAGTCTCCTCTCCTCCAGTCATTTGTGCTGTGCCGGCTTTGGCAAACACTTTACATTCAACAGAGCAAAACTCGTCCAGTCAAGCTTCTATGTAGCTCACAGGGTAAGTGTTAAACTGATGTTTTAAAATAGGAAAATATGCAAATGTGAACCATAAAAATAGCAAAAAGGCTCAACAAAGCCTTAGAAGGTTATATCTTTTAAAACGAGATCAAGAAACATCTGTATTATAAAGGAAAGACACTTCCAGAATACAAGTTCCAGTTTCTGCAGAGCTAAGCTTGCACAGTACATTTGGGGCACCTTGAGATTGGAGCTGTGGCTTTTGTTTGCCACATCTGGGTGCCGTAACACGATCTACCATTCCTGTTCTCTGACCTCTGCCCTCACGGCAAAGACTCAAGGAAGCCACACTTCCTGTTGAGCGTGGTGCGCGAGGTGGCGCGTGACCCTCAGCCTTGTTTGACGCCATCCTCGCACCCAGGAGTACATTCACCCATCTCTCTCCACTGCTGTGTGGTTGTGGATGGCCGATGCAGCAGGTGGCAAATTCCCAGTACGATTCCTGGTGCCAGTGAGTTATTTAAGACCCTGTTAACTCAAGGCGATAATCCTGCAAAAGCTGTGAAACATCACGTACTGAGAGGGTGACTGAGACAACAAGGTTGCGTCCAGGGTTTTATTTTTGGTGGAGCTACGTGGAAGTGAGAGAGTCTCTCATCCTCAGTCGTACTCATACTTATTTATTTATTTATTTTTTATTTGAGCCCCCAAAGTCTTGTTCTCTAAAAGCCATTGTTCATTTAAAACAGCATTATTATGTACTCAAGCATTGTTCATTTAGGACAATTTTAACATTTAACATTTTTATTTTAACTACAACAACCAGAACTACCCGCCAACAGTCTCCTGATTCTTATTCAAAGGTTAATGCATCCTGATTGCTGCACCAGATGTGTCACCACCCATTTTCAGCAAAGCTCATCCAGCTAGAAGAGCTACTGCATGAAATAGAAATACTCTTCAGATGCAACTACTATATCAAAGGCTGTTGTCATAAAAGGATTTATAGTTTCATCTGTAGTTATTTACATTTTGCACAAGTCACAGCAGACCTGAGCCTGATTAACTCTGACACAGCTTGGGGGTGGGCTGAAAAGCAGGTTGCAGAGTGCAACAGCTGTGGGCAGCCTAAAACAACCTCGGTAGTGTGAAGAGGTGAGATTTGTTGATATGCTGCGTAGGGCTGCGTAAGCTGAGCCATGAAGTTGGTTGGTACTGAGATCAGCTGATCTGTGGGCGAAGTTTAACTCCTTAGACTCTCGATATGCTCTATAAATTTCAAATGAGGGAATAAACAAAACTGTTGTAACTCAGGTAGACAGAGTTTCTGCAGGCTTTTAAAACAAGTGAAATGTGTAACGATGGGTGGAAAGCTTTATACTAACACTAGTTTGAACAATGGTTCTTTACAGAGGAAGCTGCAGTCAGGGACCCTCTAAAAGCATTGAGTGGTCAGTAAACGATTATAGGAAAGCATTGAGATTATACTATCGTTTGTAGGTAAAAGATAAAACTTCTTAAAACTGAAGTCAATGCATAATTGGGTTAAATCTGCATCATTTGTAATAGCCAACAAGGTTTAATGGCTGTGGTAGCAAAAATATGTCTGGCTCTATAGCACTTTATAAAAAAACAGGCCTTACTCTGTGAGCTCCATAGACACTTGCCTGATTAGTTTATGGGCTCACTCAGCAGTTATAATCTTTGTGAATACAACAGGATGTTCATTTTGTAAATTATTGTCCACACTAGAGTAAAAAAAGATGGTAAAGTAGGATATTTTTCTCAGTCAATGCCATCCTTCGATCATCAAAACCGAGACAGTGATGACCAAAACACTGAGCCTCAACAGGACTTCACTAAACTATTAGTAACATCACAGTGGTTATATCTATCTGTGCCTAACTTTATTTTAAATGTCTTTTAATTTAGAGGTGATACTTTATGCTATTTTATATCACGCAGAAGAACAACAATTATATTAAAAAGCCTCTCAAATCAATAAAATTGTTGTAAAAGACTGAAATACTTCTAAAGGGCTCTTTATGAAAAGAAAGTATCTCAATAACACTGAATACTTTTCAGTTTACACTGGAAAACGTACACTAAATCTATCTTTTGGGAGCGCTTATATCAGAGGTTGCATTTGGTCAAATCCCCATATATCTGCCTGAAAGAGGTTATAAAAGCACTTTCCCACAAACTTTAATGCTCAAGACTCTTGACGTGTCTGCTTTAGCACACTTTAAAGGATTGATGGACAGAGTCATGCCCAGCTGAAATGCTTATTTATGTCTTCTTATTTGAATGTACCTCTTTCCTTAAGCCAGCTCTGAACTCGTTTCCTCGGGACCCTCTTTGGAGCTTCTGCTTGCGTGTATTATCTAGCATAAGAAGGCTTAACTCCCATGAAAAATCAAGGCGGTATTAACAGTGAAGTTGTGAGATTTTTGGGGTATGTGTACAGCATCACTTCATAGTTAAAAGTGGCACATGTGCAGAACACAACTGCCAGGTTTGTCTTTATTTACATTTAAGTTGCCTGCTTTTTATGGCATGCGGGTTAATAAAGGAACATCTGATTGAACCCAACCTTTTAATTTTCATATGGATGCATTAATGGATGCACTTTAACAGTTAAATGGGTCCTCGCAAACATAAAAGCACAAACTCACTCTCACATAAACATTGTGGGACTGAGGATTAATGACACTTCAAAGGGAGGAAGCTGCTCAGTGGCCAGCTTCCTGTCCTGGCCCATCTTGGCCCATTTGGTGGCATCTCTGTGGGTGATGAGGGCGTCGTGAGCCATGTGGTGGCTATTTGGACAGAGGTGATCTGTCTGAGGTGCCTGGTGATGTAGCAGCACTTTGCATTCTGCAGGTTAAGTTAAACAATAAGTGGCACAGGGTTAAAGCTCTGAGATTGAGCAGATGATTTGGCTTAAATTGTCTAAGATATAAAAATGTGCATGGGCCAGACATGCATGCTGTGATGAACTTACAGACAGCTATCTTCAGTGTATTCCTAAGACGTACATTTCTTTTGGGATCTTGCACAGTAATGAACTTAAATATCACCAGACTCTGCAGCTCTGTTGACCTCTGAAGAACTTTTTAAGAAGTTTAAGCTGAGCGTCTTTTGCCACACACAGATTTTAGTCACTATAAGATCTTGCAATCACTGTTTTCCACCCATGAGTGTATTGTCTTAAGACCTGCTGGTTAACCTAAACATGCTCAGACCGTCGTGTCCTCCTCGTGTTTATTTAACTCTCTGTGCTGACCTTTACCCCTCTCCCCACCACTCCTCTGCCAGTTACGACTCCTTTTGTTTGGAGTTTACATCTGGTTGGAGGAATACCATGCACAAGCATTGTTCTGTTTTAGTGCTCACAATCTTGCTAACAGAAGACGGACAGCGGTGTAAAAAAAAAAAAAGAGGACAATGTTCACAAAGTCTTAAACATGTCAGAATTGTTGATCGAGTGCCACAGCTGCTTGGTGTACGTGAAGTCTTGTTTTGCTTTAGCTCCAATGTGCCGTTGCTCTGATTGATGTCTGGGTCGTGGCTGAATCCTGGCAAGCCGTGGAGGTCTGTGTTGTGGATCGTAGCCATCTGCTGGCACGGTGTGGACAGCTCAGAGCTCTATCATATTGTTTACTAAAGAGGGCAGTCATAACACTGCACTGGAAATTCTTAACTGTATGATGAGAATGCCAGGGATGGAGAGGGTGCAGTATTCCCTTATATTAAAAGCTTATTATTTGTTGTGTCTCATAGGGAGACATTCTCCTGTATTTCCAGCTGGCTCGGGGACTCATAGCCTTTGGCAGAATGCCCTTCCTGTAGTTGAATGGCTGCACCACAGAAGGAGGTGGCATTATGAAAAGCTGCAGAGAGACTTAGAGGTCAATCAGCCAAAAGGTCTCCACATAAACAGCTCGAACTAACACATTCAAGCTGTCTATGAAAACAAACACTGGAAAGTAAGGGTTTAAGGTTTGCATGCGGGTCAGAGTCTTTAAGCTGCAGCGCTAGAGAGTATGTCATGGCTGGATGGCAGCGCTGCCACCTGCAATAATACTGAACACTGTAAAAGTCGAGGTATTTGTTGGAACAAGACTGAAAATTAGGACAGTGTGCTGGTTTAAAAGCCCCATAATTCCTAATATTAAAGTGGCACTCTAATCCAAAATCACAACTTTGCCTCAGAAACTTTATAATCCGTAAAGCATTTACAGCAAAACCCGTCTATCTTGAATCCCATGAGATAACTGTAGTGTTAGTAATGTGGTATAGAAGCATCTTATCTGTCAAACATACTGAATTTACTAAAACCAAACAGGAAGCCAAAGGGGAGGTGCTAAGAAATTGTATTTTCATCGGTAGAAGCTGCTTTTATGTTAAACTGCTTAACGCTACAATGGAAATTTTTACAGTCTACAAATACAGCTGTGGTCCCTTCATAACAGCTAAACATGGGCTAGATTCACACATTTAGTAACAGGCATGGTGAGTAAAATCCTGGTGTTTTATATGTATCTGTTACATGTATTTGTATTTAGTGCTAATAAGCAGGTGTCTTTGTCTGGTTAAACTAGCTAACTTAGCATGCCGCCTTCTTGCAACAATATGGTAACTTTAGTTTCATTAAAACGCCAACATGGTGGCTGACAAAATGCTAAAATACAGGCTTCAGAGCGGGCCTTGATATACCAAAGAGGTATGTCCATCTTTTATATACACTATGAGTACAGTTAGCATTATGCTAATCATGTCTGCATTTTACAAGTTAAAAACAGTTAAATCCACCACTGTAGGGGATTGATATTAGATAGGCATGGAATATTACTGCATTTGTTGCAGCTTTGTAGCAGGTTTTTAATGTTTCTAAATAATTTGCCACATTTTCATTTTGTGGTCAACTTGTCTTTACAGTGTTGCTTCACTTCGTTGAGTTTTGTAGGCCTTTGTTTAAGCACAGTTCTGTTAAGGTGCTTTCAGGTTGAGGTATGAGCATCTGCAACACCTTGATGCTTTTGTCTTTTTGGTTGGGATATTTTTCCTGTTGCGTGACCTAGAATAGTTTGGTAAACGGAGGAGTTCACAGACTTCATGAACGCAGGTGCTCAGGTCCCGTGGCTGCAAAACAAGCCCAAATCATCGCCTCTCCAACACCGTGCTTTGACAATTGGTATGAATATGTTTGTGCTGGTATGGTATGCTGTGTTTGGTTTTCACTAGATGTAGGACTGTGCATTATGACCAAACCTCTCCATCTGGGGCCATCTGTCCAAAGGTGAAGGATTCTTGTGGTTTGCTCTGTTGTAATTTTGCAAACCTAAGCCCTGCTTTTCTTTTGTAAGTCTTTCTAATTGTACTTTTGCATTTAACATGCTAGCCTTTTGGTTTTTCCACATCACTGCACATCCTGACCATTGGGGTGAATTTGCTGGAACATCTACTTCTAGGAAGATTGTGACCTTTTCCAGTCCAGCAAACTGACAGAAATTCTGCTTTGTAGAGGTGGTGACACCTGCCAATGATAAGTTTATAAAGTACATTTGTTCAGCAGCACCTGGCTGCTACTTACCATCTTAATTCTTATGGAAGTGAGGGTGCACGTTATTTCGAATCCTGTAAAAATGTTTTACTTTATTTCTGGTCTTTCTTTTGCAAATGACTGTATTTGCTGTTTTTTGCTTCTTTTTATACATTTTTGCTCATTTTGTACCAGTAATAAACAATCAGAGCAAACATACTTCAAAGGTTTTCATTACAGGTGTAAGATGTCATCAACAGCCACCCAAATGAAACAAAAGTCTGCCATACAGTTGACACAGAACAGATGCAGATTTTGCTGAAGCTAATCACCTCAGTCTGCACAAATGCAATCTTCTTCTCAAATCAAAACCTATAAACCTGTGTCTATATGCTAAATCTACACCACCATTTATGAACATTAGGGATTGCGGAACATCTCAAACAAGCCACTTCCATCTTGACTGTACTTCGTCAGCAGATTAACCAGGTTAAAATAAAATGGTTTCCATATGTATTTCTGTTTCTGGTGATATATGGCTTCTCCGTGCTTGCTAATGAGCTACACTAAGCGCAGGGGTCATCTGGGAAAAGATGGTTTGCAGATTGAGTCCAAATCCCACAGTCAGTGAATAAACTAAACAAAGCCTCACCTACAAAGAGTAATGCTCCAACAACTTTTCTTGTTGTAATTCACCCTTGGATGAAGTCAGCTGAAACAGGATGTTGTCTATCTCTCAGTGGTCCAATAGTTCTCTCTGATTTATGCTCATTCAGCAGGAAGACAGAGGTCTCATCATGTGTCCCTTAGCAAAAGGTGTTGATGAGCATAAGTGGCCCTGTCAAAAGCCCCTATTGTCCCCTTAGGGATGGACATCTGCCCTACCTTTGTGCTTGCTCCTCAACAGGAGACACACTCCTTTTACCATGTAGGAGTTTGAGCCTGTGGTGACATGCGTGGGCTCACTCTTACCTTGTGGAGCAGCTCGGCTCTTTGAACATCAAGGTGGTCGGATGTAGACAAAAAGCTGCTTGTCAACACCTATCTTGTCCCAAAACACGAGACTAAGTGGGCGTACCTTGTAGGGACGTGAGCTGTTACGATGCGGCACAAATTTCCGGCCTCTAGTTTGTTACTGATCCGGCTCACACAAGTAGATCTTTGATGGATTTGATTTCAACTTTAACACATAAGCTGGAGCAGAGCTCTGCATACTCAAATGGTTTTTGATATGAAAACGAGAAGTAAGCAGAATGATATAATTTGAAACGTGTGGTATAGTTAAACGAGGTTCAAATTTTAATGAGAGAGGGCTTGCAACTGTTTGGATCGGCCATGTGTTCACCAAACGCTGCTCCAGTTAACGAGGGTTGGAGCGCAGCAGCTTGCCGCCAGACCAGAGGCTTTGCACCCAGGTGCCAGAGCGCTTGTTGTCGTTTTGACGAGGACAGCAACAGGCAACCAGCATCTGTGCCAAGCTTTGGTTGTAATTCAACCAGTGCCCAAATGACCATGAAACCACAAGCCATGGATCAAAGCCAGGGGCATGGATATGGATCTCTTTAATGTTGCGGTCTTCTGTTGGTTGATCGGGATTTTAAATGACAGCCATTTATCAAACACACCATCTGAATTTACAGCTTTATATGATGTCAGTTCCACTGAGAGAATATATCTGTTTGTCACTAATGAGTCTGTGGCCCCAGGGAAACAAATTTACTGTTGCCTTAAAGATGTGTCCCCACCCTAACAAACGTTTCATGTTAATTTGTTCAACTCAAACATGTGGGTAGAGAGAGGGCAGCTTTTCATGTGTCCCAGTGGGGCTTTCGGCAGAAACTGTGTGCAACCTTGCAAGATCTAACCATGCTCACAGATCTTTGATTCTGCTGTTGGGCAAATTTCATTCTGATGTTGGCCGTCTGTGAGGGCCCATATTTCACGGCTGTCATTCACAAGTGGTGGTCTTAGTTTGAAAGAGAATGGATAATCCCTGTAACATCAGCCTTAATCAAAATCACATTGTCTACAGAAATTGGCCCGTGGTAAGACTTGGAAGTTTATCCTGATTTTAACTTTGATTAGACCGGGTCTTTGGAGTTGGATGGAGTTGCCCACCATACTCTGCTCTTTGATCTACTAGAGCTCTTGCAGGAAGCTTTAGTACCCCTAATCAGCAGTGCATGGACCAGTCCAAGCTTCCCTGAGGGGTGCAGAGAGAACACTGACCCATAATGTGAGCATTAAGGGGTGAGACTGAAAGGAGAAAACAAGGCCAGATTGGCAGACGCACAGTCTGGCTCCATAACCTCAGGGTACTCCTATGCCTAATGTCACATGGTCATTAAATCAAGGAGCCTCCATTAAAGTGGACACAACTGCTTCTGATGCCAGATCTAACACACTGACACTCTTTATGTGAGCGTTACAGGGACCATTGCCCAGCACACAATTGTTAACAATAAGGGAAGTTTGTCAGTGCTTGAGGGCAGTGATAAATTAACAAAACACTGCTCCTTGACCAGAGGCGTAGCATACCATATTGTAAAGATTATCTTGTATAGATTACAGTCCATTTTTTCTCAGGATGTATATCAAATGATAGCGCAGAAGCTAACTATTAAAAATAATCACAGTTTAAAAAAATTATATATTTAATTTTTTAAGAAAATAAAGTCATAGTAGCCTTTAAACTGTTAGTTGTAAATGGCAGTTTAAACCTGCTTCTCTGCTTTGCACAACGGCAAACAGAGTACTTTGTAAAACTCTTGTAGCCAGACTTTCTTGTGAGTTTCTAAAGTGCTCTTGGTAAAACCCTTGTTGATTCTGTTCATCTGAACGTGGCGTTTTCAGTGGGTTAAGGTTTCGTCACTCATCCAAGTGACTTCTTAAGTCTCTGTTGGATGCAGGTTTCCCCAGCCTTATACATTTGCATAGTGACTGAAACTAGCCCACTGACTGTGAGGTCAGTTTCTTTATCATTAATATGCAAATTTCCATGATCACTTTTCTATGGCCACGAGTACCATTCACAGAGAGCTGGGGAATGACTGCAATCATCGCACTGTAAAATGGTGAAAGATGTACCCTTAGGCTGCTTTTCGATTTTGAGATGGTCTTGAGTTTATGAAGTTTATAAACTTCTCTGTTCTCCAGGCTTTCTGAAGGTCTTTCTTTCTTTGGACATTGGCTGCTTTTTCACTAACTTTTTGTCCATTGTTTATATGTGACTATTTCTTTTTGTTTAACTACTTAACACTAGCCAATGAATCATTCATGTGTAAAAATGGCACCTAATTTAAATGATGAACCAGACACATAAAATAGGCAAAGAACAAATTTAAATTGAATCTTTAGGTACTTTGTTGTCATCAGCTTGTCACAAAAACATTTCTATAGTTCTACCAAAATAGTTCTGCCTAATATAACAATTTCGCAGGCATACAATTGTATTTGCACCAACAGGGTGATTCCCAAAGAGCTATTAGTCAAGAGCATGTGATATTTTAGCAAAAAAGGAAATTGAGGAAATTGGTACGAGAAGAGGGAAAAAAAGAAGTGACAGGCCTGAAAAAAATATCTACAACAGATGAACAGTATCTGAAAGTCATGTCCTTAAGAAATAGAAAATCGTCCAGGACCTGAGAGATGCATTTGACCCTTTAGTGGATGTACATTTTACTGAAACGTCATCAGAAATGGTCTCAGAGGAAGGGCGTATGTCAAAAAGCTATTCTTAAGGAAAGGGAATGGGGGAAAATGTTCAGTATGCCAGATTTGATATTAGTAATACTGTAATCCATAATTTAAACCAGCTGAGCTTGATGATGATGATGAAGGGTACACCATATAAACTGGCTGGAAAACACTTTTTTAAAAACTATTATTGTTCATCTTTGAGCAGGGAGAGGTAAGAATTTGGTTCCCATGGGGAATGTGTGTGCTAAAATCCAGGGCTGTCCAGTTTTATGGGGAAACTCAGCAGCGTGTGCTAGCCTATAGCTAAGTCTTGGTTGGAGACCCTTGTGCTTCAGAATAATGTTGAATGAGGCTTGACTTCTGTTTCTGGTCACAGGTTGTTTTCAAAGGTCACATGTCTGCTTTGGTCTGTGTCTTCTGCAGTTTTGGGTTGTTGGACTTTGTTCCATTATAATCCACAGAAGATGCCGGTGCCTTTTAAAACCTTTATACACATTTTTCTTGTGTAACTGTGTGATTTTCCAGTTCACAAACAACACACTTGATTTGACCTATGTTTGCGTTGCCCCCTTTCCCACTCACGTTGATTTGGTTTAAAGCGCTCAAAAGTGAATAAGGAGCTGGACTCACTCTTCAAAACAGACACACAAGTCTAAAAAAAGTTTCTAGTATACAAGTAGCACCATGTTTCAGATAGAACAACAAGATTACGGTCCTGATATCTCTAATAAGAGATTAGATGTGGCAAAAAAACACCATTGCAACTCCAAATGTGTTTGTCCTCATGTTATTCTTAACCCTTCTACTCTTTCTTTTATCAGCAGGAGGTTTCTGAGCTGTCTCCAGAGACAAAGCATTACCCACAGAGGCTATAAACAGGAAACAGCAGCGCTCTCTGGGTTTGTCTCATTGGAGTAAGACAACCTCATTTGGGAGAATGAGTGACACAACCCAGAACACACAAACCAAAGGTCCTAAGTATCTATTACGTATCAGGCTTTATTTACCTACTTGACACCTTAATCCTCCACTTGTTGACATGGCGAGTGGAAATTTACTCATGAGAGCATCGATCTAGCCTGAAAAAGTAATGGGATTCAGAAAGGAAATGCACATGGATGGGAGAAATACGTCATTGTTGCACTGAAGGCATGTGAAAGAGAGGAATTCTAGAGGAAATTTTGTGAATCACGATTACTGGAAAATGAGGAATTTATGCTTTTACTTCACTTCCTTGGGAATTTCAGGCAGCATGAGTTTTGTTATCTTTCGACTCTCAGGACAATAACCTGAGTAAAAACAATGTCTATTAATCAGCAGGAAATGTTTCCTTGAAAGGTTACAAGTGTTTTTGGAAACTTGTGGAAAGTTGCTTCATGGATCACAATAATGTGCTTCGTTTGAATTATTTGTCCATGCCTCTCTTACAAACCCTAACTCTTTAGCCTCTATCACTTGGACAAACGCACGCCCACATACAGATGAGGCTCATCCGAGTGGGAGTCTAACCTGACTGACTTGCAGCTGTGTCAGCAGGAAAACAAAAAAAAGGAGAAAAAAGGAGGCAGGGGACTGAGAAGAGATAAGAAGAGGGTGTTTGTGTTGTCCCGCCCCTTCCTTCAGTCCCTGATGTTCTACTTGACACATGTTGAATGTGTCTGGTCTTCATAATGTTTAGATGTTTGATTGAATCAAGCCCTCCTCTGTCTTTGTATCTGCACTTTGTTCTGTAATGACTGAGTCGGCATATGCAGGTTACCGCTAATGGAGCCGATGGGAATGATGAAGTGCTCATAACTGACAGACGCCTGTCGGCCTGATTTGAGACGGACTTTAGGACTGTCAGTCATCGGTAGATTTGAGAATGATGATTCAGAACTCTTCTGACTGACTCTGATATGTGAAGGGGGAAAGTTGGCTCGAGTGCATTCGAGAAACAAAAACAAACAAAAAGTCGCACAGCATGTTAAACACACTGTAAATTTCTTAATAACTACTGATATTAAATCTACTTTAGAGATATGTAAGCCCTGCAGTAGACTGGCGTCTGTCTAAGGTTTACCACACCTATTGCCTAATGACAGCTTGGATGAGCTGTTATTTGGTAAGAGTGTGAAGTATGAAGATGTAATCAAAGTTGTTTACATCTTTATAGTTAATGCAATGTGTGATATTTCTTCATCAAACTTTGCACATTAATAATCATTTTTCTCTCACCAAATAAAGCAGCAAATACCAAAAATGCAGTTCCTCTTGTGGCCCCTTGGTGGCTGTCAGATAATCTGAACCTCTGAGGTGCTGATGATTCTTGAAGTAGCTTTAGGAAGATTATTAAAAGTCCAAGGATTCTTTTCTTTGGTGAGTGAAATTCTAGTATTTTATTAATCTGTGACTTGGCAGAAAATATCAGGTATCTTTGTTACATCCATACAGATTAACCCATTTTAGGTCAAATGTTTAGGTCAAACTACCATAACTTTTAAACAAATAAATAAATCAATAAATTCTAACGGTTTCTAAAAGCAGCAACTTTTTACTTTCACTGAAAAGCATGGAGTTGCTGCTTTCAGGAAGCGTTGGAATTCTTTTAATTGAGTAAATGGTTGACAAGTTGCGAAGGTTTAGAAAAACAAAAGTTGTGATCCTGGGTCATTTGACCCTGTAGTTTGAGTTTTCCTGTGTTTTTGTAATTTGGTATTATGTTTTATGTTTAAGTCCTCTTTCGTAGTCTTAAGTTGATTCTATAGTACTGTTACGGATTCAAATATTGGGGATGGATACAAGAGGAAAACCAAAAATAACCACACTGGTCCGGCCGGGTCAAGTCAAACGATGATTTAATGAACACACGCGTGGGAGATGGACACCATACAGCAGACAGCATCAAATCTCATTACAGACTCCACACACTCATTGTTTTATGAAAATCAGGGTATTAGAACGCCCCCTCATGCGTACAGGTGGTACAATACAGTCAATATTGACAACTTTAGACACAGCAAGAAAAACATTCTCTTCGTCTCGAGGACAGACACTTGCTCCCACGCCTCTCCTTAGAGCAAACTGTCCCCTACGGAGACACAACATTACAGCTGCAAGGTTTTTGCAAATTATCAAGTTGACCTGTATATACTACGCTGAATCAGGGATACAATATTAAATGAAGGTTAGTTTAATGAACTACCACTACTTAAAAACTAAATGAAAAGATATAACTGAATAAAAAATCACAAAGAATCACATGATATCAGTGTTATGTAAGCGCGTGCAACCTCCTGGGCCCAAAGTCATCCCACACCATGGATCAGCCAGTCATAACGCTGACTGAAGTTTTTGACCTTTATTAACTCGGGCACAACTCTATAATGAGCAACAACCTGCCATATGTATAAGGTGATCATGTTTACACCTGCAAAGAGAGATCATATAATTATTCTGACACCTGTAAATAGAAAATTAACACCAGGTTATAGCAATCACTGTAATACAAATGTTAACTGTAATGTCAATAGCTTCAATCAATGTTTAATACAATGCTTATTAAATGATTCTGATATAATGATGATGCTACTGCTAAAAATAAAGTAAAACACCCCTTTTTACCCGACAGTACCTAGGTTATTCTGTTAAGCTTTTTGATTATGAGATTCCCCCTTGTGTCTTTGCCCTCTGTATCCATGTGGCTGTGATTATCTTTGTTGTGAGTTTGTGTGTCTTGCTTCCATCATGTTTCATTCTGTTCCTACTTGCCTGTCATGTTATCCATGTTTCCCCCGTCGTGTCTGTCTGCGCCTCTGTGCATGTGTTCCCATTACTTCCTGTTTTACTTTGGTAGTCTCCTGTCTGTGTGCGCCATGTTTTGCTTTGCTTCTCTTACTTTGAAGGCACCATGTCTCATGTGTTATGTTTAGCTTTGCGTCCTCTGTCTCGTTGTGTGTAATTTGCCCCAGCTGCGTTCCCCATGAGTTTCCCGTTCCCTCGTGTTTCCCTGTGTATTTAAGCCTTTTGTTTTCTTCTGTCCAGCGTCGTGATCTCCCTCCTGGCTATGTGTCTCTCCCTGTATTCAGATTCTTAGGTTTTCCAGTTTAGTTTAACATCACCTTTTCCCAACAAATAAAGCTGTGTGTTTGAGTTCACATCTCGCCTTTGAGTCTGCATTTGTGTCCTATTCTGCCGCTACACAGCTGACCCGTGACAAAAAAGTTGTAAAACACCTTTCTAATGCCAGTGACAGATTAAACAAAAAAAGACCCCTACTAATTAGTGGTTTGATAATATTGAATCAATTGCACTTTGCTGTTTGACAGAAGCTATGAAATTACACTGTGAAACTGCTTAAACTGCAAAGCAAAACGGAAAACTGCAGCCAACCAAAGCCAATCAAAATTACTGACATGCTAGAAATGCATCCATCAGTGATCCATCAGGCAATTAAGTTAAACACTGTAAAACTGCATCAAAGAACAAGGAACGTTGCAGCGATTAGGCTTTGATTTTAACTAAAACATTAAAAGGGTACATTTGTTTTTCTGCTAAAATCAATCAAATTCTTGTTGGGATTTTTCATACAACAATCAAGAAAATCAAGATATGTAAATGACAAAACATAAACACAGCATTTGCTGAAGTGGAAACATTATTAAAGTGCTCACTCTGGCAAACGAGGAGAAACTGAGCCTGCTCCTACACAGACTCCCACTTTGTGCACTAATTTTATATCTGGTGGTGTTAGACTGTGCTAGGTGGAGGCTTTTGTTACATTCAGCCGAGCAGTAATGTGAGGACAACACATGAACCCAAATAAACCCCAGAAGCTTCCGTGGAAGATTTATCGTTTAATAACATACACTTATATAAAAGACGTGAAATTTCATGCTGGTAAATTATTCAGGTAACCTATTAAATAAGCTTTGTAACGGGGTGGAAAAATCAACAAATTACTGATTAATAATATATCAAAGCAGTCGTTATTTATCTACTTTTACTGTGTCAAGTTTGATTCGTCGAGTGGCCAATAAAAGCACTCTGAGCAGCTTCAAATATTTACTGATTGTAGTTTGAAGTGAATTCTGTAAAATGCTGCTTTGACACATACACAGCAGGTCTACTTATAACTTTGATGGCCACGTATGTATTGAGGTGCTATGTTAGTTAAAGGGTTTGAGTTGGAGAGATTCAGTTTTGGCGAGAGTTCAATAAAGCACGTTATGCACACTGGAGTGATCGTAGTTTGGACATTATTGTATTAGAGAAGCATCTTTGGACAGAAATACATGACATTCGTGTGTGTCGGTTATCTTTTTTCTAACACAAACACAGAACTCTAAATGTGCATATTATGTGCACATTTGTGTTACCGTACAATATAATGAAGATCACATGCATACCCACCAAGGAACACACACATGCACACACGCCACATCAGACAATCCCCTTGTTCTCTTCGATATTAGGGGCTGCGGTTCCCAAACAAGCATCATGACATGTTTCTTTGTTTCTCTGCTTCATCCCTCTTTTTTCTTATAGTCGCTGGTGTGGGGAAACTCAACCAACTCCACTTTTTGCTCCTATTCCAAAAGAACAACAATTGTTAGTTGTTTTCTGCCATCTTTCTTTCTCGTCTCTGTGGACCAAACACAAGACAATGGCTCATTCAGAAAAGGCCCTGTGAGTGTGGTCAAGTCAAAAGAAGGGTTTCAGTGTTAGTGCAGCAGTGATTGGACACATCTGGATGGCCAGGATTTTGTTAAACTTTATGCTTTTTATACTCCAGAGTCCAACGGTTTGTTTTAAGGCTTAGCACTTTACACAAGCTATACCTTTAAGGTTCTGGTTTATTAATCATCTACTTTCCCTGTCCTGACTGAGTCACCTGTAGGTATTCCAGTCACAACTCTATTTCTTCACCCTTTAATCTAACATTTCCCCCCTTTATTTTTTGTTTTTGCACCAGACTAAGTTCCTGTCGTTTCCACATAGAAGTGTGTAGCAAATTACATCTTCACTTGGAATCCATCAGTGGGCAGGGCCGATTACAGAGAACTGTTTGTCTACTGTATTGTTCCCATGGTTGCCAACGTGTCTGACTCTTCAGTGGGCATTGTTAGTGGCTGTGACTCAGATGGAAACCCAGCACAATGTTGTTTTAGAAGCTTTATCATGTGTGACTGTAGCACTTTATCTTTACGATCCCTGATGTGGTTGATGGTTAAATGTGCTGTAGTATGGGGCTCCGCGTGTTTTGTGGTCTTGTTTTTTTGTCTAGTTAGATGATGCTGAGCTGAGCTGCCAGATCCCCCCGAAGCATCTCTGTATTACCATTTAAAAGGAGAAAGCAAGAAACATTATATGCTATAGGCCACAAAAAACAGGCTAAGTTTAAATTCGGGAGTTTTTGCATCTGGGTATAATTTGCTAATTTTGTAGCTCCCTCAGGAATTAATACTGTCTTCATTTTTTTGATATTTATATCTTTAGTTCTGCTCTGCAATCCTGCAGAATTCAGCCTAGTTTATGCCTGTATGCCCTCCCTTCTCTGCTCTTTACACATGGGGCTCTGTGGTTTTGGGTTTGGTCCAGAATACAACTCTGTGGTCAGCCACTACTTAGGAAGACTGAATGAAACAGGAGCTCAGTTTCCCTCTCCTCACAGTAGCACCTACCTAACATGTCATCACATTTATACAGACAGACAAGCAAGAGCAAACTGTGGCTGAGTTAGCCCAGAACGAGACATTGGCCTGGAATAGAATGCCCCGGATCCTTGGGGGTTAGACAAAACAGCTCCCTTGCTCTAATGCAATATTCAAATCAAGCCTGTGTCTGATGTTGCAGTGTGCCCAGCTGCTGCAAAGCTGTCCTTCCTTATCATTGTCCACGCTGAGTCACGCTCCCCACGCAGCCACTGCCTCCACAGCCTCTTGACATTCTTGGTTCTGCTCGAGGGCAGCAGGGGTGAGCACGCATGTGAAAAGACGGGCAAATAGAAATGCATGCACCCATGTGCTTGGAGAGCTGTAGATAAGTAAGAACATGGTCTATACAGCAACACATGCACATATTTGGACTCGTGCGGTCGTCTGGACAGAGTTAGATGTGTGGTTTTGGGAGATATTCAGTCTATGCGGTCATAACAAGAGTAAAAGTGATGAGCATATAGATCCATGTTTACATTTAAATCAACCTGTGCTTGCTGTTTTTCTCAATTACTTCGATGCACTTTGCACATCGAGAACATCTTTTCTGACCACCATTAATGCGCTTCTCAAAACAGTTAAGGCATTTCTTATAACAGATTCACATGTGTAAAAGATGCTAAAATAATCAAAACACTTTTAACGTGTTCTAAGGAGCTTGGAAAGAGACACATCTGGATTTCTTTAAGTCCAGATGGTTTTCTTTCCAAGCTCCTTAGACTATGATGACGTGGATGACTGAGAACCTTCACAGACATACTTTTAACGTGTCAAAATATGAAAAGTCAGTCACTTTGACCAATCAATAAAACCCTTTTTCCATTCTTGTAAGACTAAGGCTACATTCACACTACAGGTCTTAATGCTCAGTACCGATTTTTTTTATCAATCCAATTTTTTGAAATAAAATAAAATGTGACAGCAAACACAGTCAGTTATATGGCAGCATCTCAGTGCATTTAGACATGCACACATAATAATGATAATCTGCTGAATTGAAACTGAGCAGCAGAAGTAAGGTGACTTTGAACCTGGCACAGCTGTTGAGGTCAGAGTATTTTTTTTAAACTGTTGATCTACTGGAATTTTCCAGCACAACCATCCCTTTCTAGAAAAAGGTTCAAAAAAAGAGAAGAAAAATATATACAATAATAAATATATTATCAAGTTAGGTTCGCTGTTAACCAAATGTAGGTTACTCATGTTGGATTGCTAGTGATAGTTTTTAAAAGCATTAGTTAATTCATGTGCTGAGACAATGGTTTCAATGTCTCCCTTCAGATCTACCCTCATTGTTATTTCATCAGCATAACAAATTAACCAGGGATGGCTACAGATGATTTCATTATCACTCTTTTAAGCTCCTCTCCTGGATGGTCAAAGCCCTAAAAATCACTCTTTATGAATACAATCAGTTAAAGTAGCTTTTTTCCCATGACAATAATCCCTCCATACCATACATGTTCAAACTGGAAAGTGAACAAGAAAAGTTAGTGTACAGGGGTCTCTACATATGGCAATGGAGTTCATATACACTCTTAGAAAATTTATAAATTACAATTATTTGGCTGATTATATTTTTAAACAGTGAATAATGTTAATGATTGTCGGCCATGGAAAGTTTTTTTTTTCTTAGGCCTGTAATGCAGTGAAACCAAAGCTGTGTGTTTCTGAGAATGCTGTGTCATGACCTTGACTGATCTTTCTGGTCATGATATGCTTTCTACAATAAAAACACCACAATCACATTGATATCAGTCCCTGTGTCTGTTACAGTTAAGTGAAATTACATTCACTGTATTTGAATTTTTATTACAGTTACTTCAGCACGGAAGCAACTATTTAGAGCTCTCCGGCTTATATGCGTCTTATTTGAAATAAATGGACAACATGCATTAATGCTCTGTGGTGATTCCCACATAATAACTGCTCAGGAAGCAGAATTCTGATCTATAGTGAAGTGGACAAAGATAGCCAGGAAGGATGTGGCTCGGCCTGTGCTGTGCTGGCTCTTCCTGGCTCTGTCTATGTACTATATATGTTCACAGGCAGGGTTACACTATTCCACATTCTCCCTAGCTCATAAAACAAGTCGTCACGTTGTATAAGTGAGTTTATAATTCAGTTTGAGCATGCCCCAATAAGTCCCACAGCTCCCTTAAATAGAAACTTTCAGAGAACTACAATATCTTCCTGCATATTTTATGAACAGCTATATTTTTGTCATTCCTGCACTGAAAATAGGGTAAAGATAAAGTTTGTGGTTCTGTCTGTACAATGAGCTGCTCCTTTTATAGACTTGACGGTCATTGTGTTTGTCTTCATGTGGTTTCAGCACAGGACACAGTGGCAGTGACCTCTGGAGCTGAGTCTTTACAGTGGCACCATTTAAAACTGAGAACCTTTGCACTGATTAAAGAGGCTGATGGAGCGTGGTGGCATATTTAGCAAAGAAACAGTAAATGACAGTTTACATAAGAGGAACGGTATTTAGAAAGAAATATATGGTATCATGCTGCAGTGGCCCAAAAACCCAAGTCTGTATATGAGCGAGATACATTCAGTCATAAAAAGTATCATCACTATGTAAATTACAGCCTTTTCTACCCACTCAAAAAGCATGTCATGTAGGGCAGGACTAAAACCAAATGCCTCTGGGAAAGGAGCGAGTGAAGCCAAGGCATTACACTGCTTTTCTGTGGTATGATATGACATAGCATAAAAAGTGTCCAAAGATATAAAATTTGCTTTTATTCCTGTCGAAGTGTTTGCATTATCAGCAAAAAGTGTTTACTTTACATGTTTACTTCAACTCACTAATTTAGTTCCAATTACAAGCTAACATTTGCAGCAGTACATATGCTAGTGTCTTAGGAAGCTTTAGTATATGCTCAGTCCTACCCAGTATCAGGTATCTAGGTGTTCAGTTGTCTTCTACACTCTGCATCAAACAACAACCTCAAGGACTGAAAAATGAAACTGAGAGTGACTATACTGCAGTTCCTCTAGTGACTATTTGAGACTGGCCTCATTTACTCCCTGGGATGGAAAATCTTTTGTTTTATAACTCATCCATCCCGATACTGGAATAAGGGGTGTGGCTAATTTGACTCATAGCTGTAACAGTTTGGTGTCTAAAACATCAAATTGGTGTTTCCAGGATTTTACAGAGCCGACCAAAAATGTAGCAGAAGTGGTCGGTCAGAAATATCTAATAAATCTAGAAAACTGATATACAAACTATGATTTTCCAGCTCATGTGTAGCGCTGCATGCTATTGCAGATATATAATGTGAAAAGTGGAGCTGCATAAGAATATAAACGCAACATTTTAATGGGCAGTTATTCTGCAAAGTGCTAAAAGTATTTAGAGTTTTTATTTTTACTTTAAGTAAAAATAATAATCTTACTTTAGTAGCTTAATAGTTTTAATAAGTTGTATATTCAAATATACTTAAAGTTCCTAAAGGAAATGCTGTGGGTACATGAGTACATTTCCTGGGGGGTGATGGTCCGCCCTTCTAGTCATGCCCCTGGTCTGCCCCTGATCTGCAAGGCCTCGGCTAATTACAGTTACTGAAACTGACCTTTCCACCATGTTTGTTGGGCTTTTAGCAGCATTTTTAATGGAATTATCTGAATATCAAAACCTGACTGCATTTGCGCTACAATAAGTTTGTTCTTCAGTTTAGTGGATAATACTCTAGTATTGTATTACTCTGTCAATTAGCTCTAATTAAAGCAGATGTCTCAACCTTGCTGACCAAGGTTTCTGGCATTAGGCGATAAATTATGACTTCTGATACCATATAACAAACATGGCAACAGCCAACGAGTGGCTTCAAAATGCACATCCAAAACTATATAATGACTGATGTCACAGTCAATGTTTTATACAGTCTAGGTCTGCATCCCCTTGCATTCCATCAAGATGGCAAGGAAGCATGCTACTGCTGGCTGATCAGTCTTAAACTGGACCTATTAAGATTTCCTGTAACAGTGAGCAAATGTCAGTTTATATCAGACTGTTCTTATGCTCTGTTTCTGCCATTTTTCCCCCACCCTTAGAGTTTTATGATGAGTTATTCTTTATAATGTTATCTCAAGCACAGAAAGAAGCCCCAGCCACTTGTTGTTCAAACCTTCTGTTTCAAATGGACAGCAAATAAACAGAAAGTTGGCTTGAAGCTAAAATGGCTTTTTTTTTTTTTCACACAGTGGATGGACTGAGGGCCCAGTATAAGCAAAATAAGCAATGTATCCAACTGTGACTCATGCAAATCTACTCCAGGAGAGTCCAAGATTAAAAATAGGAAGCTGCAAATCAGCATATAAGTAACCCTCGAGGGGGTGAACATTTCAGGAATAGATGAATGTAATTTTTTTAACTATCCTGCCTTCATGTTTTAGTAACTAAACTAAAGTTATAGAAATCATCTGTATTAGAAAAAAACAACTTTTACAGTGTGAAAAATTCATAATATTCTGAAACATCACGTTGAAGTTTTAAATCTGCAACAGCACTTTTTTCCCCATTGGGAAATTTACATTCAGATGGGCTGAAGGCAACCCTAGGGCACATCTGCAGCCAATCAGAGCAGCTACCTGCATTTATTTAACACCGAATACATCGTCATGCTCACCTGTGTGAGCAACATAGCCTTTCTAACAAGGAAACTACTACAGGTAGCTGCAAAAACAACCATAGAGTAATAGTATGAAATTTACTCTATTATGTCTCTAGACCTCCTACTCACATTCACTACTCTTAAACTCTCAGAATAGTCAGCACAGTGTGGTCATAATTGCACAGAATAAAAAGCTCCTAGTCCAAATGACTGGTTATTCTATTTAATAATACATGGAAGAAGAATTTCTCGTGGTGGTAAATTATACATGAAAACTCTGGCGGTGAATTACAGACCCACCATGCAAAGGTACATGCTGAAACAACGCTTTGTGACTGGCGGTAACCAGCTGAGAGGCTGATTAGTGTTCATGCTTGGAGATTGTGAGTGCAAAGGTTGAGTTAAATCACTGTTACAGTTTTTTCTGATTGCTTAAGCACATTTTTTGTAACTATTGGCTATTTTTGCAAAACTCTACACACAAATAAGAAAACCTGTCACCCAATTATCAAAACATTGTAGTTCTCTTGCAAAAGCGAACACAGCTAGATTAACTCTTCACACCTTCGTAAAAATGGTGTTTTCGTATCAAACAGTACACACAAGCCATCATCTACTAAGCACACAATGCGCCAACTGCACACTGATGGTATGAATACAAAACACATCTGGCTTTTGCTTTCTCTGTGTACAGATGTCAATTGAACATTCTGCCTCTGCCCCCAACATCTGGACGTCTAGCAATTCTGTAAAGTAACAATTTCAGTATTTTTGCATGTATGGTACTGTTGTGTTTCTCATTAGAGTATGGCAGTGCTACAAAGTACTAACCGATTCTCATTTCGAAATGTCCTAATGATGCTTGCCACAGTGTAGCGGCTCAGTTTAGGCTGAACCCGTTGGCCAGCTTCCCTCAGGGTCATCCCATGGTTGATGACATGGTCCACTATTGTAGCCCTGATGTCATCAGTTATTCTGTTTCTTACTCTTCTTACCCTTCCTCTTTCCCCTCCTCGTCCTCTTCTTGCTCCTCTTTGTCCTCTTCCTCTAACTTCCTCTAACCCTCTTGCTTCTTCACCTCCACGTCCTCTTCCTCCAACTTCTTCACCTCCACGTCCTCTCCCTCGGCCTCCTCTGATTCTCACTCTTCTCACTCTTACTGCTCCTTCCATTGTACTCCACATAGACAGCTTACCTGTGGCCTGTTTATAGTGCTTAGGCTGATTGCAAAGTGGACTAATTATCTAAAACAGTTTTCACATCTGAAAGTGTGCCAGACAGTTGGCAAAATAGTGTTAATGATAGCCATACATGTGTATAATTTTGCTAGGAGTGTGTTGGAAATTTGGTAATTGAGTGTAAGCAGTGAGTTGTGCCTACAGTTTTGCAAAGTGTGTGTTACAAAATTGCAAACTGAGTGCAAAGCAGTGTTTGTGCTTTTAGTTTTGCAAACTCAGTGAGTGGTTTTGCTATAAGTGTTAATAGTTTTAGGAATTGTGCTATAAGAATCACAGTTAGGGTTTAAGCATTCAGAAAAAACTGTAAACACAAACAAATTTGTGAGTGGAGTGCTATATAAATCCAATCTATTATTATTATTATATTTTTAAAGAGGAAAACTGACAATATTTATTTGATTAGATAAGTGAAATTAATGCATTTTTTTCTTACACCCTGTGTGTTCATGGTTTTCTCTTTTTCAGCCTTTAGAGCGCTGACGTACTGACAGCTCATATCGGAGCTGGCCTTGGCTCGTGCAGCCTGGAGTAAGTGATTTACTACGTGTGTCACTCATCCTTGGCCTTTAAGATGAAGTCATAAGTCTAGCAGATGTTCGCAGGCAAAACTGCACTTTGAAATCAGTGTGAGCCCTCTACAGGTCAAGTAAAGAACTCACTTTTATACTCGCGAACAAAACTTCCCTTATAAAATAAACCACAGGCACAAGATGATCCATCTGTATTCCTTAAATTTAACAGGATGCATTATCACTCAAGCACCCAGCCTTTATTAAATATGGCAAGTGCATTGTATAAGCAGTGGAATACTTAATTTTGACACCTGCTATGAGGTTCAAAGTGGTCCTCTCCTCCATCCCCCCTTTTCTATTCCGAGTGTTACCAGATGTGACCTGAGCAGAATCGCTGACTGAGCGCACCTTTCATGGAAATGAGGTAAGACTTATGATTTGCCCCAGAGCCCTAAAGGTCTGCCTGGAACACAAAGAGAGGAGCGCTTTGGAAATGTTGAGCTGATAGTGCAGAGCAGAGTCTGCCTCTGGTGCACAGAAACCCTTTTATTAAAACAGTGTGTGGGGGGAAAATACAATGTGATGTTTCTCTTTTTGGGTAAGGCAGCACGCTTCACACCTGAAACTGACATATACCAGTCAGATATGAAGTGCATCTTTGTTCGAAGCATGTCTTCGCTCAGAGATTTTTTCACTGCTTTTCATCACTATTATACATACATCTACTGTGTACAGTACTGAACATCTGTCTTCACAGACCCCTTATTTACTGGTTTAAACTTACAGAAACATCATTATTCCAATTTCCCCCAATTATTTTTCAAGCTCACGCTCATGTATCCTAACAGAGTTTTACCTGAAAGCTGTTTCTGTATTCCTTGAATGATGTCGCCACCTTCAGTCGGACACTTGTACATGCACTGCTTTGCAGAAAATGCTGACATTGGGTTTCTGTGTCATTTGAAGGTGATTAGAGTGAGTCAAAACAGGTTTTTATTTTTAGATAAAACTGTATGATGAAATATATTCTCCATACTGGTAGTAATCACTGAAAGAAGAGAAACGAGTGAGCAGCAGAAGAGGCTAAACAGTTAAGTAATGTTGGAGAGAAGAGGCCGAAGTTGGCCGCTAGTGCAGGGTTGTCAAACTCCAGTCATCGAGACCTACTGTCCTGCAGCTTTTAGATCAGGGGTCCCCAGTCCCAGTCTACGAGGGCTGGTGTCCCTGTAGGTTTTAGATGTGTCCTTGATCCATCACAGCAGATTTAAATGGATAAATTACCTTCTCAACATGTCTTGAAGTTCTCCAGAGGCCTGATAATGAACTAATCATGTGATTCAGGTGTGTTGACCCAGGGTGCGATCTAAAACCTGCAGGGACACCGGCCCTCGCGGACTGAGATTGGGGACCCCTGTTTTAGCACCAGTTTTTGCTGTTATGATTTCAGAGAAACATACAGCACCAAGTCCTCAGTCAGAGTGTTGTGACTCATGTAGCCTAGAAGAGATCATTTTGTTTCCTTTACCACAGCAGCACCTACAGGAGCAAAAGCACTCAGGGATGGGGCACTCGATGCTGTGTCGAGCTACCAAATCGCTGATGTTTTGAAACACTCCTTCGGACTGTGGTTCCAAACGCACAATTCACACGTGATCGAGGATTTTCGGCAGGTAAACCACCTGTCGAAACTCCTCGATCACGTGATGTAGTATGTTTTTTGAACAATGACGGCAGTTCACTTCTAACCGCGAAACATCGTCGTGGTAACTTAAGCTGTGAACTTGCTGTTCCAGGGCAGGGCCCGTAGTTCAACATGCCCAGAGTATCTTTCCGTTATGCGGATTCACTTACCCCAACACCTGCAACAGAATTGCTGATTGTAGAAATGTAGAAATAAATCTAAAAAATAGAAACTAAAATAATAAAGCTGACCCTAATTATTTCTTATTGATCGTCAGAGAGACACGAGGAAACTTTGACGCCGCTGTCTGCACACGGAGCTCTCCGAGGGATCTTCCTGGAATGGTGACGCTGTTTTCGGAGAACTGATTGATCATAAAACGTTGAATTCATTCCTACTTGTTGATCAGGCTAAACAATCTGCTCCGGAGCAGCTTATTTTCAGCATAAAGAGCACTTTGGCCATGTGCACAGATAAGAATTGAGATACCCGGACAAGGGAAAAGACGAAATATTTCGGTAACGCCAGGGTTAACCCTTGGATTTGTGCACCACAATGGTGGTTCACCTCTTATCGAGGTAACAAACTAAAGCAGTTTCCACGCCTGCTTTATTAGGTTACTGTTGCTCACCTTTGACGTTAAAAGTGAATGTGAATGCAGTTTTGCGGCTCTAATGTGCAGCCGCCACCTCGCATTTAATGTTATTGCGCCATAGCTTAATAAAGCAGACGTTCAAATCGCTTTAGCTTCTCAACAGTTCAAAGTCAAATTAATTTAACTGATTGACGAGGTGTGGTATGTAAGGCAGAAAAAGATAAACATCCATGGGGCACAGTTATGTGCTCTGTGCCTTCAGTGTAGTGGCAGCCATCCAAAGTAAATCTTGTAATATGTTGTGGTCCGCCACAATGTTATCATTCATGTCAATTAAAATATCATATGTGAATTGTTCACTGACAGGTTTTAAAGTGTGCTGCATTAAAGCATTTAAACTTATTTTGTGATTTTTTTTTCTGTTATTTTTATTTTATTTTTTGGCTAAATGGTTCTTGTTTTCCTCCTCCTCTTGATCTCCGTGTCTCTCCTCTCTCTCCCTCCACCCTGTTTTTAAGAAGTTGGGGAGAATCCACATTTGGTAACAGTATAACACACTGCTTAGTGATGTGAATCCATCATCATGAATGTGGGCAAACAGAGGGTGCCTTGGCTTTATTATGGATTTGACTTTGACTACATCTCCACTCTTACCTTTCCCCCTCTCTTTCTCTTTCCTGTCTTTATCCTGCTCTCTCTCCCTCTTTGTGCTGTCATGGAAAAAGATTTTACAACCAAATTGACTCTTATCAATTTATAACATGGGCTACTGACATTGAAATTAGAGGCAACCACCTTGCTTTCACCTGGATTTAGCTTCCCCCCCTGTTCATTTAGGTAAAAACAACATGACTAACAATGAGGGGGAAAGAATTACTATAGCTCAGGGTTTCCTTCTGTGCTTGTAAATGAACAATGAAGCCCAGAATAAGAAACTTTAACAAACTAAACAAATTAGCTATAATCCCTAGCAATCGAGCCTACATTAGCTAACTTCCTTAACACTATCTAGTAAACAAATAAGCAGACACTTTTTGAGTCACAGCAATTACCCTGTTTTAATGTAATCTGAACAGTTTGCAGTCTTTCTTGTTAATCTTTAACGTAAAGTTCCTTTTAAATCTGCTCCACCAATTTGTGTCAGTTGTCTCTTCATCTCCATTTTCCAACAGCAATGCAAATCTGATTTATTAACAGCAAACGTGGCTATCGAAGCATGCAAAGTCTGCTGTATCCTTTTTTTAGGGGTGCTGAGGTGAAATTTAGAGGTGCTAGAGCACCCCCAATAAGGGTCTAAACTTGCCAATGCAGAAAATTCAAGGTTAACGTTGAAGTTACCTGGATTTGCCAAAAGCCTGCTTCATGGTACAGGGCTCAGGGCCTAGATTCAGTGTAATCAAAACCTCACACAGAGTGAATAAAACATCAAGGCCATGTCACAAGATAAGACACCCACAGCACTCTAAGTTGTAAAAAACATTAACAAAAATTTCTTCATCCTCCCTTAAGCAAACGCTGAACTGTGACGTTTACTCACATTTAAAGAGTATTGGTCAGTGTGAAGAAGGCTGTTCCAAATAGTTAGAATTACCCTGTGATAACTTAATGACTGTTACCTTTTAATTCATTTTTAAAGAAGCAAAACACATTTAGGCATTTGTTTATTTAAAATATTTCTCTTTGAGTTACTGAACTGAAGCTGTTTTGACACAAATCCTCAAAAATCAACCAAACACACCCAAACTTTGGATTTGCCTTTTTTTCAGGGCTGGGGGCAAACCTGTGTGCTTATCACGATAAACACAGCAGTCTTTGCTTCATCTAGTTTGCTTTCTAAATTGCTTGGTTGTGCAGTGCACAGAATTGATGTCTACTACAGCCACAGCTTGCTGGCTTGAACAATCAAAATGGTCTTTCTTTGTTTGTGTGACGATTTCTCCAAAGCACGTATTAGCCATAATTATTGATCTGGTATATATAATAAGCAGCCTTGTTTAGTGTTGTGCAATGCTGGTCTGCGTCACTGTTTCACAAAATGTCATTATCAAGATATGACAACAGCAGGCCAGTAGGCGTGACCGTGGAGATGGATGTCAGACTGTTTCTAAACCTTTCCAACACAACTGCTTGAAAATGTCTAAGCCCTGCTTTTCCCATCACTACTCAGAAGTGACAAAACCTTAAAATATACCTTACCAATACAATTACTGCACATGTATAGTTTGGGGGACTGTGTCGAATTAGCCTGCTTCATTGAACAAGACAAAGCCCTACCATCTACCACACCTGATACATGGGCTTTTGTTACTCAGCACCTCCCACTAATACACCCATTATTCTCAGCACTGCTGATTCTCTTGCAAATCTACATTCACATACACTGCATTTTCTTAATCTGGCCATTTCATAATATATTTCTTTATTTTTGAGATGTGTGAGAAACTCTGAAGCCCAGAGAATAACAAGTAAGAATAACAAGCAACTTAATAGGATTGTAAAATATATGTTATGTGGCACCAACATAACTGTTGCTATCATGTCATGTATTTGACCATCCAGTGCTGTGACAAAGTATTTCCTCCTTTCCTGATTTCTTAATTTTTTGCAGCTTTTGAAATTTTGCAATTGTCGCATTTCATCAAACTAGTTTGAATATTAGACAAAGACAAGCCAAGCGAATACAACATGTCGTTTTAATGTATTATGTAAAAAAAAGCCTTTTAAGTCATGAATTTCAGTTTCACAGGCCACACCCAGGACTGAATACTGCAACACCTGCTGAATGAAGAAAACCTGTAAACAGAACCTGTCTGACAAAGTGACACAGGAAACAGTTGAGAAACAAAGTCACTGGCATCTGTCAGTCTGGAAAGGGTTACAACGCCATTTCTAAATTGTTGATTCTCCCGCAAACCACAGTGAGAGCTATTATCCACAAATGGAGAAAACTTGGAGCAGTGGTAAACCTCCCCAGGAGTGGACCAAAATTACTCCAAGTGTGCAGTAATGACTCATCCAGGAGGTCACAAAAGAACCCAAAACAACAGTACTGTAGGCCTCAGTTGCCTCAGTTAAGGTCAGTGCTCATGAGTTAATAATAAGACAGAGGCTGCCCAAAAATGGCATTCATGGGAGAGTGCCAAGGCGAAAAAACCACTGATTTCCAAAAAGAGCGCAAGGGTTCATATCACATTTGCCAAAAGACTTTTGAAAAATATTCCGTGGACTGATGAGATGGAAGTTTGAGTCCTGATATAGCTCGTGTAAAATATCATACCAGCAGTCAAACATGGTGGTGTTAGTGTCATGGCCTGGGGCTACTTTACTGTTTCGGGACCTGGATGACTTGCTGTAATTGACAGAACCATGAATTCTGCTTTCTACTATTTCTGGTAGAAAGCAGAATTCATAGCTCTCATGGCAGCCATCAGTTCAGTCCTGAAGTTCAACCACACTTGGGTTACATAGCAGGGTAATGATCTGAAACACAACAGCAAGTCCACCTGATTATCTAAAAAAAACCCAAAATAATCATTTTGAAGTAGCCTTGTCAAAGTCCAGACTTAAATCAGATTGAGATGCTTTGGCCTGGCCTTAGATAGTCCTTTCATGCGCAACAATCTAGCTCAGGGTTGTCCAACTATAGGCCTTGAGGGCCGGTGTCCCGCAGATTTTAGATATCACCTTGGGTCAACACACCTAAATCAAATGATTAGTTCATTACGAGGGCTCTGGAGAACTTCAAGACATCTTGAGGAGGTAATTTATCAATTTAAATCAGCTGTGTTGGATCAAGGACACACCTAAAACCTGTCAGCCCTCAAGGCCTGGAGTTGAACACCCCTGAGAGAACTAAATGAAAACAATTCTGCAAAGAAAAGTGGACCAAAATTCCTCCACAGCAATGTGAAAGATTTGGTGCCAGTTATCACAAACATGTGATTGTAGTTCTTGCTGACAAAGGTGTCACGAGCAGTTATTGGGTTTAAGTGACATGACCACTTTTTCACATTGGGCCAAAAAACAAAATAAACCACATTGACAAGATTGCTACTGTGGAGGGAGATTATGTGTTTTATTTCATGCTAAATTAGAAGGCTAAAAATGATATTAAAGAATCAAATCGGACTTTTTTTGTTACTCTTTTCTCCAACAGTGTTGGACGGCATTTATTCCAAACCTTTTGTTAAAATAAGTATCACCACAGGGTTGGCTGTACGTGATATTTCTCCATGCTTTGTACTGTAGTAATTATTGTTCATCTTACAATGATTGTTTCCAACAGTGCGTGCTGTGTTTTACAGTAATCTACTTCAACCATCTATGTTATACTGGTCATGTGGATTCTGATCAGTCACCAGATTACACAGACACTACAGTCACTGTCTGAAGCATAGCATGCCATGACCACGTGGCCATAATGAGAATTTTGGCTTAATGTAAGATATCAGAAATGATACCCCAAGGACACAGGTGCCCCACAAGAGCTACTATACATTTATTATACATGATGTGATTTGGCATTAGCTAGAGTAATAATATTTTCAGCAAATGGGGGGGAAAGGTTCAAAGCAAAGGACACTCTGGGAGAGAGAGGAAGCAGACAAAGAGAGAGGGTGGGGGTGGGGGGGGGGAAACTGGACATTATCCAGATGCTTCAGCTCAATCTCAGAAATGGCTCTTAGCCTAGAGAATCCTTAAATAACTACCTCTCCCTAACAGAGTGCGATTCAAGCCATCAAAATATTTTGCCACTATTCCTGCTGGCAGACATGCTGTCAGAGCTCGTCATCATTTACACAGCTTATACCAGGTGGCATCATGTCACCATTTGTTTTTCTAAGTCTCATTCCAGGTTGCCGCTGGTGAAGCGTTACAAATCCTGAAGGTGACAGCAGTGGATCCTGCTAGCCTGTACACCAAAGCCACTTTATTAGCGGTCAGCCCGAAGCCAGAACTGCAACAGTGATGCAGACAGCTTCTGAGTAGAATATTAAGACAGTAATTTACAGCTAAACTTCTCTGAATTTCTTGTGTGGTTTTCTAACCCAATATGACCTTTCATAAACTGCAGATATTTATGTAAACAGGGATTTATGGCCCTAAATATTCCATTTTTTCTGTTTGTGTTGTGCATATCTGATCAAATCTGTACATGCTTCAGGGTTTTATACTGGAGTCATTTTTTCCCCAAATGAACGCAAACAAATGAAAAAGTAACCACGAAGCTTCTCAATTGCCTTGTTTTTAAATCCAGTGGAAATGGTAAAAGTTACAGCTTTTTTGTTTCTCTTCAGAGGTTCAAATGCTGCCTGGCAATAATTGACTTGTTTTGCTCCACATTAAGTGGTTTTGCGGGTAAAAGCAGAGTGACTAGCGCCATGCAGATAAACGCAGAAAATAGAAACTTCAAAGCAGATACATAAACCATTTTAGTGTCAGGGTGAGCTGGTAGAGTTTTACGATTGAAAATTGTGTAATTGCACAGTTCAGAAGAAGAAAAATTGACTTCTATCATTGAGACTGTACTTTCTTTAGCTACAAGTATATGAAAGAAGGTCTACCAAAAAGGAAAAGCAAACAAGCTTTGGACTGCAGGCTTGGTCAGTACAGTTCAATAAAATTGTTTTTGCCTGATCTTAGATGAAACGCTTTCAATATGCAGCTCCCTTTTCCTCGGGCACAGGATTTATTTTAGTCAAGTACAATTTATCTTTGATCATATTAGAATTTTTGGCTTCAGCTATATGGTGTAAAGTGGCCTTAACTACAGCACTGAACCACCAGGGCTTCCAGTTCATGTGGCCTTAAAGCACATAATCTATTTGCTATAATTAGTTTCAGCATCAGTACGATAGGCCGGCCATGCGGCTAGCACCGTCTTCCTGGGTAATTTCCCTCATATCTGCTAACCACAGCACCCTGCCCACTATTATTTTCTCCAAGGGCTGGATGACATTTGGAATCATGGTGTAGAAATGTGGGTTCACACAGCAAAGCTTTTGGCAACCAAGCTTTACCACAACAGAGCTAAAGAGGGCAGATAAAGGTTATGAATTTAGTTCTAACCTTGACCGGTTAGAAAAGGTCACTGCTGTTTTTGTAGGGAGTTCATTTACAAGTTGTTTCAGAAAGTCATGCTTCGTATGGTATGTTCTGTTGCAGAGTCAGACTTTTGAATACCAAGAATAACAACACTACATACTGTTTACATCAGTAAAGATGTACAGATGTTTGTACACATTCATATTCATAGCAATAATTTAATTATTAAACAATTAAAAGTTGTCAGAAATTACAGTGTATAATGAATTGGGTAGTACCAGTAAAACAAGGCTTCAAGACTTCTTCCAAATAAATGTGTCTAAATTCGCTGCTTCTCAGCTCAAGGACAGCAATCTCTCAGAAGACAAAGGGGGCCGGAGCACACTGATTAATTTGCAGTCTTTAATTTTACAAATACTTAAGGGCTGTGAATTAATCAGTGTGTTTCTGTTCCTTTTGCTCCTCTCGAAAAGTTACTAAATCTGAATTTTAGAATAGAAAGCAAATTTGAAGATACAATCCACACAGTAAAAGTGTATTTAGTGAATCCTCAGGCTTGCTCTAACTATTACTATAAATACAACTAGCAAATCAATAAACTCAGCTTCTCTCTCACACGCTATCTGTGGCTCAGTACAATTGCTGTAATGAATTTAGATGCTAAAAGTAAATAAAATGAAAACTGACATCCTGTTCCATAATCTTAGGAGCATGAAAAAAAAACAAGTTTGTGAAGACGTTTCACCTCTCATCCAAGAGCCTTCTTCAATTGGGGTGACTGTAGCTCAGGTGGTAGAGCAGGTCATCTACTGATCGGAAGGTTGGTGGTTCGATTCCTGGCTTCGCCTAGTCTGCATGCCAAATATCCTTGGGCAAGATACTAACCCCAAATTGCTCTCCGATGCATCCATCGGAGTATGAATGTGTGTGAATGTTAGCTATAAAGCACTTAGAGAGATGTGCTTGTGCGAATGGGTGTGAATGGGTGAATGCACAAGTTGTGTAAAGCGCTTTGAGTGCTCAGATGAGTAGAAAAGCGCTATATAAGAACCAGTCCATTTACCATTTACCAATTCTAAAAACAAATGGTGCCCAGTGAGGTTTTTCCCCTTTGGAGGAGGTCATTGACCTACTATTGATCATGTGCATCATCACGAGTCAAGGTGAGAAAAAAGGCGTGGACAATTACAGTCATCAGGGGTTGGGGGGGAGACCATAGTAAGACCTTGCCTCACTATACCATGTGTATGATTGGAGTCACCTGAGGCAAGGTATGAAGCGCCTGGGAAGGAATCTCAGGACTGCATTGTATGCAGGTGGCTAATAGCTGGTGTTGTAAGCCACCAGCTCTGTTCAGCAATGGTCATCCACAGTGGATATAGATGGCCTCCTTTACTCCTCTCTCAAACTAGTTGGTATCTGACTTTTTTTTTCCTGTGCATCTTTGTGGATTTCTGGTGAGGTGAGATGTCTTCAGAAAAAGTCCATGTTCTTTTTTTAAGCTCTTAAGAGTACCATGAATGGACGACTGAGAACCTACACAGACATCCAGCTCCATACTACATAATATACAAAACAGCCTTTGCTGCATTTGCAGTGGAAAAAGTGATGAAAGTATTTATATTCAAAACAATCATCATGTATAGTAAATCCTCTAATGGATGTGCTTGTTAGTTCCAAAGAAAATAATATTTCCTCACAGCAGACATTCATTCAATATGCATAATAAGAAAAGAAGTGGAAATATTATTAGTGGCTTATTAATAAACTGTGACAGTGTGAGAGTGAGCCACCAATCCAAGTAACCAGAAAACTGAAACGAAACACAGCTAAATTAAATTTAGTTATCAGTATTTAGTGTTTATTATCTGTGCTTACCCTACTGGGACAAAACCAAATACTTTGTGTTTAAAACTTGCATACTAATACCAATTACAGCATCCTACAAAGATCAGTAGTACATAAACATAGTATATAGTGTATACTTTTAGTACCAGAGAAGAAATCAGTGATTAACGGACAGTAATCTATTGCCACCACAAAGGCTGTTAGCCACAGTAAAGGGGAAGCAGGCTCTGTGGTCCCCCTGATGTAAGTAACTGATAGAAACCATGAAGCGCCATAGAAACCACAACAAAGAGCTGTAAAAACCAACGCCTTATAGTTATAAAGTGTTATAAAGATATTAAGAAATAAGCGACAAACAGCACAGACGCTTTGTCACCTGAACTCTGACTGACACAGAGTTTAAGTGGTGGGTGTAATGCAGTACACTGTTATCAGCAGTAACCATACCTTATTAATGGCACACTCACAATCATTCTGACAGACTAGACGTGATCTAAGTTACTTTTGTTTTGCAGGTTGGACGTAGAAAATTAACATCTTCTTTTCACTGGAAAGTTTCTTATCTAAATGTCCAGTTACATGAGCGCAAATCTACAATCAGCTCATGTCGCTTTTCATTTCCTGTTTTAGCGTGATCTAATTTTTGTGATTCTTTGGGAAAAAAAGTGAAAAAGTAAATAAGTTTTAAAAAAATCAATCTACCGCAAATTTTATGGATTGGTTCTTTAGTCTTTTTTGTTTTTGCAATTCGTCCATTTGACAAAAATGAACTACCTTCTAGCTTTCTTTATGCACTCAGGGTCGTGTGTCAACTCCATCAGGGTATCCTTTAAGCACAGAAAGACTGGGATTGAAACTCAAACAGAAGCAACCGTTGCGATGCAGCAGGAAATTACATGTTGCTAAATCTGACAGGTGTGTTTGGAAAATCACTAGAAAAGTGCTGAGTCATTATTTGTAACTTGCATAGCCACTCCCACAGAGAGAGTTTTGGTTTTTTTACAACTACATTTCTCACAATAGCAAGCATGCACTCTAGATATGTGTCCTTGAATGGCATATTGAGACCTCTGTGGGCTGCAGCTGGCAGCTGAAATTGACCACTGACCCCTCACTATGCAGCTATCACATTACTAATTATGTATTATAAATATCACTGCTCACCATGCTTCAATTGAGAATTAAAATTGCATCCCCAGACTTTATTTGGCTTAAGGCAAAGGCACAAAACACTATGGTTTTATTTGAAGCATCCCTAATGAACAATGCTTTCTGAACTCTTGTTTGTAGTTAACCCTGATCTTTGGCCTCCCAGCTGCACCCACATGCCAACAATATCAGGCTCCACACAGCTCATTCAAGAGTAGGCGTGCAGAGGAGAAACGCTGTGGAGATCCCGCACCTTAAACCTCCTTTCCTATAGGTGTCACTATACGCGGACGCCCCACCCCCTGCCCCACTTCACTCTACTCCTCATCCCACCCACTAAAGCTCCGCGAAAGGGTGTGCTTTTTGAAGGCTGTATGAGGCTATAATACAGCTGCAGACAAGTCAAGTCGCCACTTGGTTTGACACCACGGGGAAAAAAAGCCTCCGAGGCAGAGGGGGAGCATACGCACAAGTACCCCCACCCCTCGCATCCTCCGTCTGAGCTCAGCACAGTGTCTCGTCTCTCCGGACATACCGTGGAGATGCGGAACACACGAAGGTTAATATAAAAAAGTTGGTGTAGTCGGGGCGCACGGTGAACACATAATGTGGCAGCTGTCGTGTAGCTTCTATTCAAGGTCAGTATCTGAGCACGGCCGCCTCACGGACGACTGTCTTAGGTAGGAGGGGGAGAGAGGAGACGCTGAAGGGATGCCGCTGTGCCTCGTTTACCTCCAGCATCAACGATGACATCTTCCACCGAAGAAGACGTTGATAGTCAATGACAAGGAAACGGACAAACTTGTGAAACGCCGCTACGAAGAGCAACTGAGGTCACTGGGCTGTTGTAAAAGGAAAAAAAGACACTCTTTCAGCATCTTGGCGTTTCCTGCTTTCTTTCCACAACGTCCTGTGCTGGAAGCGGCTGTTTACCTGGCTACAACAAGCGAAGAAGTCTAGCTAGCTAACGTTAACTGACATAATGAGGGGTCTGGTTCGGTTTCGCTTTGCTTCAGTGTCAGTTTGACGAACTGACTGTCAGAATCTTCTACGGTTGACGAGTTTTAACTAACGCGACACTACGAAGTGATAACTGGTACAACTTCCTTAAACTTGTCCGGTTTTTCAAGCCGACTTGTTAAAAAAAACCAAACAAACTCGGATTCATTTTCATTCAAGGTCGCCTTTGTTTTTCAGCAGTAATGCCTTCCAGGACTGTGTCACACGGGGCTTCGGGCCGGCTTCGTGGACTGTTCTTGGTGATGGTTTTAGTGTTTCTGGAGGGCTCCGTGTTTACCGTCGCTGTTGCCAGCTCCGACCAGCATTCTCCTACCACGGCACACTCGGGCGGCCACAAAGCGACTGACCATGGCAGTCACAACAACACTGGAAAGGCTTTCCCTGTGCTAGACTTGAACTACAAAAACGTACGGGTCCCGTTTGAAATCTCATTATGGGTCCTCCTTGCCTCTTTGATGAAATTAGGTGAGTGTGATGTTATGTGAAAGCTCCACGTGACCTGTCAGTATGAGTGCAGCCTTTTCTGGAAATACCTGATTTAGTGTTACCTTATTTATCCAAATTCTATAAGTCTCTCCTACATCAGGTAACAACCAGTTTTTCAGGTGAATAATTACATTATGAAAAACATGCAGAATTACAGTTCATAGACGGCACATTTGAATCAAAAGAGTTGAGTTAAAGTGCAGTTTTCCTGGTGATCAGATAGTAGATCGCACAGATAAATCACATGGAATGGAAGTTGTCAAGCAAACCAACCATAATCTTTTTTTTCTTTTAAAACAAAAAACAACCATAATCTTAAAGCATCATGTTTGACCCCTTGGCCATCCTACTTGTGTTGTGCATTAATGATTACTCTGGTATGCAGACTTAACTAGTTTGCTCAAAATAGCTCAGCTCAGTCTGTGAGAGGGCAAATCAATATTGCTGTTCAGGAAGATTACTCATCAGATATGCCACTGTCATGTGGTGAAGATGTTTAAGAGCTATATTCACTCCCTTCTACAATGATGACTAAGCAACCTGATACAGCAGTCTGGATATTTAGTCTTCAGCACTGTGGGGCCCTACCTCTACCTTGCAGTATTGTCCTGAGAAATGTTTCAGAAGCAGCTTGATTTTTTTCCCCCTTACTGTTTGTGTTCTCCTTTATACTGTCTTTACCATCAATTTCTCCTGGCTTTCTGCTTTCTACAGAACACTGCATTGTCCTGAGCCATCTCTTTTTTCTTTTTTTCTTTTTTTTAAATTATGAGAGCCAGCAGCTTGTCACTTGCCTGTGACATCAGGGGCCTGACTGAGCAGCAGCCTGTAGCCAGGGAGGATACTGCCTCACTGTCTGGGCAAGAAGCCCAGTATCTCAGGGGAGAGGACAGGAAGAGGGTCCACCTGGTTTGGGTAGCTTACTTGTTAGGATGCAGCTCAAGGACACAGAGTAAAAATGATAGATGAGCATTAGCAGAAAGTGTGAGCAGAAGGAATGAGGAAAGTACAGAAAGTCGAAGAAAGGCAAATTAAAAAAATTAGACTAGATGAATGTGTAGGCTGACAGCAGCAGCGGACAGTGGTGACCTTAAGCCTCCGATTATCCCTTGACTACTTAAAATGGGCTCTGAACAAAAGATCAAAGTGATAAAAAGTGGCTGCTACCCTGCTCTGCCTCAGCCGTGTCTCTGATTCATGTTCACTGAATTTATATCTTACAAGCAAAAAAGCACATTCACAGACCATTTGTCTCTGAAGCAACCTTGACTGTGCATGGTGCCTTTTCTCTGCCTTTTTTCAACTGAGTACTTTAGATAAATTGATTATAGCCACCCCCAAATCTTCTCACATGAATCAGAACCAGGGGATGCAATTTAACTGACAAGCTGCCATTACCGTAAACACTGGTTAAGAGTCAAAGCCTTTATATTCACAAGGTATCTATCTTTGTCTCTGTAATCAGGCCATAAACACTGTACCACAAATATCATATCTTATCTTGTGACCCCAAAGCTAAGTCCACTTGAAGTGCCCTCTATATATATATATAGTTCTCATAAAAACATATTGTTTTTTTGTTAAGACCAAGGCTGTGTTTGCAAGCATCCATTTTTTTTTTTTAAATTATGTTTTCTTTAATCGGGATGAAAAATATGCTTTAGCTGAATTTCTTTCCACATTTAGCATGAGTGTAATTTGTTACTTAGTAGAAATTAGATTGCAACCTGAACCTTATTTATTTCTTGTAGGGAAGAAAAAAAAAAGAATAGATCCTAACATGAAATGGCCATTGCCTTTTTTTAAGTTGTAAGCAGATTTGTGATTGTGTGATATAGGCTTTGTAGTGATAGATAAAAGAGTAAAACAATACCAACACAGATTTCCTATCCTCTCTCATAAAAAAAACAAACAAAAAAACCCCCAAAAAAAAACAAGCCCCCATGGCTGTAAAACATTGCAGTTCTTCTAGCAGAACTGCAATGTTTATAACTGCAATAATAACTCTAAAAAGAACAGTTTTGGCCTATATGGATAGTTCCCTCTCCTTTAAGTTGTCTATCTGCATAGTGGAAAAAGGGGTGTGACCGCTTTGACTGACAGTTTTCTTGACAAAGGAAACTGTAGCCGATTGGTGTTTGGGAGGCCTCACCTCATCTAATTTTAGTCTGTGAACCAGGCCTATCCTCAGTTTTTGTGTTCTTTGTTCATTTTAGAGCATTTATGGATTTATTAGACAAATAGCTGTTGGGGTTACAGGGCAGGAAGTTTGTTTTCCCTCAGCCAGAGTTAAATACTAGTATATTATTAGCCTGTCCTAGTAAATTAGCAGATACTTGTGTCTGTGCATTGTAACATTACAGTTTCTGGAGGCAGCTTGTTAGCCAACGTTAGCTTATAAGTTAACACTCCACCCTCTCTCCAAATATGGTAAGTTCCGGTTTCAAAACACTAGCATTGCAGTGGCCAAAATGCTAACAGTGAGACGGCAGAATTCAGAGTCCAAAACTAAAGAGCAATGTAATAAAGGTGTTTTTTTTGTTTTTTTTTTGTTTTTTTTTGGCTATACAAACTATGGTTATGAATCACTGTGGCTTAAATGTTAAGTGAATGAAAGCATGCATTTCCATTGCTCAGAAAATGCCACATTGAGTGGGCATATATGTAAGTGCACGGTTTTGTTGATGTTAACTAAAGAAATATGGCCTTGTTAAACAATGAGAAGAAGAACATAATCAGTGCCAAAACTCAACCCAGTACTGCAGCTCCAGCAGTTGATAAAATTGCTGATGGTGTTACATGTCTTTTGTGGTACCTTTTCGCACTTCTAACTGTTTTCATGTCTGTGGTGACGTCTTTGTTTCCTTCCCGTTTTTAAACTTGAGGGATTGCAAGCTTGTGGTTTGATTTGTTCCCTTTTGTGACTTGTAATCACTAGAAACTGTGTCTTGAGTCAAGATTCTGAGGCTGTTAGGCTAATTTGTTTGCTTAGTAAATAATCCCCCAGGTGACGCTCACAATATATATATATATTTTTTTTCTCTCATTGTAGGTTTTGGGGTTTTTTTTGGGTTTTTTTTTTCCAGCTACTATATATTGTTGAAGCAGCCTGCGAGAGTCAACCAAGGCCTGCCTTATGAGTAATTCAAGTTGTAAAGAGTGTGCGGCCTAAGACGTGATTCTTGATTTTTGCAGTAGAACTAAACAAGTTAGATATGGGCCTTAGGTTGTGTGGGAAATATTCCCAGTACAGAATTTGAAACCAAACCCTTGGCAAAGAATGACTCACTCTGTCACAAAGTCTACTCCACATACCTGTATGGTGTTATTTATTAAAACCAAGCCCAGATTTTTTTAACAAAGAAAAGTACTGACCTGCCACACTTACAGATAAATATCTTTGCTTAAAAATGCTTACAGTAAATACCAAGTGTGTTCATGCAAAAGGCTTTTAAAGCAATTGGACATATTGACCAACTGGTTTAATGATTTATAATCAGATATAATCAGCTATATCTCAGTTTAATGTAGAAAATTGCCTCATGGGTAGATAAATGCAATAAACAGCCATAGAAAGAAAGTTGCTTTACTAATATTATAAAGTAAGTCATGGCAAATCAGGCAACCACATCGAATTTTCATCCTTTTCTTTTTCACTGCTTTCAGTGTTTAAAACCTCAATCTATTCGCTTAAAAACCTGTGTTCAACTGACACTAGTTATGCTCACTGAATTGTACTCCACTCAGTTGTTATAGTAGAAGACAAAACTCAGAATCATATCCTTGCAAGGAAACCCCTGCGGCTGTTTTGTAAAGATATGACGTCAGGGATCATACTAAATTATACCACCACAAGGCCGTAATAAATAATTCAAAAACAATGCTGTGTTCCACAAGCAACTTGACCCCAATGGTCTGCACTGAACAATAACTCACAACAACTTTTATACAACACCTAACTGGGACTGCATCTCACTAAAATACATGCAAATCTTGGCCTCACTGTGAACGCCAATGTTATGGTGTTGGAAAGCTGCCTGCCGTATCACAATTACTACAAAGGAGACCAGATGAACGTCACTATTTTAAACAAAGAAACTCTTTAAATATGTTTGCTATCTTTTGTGTCTGTTTAATGCAGCTGATTTGGTTGCCAGTGGTTTGTAGTAAGTTACCTGGCAACAGGGCACACTTCCTGGTTTTGGGAATGACAGTGTAGTTCGTACTAGGCAGTACTGACACTGGCTACGCATCCAGAATTGAAAGAGCTGTTACCCTTTGCTAGTTTTCAATAACCTTGTTGCATAAAGGCTCCCAGGAGGCAATGGGGCAAGGACACAGCAGCTGCCCTTATTGAAAAGCAGCCATGAGAAACTGCCTAATCTTCTACTTTAAGAACATGGCATGAAAAAAGTCTTTATTATCTTACACACTACATGGCCTTTCAGACACTTATTTCCTACATACCCATGTCTTAATCATAATAGAGTTGTGTACCAGCTTGTGCCAGTGTTCTTTGAAGTTCACTTCCCTCCTTTTCTCTCTTATCTTCTGTGTTATTACCCTTCATTAGATGATTGCTGAAGGCCATAGTTGGAGTTGTGCTTAAGAGATTTAACAATGTGCTGTCAACACTTAGCTTAGGATGGATTGTTCAGTCTACTTTAACTTAACCTTTAGTAGAGGTGGGAATCACCATACATCCCACGATACGATATTATCACAATACTTAACGCACGATACGATATTATTGCAATTTTTAAAAATATTTTGCGATATTCAGATTCTGTACATAAAGGTAAACTTTATCAATATTCATTTTATCTAATAATAAAGTCTCGCACTCAGTCTTTCTCTCATTTCAGTCAGTTTTATTGTTGACAAACTGAACGGTTTGTATTACAGTCTAGTCCAACTTACCATCTGGTACAATTATAGCTATTCTGAACTATGAAATTTATGAAAACTATGCAGCCCCTTCAGCAACTGAAGAATTTGAAAGTAAATTAAAACAAAATATAATTTTACATTAAATAAAAAAGTTTTAAACTTAATTAAAATAAAACATATTTATTGCTGCCAAAAAAAAAGTTAAACACATTTGGACAGTGAAGGAATGTCAGGATTCTTGCTCAGAAAAGTCAGAGCATGTTCCAGTCCACAAAAACATTTTTTGTAACAAAATATCGATTTCTGCTGTCCCTGTATCGATACATTATTAGCAAACAAAATATCACGATACTACACAGTATCGATTTTTTCCCCCACCCCTAACCTTTAGCCCCCAATATTGCATGTGTTCAGAATTTTATATTTAGAAGGGTCTGTAATGATAGTGGCATACATGTCCAGCATGCACAGTCACCCATGAATGATTTAGAAATTTAGAACAGTAACTTCAAAATTACTTGAAATGGTTGCAATTATTTATGCATTATCAAGGAAGCAAAAGGATAAATGGATATGACCTACCACAGTTGTTGGCAGGCATTTTTGTGTAAAATGTTATCATGGGTATTAATTCTGAGGAAGGCCTTTCACTTTAAATTCTGTTCAGCTGAGTACCAATTAGCTTAGCTTGGGGTGTGCAGGCTGATTTGTGTAATTTGATGTCCCCCACACTAACAGATATCCCTGTAGTGTTGATGCCAGCAACACGTTTAGACGAAGCTTTGTAGTTATGTAACCGTGTCTATGGGAGTCGAGATGTTGTAATCACCAAGGTGCTAATTTGTGGTGCTAATTTAGCTTTATATTCGAAGCCTCTTGAGAGCACATCAACCCTCTCTTCTGAGAAGACACTGTGTTTTGGAAAATTCCAGAAAGAGCAGCGGAATTTCCATCCTGCTCACATCCCATCGTTTTGGCTGAAATTTCATAAAGTTCTTGTTTACTGTGTTCAAGCCGTTCTCATAGAATATCTTTGTTGACCCAGTTGGATACTGAGCTTCCCAGGAGGTTTAGGTGACGCTCTTTTTCTTTTTATATTAAGGTTATTTGAAAGAGCAGCACTTGAGTTCTGGCATCTTATCGTGGGGAAATGAAGTCTTCTTAGACCAGTTAAGATAAAGCCTCTAATCCTGCAGCTGTGTGACACACAGACATGCACTTGTTGAGCTTTCTTTTTCTGAAACACTGTTAATGTTGTGCTCAAGCTGCCCTAGCGGGAAACACACCAAGACCACCCTCACAAATGCCCAACTTGTAACTTGTGATGCTGGTGTTTTACATACCGTTAAGACATGTATGCTTATGTGCTTTCACTATAAATGATGCGTTGCGTTGTAGCAATAAACGTGCGTACTGGCATGAAGGTCTGATATTTACATGAGAAACAACCTGTATTATAACTGAGCACATTCTGGACTATGCACTAATTGGTCAACATTCATTTAGCGTGCCATTAATCACATTGTGTAAAAGTAAGCCGATCAGAGGGACCATCTTCATGCCTCATCTCTCCTTGTTCAAAAGAGGGGTACAAATCCAGCAGCTATTATTTCAGGTGGTACTGCTTTCAGTCAACCAACCACTTTTGTCCTATGATGATTGAACTTTGTAACTATGTTGCTCACTGATAGTTTCACATGTGCTATTTTAGATGAATGTATTCAATATTAAAATACCAAATTTATTGATTTACAGTGTAAAATGATCTTTCCCAAAAATATTGTTTTGTCTGGACGTGTTGTTGTAACCCTGCCCGGTTTAAGTTTCTGTTTATGCTGTGTTATTTATTACACTGCCAGCAAAATACTGACACATACCTGTGTATAGTAAAAACAGCCCCACTGTGGGATGCCTACTGCTGTCCCTTTGAAGTCTTTATTTACTGTTTTTCCAAAAGTTGCAGTTGTTCCATTGCCTCAACATGGATAGGCAACTTGTGTATGTATTTTGATAATCAGAAAGATAGGCTTTCAAATACACATATATACATATGTTGTTTTTTGGGAGTGGCAAAGTCTTACTGTGAGCATACAGTATTGACAGACTCTGTGCCGTGACATGAGCTATGTAGCCTCAAGCAATAGCACCTGATTGGGAAAGGTTATTTCAGTTCTCTGGAATGCCCACCAAATTAGATTAGCTGATCAAATAAAAATTTAATGTAAATTAAATAATAAAAATAAAGGTAAAATATAGCACTTATGTATTGTTTCATGTCCTGAACGTAGGGCGATAGTAACTTTATTTAAACTGCACGCTTGACTTTGTTGGTCTCTTGTGTCTCTCAAGATCTGTCTACATTATATCTTTTGCATGTTATTTTCATTTTTTTCCTTCAAGAGTACATAAGGTGATGGTATTAGGATCAGGGGTTACACAGGTCTTTAACATACCAGCAGCTGCAGTTATTTTTATTTATTTTTTTATTAAGATGTTGGAATGAGTACGTGAGGACAGGCAAGCTTTGGCAAGTCTATACAGCCCACACAAAATTCTTCCTTTTGCATTTCCTGCCTATATCACCAGTGCAGAATGGTGCATTTCATGCTGATGTTAACAGTGATGAATAAATTCAGGAGCTTATTTTTTGTGCACTATTTAAAAAAATAAATAAATGAAATAAATCTAAAGCACAAGAAGGAATTAGCTGTGTGGGTGGTAGCATAACACATAAGTGCTGTATGTTACAGATGATTGCTTGTGGTTTGGGGTTGACATGTTAGTTCTGTGTAATCTCTGTAAAGCAGAAAAGAGCTCGAAATAATTCCGGTTAATTTCAGGGTGTGTCCACACTATTTGTTTATTACTTAACATTTAACCCATAAACCAACACAATTATTTTTATTTTCACTTAAGATCCATTTCCTTCGATTTATACATTGAATTTGTATTACATCTGTTTTGTAGTTGACAGTGTGTACAGGTGGTCAATACTATATATACAAACCTTCTGCTGCTCATATCAAGCACTTGTTCATGTTTGCTGTTTCCTTATATAATATTGTCTCTTCTTTTGTTTCCATCCAGGGTTCCATCTGGTTCCTCACTTATCCAACATTGTGCCAGAGAGCTGCCTGTTGATCGTGGTGGGCTTGCTGGTAGGGGGAATCATCAGAGGTACTGGTGAAACAGTCCCACCAGTGATGGACTCTACATGTTTTTTTTACATCCTGCTGCCCCCCATTATCCTGGATGCTGGCTACTTCCTGCCCATCCGTCCCTTCATGGAGAACCTGGGCACAATCCTGATATTTGCTGTCGTGGGTACTCTTTGGAATGCCTTCTTTGTTGGGGGCTTGCTATATGGTGTGTGTCAGATTGGTACAGAAACCAGTTCAATTCTTAGCAGAATAGGGCTTCTGCAGTGCCTGCTCTTTGGTTCCATCATATCAGCTGTGGATCCTGTTGCTGTGCTTGCTGTGTTTGAGGAGATCCACATCAATGAGCTCTTGCACATCCTGGTGTTTGGCGAATCACTACTCAATGATGCCGTAACTGTGGTGAGTGACCAAACTGGAGTCTAAGTAGTACAGTAGACTGATATATATGAGGCAGACATTTTTCAGGCTAAAACTGTTTGGCATTTGGCATTCTGCTGATTTGTTTACCTGGGATAACAGGGACTAGTATATACATTTTATTCATACAACGTGTAACCAGCCCAGAGGCCAAATTTATTTTCATATTAAAAAATAAAAGGAGCTTCACTGTCTGCAAACAATACATTCTATCCTTAGCCCCTTGACTGGATTGACTAAGACATTAGTTCATGTCCTTATCACCCATCATAATCCTGTTTCTTAAACTATTCTCCTACCAATTCATATTCATTAGTTAGTACCTTTTTTTTCGTTATTCAGTTTTTCTTCCCTCTTTCACTCTCCCTCTCGTAGGTATTGTACCACCTTTTTGAGGAGTTTTCAGGCACTGGCTCAGTGACGTTGTTGAAAGGCTTCCTGGGAGTCATCTCCTTCTTTGTAGTCGCCCTGGGTGGCGTTCTAGTTGGAGTTCTGTACGGGATCCTCGCTGCCTTCACCTCACGCTTCACGTCCCACACGCGCGTCATCGAGCCTCTTTTTGTCTTTTTGTACAGCTACATGGCCTACCTGTCTGCTGAGATATTCCACCTCTCCGGCATCATGGCGTAAGTTTGTTCAAGTCTGGTATATAACAACCCACGAAAACCCCAGCGTTATAACACATTGTCAGATTGTGTTCTACATGCAGGATATGGCAAAATTGAATCTCAGTATTACTCTATATAATGAATAAGATTATTCAGTTTTACTGTGCAATATCACTGAATTTTAAGTGATTCAAAGTTGTGTAAATTTACAGTAATTGTACCACTGCTAAGTTGAAATTCATGGTACTCGAGTAATAATAATGGGTTGCATTTATATAGCGCTTTTTGAGACCCTCAAAGCGCTTTACAATTCCACTATTCATTCACTCTCACATTCACACACTGGTGGAGGCAAGCTACAGTTGTAGCCACAGCTGCCCTGGGGCAGACTGACAGAAGCGAGGCTGCCATATCGCCTCTGGCCATCACCAGTAGGGGGTAGGTGAAGTGTCTTGCCCAAAGACACAACGACCAAGACAGAGCTGGGGATTGAACCGGCAACCTTCCAGTTACAAGATATATAAATGCAATCCATTATTATTATTATTATTATTATTATTCCAGTGAAACCTAGTACACATTGTGACCAGTGCAGCAAGACACTAAGCAAGCAATTTCCAGTTAAACTGAATGTAGAATTGTCCATGTCCAAGTCTCTAAATACCATAAACTTTGTCACCTTTGGCCTGTTGTTTTATCTAATGCTTCATAGCTCCACATGTTAAGAAACTGAAACAAGCGAAACACCAGGCTGAGAGACTTCACAGTGATCGGATGTTATTAGTAGGCTGTTGAAACATAGTTGCACTGGTGATTGGGTGGTGTAGAAACTGCTCCGCTACCAAAAACAGGGGTTGCAGTGGCCTAATCAGAAAAGTAAGTAAATGAAATGCAATCAAAATAAAATGATCACTGTCAATAACAACCTCACCAGTCCCTTACTGGTTGGGACATATGTTTAAATTCATCCACTTAATCAAGATGACTGGCTTGTCTGGCATTGTGACACGTTTAATTCACCTGTTAAGAATGAGAATGTCTGAAGTGTATGTAAACCAGGGAGAGATCACCAAATTATATTTAACTGTTTCATTCACTTACAATGTGAATGATCCAGCCGACCTTCATTAGTAGAAATTAATAGATTTTAACTCTGGTTCTTTAATCCCTCTTTTAATGTCTTTATAGTGTTTTTTTTCAGTTTAGTTTTGTTTTGGTTTTTTTTGGGTTTTTTTTTGTTGTTTAAGAACAGTCTGAAACCTGAAGCGGAACCTGACCCATGTTGGATGTTGGCTAATCAGTGCTGTGGGTGGGACTATCGCAGCCATAAAGCTGCCAGAATGATGTCTTGTTTTTTGGCAGGGGGTTTTTCTCCACACTTATTGCTTGTACAACTGTACAACAAATGGAGAAACATGTTGAATTGTTCTCACTTCACTCCACTGCACTCTTAGAACCCCAGCAAGCAGTATAATGGCATGGCTACACATCTGAGCTGAAATCCGAAATGACTGATCGTTTGGGGAAAAACTGAATTTCATCACCCATGGAAAGTAGTTACAAAGAAGAAGTTCTTCCTGATTCCAACATAGCGTTACATTGAGTGAGATACTCTTATGTTGTACTGGACCTCTCCTCAGTGTTTAGATGCCATAATCTTTATATATTCTTACCACTGGGTGAAAATTACACTTATATACATTCAGGAAAATTATATTCTATATATAGCCAGTGGTTTGGAAAACTAATCTAATCTAATGCCACCTGAACCAAGCTCGGATTTAGTGGCATGTATAGCATTTTCTGACATACTATTTCATCAGCTCTTGTAGTACGTAGCAATTGATTTTCTGTTTACTTTCAGGCCGTTTAAGATTGCAGGTCTTATTGATGTTCCTGGCGGGAGGTGCTGATGCAGTTAGTCTCACCCCTAAGTCAGGAATGATGGATATGTAGCTTCAAGGACAATCCCTTGCCTGCAGCTGTGTTGCCCCGTCATATTAAAATCTGGATTTGGTTTTTTTTGTATTACTGGTCTGTGAAAGAGGAAAGAAAGAACTTATTGATGTGATTTCCTTTTATCATTTCTGCAAAACCTTGAAAGAAAAGGCAATACTGACAAGGAGGAGGAATGCTGACCAGCTGCTGTGAATTATTGAGCATATTTGTCAGTTGCTTTTGGCCCTTTTTTGACACACAAACATTGCATGACTAGACTAGATTAGAAGAGGGAAGTGGCTGCCAGAAAGGAATTGTGAGATAACTTTGTTTATTTTTCCAAATTAGTCCGTAACTGAAACTCTGAGCTGTTTTTTTAGTGGTCACTCTAACTGCCAGCTCAGGAAAACTGATACTACTAGGGCTGGGCTATATCATTACCGTTCACGGTAATACCGGTGTAATGTTGGGCAAGGATAGGAAAATGAAATATCGCGATAGAATGTGGGTAAAACGCGCATGCGCAGTGCCTTTGTTTACATACGCACATGGCTGCGACGCAGAACGAGAAGAGCGAAAGTAGATCGTTGAATGAAACTATGAACCAGAACTGGTTTGTAAAAATGCTGCAACTTCAGTGGTGTGGAACTGGTTTGGCTTTCGTCCCTCAGATACACAACAGAGCACTATTGTTGGTAGCGCATGCTAGCGGGCCGTCGTTATTACCGTGTTTTTTGGAAAATACGGCACACTTAAAATCAGTCCTTTGATTTTTCTGAAAATCGACAGTGCCCCTTATAATCCCGTGTGCCTTATGTATGAACTCCGGTTGTGTTTACTGACCTCGAAACGATTTTATGTCGTACACGAAAATCTGTCATATGTTTCAGTGCGACTTTGCTAAGCTACGAAGCCGCACCGCTTGATGGATTGTCGGAGCATTACGGCTATCGTAGGCGGAGCCTCGCGGAGTGATATGTACTGTGCTTCAACATAACATTACCGTGTTTTGTGTGTGTATAACCTCTTTTTAAGTTTTGTGGATATTATACATGGTTATGCTGAGGATATGTCGGCCAATTTCCACTGGAAATACCTTTTGGTTAAACTGTCAGCAAGGAATTTGCATTTGCACTGCAAATTTTTTTTTATATAACTTTAATGCACATAAAAAGCTGCTTGTGTAAGTGCAAAATACATTGAAGGGTTTTTTTTTGCACTAATAAAGTGGAGGAGTTGTAAAATATTTTGTCTAGTGTCCATTATATCGTCAGTTATATCGTTATCGCAAATTTTCAAATGCATATCGTGATAGATATTTTTGGTCATATCGCCCTGCTCTAGATACTACTTTTAACCATGTTTTCCTTTTAAAACATAAAGTGGTTCTGTGTTATATGACTTTATTGTGGTCAATAATGTTTTCAATTGGATGAGAAATGAGACCAAAATAACCCCACATTAATTGTTTCTGTATATCTAAAAACAATCTGTTATTACCATTTCTCTTTCCAGGTTAATAGCATGCGGCGCGGTGATGCGACCCTATGTGGAGGCCAACATATCCCACAAGTCCCACACCACCATTAAATACTTCTTGAAAATGTGGAGCAGTGTCAGTGAGACTCTAATCTTTATTTTTCTGGGAGTGGCCACGGTTGCTGGACCTCACGATTGGAACTGGACCTTCGTCACTGTCACAGTCATTCTGTGTCTTGTTGCACGGGTTATAGGTCAGTCCTGCTTCTGTATTTTTGCACGACTTCTTCAAATATATGCATGAAAGCAAATTTCAAGTGTGACATAGTGTCATGCAACAGAGGAGTATATTTGTTATATTGCTAGCGTTCAAGGTTAGTTTGCTTTTTCTTTTCTTTGGCAAAAGAGGCGATTGGGTTACATTGTGATTTGCACAAAAAGGCCGCATTCTTAATAAAAGAACTGGGATTAAGTGTTTCCACCATGTGTTATTACACAGCCGTTGGTGGAATTGCCGCTGAGGATTTCTCCACTGAGTTGTCACAAGTTCTTCTTGTTATTGATTTGTCATACTCTCCAGTGTCTATATATATGTGTGTTGCCGGGTTGGCATTGAAAGTGAAAGTATCAGTGACTGCAGGGTTCTCTCACTATATATATGATCAGTCATAAGTCACACACATCTTATTTGGATCATATGATACAGCATCTTGTGATGGAAAGCAGTTCCAAGTTGTTCTTGTCTTGTGATCATTCCAGTGGTTTTTTTGTTTTGTTGTTGTTGTTGAGGTGTTCAATGCTTTAGAGTGTATGCTTTAGCATTTTTCATGTGTTGAAGAGTGTTTTTTTTTTCTACCTTTCAGGTCATTTATGTCACTGCTATAGATTTTCATATTTCAGTGGCTTTGGTTGATTTGTGTTCATGAAAATTACCTAATATTTTTAAGTGGATGTTTTGCCTTCCTCATACAGCAGAAAAAATTGCTCAGATTAATTCTAACTGACCCTAAGAGGTTAACCCAAAGCTAGAACAGCACAGAAAGATACGGAGAAAGTTGGATATTCTTCTGAAATCTTCTGAGATTTCTGTACTTTTTGTTGCAATCTAAAGACACTAGAAAGATTGCATTTAGAACACTTACAAAATCACTGACATACAAAGCCTGACTAATTTGTACACTGTTCTTTCCAGGTGTTGTTGGTCTGACCTTTATAATCAACAAGTTCCGCATTGTCAAGCTGACCACCAAGGATCAGTTCATTATAGCCTACGGTGGCCTGCGAGGTGCCATTGCCTTCTCCCTTGGTTTCCTGCTTAAAAAAGAGCACTTTCCTGAGAGGGAAATTTTCCTCACTGCCATTATCACTGTGATTTTTTTCACTGTGTTTGTTCAGGTATGAGTACTCTATTTATTTATGTATTTATTTATTTGTTAATCAGAAAACCCCTCACACGGCAGCAACTCAGTGCATTTAAGCACTGGTCAAGATGTAAAGATGGCCTTCTGAAATTCATATCTGGCATCAGGATGGTGACTTTGAATATGCCATGGTTGTCAGTTCCAGACAAACTTGGTGTTAACATTCAGAATTAGCTGGTTTTCCCACATAGCCCTCTCTAAAGTTTACAGAGAATGGTCTGAAAAAGAGAAAATATCCAATAAAGAGAAGTTCATGGGGCAAAAATGCTTTGTTGATGCCAGAAATCAGAGGAGAATTACTAGACTGTTTTGAGCTGAAAGGAAGACACCAGTAACTCAAACCCTAGAGCAGGAATTCACACCAAGCACCACTCCTGTCAGCTAAGAACTGAAAACTAAGGCTGCAGTTTGCCCAGGCTTGCCAAAATTCGACAGTCGAAGATTGGAAAATGGAGTTTGGTCTGAGTCTTGACTTGTGCTGCTGCCGATGGGGTCAGAGTTTGGTGTAAACAATGTGAAAGCATTGATCCACCCTGCCTTGTATTAAGTGTTCAGAGTGCTGCTGGTTGTGTAGTGGTGTAGGGGGGGGACATATTTTTGGCACACTCTGGACCCTTAATACCAACTGAGAATCATTTAAATGCCACAGTGAAAAGTGGCTGGTAAGTGTAGGTTAGACATCACATCAGTTGTTATCACGATATGTATTTCTACCCACTCATGTCCATCTCTCAGCAGCATTAATGCTGGCTTGCAAGAGAGCTCCTTTTGGTGTAGTATATTTGCATCTAATACATCTAGTTTGAATGTTTCCTGTACTGTTTGTCTGTCAATTTAGTCTCTCAGAACAAATGTTTTTGCAACCATTCATGCATGAAGAGAATTAAACTAAAATAATGAGCTCCTGTTTTTGAAAATGTAATTTTGTGCTGTAGGTGTGTACGCTAACACAAGTGCAAGTGAGAAAATCTGTAGATCAAATGCAAAAACTGTGAAGGAGTAACAGATATGGGTCTAAAGACATGCAGTTTTGCTCTGAAAGCTTTGTTCTGGAAACATGAATTCAAGATAAAGACACATTCAGTGTTGCACATGCATTGTGTTTTGTTTATTTTAAGCACTGCGGTGCATCACTTAGCCATGTCAGATAAACCAGTCTCCAGGTGGGATTGTAGGAAGATTTTCAGAGGTTATTTGGCCCCAGACACGCAGTAACTAAAATAAAACCCTGAAAGCACATTCTCTGGCTTTAAAACTTAGATTTCAAACATATTTTATTCATGCTGCTGGAACTCTGGTTCTGTCGCCAGCGCAGACCGGGAGTTTGTAATTAGAAGCCTCTTTTACCTCCAAGGTTTAGTTTGTGTCTGTATCTGCATGAGCATTGTTATTTGGAAGTTTTACTGATATGAAGTGAAAATCTTCATTATTTTAGTTGTCAGTCGGCATATGAATGAGATTTCCCTTTTTTGGGGTACTTGTGTTTGTCTCCTCGTGGCCATTACACTAGGAACTGAGCCCTTAACAAGTCTGGATTTATGATCTTGGTCATGGCTAAATGTCTAATTTAGTGTCAGTAATGTTTTAACTGGCATGACTGTTTATTCAAGATACTATTTAAGTTGGTAGGACATTCGTGATGTTTATAATGTAGTTAAATGTTAAACTACAGTACAGAGAGTGTTATATTTCTGTAATTATGAGCAGGCATTATTACAAGTGTAGAAAGATGATAAAATTCACTCAGACTAAAAATAATGGGTCTTTTGTTCAGGCTCAGATGGCAAATTGTTAAAAAATACAACCAGTCTTATTGGGCCAGTCTGACATTGATTAGATGTGCCAATGAGGTGAAAGTGCAGCATTTTAATCAAATCGCAAGTTCCCTGAAGAAAGGAGTGTCATCTTTGAATGTTCTTGTATATTAGTCCTTATATATGTATGGAGTAAACATGAGGTGATAAAGGCAAAGGCTCCTGTGCATACATGCCTGTATTATTAAACAGCAGGAATCCTCTGTCATCCAGTTTATGCCATTACCGTTAACCAGATGGTTGTCTTAATCTATTTAATAAGCAGAATGATACATTCAAGCTGCCGAGGTGCAGAGCGGTGCAATCATACCATATAATAACATAAGAACATTTCCAGTATAACTAAGTGAAAGTTAATTAAGAGAATGAAAGATGCTGATGTTTGAGAAATAACTCGGACAAAAAACAGAAACAATGTTTGCAGTTTAAAAAGCAGATACATTTACAAACATGAAAACAAACATTATTAGGCTTTATTATAAGATAGGGAGGATGAAGGGAGACCCGCACAGAAGACTTGTTCGTGTTATGCAAATTTTTAGCTCCATTTTTACATTTACTATGTAACAAACTAGTTTTGCATAATTTTGTTGAAATCTGGGACTTCCTGTACATTGCAAAATATTATGTGCTGTGGGATTTTCTAACAAATGTGCATTGTAACACTACTCAGCCTTCAGCTGATTTCGGTAACCGGGACTGATCTGATTTAAAAAGTGTGGAGCTTCTTCATGACTTTGACAAAGAGATGCAGAAATGTTAGAAAAACATTACAATATGTTTTAATTGTTTGAACAGACGGGTAGATATGCATTTATTTCTGTCTTTACCACGTTAACCACTGTAGGGAAGTGTGTACATTGCATAATGTTTTGTTCCTCTTATCCTCCTTGAAGGGCATGACCATCAAACCCCTGGTGGAGCTGCTGGCGGTGAAGAAAAAACAAGAGGCCAAACGCTCCATTAATGAAGAGATCCACACCCAGGTACAGCGCTCTGCCTTCAGCCATTCACAGCAGTCAACTGTCAGTTGCAGTGATTGCACAGACAGATGAGTCCGAACCTTTTGGGATGTATTTTGACAAATACTGGAATTATTTGAACTAATGGAATTTCAGTTCAATGCAGTTTTATTTATGTAGCACCAAACAGTCATCTCGAGCCACTTTATATTGTAAGGAATGTGTGCAACATCCACCCAACCATGAATCAGTCCTTTTTCTTAGCTGCTTATCAAACTTGGGGTCAGTGTGATCTAGAGCCTATCACAGCTGTGGGTGAGAGGCAGTGTAAAACCTGGACAGGTCACCATTCCATATAAGAGCTAACACAGAGAAATTGATATCCAGGCACCCACGCAGCCACACCTATGGGCAAATTGCAATCACCACTTAAGCTAACAAGCATATGTTTGGCAAGAAAGGTGTTACACATACCTTTCAATGGTAGTTATGTAATATCCTCCTGAGAGCTGAGGAAAAAAATAATCTTTCCATTGAACTTTTTTGTGATCTCCTGCCTCTTTGGAGCTAAAAGAGGCCCCCCAAACACATGAGAAAGCCGAGGATGTCCTCTATTTAGTACATCAGGACTTGGTAGGGTAGCTCAAATAAGTCAAAAGATATAGACCAAAAACAAATTCCCATTAGAGAGGACATAAATGAATAGCCTGGTTCTCAGGAGGATATGTGAAATGCTTTTCGACTGCTGAGGCCTCTGAGGTCGGTTAGGTTTTCACACTTTGGTCGTTGCTCCCACCTACTGACGCTGTGGTGGTACTGCATAGTTGTATAGCATGTTTGATGTACACGCAGCGATTGTCAATTCACACTTGGATCATAAAATTAGTTTTTGGTGACGCGTACTATAATGTGCCTATAAAGGCATCTATGAGTCACCAGCTTTTGATGCAAAATAAGCAGGCAGTCCTAACGGCTTGCCCTTCACTGTAAAACACCAGAGGTTAGATTCACTCAGATGCTTGAGGAAACTCCGCACTAAGTTATATTGTGGCAAATAATCTGTATACTAGCCCATTTTCTGCCATCTCCATTGTGTTTGGTTGCTTTTCTTCATTTCCCAGTACATTGCTGCTGGGATACATTTCTCGGCTTGGCAGTGGTATCGGTGTAAATTATATTCCGTTTGTATAACTATAGAGCTGAAAAGGAAAATATCACCTTGAGATGGTAAGATTATCTGAAGATATTCACTACATAATGTGGTGTTAAATCGGACACCGTGTACTGGTTTCTGTATTGAGGTGTTGAATAGACATAAGCTGGTCTAAGGAGAAACCCCACAGTTAAGGATTTTGTAGCTGAAGAACGTTACAGAATGGATCCCTATATATTGATCTTTTCATTATTTAGCTTCCATTGCTGCCGCTTTTAAAAATGAGACCTTTTAACCCCCACTGTTCAGGGCAGTCTTTATGTGAACCAGTTACTCCTGACAAAGCAGAAGTAGATTGCACAGTTCTGCTTAATGACTTGTTCCCATAGCAACACCAACTGTCAGACTGTCATCTGCAGGCTTAGTCAGAGCACCGGTCTGATTGGCGAGCCAGCTGCGGTCTGAGCAACAAATCCATTGGTGTGTTTCTTCAGTTCTCTGAGCAGGCATGGTGCCACTGTTAAGAAATTCTGTCAAATCAATCACCTGGCTGCTGCTGCTGGTCATATCTCATAGATTCTGTTTTAACCTGAATTGTCTGCTGCTGTTTACTACAACGATGATGATGATGATGATGATGTCGGACTAATCTCAGAGGGTGTTTACAACAAATGTAACAGCAGTAATGCAAGAATTACAAGATGTAGCTGAGTATTGAGTGTAGTATAAGAGTGAATGTAATCATCGTTACACGACAAATACTTTTACATTCAAGTGGTATGCTGTAGATGGAGGGATGCAAAATATAGAAACTTGCAATTGTGACTTACATAAAAGAAATTTGCTCTAAATCCAGTAAATGTAATATGTTCCTTTGGATGTAATTTATAATAGATGGAGGGCTGCTTTTTGCATCTTTGCACCACTCTGAGCCTGTTTTACTATATATGAGACTTCTCCCCAGAGAGGACCTGGGTCAGTAGAGTCCAGAAAGTCTGATTCATTCTGGAGTACAATTTTAAGGCTCTTCAACAACTATTGTGGCTTTTTCCCATCCCCAGTTCCTTGACCACTTACTCACTGGCATCGAGGATATCTGTGGACACTATGGACATCACCACTGGAAGGACAAGTATGGATTTTAAAGAGAATCAATCTGACATAAAATTATTAATTTTATAACTCAAATATAGCTAACTGTAACAATACTTATTACAAATTACTTGTATGTATCGACTAGTTTGAAATATTTAGTAGTTGCTCTTTTTTTTTCTTTTTCTTTTTTTTTTAAAATTGTTAATTGTCAAAATTGAAATTGTTGAACTTGGCCTCTTCTTCATCTAATTACAACATTTATTTATTTATGTCAATAAATGCAGAAATGTTGTTGCCAGTAATTAATTCATGTATTTCACTCTTTGTCTCCGTCTTAATTTTTCGCTCCCTTCGTCCTCTCAGACTCAACCGCTTCAACAAGAAGTATGTGAAGAAGTGCCTGATTGCCGGCGAACGCTCCAAGGAGCCGCAGCTCATTGCCTTCTACCACAAGATGGAGATGAAACAGGCCATTCAGCTGGTGGAGAGTGGAGGGGGAATCAAGATGCCTTCTGCTGTGCCTTCCACTGTTTCCATGCAGTGAGTGCTAAACAGCATCGTGCTCAAAGTCATTTTTATCGTAATGTTTTTTGTTTGTTAGTTTGTTTTTTACAGTGTTGGGAACATTTAGGTGAACGCAATTCATCTACTCACTAAATTGTACAACAGTAGTGACATTAAGGCCTGATATGGTGGTGTAATACATAACCACAGGAAAAAATGTCACTGATATCATAAACATGAGACACAAATGAACATATGACCATATATATGCTCATTCTTTGTGTGTGTGTTCGTACATAATTATACATTTTTAAAGACATTTTTAGCCTATTTTTACTATTTTTTGGGTTTGCGCATAGCTTTGAAGTTGGGGAGACTGATGACAGGCAAATGGCTCATGCTTAAATGGCCACTGATGCATTACAGATTCTTTGCTAATACATTTGTATAAACAACACCTTCTCTCTTGTTTTTCTTCTACCAAGTAACAAGGAGTGTTTGGTAACTGTAAAGGTCTTCTTGGATAGTTGTATTATCCAAGAAGGATAAGCAATCAGTGATAAATCACTAAATGAATCCTTGACCAGTCTTAATTTCTAGTGTAAGTGAGTCAATCTTCACCAATTGTGAAATGGTGTATGCACAGTAGGAAACAGTAGTATGAACACAAAGGAAAATCCTTTGTTATGTTGTGCAGAAAGAGAAGTAGCTGTGCTTCATCAAATGTGTCTAATCGTTAAGCATCATTGATGTGTTTATACACGTTTAAGTTGTGTAACTGTTGTGCTATACAAACACTCTGTTATTTTATTTTATTTTTCCCCCCTGTGTCATTGTCAGGAACATCCAGCCCAGGCCTCCTACCAAGCCTGCACCAGAGCGAGCTATTCCACAGCTGTCTAAAAACAAAGAGGAGGAAATCCGGAAAATCCTCAGGACCAATCTTCAGAGGACACGACAGAGGGTAACTTTGCTTACAAATGAATAGTTAGACTCTTTATTGATATGCTTGTTTCTCATCTGGATGAAAAATTGGTTTTGTCTCAATGGAAGTTAAGCATTCCATAATAAGTATTGATTGGTGCTCACAAGGGATCTCCCTCCCATTAGTTTATAACATATTTATTGATTTTTGAGATAGACTTGGAGTTAAAATAATTAGTTCTGCACATTTTGTTTTTGTTAAAGGACACAAAATTAATTTATTTAGTTTGGTAAAGAATTTTATTAGTTCTGATCATAACCTGCCTAAATGTGCAGTGATGTTTGCAGGACTGCAATCTCTTTAATGTGTGTTCATGTGTCTGTCTTTCTCAGCTGCGCTCGTATAACAGACACACACTGGTGGCCGATCCTTACGAGGATGGACTCAGCGATTTATTCCTAAAGAAGCAAAAGATGTTTCAGATAGAGAAGAAGGTATGTTTCCGTTTTTGAAGTCGAATTTTTTCGAACATGAATAACAGAACAGAACAGAATAAATAAATCTGTATTGAAGAAAACGTCCTTCTGTGACTCAAAGTATATTTCATAGAAACAAAGGAGCAGTTTTTCTACCTTTTTTTTTTTTTTTTTTACTGGGTAGCCAACAGTATAATGATTCAACTAAAACTATGATTTGAGTTTTAATTAGAGTCCACCCTCATTCTCTTAAATTAATTTTCCTGTCACAAATAGGAGCTGTTTGATTCTCACAGTTGAGTGGCTCTGTGATTATTTTCATTTTAGCCAGCCTGTAATTAGATAATAAAAATAGACTTCTGTTTAGGCTAAATTGAATGTGCTAGAAGTTACTGTAGGCTCAAGATGATGTCTGCAGAGTTTAATGAAGCGACACATAATTTTAATAAAGTTTCTGTATAACATTGATTAATGATGTCTTTATCTCTGAGCTGGTTCAGTTTGGTTGCTGTATTTTCCAACCAATTACATGAGACAGAGACTGGATTTCTTGCCATCTGAGTTTTGTACATTACTGATTTTGAATGTTTAGATATAGAACTCTGCAAAAGTCTCAAGTCACCCACATTTCTTTGTTTTGCGTACAAGGACTCAGGCTTTATTGTAGTTTTTTTTCCCCCCAAAGTGATCTTGAACAATAGTTCTTCAGCCTTTCTAAAGGTCTTACAAAGTTTGTCTTTGAAGATTGTTTGCTTTTCCACCCATTTTGTTTTACCTCACTATTTTCAGAGCAGTGTTGTTTTTCTTTGTTTTGTTATTTGTGTGTCGTAAGCTGCTTAACACTGAGGGATGAAGCATAAAAAAGCACCTAACTCGAGGGATGAACCAGGGTTGTGTCTGCACATACCAAACTTAGCAAATAACCAGTTTTAAATTGTATTTTTATGCATTAAAGGCACCAGCAGCCTGTCACAAAAACGCATAATTTTTTCCTTTTTTATTTAGTTGAATCTGTGACAAATGGAAAATGTAATACAATTTGACAGACGGGGTGAATCAATATCTGAAAGTCATGTCCTTAATAAATAGGAAAGAATTCAGCAAAGACCTGAGAAAGAACCTAAGAGGTGCATCTGGCCCTTCAGTTAATCTATCTACTGTTTGCTAAAGCTTCATCAGAAATGGTCTCAGAGGAAAGAGGGGCTGTCAAGAGCCAAAGGAAAGATAGTAGGGAGAAAAGGCTGAGGTAGGACAAATTACACAACTGGGCTGAACGTCATTGGCAACAGGTGTTCTGGAGTGATGAATTTATATTAGAAAATTTTTGGATCAAATCGTTGTCGGTATGTATGGAGTAGCAGTCTGTAAAGCACAATGGAGGCTTTGTCATGGTTTGGGGCTAAGTTTCAGGCGGTTGTGTTGGGCAAAATTGATGGAATTATGAATGAAAAGTACCATCAGATTTTGATCCAGCATGCAATATCATATACAAGGCCTCTGATTAGCAAGAGCTTCATTTTTAAGAATGACAATGATTCCAAACTCACTACCATTGCAGTAAAAGCATTCCTGGAGAGAAAAATACACAGTGGCACACTGTCAGTGATGGATTGGCCATCCCACAGCCCAAATATTAATATTAGTAAAGCAGTGTGGGATCACCTTTAAAGATAACAACCAAGGAATCCAGCCAACATGCGAAGAAGAGCTTTGAATGTCCTACAAGAAACGATGAGAAGTGAAAACGTATTAAAGAAATTACAAGAAAGCTTTCTTAAGAGGCTTCAGTCAGTGCTAAAGAAGAAAGGTGGTCATAGCAAATATTCACTTTTAGGCTTGTTAGAATTGTACAAACTCTATTTTTGTCTTTATAAACTATATTTTCATGCATGTTTCCATGTTTCAATAAGTGTTGCACCCCTTTTCTATGGCCAGTTTTTGACACTTGTACAATACTGTATTATACGTTTTGCTTGATTACATGGAGAAGGCTGAACCATCCCACACCAACAATATCTCTGTTTTTTTTCCTAGTTAAAGGAGATGAATACCTACCTGACGGTCCCTGCCCCTCCCCCTGATTCCCCGACCATGTGCAGAGCCAGACTGGCCTCAGGTAAATGCATGTCTGAATCATTCTTAGCTCCAGCCAAATGAAAACACTCAGTAGTCTCAACCATCTTACTTTCAGGTACCTCCTAATAATGTAAGAAAATGTCTATAATGGGACACAGAAGATTCAGAGATTGTATTTCGTTAGGGTCACACGATACCATTTGCAGAGCAATAAAGCCCATAGAAACACTATTACCGTTCCCAGCTGCAACAGATATTTTCCCACTAATGGAAATGTGTTTGCATGTGCCGGCCAGCATGTAAAACAATCTGTGGTTTTATTTTAGGCAAACATACTGATTTCAAACCTGATCAGGTGCAAAAAGGAAACAAAATGTATTCAGGTATGTTGTGAGCGTAGAGAAGATTAATCGTAAGCCGTGCTATCACATGAGCAATTCTAACACGCATGTGTCAGTTACCCTGCTTGTAAGCACTCAGTAATCATTACTAATGATGTGACTCATTACTAAACTGATAAAAGCCACGTGCAGGTGATTTATTGTAGCCAAGCATATTGGAGTTGAGCATGTTACATGTGAGGAGCTTCAGTTTGTGTTCTTCACTTTAACTAAAAGTTGGCATGTGCTGCACCTTTAATTGATCATGACTAACTTTACCCTATTTTTTGTTACACTAGAAACAATGGGAACGATCCTAAAGCCTGTTGTTGTGTAGTTTTGTGCAGTGATTCTGTTGCCCTTAATATTTGTTCATCGACTTGTACATCCACTGGTACTTGTTCATGCATGCTGAAGGAATGATTGTGTGATATTATATCCCTTTTAAAGGCTGGTGAAATAAGTTGAAATCCCTCATATTCTACCTGTGTCCTGCTTATAGACCCGCAATCCTACAACATTAAGCCTGCATCGAACAAGGTGCCCATGATCCAGGTAGACCTGGCCTCTCCTCAGTCTCCAGACTCAGTTAATCTGTTGGATGAGTTCGGACAGGCTAACCAGCAGGAGGAGGAGGAGCAGGGCCTGATGATGAAGCCCCCGTCGAGGCCACGGGAAGCTAAAAAGCCGAGTGAAGAGGATGAAGCAAAAGATCCGCAGAAATTAATGAGGTGTCTGAGTGACCCTGGTCCCAGTGCAGACGAAGATGAGGATGGGGCCTTCCTCCCCTGAGACGACAGGCCAGTTATAGAACGGTCAGGCTGCAGCCCTCCTTTTACTAGTTAGAGGGAAGAGGGCTGCTTCACCGCTCTGCTCTAAATTATCTCTTTGGTTCAAAAACCAACAAGCCAAAACTGCAAATGCTGTATAAACGGGAAACAAAAAGCAAAAGGAGAGTTCCTGAGAACGGCAGGGGGAAGAGTCATTAGTTTGTGATTCTCATTGCTCTTTATTTTATTAGGTAGCAGTGGTAGAGCGACAGCTGGAGATGGTGGAGGGTTTTGATGAAAGTCTGAGACATTCAGGAAAGAACTATGCATTACCAAAGGTTTGGACTGTTCCAGTTTCAGACTATCTTGTTTTTACTTTAGCGTCAGACTGTTTTTTTTTTTTTCGTCTTGATGATAGCGTGGTTGTTAGTTTTATGTTTGGTTATGTTTTTACAGCTTCTGTCTTCAAAAACCACGTTCTCACTTGCTGGGTAAGCCACAAAAACAACTTCAGCCTAGTTTTGACTTTTATTGCACTCGAGTTTCTCGCTGTCATTCTGTCACTTAAAGTTCCTGGGCATCCAATCGTTTAGATTGTAGCTTTTTAGAAATTTCTAGGCCTTATTTGATGTCAAACCTTTTCACTTGGTGCATTTTTAAAAATCGTATCTGTTTTTTATGACATATTTTAATTTCAGGGACGCAAACATCTGTTTGTAGGTTATGGGTTGAAAGCTGGATGTTTTTTAGTCACTGTGTAAACCACAGTTGTTTTCCTGTCTGTTGAGCGACTTTATGGGGTCTACAACACCTACAAACAAATTTCTTAGGCCGTAAAGCAGTACAGATGTTTTGATCTGCCAGTATACATATTAATTCTCCACCCAAGTTAAATCACATATTGTCATATCCTTATATGTATGTTTTATTTTTAGTTAATAAGACCCTTTAAAACTCACTCAAGCATCAGTAGAGTTGTCAAAGTAGATGTTATTAATATACTGCCCATCAGCTTTCACACTCTTCATATTTTAGACCTCCATATGTATTTTAAAGACCTTTTAACCTTTTTTTTTTTTTTTTTGTAACTGGCCTCATTGAGAAGCATTTTTGCCTCGCATTATTGTTGAGGGTATAACAAGACTTGAGAATTGAGGGTTAGTTTGTGCAGAAATCAGTCCATGGCTCCTAACCTTCTTTAAAAAGCTAAGACTGCAGGCATGTCATGGCAAAAACAAATCAAACTCTATGCAGCTCTGTAACAAATTCAGACTAAACATAAATGCTATATTAATGAATACCATTCATAAATTATGGCTTATCCACATCATTGCTAAAGGCAAAGTTAAAATCTACCCCTGGCATTAAGACAGTCTTTCCGCTTAACTAGAGTTTTTTTTGCACATCTAAGCAAGACTGAAACATTACCTGCAGGCATGAAAACTGAGTCTAGTGTTTCTTTGATATTCTTTATGGTTGAACAGTGTGTTTGTAAAATGCATCCACATCTTTTTACAGAGCTACTCAGTGATTTGGAATATATAACATTAGTTATTTAAGTTACTGATGCGATAAATTGCTGATTCCTGCTTGTCTGGTTAAATTCAATAAAAGGACAGTGGCCGATGCCACTTATTAGACGCGGGTGAAAGAACAACTCACGGGTTTAAAATCACATCGCTTGAATCGAGTGACGAATTTGGCATTGGAAAAAAGTGAATTAACTAAGTGAGTGTATCATTATTCTAGGTTGTTTTCTTGGTGTAATTAACAACTGAACCCTTTTCAAGGTTCTTAAACCACAAACCTCACGTTACACCCGAGGAAAGAATAGAAGCGCCTGACTGTCTTTAGCTCCTCCTCTGATCTTCTGCAAATTTTAGACGTGGTTACTGTAGCAGGGGTTGTAGGATCACATGCACTCATCTTAATGCACTTGAAAGGGAGTAAATCTCAGCATAGCTACACCATTGCAGTTGAGTTTGGTTGTCTAAAATTTAGTTACAGCTCACAGACCTTTAAACATCTCACTTCCCTGTTTCCTGACTAAATTGAATTTCCCTTTGCTCTGAAATGTCAGCATGTCTGTTAGACTATCAGGAGATATGTGGTGAAAATGTCAACAAGGATGTGGTCAAAGACCAAAGAATTGTACCAGAACCTGGAACTGAAATGACTTGCAGAACAACCCCCCAACCTCCTCTCTTTAAAGTTCCCTTAAAGGCTGTAACATTTACACGCAGCTTTTATGGCCGTCTAAATTGGTGTTGAACTGAAATTGCTGAAATCTTGAGAGCCGTTTCTCTACATCTCTTTATCATCGTCCCAGGTGATCTATGTTTTAGCAACTTAAAGGCACTTTGCTCTTAACCCTTTACTGCTTTGCAGTCTGACTATTAGATTTTAGGAAAGTTGCAACAAGTAATACATTTCTAAAAGGACGCCTACTTATTAGTATGTTTAACTGTTTAGATGCAAAGCAGGTACCAGTGTTCAAATTCTGTCCAATTACAACACGCTCACAATACCTGTGCATGTGATCAAGCAGAGGGAAGCCAAAGGAGGCACATTTAGATTAAAGCAGTTCCTATAACAAGACGCCACATCGTTATTTATTATATTGTATTGTTATGTTATTCCAAAGAGTTGAATTTCTCCAAAAAAAGAAGAAAACAAAGAAAACAGAGAGAAACCTTTATTTTTCATACCAAATGCATATTTTGGGCAAACGTTATCACACTCCATGGAGGGTAATGTTTGGTGCAGAAAACTTTAAACAGAAGCCATACAGCCTATAGAAGAACCTATTTTATTGTAACCATATATATATTATAAAACGTCATGTAATGATCACTCTTGCCTTTGTTTTGCTTGTTGCACAAACAAAAAAACAAAAGCCTTTTAAAGTTAAACTGCCTGTTTTCTTCATACATTCTTCACATTTTTGCTTCTTGCTCACTGAATGTTTTTCTACACTGATAAATCGATCATCGGTAAATCGGTGCAAGAGCAGAGCCGGATGTTTGGGATTGGTGCCATTTGTTCTTGTCAGCAAGTTTATGCAGAAACTACAAAGTGAAACTTCATCACACTTCATGCAAAGAGGTGGAGTGTGTGCAAAATATAAGTGTTTGTAAAAGTTTGGTGAGGATCGGGATCGTTGTTGTGTAATCCATCTTTGTTCTTTGCAGAGGATGTGCTATCCGAGTGTCCTTCTAGATTTAAGTTGTGGTGTTGAATTTACAGAATCAACGGCGTTGGCTCGCCGGTGTTGATTTCATCTTTTTGTTTTCTTGTCATATTTCTGTGTTCACTGAAACACACCGTGTGCTTTATTTGTTCTTTCATTTCTTTTAAAGCGTTGTTTTTATGAGCTTATTCCAGTGTGAAAGTTTTTATTGTAAGTATTGTATCTGATGTTGTTCACTGCGTCACTCCATGTGCTTTTCAGAAGGCTTTACTGTGGGTTTTCTCCATCTTATGTTTACATTTACCAGGAGTTTAGAAGCATTTGTCATCTGTGCTTTGAAAGGTGGAGTTCAAGCTTTACAGAGTAGGAATGGACTGACTTGCTTCAAAGTATAAGTAAAGCTTTATCACTCACTCGGTGTTCCAACCAACAAACCAACAATCAACCAAATTAACCTAAAGTAACTTTTGCATGCTTTTTTCCCCTGAATAGTTTTGTGTTTTCCTTGATCTCCAGGCAGCTATTGTTTTCTGTTCATTGACTACAATATCTAAAATCTCTGTGAAATCTTCAGCTCAGTCACTCCAAAGGTCACGTCAGCATCTGCATCTGCATCTGCATCTGATAGACTTTTGAAATGCACTAATATAGTGGAGATTCCTCCCATTCAACATATATGTTGGGTCTTAATGGATATTAATGAAGATTTGACAAGAAGGGGCAGCACAATAAATGTAAGCACTAATTTGGTTATGACTACATGGGCTAAGACATGCTAAAACACTGGCCGTCGAAGTACTCCTAACATTTCACCAGCTGGGCAGTATGAGGCTAATGATTATTAAAGGCCGTAATCTGAGAATGACACACATGTTCCTGTCAGCACTGTAATGACATCCAGTGGCATTACATCGCCATCCAAAGACTGTTTTCATCTTCATTCGTGTTTACTAGGCTCTGTCGTGTGTCACTATTTAATGCTGAGCACTTTAGTCAAGCGGTACCTTTATCTTTTAACACAAACGTTACAGACGGAGCAATAATGATAGTGATGGATTGTACACGCTGTGTGCGATTGTCAGCCGAAACGTCACAGGATAAAGGAATGTACTTTTTGAAGGGCCTTATTATTAGGCATGGGTTTGATGTTCTTAGTCGTGAAGCAGAGAAGCTGGAAACGGTGGATTATAGTTCCCTTTTAATTCATTTGTTTATTTTGAGGTTTTCAAATGGAATTTTTGCATTGATTAAAGGTTATTTTTAATTTTATATACATATGAATGATAATATAGAAAAATATAGAATAGCAGATTTTATTATATGATGTACAAATCTGAATCTTAAGGATGTCATGTGTGCACTTTCCTGTTGAATAATCTATAGCTTTCAGCATTCCATTGTAATGACCTGTAAAACTAACAACTGGTAATAAAACCACATCTGAAAGTATATCTGAGATTAAAGGTTTACTTTATGACTCCCCTGAGTCTGACTCATCATTTAAAGAGTTGTTTTGTTTCCTCCCCTCCTGTATAATAATGGATTGGATTTATATAGCGCTTTTCAAGGCACCCAAAGCGCTTTACAATGCCACTATTCATTCACTCTCACATTCACACACTGGTGGAGGCAAGCTACGGTTGTAGCCACAGCTGCCCTGGGGCAGACTGACAAAAGCGAGGCTGCCATATCACGCCATCGGCCCCTCTGGCCAACACCAGTAGGTGGTAGGTGAAGTGTCTTGCCCAAGGACAAGCGACCAGGACAGGGGCCATGCTGACGTGATACTGTCACACAGTTGCTGCAGATTTGTCGGTTGCACATCCGTGATGTGAATCTGCTGTTTCGCCCCATCCCAAAGGTGCTCTATTGAGATCTGGTGACTCTGAAGGGTAGTTAGATACAGTGAACTCATTTTAAAATCCAAGGAACCAGTTTGAGAAGATTGCATCTTTGACACTGCTGCTGGGTGGAGAAGATGGGTACACTGTGGTGATAAAGGGATGAACATGATCAGCAGCATTACTCTGGTTTTTGTATCACCAACACCAGCCTGAACTGTTGGTACAAGGTAGGTTGGATCCCTGCATCGTGTCATTTATGCCACATTCTGACCCTACCGTCCCAATGTCACAGAACACACTGAGACTTGTTAGATCAGGCAACGTTTTTCTGATGAAACCATATGAATTGTTGCTTCAAATTTCTGTTGTTACCTAACAGGAATGACACTTGGTGTGTCTGCTGCTGCTGTCTTGTGTATTCAAAGATGCTTTTCTGCACACCTTGGTTGCCACGTGCGGTTTTTTGAGTTCAAAGCAGTCCAGCCATTCTCCTCTGACCTCTGACATGAACCAATACCAAATATAAGTGACTCAGAAAGTTCTGCCTGTTTGATCTTTACTTAAAGTTTAGCTTTCTGAACTAGAAGACATGAAAGTGGATTCGCTGTCATCTACCGATGTTTGTTTGCTTTCTGAGCAAAAGAATTATTACATCATTGCTCTGCACTGCTGCGATACAAAAAATAAGGACGAATATATTTAAATACTAATACAGTGTTTATTTCTGAATTTCTGCCTGTTATATTGGACTATAATTATTGAGGAGCTGATGCACAAACAGAATCTGTTGAAGTCTTGATTTCATAAATGCATCTTCTTATTCATCTGGTTTGTAAAGTCTTAACCTGCAAATTTCAATCAGCAACGACAGATGAGTGCAGTGGATTAAAGTCCTTTTAAAATGTAGTGGATAAGTCATAAGCTGAAGTTATTCCAATCGAGTAAAACTGCCACAAAAATACAACGGCTACTGAAGCAATTGTGAGAAAGGGATCAACATAACTCCCTTGCTGGATCATTACACTAGTTTGAACGTGCAATAACCTTTTTTAGCCAGAAGGGGCGTGCGCTTCATCTTATAATTAAAATAAAGTCAGACAGCAGTCAGACCAAACACTGTCCCAAAAGTAAAATATTAAAGGGGATGAGTTGGATTTATATATCTTGGAGACATTTTATAATTGGATGCTGAGTCTAATAAACTCGGAATGAACTGTCTGCCTTGTTAAAACGTAAGGGTATTACTCGGGTTGGCAGTGCTGCAGCTTGCTTGTAGAGAATGGGAGATCCAGAGAGAAAGCTGCAGACGCTGTAGCGATAGTTTGTTTATTCCGTCTTTATATCTGTTAAATGGAAAATCACAATGACTCGTGTGCTTCTTAACTAGCTTGGCCTGACAAACACATTTACTCTCTAATACTTGCAGAATGGACATGCTCTGTTTATCATAACCACCCATTAAAATTGATGGCATTTGTCGCATTCTATCAATTTTCAGCAGAGACGCTTGGTTGCCAAGTTAATTTTACATCTGAAGAGTCTGATTTGAGACTCCAATTACTGGAACTTTTGTTGGCTTAAAAATCCTCTTTGTATTTAAATTTGCCGGCATTTAGCTGAAACTCATCCAGAGGAATTAATGGTCAGTCAACAATAAGATAAGCTTGAATTCCCAGATCACCGATATTACAAACAAACAAGAGTTAAGCTCTTCTGTCCAAAGAATCGGTGACGTAAAAGAAACCGAAGTATGATGTGTGTGGAGCAAATGGCAGTAACAGTGAATTGTCTGGACCTTGAGGTAGGTAAAAGGCGTAAAAACAAACTGATCACTTGGATGTAAGAGAAAACTTTCATACAAGTCTTTTAAAAAATGTGTCTCCAGTTCCAGCTTTAGAGCCAGGTTGGCAAATGCTTAAACATCCATGCTAATGGAGCCAGTTGCAATTGTTACTGGGCAAACTTAGACTAGACGTTTCCAGCTGCTTGTGCTCAGCTGAACTAAACCTTCACCGGTGAGTATGTATGGTTTCCAAATGGTGAACAATTTAAGGCCAGGGCATCAGACTTAATTTAACCCCCTCTCGATCTAAACTACTCCAGCAAAACCATTTCACCATAACCAGTAAAACCTGACGTGTATCTGACCTTTTTTTTTTTGTTTGAATCACACCATTTAACATTGAATTATAAATTATTCAAGCATATGAAAGGAACCTTGATCCAGATACACAAACCACACAACTTAAAAATAATCAGTTTTGTCACAAAAATACTTATTTTTTTCCCATTTCCTTTGGTGAATTTATGAAAAAGGACAAAGTTAACACATTTTGACAGGCATAAAATTGCATTGTTGCACTGATTCCAAAAGAGCTATTAGCTGAAAGTTTAGGATTTCTCGGCTTGGTGATAAAAATTTGAGTAAACTGGACAAGTGGAGGTCAAAAGAACAAGTGGCATGTCTATAACTTATCTACAGCAGATGAAAAGCAACTGAAAGCCATGTTCTTAAGGGGGAAAATGTATCCAAGTACTGGAGCAATGAATTTGGTGTTGGGGATCTGAAATGTTAAAATTGGGGGAATTGTGATCAGAGAAAAATACCATCAGATTTTCATCCTTCATCTAACACCATCTGAAAAGTGTCTGATTGTCAGCAGCTTCATTTTTCAGCATGGCAGTGATCCCAAACACATTACCAGTGCATCCCGGGATAAAAAAACCCATAATGGAATACTGGAATCAGTCATGGATTGGCCTCCCCGGAGCCTGAACCTCAACATTACTTAAACAGTGTGTCATCATATTTACAGAGAATGCAACAAAAAGCAGCCAACATCCAAAGAAGAGCTTTGAATGTCCTTCAGGAAACCTTGAGAACCAAAGACTACTAAAAGACTGACATCTTATTGCAATCTGTCCAAGAGAGTTCAGGCTGTGATGAAGGTATTTATGCCAAATATTCACTTTCAAGCTCGAGAGAACAGTACAGTCCCTTATTTTGACTTACATACTGTATTTCCATGTATATTTACACATGTCTCAATAAGGTGTTGCACCAATAAACCAATATAAAGATAGGACACATATGGTTTTGTTTACGTCCGAGTGTTTTTTTCATTTTTGAGCGTGACAGCACGACGATTTCATTTTCCTCATCTTAACTCATCTTCTGCCTGCCAGCTTTCACATCAAATGCAACTTTTCAGTAAAAATGATAAATAAAAATAGTTCAAGTGAAGCTGAATGCAAAATGAAGTACCCGCTGTTTGTGGCTCTGACTTCCCAGGTCATTTTAGCAGTGGATTAAACACACACTTAACTGCCAAATACCAGATATGTAACAGCCCGCCCCGCTGCTGCAACATTTACATGTGGAGTGTGAAATAAGCCTGAAAGCTTTTCAGATGGATTTGTCCAAGTGTTTATTTATTTCTAGTTAAATCACTGTGTCTAATTCGCCTGTCAACTGGGTTCCCGTCATCGAGGAGCCAGTCAAATTGGTCTTGTTTGCATGAGGGCTCTTCTGTTTATTTTCCCCTGATTGCTCTTTAATGCTCGGAGTGGATGCTCTTTACATGGAATGATTTGGTTTGTTTTTAAACAAACAAAATGCGCATTCAAACGGGACACACCTGAGCGTTTTTATGACTGACAGGGAGAGGGTAGTCTCTCTGCTAAACGTGAGCGTGCAGTCTGCATGCTTTATGCGAACCTACCAGCAGATGGCGCAATATGCACGTCAAATTACTAAAGTTCCTCTCAAGCGACGCCTTCACTGATCGACTTTTTTCACTTTCCCTGCTGGAATGGTTTGTATGCTGAAAGCACGCTGACATGTTTAATTGGCGTGTTGGGGAGGGAGTCAGGCTTTGTGTGGCCCCATTCCATCAGCTTAATGGTGTGTTTTCTATTGCTTTCCCTCTCATTTACATGGCCCATATACCACATCTAATGTATGGCTAATTGTTGTGTTTAGGCAGTAAAAACCCTGAACCCTCGCACCGATGTGAGCCTCGCAAGCGAATGTTCTGGTTTTTGGGCTGCTGCGCTTTGAAAATATTTTGTTACACAACAAGAAATGTTTTGATTATGAGTGTGGCGGAGAAGGGTCACTCGAGGGCCGCATGCACACAGCAGTTTGCTGTTTGTTTTCTCTATAAAAGGAACAGACAAATATAACTGCAGCAAGGCAATAACGCTGAGCTTATTGTTCCACTGATTCTATTTGTTGTACTGAGTTGTGCTCAGTTTATGACGGGCATGAGATGCGGCATGATAGCTGTTGTACACACAGTGAGCAAAAGTGCATGCAGCGCTGATGGAACATAATTAGATTTGGGTTTTGTTTTTTTTTATTTAGCTCTGTATTGAAATTGTGCTTAATATGGGATTTCCCATCATATATATAATATATAATAATTTTCATCCACAGCATTTATTTGCAGATTCAGATAAAGAAGCTCTCTTATGTAGTTAAAATTAGACCCGCTTCAGCAAACTAAATTCAAATCTTACTTATACATTGCTGACCAAATTTAAATGCAAGCAAGAAAACATGCAAATTTTAGAAATCTTTTATTTAAAACTAAAAATGATGTTGTTTTATTAATAATAAGCTGAATTCGTGTTTTTATACTCAAACACTGGACTTTTCTGAGAAGTCTGGAATTAACCGAGCGTAACATTCAACCATTCAATTAATTTTAAGTAGTAAACAACTGTAATTTGGCATTTTCGTTAAAAAGATTTTTTGTAACTACTTTTCAGTAAAATTGAAAATTCATGAATAACATTATGTTCTAATTTGCTTATATTACTGTGATTGACTGTGGTCCAGCTAGTACTTAAGGGAATGATGGTTAGAGTACTTCTTCTACTGCTGCAGTTCCAGAAACTCTGTCTGTAATGAGATGATCCAGAGTTTTTGCTACTGAGGTGCCAGAGTTGCATCTTTTCTGCTTACCCATGATTCTGAAAAGTTTACAGCAGGGTTCATATCTACACTTTGCTTCCTCAGGCCTTGTATAAGTCTAACATCACGCACAGGGGTCGGCACTCCATCCCCAAAATTGATTTCTGATATTCGTGGCTTAACGTCAAGGATCCTGCCAGGCCACGATTCCCAGTGTCAGTGAATGCTTTGCAGCAGCGCACAGAGAAACAAATAGCAGGCGGACATGGTGACATTATTAATCCAGACACACTGGCACGGGCTAACACATCTCTGCCTGCTGTTTCGTGTATTGGAATGAGCGGAAAACAGAGATGGACTTTTTCATTGGCATCTTGTTTGATGAATAAAACATCAGGGGTGGGCTAGGACAGAACTGAATGGTTGAATGCAGGAACACTTTAAAGACAGCCAGCTGGTTCTGCATATTTTCTGCATACGTTGTAACAAAACCAGTGTGATTATTTCCAAAATCCCAATTCTCTGTGACTAAACTAGCCTTTTCTTTGAGCGTGAGATACTTCCTTACTGTACATCTTTCTATCTCTGTCATCGTTATCCAAGCCGATTTAGAGCTGAAAAGAGGGCACGAAATCACGGCGTCTTCTCCCTAATGCCTTCTGTTTGGGGAAAGGCTTCCCAACTGATAAACCGTGATTCAGCCTGATAACAAAGCCGAGCAAAGGGAGGCATTCCTATTAACCACATCCAAACAACATCACGTGCAACCCCCAGATTTCCCTCACCGGGCTTTTAAATAATATTTGTACATAAAGGATCAGTGTGTTCAGCTCTGAGCTGATGTGGATGCTGTTGGAGTGTTTGTGCGGCACCAAGGGCTGCATAAGAAACAGTGAAAAGCCACCAAAGAAAAACAAAACCAACACATTTCAACCTGGAAATAAAAAAAAACACCATTCAGACAACAGCAGTTGGTTTCAGAGGTGAGAGGGAATGCAAACTATACAAGAAATGGCCTTTGTGGGAGCCATTTGCTTGTATAAACCATTTATTGTTGTTGAAAAATGCCTGTGCTCAGTTTTCACCCTTGCCTGTTGGTAGTAGCGGGACTGTATTGCCTCACCCATCTATCCTAGTGATAAACTAGGCTGTCACTGGCCAGAGCGGCTTCATGCAAGCTCAATGACTGGATTCATGTATAACCTGGCCTCCTGAGAAACCCTGACTTGATGTGTCTATTAAGTTGTTTTAAAAAGGTGGCGGTTTATTTTTTGGGACTCAACCTGAACGTGGTGATAGTTTGCTCGTGCTAAAAAGCAAAGATCATTCTTTACTAGACAGTCACTTCCCTTGGGATTTTACCTACGGCATATCCACCTTTTAACCGTTTTATCTTAAAACATATAATTTAACTAGTAAATGATAGATAATACATACTGGGCATCGTAACTTTACAGCACAGCTGTTGTTAGATTTCCAGATATTCCATTGCCTAACAAAGAGTGATAAAAAGATTCAAGCCTCATTATGCACAAACGCTGAGCCATCATAAAGCCCCCGCCTTTGACGACAAACTGTCCTTTTGTCAGTGATGAAGGCCACAAAACGCTTCATAGATTTACCTACTCTCTGAGGAAATGGTCCTGGATCAAAAACTAAAAAGGATAATTCAACAGTTCTCTTTTTTCTGTTCTTTAGATTACAGAGGATTAGCATTCGGACTCAATTAGGCTCTGGTGAAAGATGGCTTAAAAGAGAAAACATGGGGACAAATGCACTACAGATGACCTTGAAATGAGGTCATCGCTCTATATGCATCTGACAATGACAACAAAAGAGTCTGTGGGAGGTTCTAATAATGAACTGGGAAAAGTTTTAGGAGGAAATATTGAAAATATCAAGTCTTATTAATCTAACAACAGAGGAGGAAGCAGATGGAAAACCACAGGAAGAGCTGTGGTGCACCAGAGGTCATCAGATATCACACGCAATGCCAAGAATATCAGCGACACCTACTGCCACCATTAAATCCATTGATTTAAAGAATATCCAGAGGCGACTTTTGGACAGCAAAATGAAAACAACCTCCCTGGAGGCCTTTTGTGGGTCATAAGTGGCGTCCTTAATTGATTTTCAGACCAATACTGAAACCGATCAGGCCTTTGTTTTCTCATTTCTGCTTTCAGCGGCATTAGCCCAATAGTGCTGTGCAGGCTCTTCAGTAATGGTCGACTCGTTTGCCCATCTATCTTATTTAAAGCTGAGAAAACTCTGTGCTTACAGTTCAGCTTTTAATTTGCTTATGTGAACATAATTTAAGCACGCTTTTTAAACTTTGTTCAAAAGCACACCTGAGTCAAAGCGTTAAATTTGAACTCGCTTCAACTAAGAATCCATCTAAGTTAAACCCTCCTCACTGCCTTTTATTTGAGCTTTTAAACACACTGCGCTGATGCCTTCTCCTGCATGGATCTGTTGATGTACACACTGAAAGCTCCAGAAAAAAAGCTATGAAAACGATTGGTTCACTAAGCTGGAAATCATTGATCTTAATTATTATGTGCAAATACACAAAATTCCATATTTAACCAAAATTATTAGGCTATTTGTAATAAATTGCAATCTCTAAGTAACAGGATGAGCTGACAAGAGTACAGAAATGCTTTAGAGAAAGCTGAATCAGGGTCAGGTTTTGCAGCAGCACAGATACATTAGAGGGAATGAAAAAAACTAAACAAAACCAGCATGGGGAATAGACAAAATGTATTGCAATCTATAGGCCCCGTGTGGTCAGATATGAATATCTGACAATATATGATAGTCATCAATCATCAAATGGTATAGATTTCAAGTTGGAGAGCGAAATTAACCAACTAAAAGAAGGCAATCGTGAAAATCCGTATAGGTGTTTTGAGAATACATACAGCTGTTTTGATGACCTGTCCTGCTGACGCTGCACTGCTGCACTATAGTTTAAACTAGTTACTACACCAATGCTCTTTTATTCTGGCAAACAAAGGCCGTGACCACGGCTGTGACATGTTTTGCAAGATTTCACAAAAAATATGAGCTAGTTATAGACGTAAAAAAAAGTTATTTATAGGGAACAGATAACTTATCCTGAAGAAAATAATACATCCGAATGGATAGTTGACTGTTATCCATCCAGTAGATAATGAATCCGTTTGGACTGGGCTCAAATAAAGGGTTCAAAACATCAAAGAAGATGTGTCAAGTCCTGCTATCAAAGAGCTGGACTCCAGAAATTCATTAAAATCATCTTTTGCAACCAGCTAACATGATTTTATTATTATTTTTTAAAACTCTGGATAGAAAAAATATGTGATCAATTGAAACAAATCTTTTCAAATCCGGGGTAAGTGCTGTCAAAACAAATGAACTTGGGACCCTAATTAAGACTCAATAACAAATCCTCCTGTGGATAAAGGATAAATTCTGAGGAACGTGTTGAGTAAAATAACTCATCAGGTGGAGGGTTTCAGGTTTCATTCATGGACAATGAAAACAAAATTGAACAAAAAAATAATAATCTTATCTTCCAACATGCACAGAGCCCACTGAGTAATCACTGACTCTCTCTTGTTTTGTGTGTGTGTGTGTCCTTCTTAATTGCTGTTGATATCTTCTGCAGATATATCCATCCTCTTCAGCTTTTCAAGGATTTCCTCGTGGGCGTGTGTGTGTTGGTGTGGATGTGTGTGTGGATGCTTTCCTAACGTACAGGGCCACACAGACCCCTCTCCCTTTGTCCAAACGGCTTAACTGTGTTTTGATAAGCTGTTGTGAATTTCCATCAAGAAATCCGACCAGCCCACTGGATTGTCGAGCAGCGGACCGTTTCCCCCTCCTCCTCTTCCTCCTCCTGCCTGCACTATATGTTACATTTCCAGCTCTCTCCTCTCGCTTTTTTTACGCAAGCGTGGACGTCCACGGCACGGCGACACAAGTGCGCACCACAAGCGAGGGAGAGCGAGAGCTAGGCACAGGCTCGGCGGGCGGACGTTGGCCGGGTATTGGAGAGACGACGCGGCGGGGGTGTCTGTCTTTGTTGGGAACCGGAGGACTGGACGGTGGATTTGTTTATTCTCCGGATTTTGGATCGTGGGGGGGCTAGGATAACTTCGCACGGGACAAAACCCGCCTTCTTTCATGTCATCCGGCGATTTGTTTCGCCCGGCGTGTTGACGCCAGTGAGAGGGGGGAAGAAGAAGAGGGGAAAACGGGAGCACGGAGGAGCGCATCTGACAGACGAGCGGCAGGAATACACACGCGTTCCCGTGCACCAGCTGCACCAGCACAGACGCTAACGACATCGGCTCGTGATTCTGAAACGTGTTTTAAGGAGCTTGTGATGCGGCAACGTGGGTCGGTGTGAGCGGGGACGAGGGAACGATGCTGTGCCGTTCGCTCGAGGCTGTGCACCGTAGGGCAGCGTGTTATTGATGATTTGCACGGCGTGGAAAAATGCATCGAGTCGCAACTTTGTTCAGGGGTCTGACACACAATCATCTCCTTTAAAAGTGCATTTATATGTTCACATGGCGTGCGCTGTTTCCACTGAATATAGCTTAGTGTTTCAGTGAACGCCTGTTCCATTTGTTCATCATCCCGGAAGCCCTGTGCTGTTTATGCTTTTAATTTTTTTAGACATCGCATCCTGCAGTGTGTTGATGCCGGCGGGTTGCGTTATATAGATGAAAATCTTCAGATTCGTGTTGCCAAATGACTGGTAGGCTGAATTGTGAATGTGGGCAGGCCTAACCTTCGCTTTATGCAGATCAAATCGATAGCGAGATAAAGACTGCTCTGGCAAGCTCTTTATGCCACTCTGCAAGTGTCACGGGGTGTGTGTTTGGAGTCCCGCATTTTGAGTTTTTACGCAAGCCTCGGGGCAGCAGGGAAGCTGCTCAGTGGAGTGGAAACTGTCAAAACACTGTCTCGGCTGTAAGGCAACGTCTCAAGAAAACTTTCAATGGTTTTCCGAAAGTTGCCCGGTGTCTCGGCATCGGGCATGGGTCTGCGCCTGTCCCAGAAATTCATGTTTCTGCTCTTTCTCTCGGGTTTGGTAACACTGTGTTTTGGGGCCCTCTTCTTTTTGCCCGACTCTGTCCGACTAAAACGCATTTTTCTGTCCAAGACAGAGATCCAGCCAGTCACCGTTGGCTCCGGCTCAGAGAACGATGTCAGGGAGCACTTAAAAAGACCCAAAGACCAGGGCATGACCTCGGCTAAAGGAGAGGCTGGCATCAAGCTGAAAAGTCAGAGCCGCAAACCCCCAGTCTCTTACGAGGCGACCGAGGTCCGGCTCGCCGGGGGCAAAGCGCAGGAGGATCTGAACCTCTCCAGGTCTAAGACAGAGTCCGCGTCAGAGAAAGTGACATCCTCTAACCACGGTGCCAACTCGGATACTTTTAGTTACAAGAAGTTCAGAAGGTGCTTGTTCAAACCCCCGCTGGGAAGAGACAGCGGCAGACCGGCCGACCCGCAGACCAACGAGCGCCGGGAGAAAGTCAAAGAGGTAAGGAAGCCACTGTGACTTTGCTGCCGGAACATCAAGTTCAATGTTCCTGCAAGACGTGGATGACTGGCACGTGATAGGCACAAGTACAACATAGGCTGTGTTGAGATATGAGAAGTAAACCTAACGGAAAAAAACAAAGCAATACATTTAGGGGGGAAATCGAGGGCAGATATAATCCAAGATAACGCCTAATCTATCAGATAGACCGAACAGGCTGCAAGCAATACTTTTGTGTTTATGTGGCTTTATCTGGTTTTAATATTGCTTTTGAATGGGAGCTTTTTCATGCTTTCAAAACACAACAGACTAACACAGCAGAAACATGGCAGTCTGCTTTTACGTGGAAAAACCAGGCGTTCACTCTTGAAAGAAGTAATTATATTTACAATGTTTAATCTGACTTGCCTGAATTTGGCTCGCAATACAGGCAATCTCTATAGAAGCAGTGTGGCTGTTGTTTACTGAGCTGCTGTCCAACAGCCAAAATAAAGCCCTTTTCAGTCGTATTATTTGTCTAAATTTACCCAACGCCTTTGACTATCGTAGTTTAATTCCTGCTGGAGTTCTATTAATAAAGACAGAAAGCGGTTTCCGGACTAATGATGGACTTAATGGTCTCCCGTGTGTGCACAGAACTAGAATAGCAGGGGAACATAGCATTTTTTTTTTTAAATATATTAAACAATTATTTCATTTGCCCATGCGACAGTCCTTGAATTAGCTGTGGCACCTCTGTATCTGCCTCACACAATCGCCTGCAAATGATAGGAGTGCGTGCAGCTTCTCTTTGGCCAGGAGCTCTCCGAGCTGTGTGCCAGCCTTTGTTGAGCCCTATGGGTCCAATAAGGGCTCGAGAGTGGGAGCGTCTGAGGATTCACACATCTGTACCCACTCAAGGCAAGTGAGGCTGGTGATGAGGAGAAAGAGTAGTAGGAGTGGGAAGGTGGGGTGTGTTGGGAGTAATTGCTGGCCAGAGTGTTACAGATGGGTTTCAGCCTCGGTATGTGACACTCATAAGTCCTGTTGTCACTCTCGCTTCCAGCTCGGTGTCACCCTCTCACGCTGCTCACATGCCTTTCATACCCAGAGGTGATGTGCTCCATAATGACTGAGGCGTCAGAGAACGGAGGGTGATTTGCCCTCATGCATTGAGCTCTCACTGACTCATAGCTCCTCCTTTTTGATGCTCTCTCAAGTGAATGTCGGTGTGACTTTGCTTGTCTGGTGCGTTCAGCTGAGCTCTGCAAAATTCATGCCACGGGGTCGGAATCGTCGGAGGAAAAGTTATTTTCCACCACGCCTTCCACGCCCACTTATTGTTGTGGAATATTCATCTTGTTTCCGATAAACCGAGACGTTTATCAAAGTGCTGAAGAGTAGACGTCAGCCGTGCTCACTTGCATTGTATGCTTTCAGGTCTGCGTGCTTGGCCAAATTTATGTTTTTGCTATTTGCTGTTGTTGTTGCTGCAGTTTCCATCATCTCAAGCCTGCTGGCAGTGCTGCAAACAGCTTCTTTTTTTGTTTTGTTTGCTCTTGCTTAGTTTTTGGTTGTTTTTTTTTTCCCCTGGAGGCTCACATACACCCTGCCAACACAGGCTGACACATTGTGAACTTGTGTCCAGGTTCACAGATGCAAAATCAAAAAGCAACTGTAACAATAAAACTGACACGTTTTGATGCTTTCTCTCTCTCTCTCTCTCGCTCTCTCTTTTTTTGTATTTCTGTGAAGCTGGATCTGTCATTCAGAATACATGTTTGCTTTTTGTTTGCTGCCAGTCGTCTAAACTCACAATGTGGTCTACATCCCTGCAAAAGCACTCCCTTTTTTCACTGTAATGGAATGCAGAGAGAGGGTATCCCCCTCCCAAAGCTAACAAAAAGGCTCTGGTCCAGCCCACTGAGTGCCTCAATGCCCAAACTGTGAATGGGCATCGTTTTTCTTAAATGCCAACAACTAGAAAGCAGACTCCCCACCTTCTTCCACTGTGTGTATGCGTCCACTGGCAAAGAGAGGGTGAATCGAGGGACAATGGCTGCCTGATCACACATTACAAATGTTTAAAGGCAGCCCAACCCTGGATCAGGCCCTCAGGATAAACTGCCAAAGTGCTATAAGTGTTTCAGAAACAAACTCTGGGACAAGTTCGCTCTCCACCAAAAGTCTTGAGCAGGATAAAGATAAGGGTTATTTTCATACAGCCTCCTATTTGTAATTCTGTGACGTTATGGCTCACTGAGTCGCCTGCATGCCTATACTTGTGCCTCATTGGCTCTGGCATAAGAAGTCGGATAGCAGAGATCGCACCACAAAAATGCGTGCCTGGAGTAACAGGAAGGGTTTCCTTTTCTGCATGCACATTTTGTTGCTGATGTCCTTTGCATTCAGTAAGGTGAGAACTTGGAGTGCAGTAATCCAGATCCAGAGCACAGCCAAACAAACACAACTGCAGAGCAAAGGAGATGTCAGAAAGTGATGGGAGCTCTGAGACACATCCAGACTGAAGCCTCTGCATCGTGTGATTGTCTCCATGACATCACATACATTTTTAAAAAAAAAAAGAAAAGAAAAGAAGAAGAAGCAAAGTTTGCATTAAGAGGTGGTGTCTGTGAAGCCTGTGATGTGCTCTCTTCTCTGTCACCTGAATGTTTAGCAGAGATGTGCTGGTACAGGAAAATGAAGCTCTTTGCTTGTGTAAAGCAGAATGTGATGTGGCCTCTAACATAGGATGTGTGTGAATGGAGGAGATGGAGTTGACAGCTTTGAGTACTGCAGTGAAAGGACGGAGCCACTGCAGCCTCTTGTGGCAGAGCCTCCTCTAGTGGAGCAATAAAACTCTTCAGGGCTGCTGTGTGTGTGTATGTGTGTGTGCACACTAGTTTGTCAAGTGCTTGGGGACAAATCAGAAGTTTGACAGTTTCAGTTTTGTTGTCACTGTGCTTATTCATCCAGGCCCGAGCCCACCTGCATCACAACAATCAAATGAGGTACATCTGTTCTGTTGTGAGACAAGTCTGTTTATTGGTCAGCTGGCTGTGTGTGCATGCCTGCGTGCAATTCACAATAATGAGCAGTATGCTAGAGAAGTGGAAAGCCCCCTTTTTTGTGTATTTGGACAAAAAAAAAAAAAAAAGTGAGACAGTTTTTAAAGTACAAAGTGAGTAAAACGACAGCAAAAAGTACAGAGCAGCGATAAGACGGTTTAGTTATGTAAACCACCTTCAGTTACTCTGTCAGCGAGGTGAACAAACAAACGGCAGCATCACAGACCTCATCTGCTTACTTCAGCTTCCAGATGAGTAAACAGCTGCAGGGAAAACTGCTTTATTTCTAGCAGAATTTACCAGAAGACATTAAAAATTCCCAAGGTACTAGTTTCAAAAAAGAGAAACCGAATGATATCATGTAAAAGTGAACTGAAACGGCATCAGCTGCAAAACTGAAATCTCCTGCCATATTTTTAGATACATTAATGGTTTTATTTGTCCTTCAGACAACACAGTGGTACTTTAAAGTAAAGTGTAAGTTTCAGTCTTCTTTAAGAGTATAATTGTGGGGGGGAAACCAAAATCTGAACCGCTGTATGACACAAACATGAGCACACTCACACAAAACCAACACAAAGCCTCACAAATAGGTGAGCTTGTAGCTGGACCTGAAATCCCCTTATAGCCGTAATGACCAGTGAGCTGGGTGACTGTCTGAATAAAACGCTGCCGTTAAGCTGGCGCCTCCTGGCTGGCTCTGAGCGCTGTGACCTCCCTCCGCCCCTCATTCCCCTGCTGTCTTCTGCTCTGAATCAGGTGTGCCAAACAACCTCCAGTCTGAGCCAGGAAAATGGCTGCCTGCTGAGAGAGAAGAAAGAAACGGAAGACGAACAAAGTCTTAAGAAAAGGCTTACACTCTGCTAGTGTTCCCACAGAGCTGGAACATTTGTGCTTTTCTTCTCCTCTGCGGATGCTGTGCAAATGTCAGCGCCTGGAGTTTGGAATGTGAGCCCATCGTTGTCTTTAGTCTGTTTATGTGGGGAGAGAGCCGCTCGGCCCGCTGGATATTGATATATTGTGCAAGTCAGTGGCGGCTGAGGCAGATATTATAAACCCGTCGGTGTTGCTGAGCACCGATTCCGGCCTCCTCCGCCACACAAGAAGTAATCGACCCTTTCATCTATGATCTGAAACTTGAGTTTGTGCTAAATTAGAATTTTTTTTAGTGGGTTTTATTCTGGGCTACTTAGTCACCGGTTAATGCAGTGAGACAACACCAAAGCCTGGCAAGCAAAGTGATCCATTATTTACCTAATCTCCATAAATAGAATCTGTATGTGAATATGCAGAATCTGTTGGGATGGGATTTGTGGCGCTGGCTACCTGGTCACTTTTTTTCCTTTTAAATAACTAGCACTGGTTAAACAATGAAGTCAGGAAGTCTTGGACAGATCTTTGATGGCTACATTGGAACATTTTGGAACAAAAATATTAGACATCATACTGGAGAAAGACACAACATTTCTGGTTGTGAATCAATCTAGGGAACCTGAAACTGCATCTGGGCTTGTGTTCCACCCACTTGTCTATCAAGGCATTTTTGCTCACTTACAAGCAGTCAATATGGTTGTGACTCATTATTCTTATAGGTTTGTCACATTTCAGCTCACTGCTGGATATACTGAAAGTCTCCTGCTGTTGTTTCATAGAAGATTGTTGCAAAGTCACCAATGTGTTGGCGGTGTTAAACTAAATTGAGATCATGTGACATAACCTTGCGTTGCAAAAGCTTCAGCGAAAAACGATACACTCAGTTATAGTAGTGAGATGACATTTGCAGAGTGTTTATAGAGGAACATTAAATATCTAAGCTGCTGATTATTTAAACTGCATACTGAGTCTGATTAGATGAAAACTCAAAGTATCACAGAACAGCACCTGTTAATTAACGACCAAGCAAACGCAGATATTTGCACGATGCCGGTTGTAGTTGTGAATGCACGGCCACTTTCCACTAAATGTTCAAAGCGGGTTTTTGGTATTTTAATAATTTACAAACATGAATACTTTTCTTTGCCTTTGTTTTGCATCAATGTACAATTTGTCATCCCCGTGCATTGTACACAAATAAAATGATGAGTACTAGTAATCAAGCATACCTTTTTAAATATGATGCTTGATGTCTAAGGGAGAAAATGTCAGCATGCTGCTATTCTGCATCTTCTACCAATGTGATGCAGCGATGATTCGTTTCTTTTATTGCAGTTGCTTTCCTTGTGTAGCCTTAAGTGGACTGAATAATGAGTCGCCTGCAGGGACACAACTTAAAACAGTTTTCGACAGTTGGGCATTAAATCCACAGCTGATGACCTTAAAGGTCAACCTATCTTTGTCTAGGAAACGTGTGCTCTGCAGGAAAACCAATGATTGTAGAAAACACATGCATATATATACAGTCATTGGGAATAACGGTGAGATAGAGAAACGTCAGGGAAAAATTTCCCCCATCAGAGCCACCAGAGTTGCTTTTTTCTGTAGGTGATAAAAGCTTATTAAACTACACGGCACCAGGTCTTTCCCCAGGCAATCACTGCAGGAAGTAAGTGATCAGGTGAAATGGAGAGTGGAAAAGGAAGGATGCACGTAAAAAGAGGGAGATGTTAGCTTCCATCCTTTTGCATTCATGGCAGTTTTCTTCCTGGATTTCCTTTGTGGTGAGGGCACTAGCTTCAGGGAAAGTTTCTCTGTTTAGGCATGCTTTTCAAGAGGTGTGTGTGTCTCTGTGTGTGAGTGTGCTTGTGTGTACGTACATATCTCTCGTACAGGGCATTCAAACGAAACGCTTTGTAGATGGCTAAGATGTGCAGATGGGCTGCTTTGTACAAGTATATTTGTTTGTTTTCGCGTCTGCTTTTCCATGCACTGCGTGTCTTTGAGTGTGTGTTGGTTTAGATTACAACAGGAAGTGGAGGATTATTTGACAAGGGAGGGGCTAAAAAGTCCACATGTTCATCCAGAATTTTATAATAGGGCAGTTTAGGTATGGTATTTTTACAGCGTTTTGTGTGTGTGGTTGTGCGACCGCTCGGTTCTGTCCATTTTAAAATGTTTTTCAGTTGAAATCGCACACAGCTATTAGACTTTCCTGATAATGTGGCCTGGTCAACAGTTTGCAGATGTTTTCACTTGTTACAGAGCGAAAATCCAGCTGTTATCCCCCCAACCTTCTTGTCATTTGTCCCTGTCCACATTTGCACAAGCTTTTACATTTTATCTGCCTGTCTGTTTGCTGTTCAAAGTCCTGCTGGCAATGTTTACTATAGCCTACAGGTATTATATCAGTTACCAGAAAAACTAGACTGTCATGACTTAAGGTTGGGACCACTTTATGCCGCACTTAGACTCCGTACTCAAACAGCGGAGCTGTGCTCTTGTCAGCAGTCGTGTGTCTTTCTTATAAGTAAATTTCCACTTTACTCAGATTTTGTTACACGGTCCAAAAACCTTTTTTAAACCATCACCCGTTCCATTGCTGTGATGTTGCAATAAGTTCCATGGAAGCTCGTTTATCCTGAGTTCACAGCGTTGCTGACATAATGAGGTCATAGTGTGTATATATCTTAATCCTGGCTTCTGAAGGCCTGTGATTACAGCAGAGAAACACTTTTTTTTTCCCTGACTGGATGCTCCATGGTGTTCCCTCCTGGGGCAGTAGGTTTTTGATAAGGCCAAAACTTCCCAGTTTCTAACAGAAGTCATATATCATGTTGTATATCATGATCATACATCATAGTCTCACACCACTTTTAGGCTTAAATAAATAAGAGCGTATAATCATGTTTTCCCAACCATTATCTGCACTCTTTGACTGCTCTGGCAGACATTATTAGCTCCATAATAACAACAAAGGATGACAGAAGCAGCCTTTGTGACTGTTGCTATTTCTGTGAATGTATGTGGACTGCCGTCTTCTTTCAAAAGCACTCCCTCGTGGCAAAAATCTTCTTGTTGCACACATGCTTTCAGCCTCCTTGAGTTTTGGCCATTGTGCGTGCGTGCGTGCGTGCGTGCGTGCGCGTGTGCTACAGATGAAGAAAATTGCAAAGATGAAGGGTCCAGGCCCTGGCCTTGTTTGCTGCAGACTCTGCGTGATGTCCTTTGCTAGGTGCCGGATGAAATTGCCCCCACCGCTTCTAACCCCCACGTTCCCTCTTTGGCCTTGCTGCTCAGGCAGATTCAACAAATGGGAAAGAAGGAGTGGGGAAGAGTGGCCTAGATGTAACCAGCAGACTCTTTGAGCCCCCAGCTGAGTTCCAGTCTCTTGCCTTTATGCCTGCCTAATTGGTCAGAAACAACATGGATGGCTATGTTCACAGGGTATAGACATTAAGGACCTGGCTTACCCTCATATGTCGTCCTTATCTCGTCTGTCTTTGTCGTCTGTGTACTTGTGATTTTCTTCATTTTAGAAAGCGCTGTCACTGACTGTGTTCTTCCTCCTTGCATCTCGGCTGTGTGTCCTCGGGCATGTTTACTGCCAGAGCTCTGCCAACCATCCCCTTCTCTGCATCACCAGAGAGCCAGCGTGAGCTACCCGGCTACTGTCGCTGCAGATTGGCCTGTCTGCATTGTTGTTGTTGTGTTGTGACATGGTTTCAGCCTACTTTCAAGATGGCTGAATAATGCTGTCAAGCATTTGACCTACAATTTAGCCAGATGCACAGAAGACAGCATCAACTTTTGTTGGCCAGGCTCATGTTTTCTGCCACGGCGGGAACAATACGTTACTGTGGAAAGTTTGCTAGAGCGTCTTCACGGTCAGCACAGTGCTGTCTAGTTTTCTGTGGGTTGAATGGGGAAAATGTGTCTCCCTAGCGATTTTCTTCTTCATTGGCATCAGTGGGCAAATTGCCATTAATTAGCTGAATGCTTACAAGACCGTTTTAGCCAGAGCCGGGTGTATTTGTTCATTATTATCACAATTAAGCCCCTAATCAAATGACAGCAATGGTGCTCAGTGCTCATTAGGGACCCATATAGATTTCTTTCTTTTCTATCAAGGTTGGATGATAGGCTTGCAAGATAATTGCAATTTTCATTCATCCACAAGTCTGTGGAAAGGCAGTTTAAAAACAAACTGATGTGTTAGTCTGCTAATGACTGTTTGTGCATGCGAGCACTACCAGTCTGTTAATCATTAATCGGATGAGAAGTGTAGGACAAAGGTTTTTCATCATATTTCTTGCACCGAACAGACGGTGCTTGATGTGGAGAGATGCGCCCGTGTGATGCATTTTTAGATTAAGTAAACCCTCCGAGTCTCTTAGATATTTATCTTGACCAAGGCAGTTGAAATTGAACTGTCAGTGCTCAGCGAAATATCACTCAAAGTACTCCTGTTCTGGACAGCTGCCACAGAGGGAACATTTATGAGCTTTTCAAAATTGCTATTGACAGAAATCGTTTACTTAAAAAGTACAGCTAGAACCCCCCCATAACATGTAAGTGTTGAGTAAATATACTCTCTCAATATAATCTTTCTAAACATTTAATATCCTGAAAACGACTTTCTTTTTCTCGTGTGATGTTCTAACTTAATCTGTTGTCTGCTTTAATTTAAATTCAAAGCCCATTTGTGAGGCAGTGTCAAAGTTTTGTTTTATGTTGGGGTTTTTTTTTTTTATTACCTCCAGAGAAAGAAACTCTGAACTTTTTGTTTTGTCATTCAGAGAAGGGTGGGTGATGATACAGAGAGCTTCGACAACAGGAAATGGGTGTAACTCCTCATCCAGTTTCGGAAGTGAATGTGGGTAACGTTTTTTCTTTTTCCTTTTTTTTTTTTTTTTTTTGAGAACTCCAGATGTGTCGTGTCACTTAATCAACTGTGACAGCTCGAGGATACGGGGCATCGTGCTCAACTTGAGGAAAAACAAATTGGTCTGTGTTGAGCTTCCGGAGAAAAAGTAACACTTTGGCTTTCGCTTTTGTAGAAATAACATGTATGTTATACGTGAGCAAAATTCCCTCTAATGCTGAATTGAGACTGGTGTAATAATGCGGTAGTGTGAGAATGAATAGGCTGTGCTATTTTAAAACTTCCCATTTATTAACAAAGCCCCGTGTACTATTTGTAAACCACCAGAGAAGTTACAGCTGCATCTTCTGAAGAAACAATACATTACAGTAGGGTAAAAATATATTTGCGTCATTCTCGTATGCCTCAGAAAATCCAAAATGCTTTTAAATGATGGTTTTTTTTATTAGGAGTAAAGAGCTATTCAAACCTTCTTGACCCTGTGTGATAAAGTAATTGCTCCTCCTTGTAAATTCATGAATTCATCGTGATTAATTATGTTTCTTTGGAAAGCTGAGTTCAGTTTCAGGAGCCGGATCCAGGTCTGAAAACTGCCTGACCTGCTGAATTAAGAAATCCCTTAAAACAAACCTTTCTGTCAAAGTAAAGTAGATTAAAAGATCTGAAAAAGCAACACATTATGGCACGATCTAATGAAACAGCTGAGAATGAAAGTCTGTGACATTTATCAGACTGTAAAGAATATCACAGCCGTTTCTTCAGGACTCCACTCAACCGCGGTGAGAGCCAATATCCACACATGAAGAAAATTTTGAATACTGGTGAACCCTCCCAGCAGTGGTTGTCTGACCACAATTACTCCAAGAGCGCATCGATGGCTCATCCAGAAGGAAAAAATTAACCCACAACAACATTAAAGAACTGTAGGCCTCACTTTTCCCAGTTAAGGTCAGAGTTCATGATTCATAAATAAGAAAGAGACATTTGCCAAAAAAAAGACACATCCTGATGATCCCCAAGAGTTTTGGGCAAATATTCTGTGGACAGGACGAGACAAAGGTTCACCCTTTTGGAAGGTTTGCATCAAGTTATGTCTGGAATATACCTGACATAGCATTTCATAAAGAACGTCATACCAGAAGTCGAACATGGTGGTGGTAGTGTGGTGGTCTGGGACTGCTTTGCTGCATCAGGACTGGGACGATTTTCAGTAACTGAATTCTGCTCTCTACTAGAAAATCCTGAAAGTCAGTGTCCAACCATCAGACCATTGTTTTCTGAACTCGAGTACACTTTGGTTATTAAGAAGAACAAAGAGCAAAAACATGCCTAAATTGAAGGTTTTGGAGTGGCCTAGTCAAAGTCTGGACTTTAATCCAACTGAGATGCTTTGGCATGACCTTAAACTGGCCATTCATACCTGGAAAAGAGAAAAAGTTTCTTGAACATTGCCTAGAAAACAACTTTGGTGGTCTTTGCATCAGTTCTCCAAGTCTCTTTGGTATTTCAGTGATCATGGCGGAGAGGACGGTCTAACATGCTGGTTTAGATCATATGTGTTAGGTTACACTGAGAACTATTGATGCCAGTGGCTCGTAGAATATGAGTAACTGTTGTTCATAGTCATCCAACTCTTCGGTGACTTGTCATCCTGAAAGAGATCACACCCTTTACAACAGAAATGTTTCATCACACAAGAAGGTTGATCGCTTAGAGCAACTTTGCACTGACATGCAGCAACCCATATTTCTAAAGAGACCCAAACAATCTACACAAAACCTTTCCTACAGCATAAAAGAGTCTGTCCTCTCTGTACATGTCAGAGGTTTTCTCTTATTTTTTGCCCCTCCTTATATTCGAATACAGGAACTGAAACAAAATCGTGCAACCTTAAATCTCACTAACCTTAGTATTACTCTAGCATTTAAAACAACCAGAGTAGCTACAGCAAAAATTCATAACTGCTGACCAGTAAAAGCTCAAATATAAGATGAAGTCAAATAAAAATGTCCATTAGTAAATGTCCCACATGTGCATGCATCCATTTAATTTAAGCCAGGACTGCAGTTTTATCTTTGGAGCCATGCAAAGTAACAGTTTAATCAGCATCTAGGACACCGATATGCCTCCTTTTTTAAAAAAATATCTATCTTTGAGTGGAGAACTTGTGTGTTCTGCTGCAGTCAAAACATTGTACAATGCTGATAAAAGTTGTATGGCGTCTGTTCAGCTTTCATGGCTAACTGGCACACTTCCAAAGGCTTCCAACTGTGAGCCCTCAAACGACCAGATAGGCTTTTTTTCTTTAAATTTTAAAGATAAACTAATTTTATATTTAAAAAAACAAACAAACTAACCAATGAAACATACTTATTAATTGCAACCCTGCACAGAATCTGCCAGCCAGTCAACAAGCCACTTAGTGCATAGTCGCATAATCGGCGCCCGTTGTGAGGAAAGTCAGTTTTCACCTTAGTCCTTTAAGTTTGTACTACAGTGCTTCAGAGTCATGCAGATGATCTAATTAGACTTCAGACTTTATGTGCTAACAGTGATCCATCTCAGTTAATTTGGCCCACCGTTACAGTGGAAACCTGCTGCTAGCTAAACCTCCCCCAGAAGATCTGAGCCTGCTCATCCACTCTCTCATTATCTCGTCTGTCGTGGTCTTCCAGACACACAATGGAATTAAGATAGAAAGGAAAACAACTCTTCTAATGACATCTCTGGGTGACCGAGCTGAAGATTGTCTTTTGCCTACAAGGGAGGAAAAAAACAGTATAGCTGGCTGAGATCATGCTACTTTTAATTTACTCGAATTCACCGTGCATTTTGAAAATGATTACACAGTAATGACACGGCAGCAATTTTCAACATCATAATATAAATTACACACATTTCATAAAAGAACCTTAATTGTGACAAAGTGCAATATGTCTAAGCTGGGAAATTTTAATGAAATCTGCCTTTTAGACGTGAATGAATAATTTACTGAGTTTTAACAGCATGAGTGTGTATTCCCAGTCAGTCCGGCCTTGAGATTGGACGTGTGCCCGAACCTCATGAGTTCTCTATCTGAACGCAGGCTTGTGACTTAGCAACAGCTCAGTTTATTTGTGTTTGGTCCCAAGCAAATCAGGAAGACCTTGTCTCTTAACTATCGGTTGTTATTGGAGATTAATTGGTATGAGAATTTGCAAACTTTCAGGTCGGAGTGACGCTTGTTTTTTATTGATGTAATGTAAAAATGGGAAAGGGTTAGGGAGTGTGGTGCTGCTCGCATGCATGTAAAATATCTAATATTCAAATACTGAATGCACTTGAGGCTTGAGCTCAATACTGTTTAAAAGTAGCACAAAACATGTTGGAATATAAATGCAGCTTTTCCCTCTAGTGTTAATTATTTGCTACTTGAAAAGTAGCCACAGATTTTCCCCTTTGTTCAAATAAGCAAACCTTTGGTGTTCTTGCTTTCCTGTAATATTTTCTGGGTTTTTTTTTTTTTGTTTTTTTTTAAACCCTGTTGCAGTGACAAACATGGTCACTGCAACAGGGTCAGTACAGTCTGACATTACAGTTTAAGATAGTCAGCAGTGCAACAAACCTGAAGCTGTAAACCAAAGGTCAGCCAATCTGCTTTTCAGTTTAGAGTTAAGAGAATTATATTTGTGGAACAGCCTGTGGCTCATATCAGTTATGTGACAACATTAATACCTCCTGCTTAATATTGTATATACACCCCCTTGTTGGCTCTCTCGGGTCCTGTGCATTGTGGGATGTTGCCTCAGTGAGTCAGGCTTCTTATTTGCATCCTACAAATGCTCCGTCAGATTGGGATCTGGCGAGGGGATTTTGGAGACCAAACAAAAGTCAAAGCCCAGTAAACGCCTATGGCTCTTGTACTCTTTGAGGCATTCCCAAGTTGTTTTTGTGGTGTCGTTATATGCATTGTCTTACTGGGGTAAGCTGTTGTCTTTGGGGGAGGGGTCGCTTTCTTTGCAGTGATGTTTAGGTGGGTGTTTCCCAGATGAACATTGTATTGAGGGAATTTAATGCCGTTCTTTTGGCTGGTCAGTGCACATGGCAATTTGATCACCTCATCTTTTATTAGGGTGAGAAACACGAGCTCTGGGATGATCAGGAAGACTAAACAAGACAGATTTTTGCCAGATAAGCCACAACTTTATATGAGTAAATGTGAACACGCATGCAATAGTGCTCATAACCTCAAAAAAATGAAAACTTGAGTACACAGGTATGACAAATACAGCAGGTCAAGGTGTGAAGCTGTGAAATGGAGCCAATCGAGCGAATGGAGGACTTGTTTTGTAACTTTTTGGCATTTCCTCATGTATTTTGTTTTTCAGTTTTAATTTTATGTAGGTTTAGTTTTCTCTCATTCTGAGATCAGCTTTAAGGAATCACAGATGTTTCGAGTTATTTTACTATATCTGGAAGTTATTCTAACACTTGTCAGTGCGCTGCATTCACCCTGTAGATGAAATGTGAAGCATCTGTGTGCTTGCTTTCTTCCAAAACTCCAGGCTCTCAGCGGAGGACTGAGTCTAATGGAAAAAGTTTTGGGAATGAAAAACAGATCCGTCTCGAGGGGGTACAGAGCACAAAATGCATGTATGCGAGTCCGTGGGAGGCTTACGGTGTTGTGTTTTCCAAGTAAAATGAGATGGATGCTTGCAATTAATTCTGCAGTGACCATTAGCTGAAGAGTCGAGGCAAGCAGAATCAGCAGCAGGAGGCTCGGACAAAACAACAGCCACTGAGTGTGTATGCCTGTGCGCGGGCCTGTGTGTGTGTGTTGCTTTAAGCACAGTTTGCTCGAGGACCTCTGAGGCCCACTGAGTCTTTACAAGAGGTGACTATATGCTGACTGGAGTGAATTAAATCTAATGGTGCCATTCAGCATCTGTTCTTTCTTCTGCTTATTTTCTATATTTTTAGATATAAACATAAATTAATGATATTAATTAATTTATTAATTCTATAAATTAACTATTTTTAAAACAAGTATAAGTCTGTAGAATAGTTTGGGGCACACAAGGCAGAGAGCAGTTGGATTTTACGTGACATTTGGGGTAAGCACATACAGTCAGAAAACAGCCCGTCGACCTCCAAAGATGCAAAAGGTCCTGAAGGCTTTTTCCTCAGCAAGACATTTCACCATGCATATAATATGAAACTAATCTCCTGTTTAGCCAGATTATTCAGGATCATAGCCCCACTCACCTCTCACCCCCCAGTTTTTTTTTCTTTTTTCAACTTGGGCTTCAAAGGAAGAAGGGAAGAGGAAGAGAAATGCGTGTAGATCTAGTTTAATCTGCTCATTATGGCTACTTCCTTTAATGTTGTTGGTGGAAACGGGCTATCAGTCTGCCTTGAGGCAGCTTCTTTGGCTGCTGCTTTAGTTTTGTCGATATTGTTGCTTGTTGGGAATAAAGCATGTTGCTCCCAATCATATCACTTTAACCTGTTAGCCACACAAACACCCGAAAATGCTTTTTTTTTCTATGCATTTCATACATTCAGATGAAAGGTGTTGTAATATACGCAGACATAATATCACTGGCGAGCAGTACTTTTCCTGCTTGATCCTCAGGTTGCTGCAGTTGGTCCGTCTTGCTGTGATGGAATCGGATATTTAGAGAGGTATTTGGTGTGGGAGCAGAGCATGCATGAAATCTAGGTTACAGATGGTTATTCAAGGCAGCGTGCTCAAGAGGTGCGGCGGAAGGAAGAAATGGCATATCCTGCAAAAAAAAAAATTCAATTTCCACAGCGACTTAATTAAAAAAGGATATCCATTTTGGGGGATGCACGGCTCTGAGTGGCACGAGGGTCCAATTATTTTATTTTTTTTTGTTATCTACTTTATAGTTTGACACCTGACAAAAGTGTTTTAATCACTGCTGGAAATGAAAGCTTCATATCTGATTGTGGCCTATAATGTAATGTCGTATCATGCACATGTGTAATTGAAAATAGCGAGGAGGCAAATAGGTATCACTTAATTAGTTTTATTAACAATCCAGCCAGTTAAAAAAGAAGAAATCGCCATTTTTAAATTTGTATTCTGTCGCCGTGCTGTGGCTGCTGGTGTGTTAAAAAAAAAAAAGGGTTTAACGTGACACGTTGACCTCAATGCTCAGCATCCACCATCTAATGAGTACCACTGAGATGAAAAGCATTGGGCTTGACATGTTAGATTAACACGATTATTATGAATTTATGCAGCATGAGAGGAACAACTTGTTAAAAAAAACAAAACCCTGAGTCATCTGTGTTTTGTGTTTCTTTCAGCAGCTGGCTAGGATTTGGATACTTGTGTTCTTACTGTGAAACAGTCTGTAACAGCAGTGCGGTTCCACATGTAGGGGTCTGTTGGCCGAGGGCGAACAGACTTATTTTTGCAGGGGAGTTGACACACGGGTGAACGTGCAGTGCTAAAGGAGCTAACAGAGCAGAAAAGCCCAAACCTAAACAAACAGAGGGCTCATGTTTGGCACAGGCTGCCACAGGCAGGCCAGGCTGACAGTGGTGGAGTTGTCACAGTGACAAAAAGCACCATTAATATTAATGCTAAAGTGTTTCTTTCTAGGTTTAGCATTATTCATTTTTTACCCCTATGGCATACCAGTCTGGCACCCATAATCCATCTATGCACATTAGAGGATTGGTGTTGTTTTCCATCCTTGCATCTGGGGGTGAGGACTAAAATGAATGTAAACCCACTAAAAACCCAAAGCTGAACAGCTGCTTCAAAGCAGGAGTAAAATCACACATTGATTAATCTGAGTTTTGATGTTTTTTTTAAATGAATCATTTGAAAAATAAAAGCTTGAACATTGAGTTCAATTTACAATCACGACGACTTTATTAGGTACATGTGTTCGACTGTCGGGTAATGCAGATATCTAATCACGTGCCTGCTACTTTATGCAATTAGACACGTAGACATGGTCAAGATGACCTACTGAAGTTCAAACTGAGCATCGGAATGGGAAGAAAGGTTATTTAAGAGACTTTTAATGTGGCATGCTTGTTGGTGTCAGATGAGATGAGTATTTCAGAAACTGCTGAGCTATCGGGATTTTCCCACATAACCAAATCTAGAGTTTCAAGAAAGTGGTCCAATAAATAATGGATTGCATTTATATAGCGCTTTTCGAGACCCTGAAGGGAAAATATTAAGTGACGGGAAGTTTCCTGGGTGAAAATGTTGGGGTTAAAGGTCAGAGGAGACTGGGCGAGCCACTTTGAGCTAGGCAACAGTAACTCAAATAACCACTTGTTACATCAGCGTATTCATAAGAGCATCTCTGAACACACAACAGGTTAAACTTTGAAGCAGAAGACCAAACGTGTTGCCACTCCTGTCAGCTAACAACAGCTAAAGCTACAGTTTACACAGGCTCAACTATATTGGACAACAGAAGATTGAAAAATGTTGCCTGGTCTGATGAGATGTGTAAACATGGATCCATCCTGCCGTTACTGGTGGTTCAGGATGCTTATGGTGTAGTTGTGGGGCAGATATTTTCTTGGCACACTTTGGACCCTTTAGTACCAGCTCAGACCATGTTTATCCCAGACCATGTTCATTAGGGATGCTGTCGCTCAGAAGTTAGAGCAAGTCCTCTATTAATCAAAAGATCGCTGGTTCGAATGGTGGCCGCCCCAGTTTGCAGACCAAAGTATCCTCGGGCAAGATGCTGAACCTTAAGTTGCTCCCTGATGTATCCACTGGAGTGTGAATATGTGTGAATAGCTCAATTTAATTAGTGCGACAGGTGAGCGTGAATTCATTAGTATTTTTATTACATGTTCATGTAAGTGGCTTAAAATGTTCCCATAAGAAGTCATTGTTTTTCATAAGCTACGCCCTATGTCTTATATCTAGTGTTAATGCATTTGTGCAGTCTGTCACTTCTGGCCTCCTGGGACTAGTCCATTTTTGGAGGTTATCTTGGGGGACTTGCCACTTGGCGCTTCATCTTCCCCTCCCTGTTTGCTGAACTCATTTCTTCTGTGCTCGCATTAATAATTTATGGCAAGTGTGAACTAAGGGGAGTCTCTGCTTTCTGGTTGTAAGGCTCCTTTTCCATTTCCTCCTTCAGCCCTTTGGTTGTGTTGCGCTTCTGCTTACACACTATTTGAACTGAATTTCACATCACTTTCTCTTTGTCTGTCCCTTCCGCACTCTCTTCATCTGTCTTTCTAAATTTCACTCCGTTGCTTGTTGCGTAGTCTGTCTCGCTGTGGTAGAAAAATTGCACTGTTGTGATTCTGTGCCTGTCGAGTGAGTTTCTTCCACGTCTGCCCGACTGCCGTCATCCTGCCCAGTGAAACAGATGGTTCTTCTGGCAAGCTGAACTCGTGTTAGAATACTTTACAGACACTGCAGGTTAGAGGCCATGGTGATTGTGACAGTGATTCATACTGTGGTTATACAGTGTCCGTCAGAAATGTGTAACCCAGTGGGATAGTGGTAGGGCAGCTCTGCATGTTGCTGCAAAGGGATAGGCTTGCTCCTCAGCTGTGCGCTGCAGCAAGCGCAGACATGATGAGGCAATTTAATTGCTTGCTGTCACCAAATAAGGTGATATGAATCTAATTTGGGTGGAGCTTGTCACTCCTGCCTACCTATCTAATACAGGGAAACGGGAAAACAAAGAGGCTTGCAAGTCCTGTGAGCATTTCGTTGATATTCACACAAGGTTATTACACTTGGTCATCAAATTAAATTAGCTGTGGAAGCCAAACTCCTAAATGAAGTTATGAGCAATTCTGGAGCCTGACTTCAAAGGCACTTAAGCCCATCCAGTGTGTAGCTGATGATGTTATTGATGTTGCACCTGGAGCCGAGACAGCAGAGCATTAAAAACAGGGCAAAATAAAATGAACTTTGGATACGAAAGTCATTAAAAACAAACGCAGAACCTTCTGACCCCAAGAAGTCGTAGGACTCCTGACGGAGCTGCCTCAAGGGACATTAACATTTACAGTACACACCAGAACAAAAAATAAACACGCACAGCGAGAACAAAATCAATAAAAGAAAACCAACAGCATGTATATGAATGCACCATCATGGCTTTGCTTGTTGCTCCTTGAAGCGTTTTTGCGTCTCAGCTCTCGGCCCAGAAGAACAGCGAGCAGGATCTGTACAGTAACATCCTCAACCCCGGGCTCATAAACTTAACCTCCAACTCTTATCCTGTTCCAGCACGTAGGATGCTGCATAACGACCTAGATAGGGGAAGCTGGCTGCTGATTAATAACCGCTTTGCCTCCCACGCTATTGGACACTAAAATATAGACTGAACAATACTGGAGAAAAGCCAAGCGGAAGCCCACACTGAAGAGCTGTTCTTGCCATGGACCTTTTTAAAGCCTTTATTTTCTTAACCAGAAATCCTGCACGCTTAAACTACGAAGCTAATATAGACATGCCTTCTTTACTAAGTCATGTCACTGCTTTTATGTGATGTAACATGTAATTAAACTGAAATGAAAAAGGAGTCGAGTAGTCCTACAGGATTCTTCTTAAAGGCACTTAAGATAGCTGTTGCCATTTTAATGCTGAATGTGGAGAAATACCTATTTTATAACTGAGCTATTTATATTATTATTATCAGTAGTAGTATTGAAACAGTGGAACTGGAAGATGGAAGGTTTACAAAAAAAACATCTTGGTTTATGTCAAAAAACGGCCTCATAGTTGGCAAAAGAAAGAAATCTATTTAGTCTGTAAATACATCAACTCAGCATCAGAAGAGAAGATCGGGCTAAATACTGGAACACTCAGGTAACCTTGATGATCTAATGTAGTGTAACTGATACATGTCCTTTATATGTGTGCTATATATTTGGAATGAGGAGCAGCTGGCTGTGCTTGGAGGACTGGATCAGATGATGAGTTGACATGGGAAATTTAATAGTTACAGCTGGTGGGCAGGTGCAAATTGGTGGCTCTGGAATGATGACAGAGGTTATTGCTGTATGAACAACACGGAGATTAATCAGACGAACTTGAGGTGGGAGACGAGGACGAAGCGATGCCAGTGAATGTGATTTTTAACTTTTTTTTTCTGTAGACTTGCAGTTTAGTTGAGGTTTAGTGTGATGCGTCTTTAACACGTCTTTTTAAAAACAGAACAAAACTTCCCCCTTTCATTTGCTGTAGAGATTGATGAAGTGCCTTCTTGCCACAGATCTCTCGCTCTTTTGACTTCCTCTCCCAGCAGTTCTGAGTCAGCACATTTTTCATCCACTTAACATTTGAACATAGACATTAATATACTGGTGCCCAGGGCTGCCTGCGACCTCCTGACATGCATTTTCATAAACAGTAACCTTCTAAATGCTTTTGACCGCCAGAGCACCAGTTTTTGTATGCAATCATATCTCATTTGGATTGGAGATATATAATATAAAATATATTTGTTCTGTATGTGGGCTCTAGCACCCAGCTTATCCTCATCTGTGCAGTCATCCTCGCAGTGATGAAGCTCAATAATACCCTCCCTTGCACAGTAATATAAAAATGCCTACTCTTGTGTTTCTATTCTCAGAGCTCATTTTAATAGGTGTTTTTGACTTATTTCCCTGAGCTATAGAGACATTTAGTGAGTCCTGATGCCCTGAAACTGCCCCTGAGAAACAGATGAAGTTTTTCAGTGAAACTCGCTTAGTGGCTGAAAACTTTGGCTGAGGTATTTTTTTTTTGCCAGGTCGAAAGCAGGAAAACAGGAAGTGGACTCAGCAGATGTGGTATTTTTTTTTCTCCCCCCTCCCTACAGAGATCAACCTTATCGGTGTCAGCCTGTCGTCTGTCTTCTATCCCACTGTCAACATCTGCACATTTACGGTCAGAGGTCGCTGCGCACTCTTCCACATAAACAAAAAAAAAGCTGAGGGATTGGAGAGAGGAATTTCTACTGCCTGTTATTGGCACTTCAAAAGTCCAGGAGACTCTGAGAAAGTGCTTTTTCAGCACTTTGTATTCACCCCTCTCCGGCCTGCAAGAAGGACTGCCTGTTTTTATTAGACAACACAAGGAAAACAATTGAGATTTATGAGTGAATGCGGCTCTGTTTGCTAACACTGTGCTCCCTTATGTTAGCTCTGCCATCCCAGGCATGTCGATGAGCACCTTGGCATTAAAAAAGTGGGAAAAGGTCCTGGTTTTACTGATAGTTTATTCACGAGCAGTATGGCTGAGCAATATAGCATCAAGTTCATTGATGATATTTCAAGATATCTGATTTGATTGATGCATGCAGCTTGCTGGCAGCAGCATTTACAAGTTTAAGTAAATACATAAAAGGGATTTCCTACCTTCTCTTACAATGAACTGCTGTCACAGATGAGGCACTTCTTAAATTGAAGCGGGAATCTATTGAAACAAGGTGCCAGCAGCAGCTGCTAAAGTAGCTCCTTTTTTTAGGAGTTAATTGTGATTGGAGGCTGAAACATCCCTGCGCTCGTCTTTATTGCTATAGCCGTTGCTATAGCAATGACGCCACCATATGACATTTTCACATCGCGTAAAAATTCACACCAGTGCTATTGCTGATGATATAAAATGGCGCGTCCCTAATGGACTGCCGTGACGTGACAATCCACCTCTCACTTTGACTAATGCCGCCTGAATGTGGGAAATATTAACTAGAAACAAGCGATTTTTAAATGACGAGTACAGTTGCAAGAGAGAGCAAAGCGTAACAGGTGAAGCACGCGGTTGTGTTTGTTTTTTTTTTATAACACTTTCCTTTGAGGTGTATTGAAAAGTACACTTTGCTTTTTTCTAAGACAGTCTCACTTCAGGGGTCTCCTGTAGATTACAGCTAAGCAGATGGAATAGAAGAAGAAGCGTAAATGCCGGCTTTTGTTTTGTTTTCATTGGGGGTTTTTTTATTATTTGGTAGAGGAATGTGCTTCCCTGAGACGGCTCAGTAAGCCCTCCGTGCTCTATCCTAATTTTCAATTCCAGAGAAACTGAATATGTGGAGGGGGAAAAAAAAGATTTTTCCCATGTGCTTCACCAAAGTCTGAGAATGAATGACTCGGCAGGATCATCTGATCTCTCGTATTCCCAATAAACCATTTTGGCTCAGCATAAGCACACGTACAAAGACTTATTCCTGTATGTTTTCCCTTCAGTACATCTAACATATTTCCCACTGGTTGCTGTGTCGAAACGGCCACGTTGGAAGACCGCTATGGGGATCAATAAAGCGTTTTTCTGTCAGGTCAGCGGCTGATACTCAGGTTATTTACTCTGGGGCGTTGAGAGAGGACTGTGGCAGTGATTGGTTGCTGGGGTTTTGCCCATGTTGCTGATACAGGATGCCTTTCTTACCCCATCTCTCTGTGAACACTTGAATTCATATCCAATAGCTTCTGCATTATCCCACAGGTTTAAATATAATAGATTTTATATATTTATAGATAAAAGACTGAGCTTTTTATGGGTCCCTGAATGTATTTGAGGTTATTTGGTTGCTAAATTCTGGGCAAAATGTATTCCATAAAGGGACACAGCTACACCCAAGCAGATGGCTTGTCTAACTGTGGCTGTCCAGACTTCAAGAGTGATTTCATGACTCCTTGTGACACTGAATGCATTTCATGGGGTGACAGATGTGGGTAAAACTAGTGTAGCTTGAAGCTTCAGAGCTGCTCCTGCCTGAGTGCACAGAGCTAATTGCAGCAACACAAGCACTTTAGTTATTGAAACCTTTTGGCTCTAGGAAAATCTGATGGATACTTTATAGTCCAAATGACTACTTTAGAAAATACCATGCTGGTTTATTGAGAAGACAATAATTGTTTGTTGCAGCCCTTACTTTTCAGTGATTACTTCACTAATTAATTTGTGCACCTATTTGTGACCGTTTCAGCTTCACAAACAGACTTTTTCTCATTTTGGGTTTCGATTAGATCGGGGATTTCTAGTCCTTCTCACTTTGTTTTTTCTTTTCTTCCTGTATTAAAAAAACATTTACACACGCAGTGTAAGTTTGTGCCGTTGAGCCACACCTAACCAAATCTCTCTGCAGCATCAGCGTCGGTGTACTCACAAACACACTGTGGCTAAAACTGACTTCCTATTCGTGATGTTTTCAATTCTGCGAGGATTAGCCCAGGAATCCAGGGCATTGAGTGACCTATTGATCGGTGCCGGGGTATGACATCAAGTGCCTTTAGCCTCTGTACTTCCTGGGTCTTCCTAACAAGCAAGTGTTGTTCTGGAGTGTACTGGCATATCCCTTGGCAGATGCGAGTTCAAATAAGTCTGAGCAGCTTTAAAAGAGACCAGGCCTGTCATGCAGATGAGGCCCATTAGTGCCCTGTTTTATTCTTTTCAAGCTCAAAAGGCAGATTGCGATGATATTTTACATGGTGAAATGGGAAGATAAATCAGACTAATGAACGCAGTCATTTTTTACCTTGGCATGCGTGAAATTTTTGTCAAAGACAAGACAAAGAAGCTGAGGAGACCATTCTCACATCTCATGTGTGACTTCAGGAAAGTGTACACTCACATGCACCCAGAAATGTTTTACTTAATGATAAGTGGCCCACTAAAACATTTAAATGGTCGTTTAAATGATTATTACCTACAAATGTGTTTGTGGTTCAGTTCAATGACTTTTCTCCTTCAGCTGAAACTCTACTTTGACCTTGCCAACTACAATTTGAATATTTGATTTGTTTCATAAGGGTACCAAGCTACACTAATCACATTGCTCAGCCTGCCAAGTATCAGAATCTATTTTGCCTTTGTGCCAATAGCTCTAAGTAAATTTGGAGCGCTGCGCTGAGGGTTCAGGTATATACTGTCACCCCGGGGACTGAGGAAGGTCCAAGTTGTGTGAGAAAAGGGGCTTTATGCAAATTGTCTGCAACATATACATTGGACATATCGTTGAGTTTTCCAATTTGACTGCCATGCCCGGGAGAGATGTTCTCACAGCACAAGCTCATCTTCTTTTCAATTACAGTAGCAGTGCAGGTGAAGTGGCCTATTTGCCTGTCGAGGCTCACGGGGTGCACTCGGCTAGTTAGAATGACTGGCAGCGAGGAACAAAGACGGGGATAAGAAAGGAGGGATTTACATTGATGCAAATTCTCTGCTTACACGGAGAGAACAGTCAAGTTTGTACCACAACATTGTTGAAAATAAAGACCAAGCTCGCTACAAGTCTAAAAATAGTCGGTGAGAATGTAAATGTTAGAGGCACGGGTATAGTACGCCTTATTTACACTATATACACATTTGATCCATTTGTTCCTGTCATTATTTTGCTTTTTTCTCCATCCTGCCTTTGATCGAGTTTTCAAGTATAAATCCAGTTGCTTATTTTCTTTGTTTTCCTTTTATTTGAGGCCTTGACACTAAAAGGCACAACAGTACCGTCACATTTCTAAGTGTAATTAGGATGTCTGAATAGTGGCTTATTCTTTTATTCTCACTAGAGCCAGCTGCCATTCTTTTATTTATTTTTGCGTGGACCTTGTTTCACCCCAGCAGGAGCAGAATATCTCTAAGTGGATTTAATTGCATGTCTGTCAAATGGAGTAGCCGGACAATTTTGTGTTTCTTTTTATGTGTGTGTGCTTTTTGTGTTGTATGTGTCCAGTGTTGTTTATACTGCCATGCTCTGCTGCAGTTGTTAGGATGATTTGTTAATGTCAGGTATGAACTAGTGCTTTCAGCGTTAATCTCGTTAAAATGACATTAATGCCATAACCGCATTAACGCAGTGATTCTCAGTTAGCTCGTTAACACGGATCGCCCAGTGCGAAGGCTGCACGTCATGAACGCGTTAGCGCCACGCAGCTCTCTTGCACGGGGCGATCCGCGTTAACTCGCTAACTGAGGTTCACTGCGTTAATGCGGTTATGGCGTTAGCTTCATTTTAACTAGATTAAGGCTGACAGCACCAGTATGAACACAACATCAGACCAAAAGCAACCAGTTCATATACTGCCTACTTAGTATGTGCATAATGTGCAGAAATGAAATGTGACAAGTTGGTAGACAAACCTCTGAAACTGCAGATTTAGCAAAATCGTTTTGTACTTTCTTACAATGGATACAGTGGAGCCCTGATGAAATCCCCCATAATGCTTAAAAACACTTAAAGTATGAGTCATAAGTTAAGTATGTTGCTACAGCTAAAGACTTGGACAGATCGCACACAGATTTTATGAAGATACATCTGGGAAATATGAAAAAAAATCACAATTCTCAAAGTGTGGGCTGCAGGCCAATCTTGGTAATATTTTGCACGGTCCAAGGACACTATGAAGTACTCCGAACATCCATAATTTAACTCATTATGATAACACAGCCCAGACAACAGAATAAACCATCCTAACATAACGGTGTCAAGAAATATATAAGCCATATATGATTAAAACCCAGTAAAATCCACAAATTGATTTTAATGTGTGCATTTTTACTGTGTACCACTCATTCATATGCTGGCTCTTTAAGCTGGAATATAGTCATTAAAACTTTGTGAACTCCTGCTCTGTAATATACTTTATAATCAGTCAGTGGTTTAATAAGCTCCTGGTACTTTATATGAACTGTTGTACTCATCCAATTTGCTGTTGTGACGTGAGCAATTGCTAAAACAAAATTTCAAATTTTGTGTAATTTCTGGAGGTTTATCAGCGTGACTGCTCCCTTTTCCCCTCTCCTATGGCTTTGGCTATGTGATGCCTGTGCTCACTTTTCTTGTACTTGTGCACTTATCTCAGGGGTGGGCAACTCCAGGCCTTGAGGGCTGGTGTCCTGTAGGTTTTAGATGTGTCCTTGATCCAACACAGCTGATTCAAATGGCTAAATTACCTCCTCAACATGTCTTGAAGTTCTCTAGAGGCCTGGTAATGAACTCATCATGTGATTCAGGTGTGTTGAACCAGGGTGATATCTAAAACCTGCAGGACACTGGCACTCGAGGCCTGGAATTGCCCACCTCTGACTTATCTGGACCTCCACTAAAACTAAAGCCAGACACTAACCACTGTTTTTGATCATCTTCTGGGTCACTTTGGACCTCCCTGGTAACCCCCACGTTTAATACAACAAATCTGTTTCTTATTGTTTCAATAAATAAAGAAATGCTTGCATCAGCTAAGTATCTACCTTTATTGTTGGTTTGAAGGTATTCGGTCTAAGACTTATGTGCTATTTGGCTGAAATGGTGTAACACTGAGCTGAAGTGAGATTGAGACAGAATACAAAGAGTTCCAATAAAAGACGTTATCAAGGCAGGAGAGGAAAAACAAGTGAATGAATGATATGTGGAGAGCTGGAGTTGTAAAAGGGACTTGAGAAGATGAAACAACACTTGTAAGTCAACAGAAGACTTCAGTGGTCAGGGGAGGGAAAACAGGCGGCGATATCCAGCTGGTCTTTGTCTTTAACAAAAGACAGCATTGCTTTCTTTAGACCACTCCAAAGATATCTCTAGCTGGCACGGATGTGAATGAGGAGAGGCTGCGCTTGTTTCAGAATCCTCACCTCCCCCCTGAGCTCATGCCCCGGCACCCAACCTCCCGTTGATGAAAAGTGGAGAGGCAAACAAAGACGGGCATTGTTTTACTGTCAGCTTAGGAGGGGTGCTAACATGGCATATACCTCAAAAACAAGACGCAGAGAGAGGCCTCTCCACAGGCCCGACACCTAATTGGGTGAGTGACAGCCTAGTTATCGTAGCAAGGGATTCTGGGAGGCTTTGAGAGAAGTGGGGAAGGAGAGCCATTCACCCAGAGAGCCCCCTAAATGGAAAACAGTAGCATTCTTTGCCATAACTGAGGTCATGGGCTTCAGTTTTCACTGAGACATTGTGTTAGGTGAGGAGTAGTTGGTGGTGAAAGGGGTAGGCATATAGAGGCGGGAGCAGGTCTGTGAGAGGCATCACCCCACAGAGGCCCGCGTGGCCCCTGTGGTGACGTCACTGATGCATTCAGTTCTCCCCCCCCCCGCTGAGCACCAATTAGCCTGTTGCGTGCTACTGGAGAGAAGGCTTTTTGTGCTCCACAGCTGAGCAGCAGCTGCACTTTAGTCACCAACTTGTGGTTTAAGCCACACGTCATCTAGTCAGGAAACGGGAAACTACAGCACTAACTGATAACGCGCATGAGCTGTCACTACTCTACCCTGAAACGCTTAACTGACATAAACGTTCACACCAAATATGTGCCATGTTACAAAAATGTGGTGCATATTTGATCATTGTTATGTCACGGCAATTATTTTTTCCCTGTGCAGAGAAGGGGAAAAAGGAAGGACAGCTTTCTAACTATGATCTTAGTATTTGTAAGATCATCAGTATTTGTAACGGGTTGTCATTCATTTTTATTATACCTGCAAGCTTAATTTTACCAGCTGTGATGTGTGAGCACTCAGACTTGACAGGATTATTTAAGGTGAATTTTTGTTTTAAAATAAATCAGCTCTCCAGCTGCAAAGCTATTGGAGTTCAAGAAGTTAATAGAATTTTTACAGAACGGGGTAATATTACCTGATGCTTTTTAATAGAACAATAAAACATGCAATCTACAAATCTGTTTAAACCCTACAACAAATGGGATTAAAGGAAGCCAGACACCGAATCCGCTGATGTGCAAAACAGAATTTTCAGGACACGCACAAAGCGCACACACTCAGAAAGTCTCCTAAAAGCTTCAAAAGCAAATAAACACGCTGTAGACACAGTTTGCAGGTGCAAATTCAAATGCACCAACTTAACAAAATCACTTTCCCCCCCCCCCCAAAAGCATATTTTTGAAATTCATCAAATTCCAGTTTCAGCTGGTAAACAAGTAACTCAAATAGTTTAATCCCTCATTGTGGTTTCTTATCACATCTGACTTTGGATAATCTGGGGATTGATGCTGACTCATTCAAAGGAGGCTCACAATGGCAGCTCTTGGCAGGATTATGGCGGCTGTGAGAGCACACAGTGTGAACGGTGTCTGTTGGAGATGTTGATCCAGGTCGCTGCCTTCCAGCCTTTCGCCGCGTCCAATCGCTGTCGGTCAGGACGCGCTCCATCTCCAGCACTCAGCGGTATTTGGCATTTGTTAGGTGATGCAGGTTGTCCTCTTTGGCCTTTTGTGGCCAGTGGACCCTCATCCCTGTTTTGCTTTAGTCACAATAAGAACATTCAGTTTTCCGTCTTCATCTCCTCTCACTTTGGTTCCATTGCCACAGAAGGTGCTTCCCACTGTGGACAAAGAGAAGGCCATTTAGTCAAGTGACTGTCTCATACAGCAGCGTCGTAATTGCCTACTCGTTCAGTGTCCTTGTGGTGCTCCACCCAAAGCAACTGTGAATCATTGACAGCCTTATCAGAGTTGTCATATCATGTCTAAACTCTGGCTGGATTTAAGGTCAAAATTATTTCAGCCCTTTTGGAAGATTACTTTAAAATCCCATCTTTGGGTCAGGCTCAAAAGCTTTAAAATAATTTGAAATGAGATTACTGAATCAACTTCTAGGACATGTGTGGATAACCTTGACCTATTCCAAACAAACTTTAGTTAATATCCACAGCACTCGGACTTACCTCTCAGTTTCCAGCTCCTTATTCCTTCCTTTAGAGCGCTCATGAAATGTTAAAGAAATGGTTAGGTGTTTGTTTTATATCCTCCTACCAAAGCTGACATGTTTATTTTTCTTTACGCCTCAGTGCTTTGGTAAGCCACTGCCCCATTATACCATTTTTCAAGCTGTACCGCATCTGACCATGAAAGAAAATAATAGTGTGAAAAAGCCTTTGTGACATGAATTTTAAACCTAAATAAAACACAGCAATTTTGCAGATAAAAGCTGGATCAAAGAAACTTCTTGTCTGGCCTCAGAATGAGTCAATGTGATAACTCCTATGCCTACTGTCCTCTGTTGATGCTGGCTAACTTGGTTTTATACAGTAGCCTACTGTTTGCGGTATAATACAGCCATAGATTACATGCCTACCGTATAATCGAGGCTTACATATGAGACTTGGGACCCTGCGCGTCCGTGTGCACTGGGAAAGATGCTACCGCTGTGCTGACACACTGATATCGTCACGTTGCTCTTTCCCCATTATACTTGCAGATTGGAGAGGTTTGATTTGTTATGTCGTGTCACCCGCCGGGACACCTCTGGTCTACGTGAGACATTTATTTATTTTTTGACAGTAGTAGCATACCCATATGCCCGTGTTCTTCTGAATCACATAGTGTGTACTCTTGTCTCAAGTGGTCTCCTGGGCACATGCCGTTTCCTTTCCAAAAGAAAACTCAGCTGATTGACGTTTTATTATTGGAGCTTGCATCTCTTTGACGGAGCTATCAAGCATTTGAGAAGGTGATTATATGATAGGGTCCCTGCAATGCATATGTGAAGCATTAGCACTCCAGCTGACATCCTTTTGTTGGATTAAATTGAAAAGATGACACTATGCGGCATTAGGGCACTATAAACTCGAGTGTGATGTCTTGTAACACTACGACATTTTTCTTAACAAATATCTATGCATACAAAAAGGATCACATAGCAAGCACCACAGATGCATATTTATACCCAGACCCTACAAAAAATGCATTTTACCTAAATGCATTTTACCTAAATGCATTTAGGTAAAAGTAAAGGCAAAGTAAGGCATTCATAAGTTTTATGCTAGTAACACTCAATGCTGTCTCGGGCAGGCTGCAGAGATCTGCAGAGAGCTTCCATTGTTCCACACCCAAAGATGTTTTTTATTTTGACACTTATACTTTGGACTTCAGTGTCAGTGAAGTTCTCCTCTAATAAGATGTGTTATATAACATTAAAATTCACATTTGAAGTGGAGAGGATGCTGCTGTGTAGCTGTTAGTCAGTCACCGCTTTTCTTTGGTCACACCTCTTATTCTGCTCAATGCGATAACAGTTGTTTCTGGCTTAACTGCTCTTCCCAGCTCTGTCTTTTTAGAGCTGTGTAATTCAGCTTCTTTTTACTTTCCCAGCATGTCTCTTGGTGTACTCCAGCACTAGGCCCTAATTAGAATGTGGATGCTTTCCTCCAGGGCGTGAATATTTGCCTGTGTAAGTGAGTGTGTGTGTATGCATTTGTGGTTCTGAGAAAGCAGACATCAGTCTGTATGTTGTGCTACTGAACCAAATATGGAAGCTGCAAAAGAAGCACCAGCTTATAAAGGTCCTGTCATACAACCTCGAGTCCTCAGGGGTCCTTTTGACTTTTTAAAATTTTTCCTTAGCTATGAAATCTATAGTCAGGAGCGTGTACAGAGTTACAATGACAAGCACAGACGTAACCACAGACAAACCACAGAAGGTATCTCATGTACTCTGCTCATTAGCCATAATAAATTGCCACATGCATGATAATTTAGACACTGACATGCTGAAAGCAACAAAACATTGCAATGCTAATTCTCTCATTGCTTATGTACATATATTTAATGTTCTGGCTCGTTGTTGTAGAGCGCAGCCGATTGATCACTTTGCCACAAGTGTTTGAATTTAGAAGGTCACTCTTTTTGTATTGAGCTTTGAACTGAAAAAACAAACAAGCAAAAACTTGCAGTGGATCAGGACTGCCCTCATACATTGTTGAATCTACCCTGCAGTTTGAATATTCTGTTGAATGTCAGTTTCCTTTTTCAGTTATGTATTCTTTTGTCAAAATGCCATTTCCAGTAAAACCAAGACATTTTTTTTCTGTTTTGTAATTTCAGTTTATATGTAGTGTAGATTACTTTTAAAATGTTATTAAAAAGGTCAAAATGAAACTTTTTCTTGAGTCTAGCCAGGCTTTTTACCCATCACTTTTCCCACTCAATCTTCAGTGATGAGAGTTGCATAAACTTAACCATTTTATTTACTTACTTTTAGTTTAGGAGGCAGATCACAGACTTTTAGAACTTTTGGAAACAGTAAGTTAATCAGCCCTGTCAACTTAACATGTACTTAACAATGGCAATATGATGGCACGAGGATCCCTCACTGCTCACAGTACTTTACCTGACGCATATGTAAGGCCAGTGTTGGCTTGGCTCTCATGTGGATAAACAAATGCTGGAGAGTGCTAAGAGACTGGGATCTTCTGCTAATGCTTTGAAGGCATCAAGCCTACAAAATGATAATCAACTAATTCCTTTCAAAAACTAACAGATTAAATCTTGTTTTCTTTGCCTGGGACAGGAAAGGAGACTTCTTTGCCTTTTACACTGTTGGTTGAACAAAACAGATTGTTTGGATAGTTTTGGGAAATTACAGTTTGCAGATTTACTGTGTTTCACCGAAAATAATTGGTCGACTAAACGATAATGAAATGATTTGATTGTTGATTGTAGCCATAATCTGTTTAAATTCCCAGAAAATCCTGGCCTGCACCAATTTTTTTTTCTTTTTAGCGTGACGGTTCTAAATATAATCACGCACTTGACAAACTGGATTATTTCCTTTTAGAGAGAAGCAAAACAAGCTGTTGTTTTTGTGAAAGATTGTGGATTATTACCTCAAGCTATTATTTACTGGCTATAAAATCCTGTTCTTGGATCAGGCTAATGCTCATATGCTCATACATGATTGCATGTAGTATTCTCTTCCACCCCCACATATTCCCACACACGCTGTCCATCCTTTATCATTCCATTACTTCAATTAGAACAACAGCCTCCAGCTTGAGTGGTATTGTGTGGCTGAGACTACTCTATCAGTCTTTGTTGGCCACAGTTACGCACACAAAGCATGACAAATGAGGGAGACCTCTCCCTCATTACCTGAACTGTAATCACTGTGTTGCCTGATAAGATAACTGTCACACTTCATGCTCCGTTATTGACATTATTGCCAATCCAGATCGGCTATCTGTGCGGTCTGTACAGGTGTGGTGAAATGGAACAAATGGCCAATGTGATTGATTGCTGCACTTTTGACCTTTTTGGGGATTTTTTTTTTTAATGTTTTATCTAATATGTAAAATTAAAATGGATTTGCTGGCAGAGGCGGCCATGAAGCCGATAAGCTCGCAGTAAATGCGACACAGATGTACTCAACCACATGCAATTATACTCAAACGGTCCATTCATTATGTAATTGTCAATCAAGGTTTGTTTTTTTTTTTTCTTCATACGTGAGCTGGCAGGCAGCATGGCGAAAGTGACTTTTGAGTTGGCGGTGCCAATTCCTAGCGAGCAGCTTGTCTTTTCCTCCCAGTCCAGATCCCAAGGGGAGCCTCGGGCTAGAGAGAGATAAGAGCACCACTGAGGAAGCTGTCCCGAGCTTGGCTATGTCTGTTGTTGGCTTGTCCTCAGCGCACCCCCTTTCATTTCAGTTTGAGCGGCTTCAGTTGGTTAACCAAAGTTTAACATGATTGAGCAGGAAAAGAAAACCCTGTCTAAGAAGAAAAGACTTGGCGTTTCTGGGATTTGATGCATTTGTGCGTGATCTTTGTTATAATTTCCTCACTATGCTGTTTGAAAGTAGCCTCTTTAATTTTGCAATGACATCATTTGAAGATGAAAGAGGGGGGGGGGGGGGGGGAAGCAACAGAAAACATAAAAATAGATGTTTGGTTTCAAAACTGACCACATGTAATATAGTAGCTGCTTTTAAGTATGTGTCACAGGTAGTGATTACAGAAAAATGGGCACTTTTTTTTCTATTGCAAGTGAAGGTATGAGGCTGTGTTGGTTGGAGGTTTGCCCTGCCACGGTCATTAGTCATACAGACAGTGGTCGGCAGGCCATACTGTGTAATTTGGCCCAGATGTAGGTGGAGACTGTGCAGCCAGTCTGAGCCGAGCTGGAGGCTGCTCCCCCCCCTGATCACCCACGACTATTGTTTTTCCTTTGACTTTGGCTCAGGGGTTTCACATTAAAAAAATGAATGTGGGTCTCTGTGTTTAGTGAGTGCAATGGTTTGAGAGGACCTGTTTAAATCTTGTCTGGAAGAGGCGCTCATAACAGCCCACATACTGTTGGGTGATTTTCTTTTCCTTGAGGGCCAAGCCTTGTTCTGTGTTTTGCGAAAGCCTGTCTGGAGTTGTTGTGTTATTTTCCCCTCTGTGCTGTTTCTTTCTGGTGATAATGCACTGTGCTTGTCAAAAATTGAGCAACACAGGAGCAGAGAAAATAGGGGGGGGGGAAAATGGTCTAAAAGATTACCACAGGTTGAGGCTGGTACTAAAGGTGTGCAGTAATATTCCTTTCTTTCTGTGAGAACAGCCCCAGGCTTTGACATTTTAACCATCTTCTGTCTCCGATGCCTGCTTTTTAAAAAGCCGATTCTCCTTCTTCTCGCTCTCTTCTGAAACTAAATGTGCATGTCAGAAGAAAACTGCGGAAGAGCATGAATGTCAACAACTGATTAAACACAGTTTAGTTGTGGAAACCAAGTCATCTACTCTGTTCGTTTATGCCGTCAGTTCGTGTACTCCTGCTCACTGAAATGAAGCATAATCAATTTTAATTGCACATTATCTACCACATCTAATTTATGTCATTACTTGACATAGTAGTTCTGCAGCTGAGCTGTGTAAGGTCACTGTTCATGTGTCTGAGCCATAACTTTGCCACAACCTTTGTCTCTGGTCTGCTTAATTTAACAAGAACCTTTGCGGGGGTTCTCTTAGAGTTTATTGCTGGATCATTTCTCTTCCTTTGTGAATATTTAAAACAAAAATGCTCAGGGAGGAAAGTAGATTTGCATATTTGCATTGATATGCAATTCCCTTGGAACATTTGCCTTTCATTTGACCTACTTGTGTAAATTTCCAAGGTATGATCCTCTGTTCTCTCTTGCTTCCTGCTTTTTCCGATGAAGTTTTACAGTGAACTGACTTGTATGGCCACTACATGTCTGAACCTTTAATCTGTTAAAGCGAAGACAGAATTGTGTGGCAATTAGACGCTGAAGACCTGTCGGCACGAGCAGCGCAGCAGTATAAAGCTGGTCTAAGTGATGGATGCAATATCAGTGATAGGAGATAGAAAAACGAGGTGATTCGTAGAGCAGAAGAATGACAAAGGAGCTAACATAACGTGGAGGATAAAGGCCAGTCTATAAGATGAAGTATCCACTGACTGCTCTGTAAACAAACTAAAAGTGGAGCTACACTCTGGTGACCACAGCACTGCTTTAATCATCTTTTTATATTCGCCATATGCTTGTGATAACACAGAAGGGTTGGCTATCAATTTGTAGTGGCTACAGCTCACACACATTACCCACCTGCTGTCTTTCCTTCGCATCCCAGCGCCACGGACCTGGACAGATTCACCAAATAGCATATGGCTCATTGGCTTATGTGGGAGGTGACAAAAACCTACCATTTACTTCAGTGACACTTCAGTTGAAATCTCATGTTTTGTGGATGAATGACAAACAATTGCTAACTGGGATTTCTTTCCTTGAAAGTACTGGTCTGTCTCATCCACTGAAATTCAAATCGCTGGCATATAGATACAAATTTGTTTCCTGTAGGAAAATCTGAGGCCACACAGAAAACCCTATTAGCCTGCCGTAGCAACCTATTAGCTGAGGACAGGCAAACTGGGCGCAGGCCCTTTTAAAGCTAATCACAGCTCGCGTCATGATGCTAGATACAAGGCAAATTCAATTCAATTCAATTTTATTTATATAGTGCCAAATCACAACAAATGTCGCCTCAAGGCGCTTCATAGATACAGAGAAAAGCCCAACAATCATATGACCCCCTATGAGCAAGCACTTTGGCGACAGTGGGAAGGAAAAACTCCCTTTTAACAGGAAGAAACCTCCGGCAGAACCAGGCTCAGGGAGGGGCGGCCATCTGCTGCGACCGGTTGGGGTGAGAGAAGGAAGACAGGATAAAGACATGCTGTGGAAGAGAGACAGAGATTAATAACAGATACGATTCAATACAGAGAGGTCTGTTAATACATAGTGAGTGAGAAAGGTGACTGGAAAGGAAAAACTCAATGCATCATGGGAATCCCCCGGCAGCCTACATCTATTGCAGCATAACTAAGGGAGGATTCAGGGTCACCTGGTCCAGCCCTAACTATATGCTTTAGCAAAAAGGAAAGTTTTAAGCCTAATCTTAAAAGTAGAGATAGTGTCTGTCTCCCGAATCCAAACTGGAAGCTGGTTCCACAGAAGAGGGGCCTGAAATCTGAAGGCTCTCCCTCCCATTCTACTTTTAAATACTCTAGGAACAAAACTGTGTGGAATCCCTGATGTGAGACTTTGCATGAAACAACCATTTCCCAAGCCTTGTAAACAAATCATTAATTTGCCACACAATGTAGCTCCAACCTAATTTCCTCTCTTGTTGAACACTGCAACCTTGTTTTGACTGGGATTTTGTCTGGATCAGATATTTTAGAGGCGAGATAAGGTCAACAGAAAAGTCTTTAGAGCTTTGGTACACACTTCTAAACAAACCGAAGCATTTCCACTATCTTAAACTCTAAGGATCCCTCTACAATCAGTATATACTTTGTATCATGCAGGTTTTTAGCTAGAAGGCTGTGCTTACTTCTAACAGATGCAATATCACAAGTAGGTATGTCGTCCTATACCAGTGGCTCTGAAAGAGTGGGCCAAGCCCCACTCCTTGTTCATTAAGCTGCTGCAGATGAGGCACACACAAGTATGCCCTGTAGGAAGTGGAACCCACCAATGAAGTTATTTAAGTAAAATTCAGCATGGATCCTTTTTTTTTATTATTGTTAGACATTTACTAAATTGTGAGGCTATGGGGTCCTGAGTTTCTGTGGTCTTGAGTGCAGGAAAATTTCTACAGTACTAGCGGCATAGTAAGACGTAGGCAGCGACAGCTGTGTTTCCTTGAGTTTCAAGAGGTCTCAGTCTGACGCTGTGCCCCTCGACCTCAGTAGTCACACACAGTGTGTTCAATGAGCCACGACAATCCATATTTATTCTCTTTATCAGAGCATTTGTCAGATATATAAACAGAAATTAGTAGAGTAGAGAATCATGATGTGTCCTCATGATGCATGTATCTGTCTGACGTAGGATGCAGACTTGTGTGTGTTTGTATTTCTCCCTGTGCCTGGCTCTGCATCAGTATTTCAGTCCATCTGTAACGCTCTGTGTGTTCTGCCCCGTGACTCTGCTTTTCGCTTCCATCCATCTCCTTTTCCTCTGATCCCCCGAGGGATTTGTGTGTGTGTGTGTGTGTTTGTGTAGGTGTGCCTGTCTTCTGTAGAAAGGGGGAAAGCACGTCAAATTTCAGCATGTAGACTAATAACTAATGACAGTCTCTGTTGTCTTCCATAGATTGCCATGAGTAAAACTGATAAAATCTATCCCACTAGTAATATCTTAATGGAGCAGTTTAGCATCCACAGAAGTGCACTTAGTTGAGTAAGATGAGAAGATACCACTGTAGAAAATCTCTATGGTAAATATGAAACCACAATGAGGTATGCGTAGTGCAGCCCTTGTAAAGCTTCCTGATAATTACATAAATGTTGAGGTCAAACTTTGTTGGATTCAACATCAATTGGATAATTACTTTAATACTGATAAACATGTGTGTCTGAGATAGAAGCTCTTGCTTTCTAGATTTGAAACATATGTGCTGATTCATTACAGATAAGTGAATAAAACTGCGGTATGACATGACATGATACTAAAAATGTTAAACTGACACTGATGGAGGTGCAGGAACAATGTTCTCCTCTGACAAAAAGAAAGCACCACTCTGTAATAAAGAAGCTACACAAAGCCAACAATAGCCTCATTTTATTTGGGACTGTCACTGAGTTTTGTTCCTTTCGCTGGATGATGGGATACATGTGGTATACTGTGCTCATTAGTTATGGCTTCTGAACCCTTTTGAATCACCAGGATTTTGCACCTACAAAAACAATATTTGCCCCCTTCCTGATGAATCTTTTAACGAGTCTTCCACAGCACTTTGGAGGAGAGTCTGCTTTAAGATCATGCCAAAGCATCTCAATTGGATTAAAGTCAGAACTTTGACTAGGCCACTCCAAGATCTATAAAGATTTTCAACATTTTATAGCAGACTAGTAGGTAAAAGAAAACTTTGGTGTTAGCAATTTCCAGAAGATTAAGGAGACGAGGTCAGAATTGTGACATGTTCTTATATAAGTAATTGCTTAAGAAGTCTGGTTACTGACCGTGTCAGTGTTTCTCAAGAATGATTGGTGTATAAACCGCAACTAAAACATAGCTTTCAGAAGACGTTAGAAGATGCATTACCAGGATGTGGAAAGCTGACAGACTGACATGTTTGAGGTTTGCTGGCTTCTAGTCATGAAAGGAAAAAGAGTTCAAGGTTAAAGTCTTGACTGTAATCTTACTGAGATGCAGCAGCATGACCTGAAGAAAGCTGTTCAGTAGAGCACCCCGAAAATATGATGAAATGATAGTTTTGCCAGGAGGAATGGATCAAAATTCCCTTGGTCCACCTGATGGAGTTTTTTGCTGCTAAACTGGGTCCTGAGTTGTTAAATTCAAGAACTAATTCAGCTTTTCCAGCATGCACTCTGAGTACTTAGTGAAATAGTATATATCTTGGTAAAATGGTTGGAAGCTATTATAAGGAAAAGAAGGATTTAGACTTAATCTTTTTTTTTTTTAAATCTTATTTTATCTTTTTGTAACCTCATCCTTCTAGTACAGACTTTTAGCAGTGAAAATGAGTTTCAGAAAACGGTGATCGGGGGGGGAGCCAAATGAAAAGCCTTTTGATATCAGCATATGATGAAGCGTGCCATTCAGCCAAGGATAAAATGAGACGTACCATAATCTGTGCCTGTCAGGACAGCTAGTCATCTGCTCGCTGTGGTATGTGAGACCGGCATGCTGAGGCTGGTCATATGACTCTCGCTGATGAGTCAGAGATGACAGTGGGAGTCCTGCCGCACATCTGACCAGCCTCAGCCTGACCCTGGGGCAGTGCTCTGCCCCGCTGCGCCAAGTCTCTGCCGCTCTCTGTTGCTGTTCACCCATTAGCTTCAGCGGGCCAGCGGACCTCCCTCTCATCCAGCAGCATTAATGCCATAATGGGGGTCATGGTCGGGGGTAATTTTGTGAGTGTGGTGGCAGATTGTTTGTGTATAGAGAGAACATATGTGCAGGATAGAAGCGGTTGCGCGTGTGCTCGCTATAGAAGTATAGAATGATTTTTGGGTCATTGCTTGGGACAGTTAAGACATAATGGTGTTTAAATAGCGCAGAGTGACTACATGTCTTCTATGCTATCATCCTGCCATTGACTATGAAGTTTAACCAGCATTAGTCATTATAGCCAAAACAATATGGGCATTTAAGGCCCTGTTTTTCTTCTTTTGCCTCCCTTTGTTAGCCAGACATTTTCACCTAATCTTTTGCATTTTCAGTTATATATTTCAGTAATACATTGTGCTACTTTTTAAATTAATATGTTAAATTATCTATATAGACTGATCTTTATCACTAGCAGTGACTGCAGAGCCTATCCCATCTAGTCACCAGTGTGTCACAGCGGCAGTCGTTGGTGACGATTGTCTTTACAATGTTTTTATGCATAGAAATACATATCCAATAATGCAATTACGCATGCACATTTTAAACCTTGAAGGACTTGAAGGGTTACTCTTGTGAGTATTGTAGGCCTTCATCTCAGCTGAAGTTAAACAGTGAATAATATTTAAATGTGCACTAAATAATATGTCAAATCTAACAAAAGTTAAGTGCATTTTTGTGGCTGACAGCTGAAGTACAGCTATTAGGCTACTTGTAGCCAGATTATTGCTGGGCTATAAATATTACAATGTATTTCAATAAGCTACTTATATTTATAGTTTTACTTGCAGGGTATGTGACTAAGATCTGTTATATATTCACAACACATTGCTGCAGGTATTTCATAATAAAATCCTGCTTAAGAAATTGATTTGTTTCCACTTGAACCTCAGAGGGCTTTACTTTTAAAATGGATATAAGAAGAAACAAGTTTGTTCTGCCATCTTAATGCAATAACTTTTAAAAATGGCAAAATAGAGAACAACAATAATGAATAAACAAGGTTTTGTTCTAAAATATGACCTGACCAAGTCAAATCCAGGAAAGTAACCTGTTCCATTTTGCAGTTTAGGTAAATATGGGGCCCGATTACTGTTGGACTGAATCTGGTCGGAGTAAAACTTTCCAACCAGTTGATCAGTGGCTCTGTCAGATCTACTGGATTATTATGTAATTTACACTGATTTACTGCGTGAGATAGTAACTCCTGTATTTCCATAAACCTTTAAAGAATGAGCTCGCTGTGATGGTTAAAAGCACAAGTACAAGAGAAGTCATCTGAGGTGACTTCTCTTGGGTGAAGTCATGGGTGGTAACTTGAAGTAATTCACTGATTACATCAGCGATGTTTACAGTTTCTGCTGAGACACTGAATCTTAACATGCTCCAAGGATACTTTCTTCTCTCTCCCCGCATCGTCTGAACAAATCTGTGTGTAGCGAGTGACCCAAACATCGTTGCTTAGGAGACGCAAAAATAAAGGACACGAAAACAAATTGTAATCTCGCTCTTTTTCCTTCTGTCGATCACGCTGGAAAAACAGCCGCATACTTTTTAAATGTGGGAAGTGTCTGCTTTTAAAGCACCCTCCTGGCAGAGGATAGATATAGCTTTCCACTCTGTCACTCACTCTGTCACATGGCTGCCATTTCCTCCTCGGGGTCTCCTCTCTTGAGAGCTGGCCTGTCAGCCAGAGACGATGTGGGTTGGAGGTGTCAGATTTGACTGGGATGTGGAGCAGCTAGAGGAGGAGAGAGGTGCGAGGAAGAGTCACTGAGGTTACGTGCTAAAATGATTATGACTACCCTGCTGTAGCGTGAATGCAAAGCTGCTATGTGGGGAGTTCTTATTTTTGGGCAGTTGTGAATGAAATGTTTGTGCTAATGCAAGTACGTTGGCTTTTATAGTCAGCTGAGCATACTGTAGAAGTCTTTACCTGTTTAACCTTTGCTGCCTCCGAGCCCATGCGATGAACCATGAAGCTGTGAGGCAATACATCTGAAGCATGATTATTATTGCCCTTGCACCGTGTATGGACTCTCTCCGAGATCAGGAGAACACTACACAACTTCACTCTTCTTCAGCTAAACCAAGTGGACCAAACACACACTTTTGCTCGCGCACGGTCTCCGCCCGATCCCATAAACAATCACGGCTCTGGCAGTCTATTTAGCTGATGGATTTGGTATTGACTTTATGGGCTCTTGCTCCATCTGCAAAGGGCTGACATGGTTGGTTCCCTGCGTTTGGATGGAGTAAGCTGAGGTGGATGAATTGACCCGCCTATCGATAACTCTTTCTTCTTGTCTGTGCGGGCGGATATTTTATTGCCGCAGGAGGACGGGATGCCGAGGTTAGAGAGGAGGGGGAACTAGCATGAAAATCTGGCCCGCATCAGCTGGATTAGTCTGAGCTGTGGAGGTTGATGAACAGACTTGAGCGGTTTTGGAAAATAAACTAGAAACAAATCACTCATCCCATCGGCTTGTTTTTCATATCTGACTTTATACAAAATGTCTGAAAATTCACATGGAAATGAGACGAGACGAGATTAAACTTTAATGGTCCCCTTGGCAATTTCAGTATTACTAAGTTATGCGTGAAAGTCTGTATATTTTCAGCCACCGCCTGTTGTTTTGCTGTCATCAATTAAAATGAGGATTTTTATGGTAACAATTTGAAATTTTAATGGCTGAATATTGGTTTCAGAGTTCGGTTTGTGCACGCCTGGCAGTCTTACCCCGCTCTGCTACAAAACAATGCTGACAGAATATCTTTTAGTCATGCAGCACAGAAGCTGTATTGTTTTTCAATTGGTCCTTTTTATAAATTGTGCCACCTTTTCTATTTTTCATATCAGCTTTTTATAAAGAGAGAGAATTTTTTTTTTCCCCCCTCGGATTTGCTTACACTACTGTTGCCTTTTTTTCAGCCAAGTTTTGCTAAAAACTTCACTCACTTTGTTTAAATACTTGCGTGCTAGCTAAGGTCAGTAGCCTAATATCAGGCATTGACTATTCATTTGTCTCAATTCTATTGTGTCCCCTTTATAAAGGTTATTGATGGCTGCAGAGTAAATAGCTGCAGCCTGCGAGTGAAACTGCCTCAGCTTTTGTTTTCTCATCTCACACAAACTCTTAATAGCCTAATTGGATCAATTAGAGCCCCTTATACAAAGGTGCTTGCTAACTCATGATTTAGCCAGCTTTCATTAGCTTATTGGGGTTGTAAATGGGCTTAGTGCAACTGTGTGCACTTGTTGGGATTAGGTGCAACTTTTTTTTAAATCCTCCTTATCTTATTGACGTTTTAATTTTAAACCATCGACTCACACTTAAAGTTTAATGGGCAAGTAATGCTTAAATACACTGGTATGCTTCATAACTTTTGCACTGTCCACTTCCTGCTGTGACAAAACAAATTTCCCACATGTGGGACTAATAAAGGTTATCTTATCTTATCTTATCTTATCTTATGTTCTTTGTGCCATTTTGGGCACTTGATCAACTTTTTAGCTGAATGCAAAGTGGTAGGAAATTCTAAACATGCAGTATGAATAATAGGTTTCTGCAAACAGTCATACAGTAAAATTACCCTGTGAGTTTTCACGTACACGTGACTGGAATTTGAGTCTAGAGTAACCCTCCTACTGAGAGTCTGGCAAACAGCTCACCGCTTACATATATGAAAGAAGCTTTGACATACAGGCACGCGCATACATGCAGCACAAAAGAAATGGAGTGTGAAGCAATCTCCTCTGTACCATCCAGTGCAGAATGGGTTTCCACTGGTGTGTTTCATATTTTTCCGCTTGATGCTCAGCTCATTTTTGTGAGAAATGCAGTGGCAGAATTTAGAAGGCTGCGCTAGCTTCTTCTTATTCTTTCCTTTTTAAATGCAGGTAAAAATGTAAATTTACTCAGTTTGGGTGAATGTTAACGTGAAATGATTAGTTTTAAAGCAAACACTTGCATATCATCCATATTTCTCCTTAGAATTTGTATATATTAACTTAAAATGAAAGATTACCAGATAATATCAGAACAGGCTGGTTAAAATAGAGTAATCACGTTGTTATTGAACTCAGTTATATTATGTATGTTATGTGCTGCCACAGAGGTAAGCTGCAGAGGAATGATCTATATTATTCAGTGTGGTCAAAATCTGAGTAGTAGATTGGGCCGTCTATGCATCCAAAAATGCCTTAAATGTTACTGTGAGCATTAGGCCGCACAACAGAGATCAAGTAAATGTTTGTTTTGTCATAATACTCCAAATCCGCTTCATCTTTATCATCAAACTCTCCTTAAAAAAATTAGTTTTGCTGTTTGCAAAAGTGCACATTTTTGTGCTTTCAAGAAAACAACAGCCACACGGTTTCAGCTTCAGGTGTTTTAGCGCCTTTCTTGATTGTTATTTATTGAAAAGATATAAATCACCTTAGGCATCCTGATAAAGAGTCATCTGAACATGAATATGGTGCTTGGTAGCAGCAATTGTCGCATCTTGGAGTTATTTTTTAAAAGTGTTTGCTGGAATTTGCCAGATCTCTGATGACAGACCTATCATAATCTTCCACACCCTCCCTGCTGTGAGGAAATCCTTGATATTGTCAGACACATTTGGACAGCCTTCCTGATTCTAGTTTATGCATCAGTAAGAAACCGCACAAGCTGCCAGGCCCCTCGTGTCAATCGCATCTGCACTCGCCGACTGGCGTTTATCTGAATCTTTTATAGTGCATCCAACATTAAGCATTCACCAAAAAATGGTAAGTGCTGTAGCAGAGCGTTACGGCCTGTGAGATGATGAAATATTTGTGACAGTCGTGAAGCGTGTTACACAAGCCGCTTCACCAGCCTCCTTACAATTACATGAGCGCGTGTGTGTCAACAAGTGTGCAAGTTCCTTTAAGGCAAGATGAGGCCGGGGGGCAGGGGTACGAGCAAGGGAGGAAAAGGGTGCTTAATTCGGCTGAATCGGCCAGCAGTGTTATCTGTGCTGTAGAGACTCAATTTCTGTATCTTTTGAGTTGGTTTTAAAGGCTGGTGCGTCGGTGCACACGCAGCGTATTAGTAGGCCAAATGAGATTAGGCCAATTCAAAAAGAGCTCATTTATTGTCTGTAAACTCTCCCACCCCCACCCTCCACCCCCGCTCCTCGTAGCAATAGAGGCTTTTCATATCCATGTTTCGAGGAATTTAAAAAAAAAAAGGGCTGAGAATTAACACACTTCTTTTTTTCCGTTATTGCGTAAACTCACTGGGGTCTTCCCTCTCTACACGCTTTCCCTTTGCAAGTGCTTCTGAAAATAATGCTTGTGGACATCACAAAAGGGATGTAAAGCAGTGATGGGTAAAATCTTCTGTCACTGCTGGATAATGTATGCAAAGAGCCAGCACACATTTCATTTAACATTTCATTACAATATTGCTAATATAAAAAAAACAACTTTAAAATGAGTCATTTGGCCGCTTGTGTTCAACCTCATAGGTCCCTGATGAAACGCATGGCATTGAAATGGAGTTAAATTGCAGTGCACACACAATGTTGGCAATTGTCTTGGGAATCTTTAGCAAAGTGCTTCTTCTTTTTGAAGTTTTGGCTGTTGTTTTGTGTACTTTTACAATATTGCACTCAGACATAGCAGCCAAACCGCAGCAAGATTAGACAGTGATGTCAGAGCATTTGGTTATTTCCTGCATTCCCAATTATCCCCATACCTCTGTGGCTATTCGCTTTCCGTCTTCCGCTCCCTCTTTACACTCCAAATGTTGGCAGTTTGTCCACATCTGCTTCTGAGATTCTGAAATCTAAAAATCCCACATTGTTTACCTCCCGCCAAATCTGTCTCAGATGGACAGAATGAAAGAGAGATGGAGAGTTTGTGAGGACACAGTTGTAGGCTACTAATAGTTTGTCTTACGGGGGCTCATGTGGCCCGTGGAGGCAGCGGCTTTGTGATGCAGAACTGGAAGTTCAGCCCTCTGCAGAGGTACGAGCGCCGTGACATTTTCACTAACAAGGGAGAACAGCCGAGTATGTGGGATAAGGGCGCTCATCCATGATCGCGTCTCATCACGTCCGTCTTCGGGCCCAGAAACAAACATCTAGTGTGTGCCAGAGACCGGGCGCTAAGCTTGATTTAATTTGTTTCCTTTTATACACATACGTGCTGTGAGTGTTTTTACTGGATGCCTGTGTACACATTCATATGTCTTGTTAATGTTCAGATGCTGCTTATATGCAATTACGCCTACTTGTTTTTGTGCAGCAGGGAAAATATATTTGATGCGTTGCATCTCTAAGTAAGTGACCATTAGTGCACTATGTGCGACTCAATGGAGTCTTTTAGAGCAGGAAAAACAGAAATTCTCCCGCCGCACGGCTCTTTGGTTATTTGCTTGTGATTTTGGACTATGTTGACTTTACAAACCACCCAGGTTGGCCCACGTATTTACTTGACGCTTCTCTGGACTGTGTATTCCTTGAACACAAACAGCTTTAATATGGGTCAAATGAGGACAGTGCCAAAGGCAAAGGAGACTGTGTCTCTGTATATGTTTTGATAAAGCTGGAGAGTAAAAGGAAAGCCAAAGATGATGACTAAAACAGAAAGCTAATTTATTTAGTTCAGTTTTATTCATGTAATGCCAATTGACATCATCCGTCACATCGAGGTGTTTTTATAATCTAAGGTAAAGACCATGATAGGGTTTTTCTGGAGAAAGCTCCATCAGTCACGTGTCCCACCCTATGAGCGAGAACTTTGCGACAGTGAAGAGGGAGACAGGACAGTAATTTGTTTCCTAATTATGTAAATGATGATTTTTGTAGCTAATTAAAAGTTTATGGAAATGCTGCTTATCAAATATGCAGTCAAAGAATCTTTTAGCTGCATTTATTATTTAATTTCTAGAATAATAAAGCTCATCAAGTATAAAAACTCCCTAAACTGAAGAGGAGGGGTATGTTGTTTTTATATGTCATCGACTGCCTTAAAAAAGAGAGGACTCGTCTGAATCCACGTTGGCGTGATTTCACCACATCACCATTGCAGCCAGTGTCAAACGAAAACATCTCGGGTGAAATGATTAATGATGTGCTGATCTGTGGCGCACCTCTGTATGAATTTGACCCATGATATTATGGAGTTTGAGCCATTCACTAGCTCAGTAATGCAGCTCTGCAGAAATGGAAAATTGCAGTTTTCAAGTGGCACTTGGTTTTTTGAGTGTGAATAAAAATGCTAACCTGTGTTTTTTTTTTTCTTTCTTTTTTTTCTGTTTCCCAATTTGCTGCTGCCGTGATCGCTCCCTCTGCGTTCCCTTTTCAACAGGTAATGTGATTTTTTTTTTCTTCTCCTTTTTTTTCTTCTCCTTCGTCTTCTCCTTCTTCTTCTTCTCCACTCCCTTTTCCCTCTCCATTTATCAGTCTTATCTGTGTTATTCTGCAGGATTCCAGCCTGCAAATAACAGTGTCAAAGACAGCCGTAATGGCAGTTATTTATTAGATGTGACCTCACCGTGGCTCGAAAAATACATATATTATCCCACATAATCTCCTGCTGGAGAGCCGCACTTAAATTGTCTCTTGTGTTAACAATGCACACGTACAAAAACAGGAAGAAAATTCATTTTTCTGTCTTTGGCGTGGCGTCTGGGTCAGGAAGGGGTTGAAACCAAAACAAAAATGTGACTCGGTGTCTCTTGAATGGTATGAGCTTTGCTGCAGTAGTTTTTAGAGCCTTATTGTGGCATGATATTTTTGGAGTTGCCACTGTAAGAACAAAAATGGAAAAAAGAAAAACCCAGAACATTAAACTCAAGCAGAACCCAGCATTTGCTCTGAGTGTAAGAGGGCGAGATCTGCATCTCAGTAAGGACAAATAACTTCACTTTAATCCCTCATGGCCCATCTGGTCTGTCTATCTGTGTGTGTGCACGCGTGTGCACGTACGAGGATGTTACACTGCCCTCATTCACAACAGTCCATATTTCAAATCCTCTGGCGGCCCTTTGCGCCAGCTCGCTCCCGCTGCAGTGATGTTGTTTGATGTTTTCCTCTTTCCACTCTGCATCACTCCTCATGTGACATTTTATAAGGTTTGTCTAAAGCAAACAATATCGTAAACCGCCCTCTAGCGTTTAGATTTTTTCCAGGTGACCCTGCGGTCCTGTTAACTTTCCTTTGCCATATTTATCTCCTTCCTCCTCCTCCTCTCTTTAACCACTCCCTTGCTCCGATTTAAAACGCGTACTTTTCCGTCGTACTCCATCGCAACTTCATAAATATTTCAAAATGTTTACTATGTTTTTGTCTGCCTGTCCGGTGATGTTCCAAGCCATTGCTATTTGCAGCCGTCTTAAGGGTCGTGCCATGATGACAGTCCGGTAATACAATAACACACGTGTGCTAAGCAGCTGTGTTTCAGTGTGATTTGGTCTCTAAACAGCAGCTCATTTGCAGAATCTCTGGACTCCTTTTAAAGGCGACTAAAGACATTTCACTTTAGGCGAGTATCTGGATAATATGTTTGCAGCAGGTCTGCTTTTGTTTATTTATTAAGCATACTAAACGTTGCTTCCCAATTTTATAGTCTAGTGCTGTACGCTTTATAATAGCCGTGCTTTCCTTTTCTTGCTCTGCAGTGACTGACTTTCACCAATTAACTGTGTTTACAGTTTATTTAGAGGTTACATTTCTGTGCAGCTTAAGGCTTTTTTCAAGTGACTGTTTCGTTTTCTTGGCGAGTACCTCTCATATAGCCCTAAAATTTTCTGTTATCTGTATTTTTTTCCCCTCATCCTCTCATTTTTTTCATTATTGGATCGTGAGCACCCTCAGGAGATTGTTAATGCACTCCAAATGTCATAATGTGACAAACCCCGTTACCCAAAATGACTGTCTAGTGCCTAATGCATTATACAGTATATATGCGCTCTGGGATGTTGTGCTCATGTCTGAGAGTGTCTGCTTTGTCTGAACAAACAAACATCATCTGGACTGGGATCGTGTCCTTGCACCAAATGTGACTCTGGTAGCTTGTCTCTGCCTCGATGAAGTATTTAGATGGAGGGTGGAGATTATGAACTGATTAATTTGCAGGGGAAGATTTCGGAGGGGCCAAAGGAGAGGCGATGGCAGTGAGCTAAGCATCTGGGATTATCCAGACTTAATGGAGGGAATAAAGCAGTCTGTGGGTGGCAATCCGCTTTCCGTCCGCGCAGATTTCAGTCACACTGACGTGTGATGTTGCGCTGCAGGGAACTCGCAGGAGAGCAGGGGGTTGTCCACACCAGGCCAGTAGGTGGCTAGTATCCTCAGTTTCGACTATTTTGTTTTTTTTATAAGCATTTACTTACAGAAACATTATAAATAAAAATAACAGAATAAAATGAAAGTAAAACGGGGTTTAACGTAGTCATTGTCCATGCAATTTCTGCGTTTACTCTAATACGTGCACATTTTAAAATATAAACAATCACCACCCAGAAAAGCTTTTTTACACACTTTTCGAAGTAACAGCAATGGCAAACAGTAACGGAGATTTATTCTCTTGGACTAAAAATCTAGGATTGTTACTGAAAGCAACCCACAACCCACATCGTTTCAGTGGAAGACATAATTTAGGTGACACTTTACAGCGGTATGGGGAGCATTATTCATTGCCAGTGCAAGCCAATGCCAGTGAGACGGAAACACCCACACTTTTTTTTCCTGTGTATATATAACAGTTGGTGTGTATAAAAACAGAAACAGCAAGAGAAGTTTAAAACTGCAATAAAAAAACAAAAACAAGGTGTGTTTTTCTACCCTTTTTTTTGTGCCTAAACCTTACAGAGTGAAAATAAGATATCAGCCAGTTAAAAGTAGTAAAGAGGGACCGTTAACACAGTGTGGCCAATATCACTGTGTCCTGTTCATCAAGGACACCTGGTGCTTAACTGGATGCATCTGACAAAACCTCATTTCGTGACACCCTGGAACGAGCACGGGTCCGTCAGAAAACTCGAGGTAAAGCACCATCAGTTATGAAGGAGTCTATGAGGTTATTTCTTACCAGAAAATTTCCAGAGGTTCAGGAAATGTGCCATTATGGCTTGTTTTGATGGAAGCTTCTGCCATCGTCTACTTATTTGATTAAAGTTGAATTATGTACGAATAAACAGTGCAAATTTGAATTACACGGTGGGGAAAAATGGTTATCCACTGTGAAGAGAAGAGAAATGTGCTTCAAGTAGGAGAGAATTAAAAAAAACTATATGTGGTAAATTAAAAGTTTTGTGAGCATTTTTTATTTGTAATTGAAAGGCCTGGCTTTGAATATAAACACTATTTATACTCTGTTATTATGTGTTTATGCAGCTATCAAATGTGGCTGGTCGGGTGCCCGAAGCTCTTTTTAAATTAAGTTAAAAATTTCAAATCAGAGTGTGCAACTGATAGTATTCTTGGAGGACTGGATCCAGTGTCCCAAAGTGAGATGACTCATGTTGTCTTCATTTGACCAGACTAATCTCAGCAGCCGCTAATGATTCACCACCATCGATCAAAGGAGCGACGGGGGCAGTCCCGTGTGTTGCGTTGTCTTTGAGCTCCGTGCTTGCAAGGTTGATTACCCAACAGGAAGGCTCCTTGATGAACGAACGCTCTCCCCGTGAGCGTTAATAAGCAAAAAGAGACTGCTGACCTCATCCTCTGCAGATGTAACCCTATCACACTAAATGGATTTCTGACTGTTCAGATTGTTTCTTTAGAGCACTCCCTGCTGTGGGGTGTGTGTGTCTTTGGGGGGAAAAGATATGAACAGTGGGTGGGTGGTTTGTGTTAAGATGCCGGCATGTGTTTTTGAGATGCCTGTGGGTGGTTTAATTTGTATCTGTACTGGTGCGTGTGTGCACGTTTTCCTTTTTTTTTTTTTCCTCTTTATTTATGCTCATGTCACAGTGTGTGTACAGAAATAAAAAAAACTCAAGTGTGTTTCATGTGAATTGCAGCTCTCTGCAGCTGGCCCATGCGTACACACCCTAGGGCCAAAGAATTCAAACCAATCTAATGTTTTCATCCCAGGAGTCCTTGAAATCCACAGTGAATGCCCTTGAATGTCCACCATTGAAAGATTTATGATATTTGCTGTGCATTAATCTTCCTATAGATAGTGCTGAATGCCCCCCCATGAGGCACAGCGAGGCATGCGTTTGACCGCTTTCCTGCTTGATAAAGCAGCTAACCACCCTTATGTGATCTCAGTTGTCTTCTTGTCACTCGTAAGGTGCTCTCACAATGTATCGTATGAAATGTCTTTGTTAAGATGATGGCAAACTCTCATCGAACTTGCCTTTTTTTCCCTTTCCCCCTCAGAAGGTGTAGAAGGTGCCCAACAGCGGGTTTGGGAGAAAGTCAAGGACTAAAGGTGACTTTGTTTCCACAGAGCGACCTCTTCTGTCAGCATAGAGGCACACTGCCTTGCTTTCTTTGGTTTACTTGGTTCTGTGGTGAAATGTGTACACTTTTAAAATGATCTGAAAAAGCAGGATATTATTTGTTTAGCTTTTATGACTCCCTGCAGTAGTAAGCAGCAATTTTCACCTTGGAAAAAAGCTCGAATCATTTCCAAAAGTTGACAGATGCTTCACTTATGACTCTGCCTTCAGTCACAGCTGTTATCCAAATGCTTTTCTCCAAAGGAGACACTTCATATAAATAAGTTCTTCACTAATCCCTCCAAAGGTTCTCCATATTATAATTACTCTATGTATCTGCGCTCCAAAGTGCAGACTTTCAACGAATTTCTTCTTTAACGAGTCTCCGTATTGTTCACATGAACAATGGGGGTACTTGGAGGATCATATCCCTCCGCGTTCGCCCTGCCTCCTCATCTCCCTCGTGGATCTGATAAGTCTTATCTCACCACTGCCCCTTCTGAAAGAATAGTGCAGCCTTTTGCTTCACAGTTCCTTTGCCTCAGATCCTTTCCTACAAAAAAAGGGGAAAAAAAGAGATTTCCTTCTGGGAAGTCATACCTGCAGGAGAGTGGACTTGTAATGTGGAGCTATACTCAACCATGGTTGATTAGCAGTACGAAGATCTAGTGTCATACATAATAAAATCTAAGTGTTATCTTGAGGAGACGATGGGGGGGAGAGATTCCCCTGTGGAGCATTTCCTTGCTGTCTCAGCAAAGGTGGAAAATAACAAGCCACAGCTGCTGTAGATAACCGCACCTGTGCAGAATTCACTTTATTTTCCTGTGTTTTATCTACTCTGGGAGGTTTTTTTGGGTTTTTTTTTTTTTTTTTTTGTAATTATTATGCTTATCAGGTTTATGGAGGAGGCACTGTATTCATCTCATCTCAGCTTGCATGAGCTTTTCTAATATATTCTGCTCTTTGGGCCTTTTGTGGCTCAGCAGGATGTCATTTCATAACAAAATTTGTGGTTTGATCACTCTAACACTAAATTGCTCCCTGTGGTTTGACCAGTACTTAACTTGCTGCTATTATTGCATGCATGTCTAAAGCTCTAATTGCAAACAATGCTAATGCATTTTCTATTCTTTTTCTGTTCTACTTAAACAGCGCTGTTGAGATTTGCTGGTTTAATTTGTACTTTCACCCGTAAGACATTTAACACATTGGCCGGGGATGTGACATCTCCACTTCTCAACCTAGATTATGTCAACGGGGTGTTTCCAGGTGGGAAACAAAACAGTGGAATGTGAAATGGAATTTGGGACTTAAGTTAAACTGAACCTAAACTAAGGTAAAATCTGCTTAAACTTTTCTTCTTTGTTTGTCTCTGTATCTGAAGGGCCATCTTTAATATTGTTGACTCAAGAAACACTGAGACTGGTTGTGAGCACAGAAGCCCCGCCCACCTGGTGTTTAAACCTTCTGTTCCTGAGGGGCAGCCAATCAGATAAAAGCTTGCTTAAAAGTAGGGGAAACCATGCTAAAACTACTTGTTTTAGACAGTGTATGATCTAAGGAGCTGAACCAAAGCACAATATCTACCAGAATAGGATGCAAACTTATATTAGCAGAAATAATTAAATGAGCCATGTATCATTTAGATCTCATAACTCTTTGAATATTTATGAGATGTTTACCAAAAATACTTATATGTATGAGATGTCAAAACTCTGAAGTGTATATATACTAATTATTGTAGTGTTATTGGAAAAAAAACTGTGTGAAATTACAACACAAAGCCTCAAAGCCAGCTTCTGTTGTTGAACTCAGGAGGAGCGACTAGCTGTTTTCATGTTTTTGTAGACGAGGGCAAGACTTGACTAAGTGGTCGTCCTTGGGTTGATTGACAGAGGAGTAACTGAAGCTTCAGGGTGAAGTCTGTGTTGTGCAGGTTAGGAACCAAGGAGCTCCAGTTAATAACGGGATTGGGTCTGCGGGTGGGCTGTGTAAGCGCGCATGTGTGTTTGCATTGGCGGACATAACTCTCTGAAAAGGTGATTGAAGAAGCAAAGCGATGTGGCTCCTCGGTGTGTTTGTCACGAAGAAAGATGGGGAAGGCCAAGACATGCGTGCAGTGGTTTGCTGTGGAAGAATAAGTGCAGCGATTGAATGACTTAGTGTCATCTCTGCCTATCCCTCTTGAGCTGTAATTGCGATGTTTCTACAGGTCATAAATTGCAGTTTCAGTGCCCGGTGGCTAAGACTAGTGGGGCATGTCTGGTGTCGTGGAGCTGCAACTTTTTCAGGTTTAAATTAAATGCTTATCAGGTTTGATTAAAGTGCTTCACTTTGTAATTGATTTGACTTTACTGATTTTCATAGATAGATAGATATATTCTTAAACTCCTACTCATGCTGTGAGCTGCTCTGGATGAACTCATCATGTACTCATTCCAGTACATGATGATCTTGCATTATAAACTCTTGTTTTGACGCATACCTAATTCACACCTTAATGCCATAAGATGCTTAAAAGATTATGTCTTATGATGATATATAATCCATATTATTATATCATAAAGTACCAGTGTGAATACATTTGAAATGAAAACGATTAAACCATTAACTAATTTTCTTCTTTCTTTTTTTTAATTGGAAAAGATTTTCCAGTTTACATATTTTCATCCATTGTAATACACTTGGGGTCTATATGATTTTAGGTAATGTGGCCCAATATATTCCCTTTGCTATGACTGAGATATTATGACTGAAATATTTTTCATTAATGGTTCTTGAGTTTTTTTGTAACTGTGAAAACTTTTTCCTCACTATTTCTGAAGTTAGCAGGGAGCAAGGAGCTCCTTCACTACAAGCCTCTTATCTCTAGTTCATTTGTTTGTGTGCAATATGCAGTGCTTAAAGAAACACCAGTTAAGAAGTGTCAGCAGCACAGCCTCCAGAGTCGTGGATAAAGGAGATACTGCGCAGTATCTTGTGCTCTCATACACACAGGATGATGGTGGAAGTCAGAAAAGCATGCAGCAGCTGCGCGCTGGTGTGTAAGAAAAGTCAGAGTCTGGATTTATTTTTGTGTGTTTTTCTTTTTTCAATCCCGCCCCATCCTGCAGCACACTGACGTTGAAGTCAACATACTCTAGCTTCACTTTGTTCAGTCATCTACATGAGCATCAGTGAGCCAGAGGTTCCTTACTTTGTCCCGTCACTACTGCTTGTTTTGTATTTTGTCTGCGGGGTATTTAAATCAGTCTGTGTCTGCTCTCTGCGAGAGGCTGCATATGTATTAGTGGGGCAGCTTAAAAAGAAGCCCTCCCCTACCTGAACGCTGTGCCTTTCTGCTCACAGAGTCCCTCGTCTCATCCTGCGTACAGTGTATTCTTCAACTCCTCTCTCTCCTCTTGTGTGTGATCGGTATTCAGCAGTTAGAGGGGAAAGTGTCACAGGTTTCCCCACAGCTTGGTGTGGTTACAAACACAGCACAAGTGGCTCATTTCCCCTGATTTTCCCTGTGGACATTTTGACTGTGTCACAACGTTCCTGCAAAAATAATTTACATATAAATGTTTCGGAGAAGTTTTGCAATTGTGCGCACACACACTTGAAAGTTTGTGAGCCTAACAGTAACATCTGCCCTGTTCTTCAATCCGTTTCTGATATCATAACATGTTAATAACCTGATTTAAAAAAAGAAAAAAGGATACCATTACACTAAGTCGCCATTCTGATCCCATTTATTTTGGGTTTATGGGGTGAAATGTAATTAAAGAACACAAGAGGGCTATCCCACAGTGCTGATCGAGTCACATGAATCCTGCCATGTGACACAAGTTGCAGCTGAAACCACGTCTTTAAATTTGTTCATTATTGTGAGTTATGTTGTCCTATTGGATTATTTTATGTAACATGAACAATGACACTTACGTATTCTCTCTAATGGTAAAACCAAGGCTGCTAAATGTACACATTTGTGACGTAAGTTTTAATGAGTCCTTTCTTAAGAATAGCGGAAATGCAAGTGGATAATAACTTTGCATTAAATGTTCAAATAATAAGAGTCATGAGTAAAAAGGGGGTTTAAGATGCTTTTTAAAGACTAATTTGTCCTCTTGTGGATGTGTCCGTGTATTAAAGACACAGATGTGCATTTTTAGAAAATGTCATTCTTGGAACACAAATCCTTCTTGTTCTACTTAAAGTATCACAATTTAACCTCTCACCTCTTCCTCTCCTGATTAGTCCCCCGATTTCATCACACAGTTTCTTCGAAGATGGCCGGTCCTTGTCGGGAGTGTATAACCCTCTTGTTCCTCTTGACTTTGAATTAAGTTGGAGTGACTCTGATAATCAGAGGACAATCTGATTTTTTCTTGCTGGGCTGATACTAAACCTACAGCCATCACATTTACATTTACATTACATTACCGAATATTTATTCATAGCGTACTGTCACTGTGGGTCCTGAGTGGAATGATAGATGAGCTAATGCATTTTACTGAAAGATGGATGGAGGAGCCGAATCAATGGGATCTTGAGGTTTTTTACTTTGGTCTCTATGGTAATATATTTTCTCTTTTTTATTGTTTTTGCATCCGGAGCTTCCTTCTTAGCCCAAAGTTGAGGAACTATGGAGAAAAATAATCGCTTTCCTTGCCTTTGATTTTTATGATTGACATAAATCCTTGCATACTGGCACACTGGGCATACTTACTGCATATTTGACGAGCATGATCTGTGTCAGTCGGAGCGTCCATGTCCTGTTAGATGAGTAAAGGGCAGCAGCAGGCATGTGTGGGCTTATTGCTCAGACAGGCGTGATGTTCTTTGACGTTTCCTCCCATCACCTCACTGATATGGACTGGGCTAAAAGGGATACAAGCTGTGTTTCCAGGGATCAAGGAAGAGCACAAGTCCTAAGAGGCAAGTAAGACCAGGAACTGAGGTCCAAGAGGAAGAATCAGGGGTAGATTTGTAATGATGGAGTGGATTTTTTTCTTTGGTTTAAAAAAAAAAACAAAGAAGAAGAAAAAGCGAAGTATTTTCACAATTACATCCAGGAACAGACGGTCCCTTTCTTCTATTTGTGTCCATTTTTTTTTTTAACTTCATTTGAGAACCATTAATCTTATAATGAGTTTAAAAACCAATGCATTTATTTTCAATGCAATTTAAGCTATACCAGTGACATAGATTTATTGAGTCTTCATAAATTAGCTGTTCTCTGGGAAGGACATGCAGACATGAAAATGAGATTAAGGCTGGGATTCTGTCAAATAGAAATAAAAGTTGGAGGATAGATGTCCACATAAAGCATCATGTTTACCCTCTGACTAAATTGACCTCACTTGAGACCAAAAGCTGTCCCCATCTCTGTAATCTGCTCCGTTTTAAACTAATCAGAAAACCACTTATCAAATATACTGCAAAAATTAGACATTATTTTGAAAATCAGTCCTTGCAAACGGGAATATGAATCTGTGTAAAAACGGCGTTTTTGCAACTACCGTGGGACATCCTCTAAAAATAATTTCCATTAAAAACAGAAGTTTGAATATAAAGTGAATAAACAGAAAAATGCAGGCACCACTTATTGTTTCTTCCTCCTCAGTTTAGTTTTTGCTGTTCAAGGAGAAAGGATTCCCCCCCCCCCCCCCCCCCCCCCCCCCCCCCCCCCCCCCCCCCCCCCCTTTTAACAACCAGGAAAGCCACTCAGGATTTTTCGCCGCTTGTCAGTTTATGTTCGCTCTCCAGGCCATGTAAAGTGGCTTAGGTGACCCTACTGTGATAGAGGTCTTTTTATGCTTTAAGAAATCCTCTCCCCGTTGCCTTTACCAGCCTTAAAGGCTTCACTTACACTCAAAAATACACGTGCTTGCACATATACATTCCACACCTATTGGGCATCAAGTCAAGCTGTTATAGGGCACAGCTGTGACCATCCTAAGCAGTAAATCTGAATTGTGTAGCTGATGCGCACATTTGTTTTATGGCTCCTCTGGGACTGTGGAGGGGTGCAGTTTCTGGTCTCTGGATGGTCTGTTTCTAATCCGCCTCAAGATCAGAGTGGAGGTGTATATGCTTTTATAGGTCATGCATTGCCGACATTGTTACCCCCCTCTGTTTAGCAGGTGTAAATACAGCCCATATACTACATAAATCTTTATATGCTTACACTATATGTATTGGCACGACATACAATCCAATATCCTATACAATTATCACTATTATACTTTCTCTGCAACTTCAGGCATCCATTTAAAAAATGTTTCAACATTGATTATTTTTAGAAATCTAAAAGTTGTGTGAGGTAAGTTCTGTCTTCTTCCAATATTTTCCCTTGCAGCTGCACTTTTCTACACACTGCAGCAAATTAACCATGCTTTTATTCTATCGAATACGCCTTTCATTGACTTCTCCTACTCTTTAACAGACCAAGGTCCCCAAAGGCACGTTTTAAACTCGCCTTCCCAACAGTTTTGCTCCTCCTTCCCCTAAATTACACATGAAATACCCAGGAAGCAGGCAGGTGAGACGCCCTCCCCGTTGGCGCAAGGCTTCCTGTCTCTTACATGCTGTTTGGCAGTACATCTCTTTCCGACTCCTTTATCGCCATCACATTAAATCGCTGCTGAATCAAACACTGTTGTCTTAGTGGGCCATCTTTTTTTATTTTACCGGAGAATTTACAACACTAGCTTTATCCATGAGTGCAAGCAGTTCATTTTAACATGTGGTTTATTGATTCTGCACCTGCTTACAGGGCAGCTCGGTGGCTCTATTTCATTATTTCGTTTTCCAACATTTTAAGCTTCTCTATCCGTGCAGGTGTAGGTAATTCAATTGGACTTGGTTTCCGCCTGCTTACTCAAACACCTGCTCAGGCGTTAGGGAAATTAGCACCACAATCGTAAAACTGAATTGGCCACTCAATTGACAGTGTGATCTGTGGAGAGCTCGCATGTGGGTGAGAGTGTGTACAGTCTTTGCTGTACCGTGCGTGTGCATGTGTTAAGCACTCTGCAACTCCTTAGCTGAGTTATAGCACGTTAATTGAGCCAAAAATGATTTGAAATTAATACGTTTTCTTAGAATACTTTTTTCTTCTTATATCCATATTTCAGTGTACTTTCCTTAATTTGGCAATTTCTTTTCTCTTTTTTCACTCCTGTGGCCTTAATGCCTCAACTATTTGTATTACTGCTGGTTAGTTGTTTCAGAGACCGTTTTAAGCTCCATATTAGTCACATAATCATGCCACACATCAGCTTTCAGCAGGACTTGGGTTGTGCATAGACTATGAGCAGCTAAATATTCAGTAAACTTCACTCTTTTTCTCAAGTTGGACAAAACTATTTCTGGGATTTGGATGATTTCCAGGTGGCTTTTGTTCTCAAACATCAGCTTTTTGCCTATTGTAGCCTTTTCTAATCTCTCTATAAAGAAGTGATGCATAAAAGAAAAGTTTAGACAAATAAAAGCAGACAGCTTCTAGCATTAAGAGAAAAAAGAAAGAAATGTGCTAGAAAGGAATAGACATTTGGAGCTTTTCTAACTGTGATAAACACTTTTAAGTTTGGATTCATGAAGTATTCATATTCAAAGTGACTCGGATCCCAGTGGTTTTCTGTTCCTCTCCCTGACTGTCTACTTCTTCTCTTATTTCTTCTTTTGTCCTATTTCTATTAGTGTCTGTCCTCTGCGCTCTCCTCCAGTTTCCCTTGATATACACGTCTTTATCCCCTACTCAGCCTTTCCCTTCCTCTTTTCTTTTTCTTTCTTGCCTGTCTTTTGTCCCAGAGAGTAGGTGATCCTTTGCATATAGAAAAAAGCATCAAAGATTAGTCATGAGCATCAATAATTGTGCTGTTACATTTTCCTCCTCATGGACACTTTGGGGAAAAATGGGCGAAGGATGACTTCACACCGTGACAGGGAGGCCGGGATGGGCTTGTTTCAGACCTTTTGTCAGTAAGATCAATGTTAACTTCATTTTCCCTCTCTAACAAAAAAGACCTGATGGGAATCTTGATTCTCTGACTTAAAAGAAGGGAGGGGAGAAGGAAAGGAGCAGCTTCAGCTGGAGGTTAAAACTGGCTTCAGATGTTGCTGTTATGAGTCTTTTTACTGTCTGAAAAAAGTTTTGGGTGGAAATAAGATTAAGCCTTTCTTATGCTAGTCCCAGGACGCTGCAGTGCAGACTATAGGATAATTACTATATATGTGTAGTAAATTAAATTGCAAGAAATTTAGTAACATAGATTAACAGCAGTGAATGAGGTCATTTTTTAAATTCTCTTTGTGTTGCCTGCAAGTCTAAACTAATGCTGCACTAGGGAAAACACAGAAAAAATACAGTCTGCTCTGTTTGCAATGCAATGGGGTCAAGTTGGCAATTAAATGGACTGCAGTGGTGATTATATACTCTGATTAACTGTTGTAAATTGGTCATACTCACAAAACTGTCGCCGTCTTTTGTATATTTGTTGCTGTGCGCATACAGGAATTCACATAAACTTATCTATAAGTCCAGCTAGAAAATTCTTATAGAAAATTCCTCCAAAGATAGATGTAATTGCTATAGAATGGCAATTTAATGCAAAGTGAAATAAAGATAAAAAGATCAAAGCCAGAAAGTAATCAACCTAAATTATTTCCATTTTTTTTTTCTTTCAATAGGTTTTTACTGTGAAAACTAGGACTTTGTCATAAGTTCTATCCACATGTCTTGATGCAGGCTTTATGATTCAGGTAAAGAAGTTCCAGAATAGGAATAGGGATTAAAATCAATTTTAGCTTGAATAAAGCAATATCAATTCCTAAAATCCTGAATTTTAAATCGGAATCAGAAATACTTTATTACTCCCGAAGGAAATTATGGGTTACAGCAGGCAGCATGCTGGTTGGCACATGCTCACTCACAAAGGAACCCAAAGGAATAGAAATGTGTTTTGTCATAAACCCCAGACGCTGAAGTTAAAGCTTTCATTTCAACAACCACCAAACAGCTAAAAGAGCAAATGAGCAGGTAAACAGATTCAACACAAAGATGTAAACACAAAGTGCAGACCCAACGCATCAGAATCAGAGAGATGTCGGCTTTCTCACCCGACGGCATGTACCCTATTCCAGACCGTTGATTAGATTCATCTGGATGTAGCATTTTTAGCAGGAGAAATGTTTTGTCACTCATCAAAGTGCTTTCTTGCTGCTGAAACGAGCACCGTTGACTAGCACTAAGAATTTCTAGGCATATCCATTTGGTGGAGGGCGTCTGTGTTGATGGCCTTAGGTTCTCATCTTTTGTTTTTTGCAGATGATGTCGATCTGTTTGCTTCAGCAGGTGGTGGCGTCCCGCTCGCACTGGAGTGGTTTTCAACAGTCTGTAGCAGTCAGAATGAGAATTGAGAACTCTGAGGCCGAGGTCACGATTCTCAGCCGGAAACGGAGCGAGTGCCCACTCCCAGTCAGTAGTGTCGACGGTAGAGGATTGATTGCACTGTTCCGTAGATGAAAAAGAAAGCCTGGGTGAGCTTCAAGATCAGTGATTCAAATTTCAAATGCTTGTCCAAAATAATACCAAGGTTCTTAGAAGATTTGATTTTGCCAGCGAGGGGATAATGATTGACCTCCTTAGAAAAGTTTTAGGGCTGAACACAAGAACATTAGTTGTTCCATTAGGATATGAATACTGGTTGGTTTGTGTGTCTCTTGGAAAAATGTAAGAAGAGGTAAGGTAGCAGAATCCAAACAAACAGAATTTAGGCATACAGGGATGACTGAAGGGCCACAGGCGGTGGTGTAACTTGGGTTAGCAATAAGCTGTTTTGTCATTGTGCAACATCGAAGTGTGGCTTACAAAGAAAAACAGTGGTCAAGATCTGTTTCCTGTGATACATTTTTTTTTTTAGGAGGATGGGGTCCAGCGGTGAAAGTGAATAGTTAAAGAAAACTGTAAAATTGATATGTTGTTGCAAAAGAGGCAATAGAGGTTTAAAGCTTTTCAGCAATACTGACAAAAACCTGCACTAGTCCTTCAGGCTAAGACCACATATTGACCAGCTCTGGATCGTGCCTGGATTTTTACTTCTGATCGATGTTTTGTGGTTTTATAAAAAAGAAAAAAGGAGAAAAGAAATCAGTTTGGAGCAGTGTATTCAGTAGGTTTGGATTCAGCGATTGATCAACGTGACTGCTGCGGGATCACAGGAATATTTTTGAATTCTGCTGAGCACTGAGAGTATCCGTGCTCAGTATTAATGTATACTGATGTATACTCGTATTAATGGCTTGCTTTGTCATCGTATTTGTTTTTGCCATCCTGCTGTCAGTTTTAGACTGATTTTAAGACATTTTTATTGTTTATATCTTCCACCATTCCTGCCCGTAGTCGGATAATTCCAATCCTCATGTATCATTTCTGTCGCATACAGTCTCTGCATGAGACGAGAGACATGACAGACTACATATTTATCAGGCTTTTATTTACAGTCTCTGATAAACTGTGCTGCTTTAGCGTCGGCTACCTGCAGGTTTCAGCGCCTCACCCAGCCTGTGAGTAAATAACGCGAGTGAAGACGCAGACACCTACCCCGAACCGCTGCTGAGTTGATTAATAACAAATGCTCCCCCCCCGCCTTTCTGTCAATGGATTTTCTTCTTACATTTCCAGTCAGAATTGTTCTTTCTTTCCCTTCCTTTTTCTCCCTGTGTTTCCTTCTTTTAGGACACACACATGCAGGGAGGCATTCCCACATACAAACACATAGATACACACTAAAGTAATAAATAAAAGCCCCAGGGTATGATTACAAAAGAAGGAGAGAGGAAAAAGGGGTGTAATATGAGCCTTTCTGGGACTTATCAGCATTTTGCAGAGACACAGACACCAGAGAGACAAAAAAGCATTTGAATCCCAGCACAATGTGCAGGGCTGCATGCACTTGCCGCATATCAGAATCAACAGTATCTAATGACAAAAGAAGCTAGTTGGTGCTGAAAAGTGTCTCACTGAGCACAGTACTCTCAAGGCTTAAATGGCCATAAAAAAAGTCCAGAGTGAAGTCACTCACACAAACGACAGTTGGAAAGTTCCAGATGTCTGCTGTGGACTTTTATATGGACAAATATTAGCAAAACAAATCAAAATGTATTCAGTTTTTCTAATACTGTATCACTTCCCAAGCCCATCAGTCAAACCAAAATGGGAGAGAGAGCTGAGGTAAAAATGGATTGAAAAGAGGCACATAGGAAAAAAACAAATAAAGAGAATAACAGACGAGATGGCTAAAGCAAGGACGAGACAATGGAAAAACAAGCAAAAGGACCAAAAAGCAATAAAAATAAAAAGAATCAAGAGGCGGAGGAGTAATTTTGCACAAAACATCCAAGGCGGCCGTTTTGGTTCGTTTGACTTTCTCTCCTCCATCTCAGTGGATTATCTGTAATGGCCATTCTCTGAAAAGCAAGCAGCTGCACGGACTCTAACTCATTTTCTCCTGCTCCCACGACACATTTTAGGGGGTAAAATGGATTGGAACTCAAGCGCAGAAAGCTTCTTTGAGACACACAACTGCTTTAACACCACGTTCCCAGACTGTGCTGGTTGGAAAAACTCGGGAGACAGACAACTTCCAAATGTGGAAGAAACTCTCTCTGTTCTAGCTAAGCATAAAGACTAGGCTGATTTTTAGCTGAGATTCATGCAAAAAGAAAAATGTGTAAAAACTTAAATCACATTAACTGCACCGAGGCCGTTTCCTTTTTGAGCGAGAACTTGCCTTGTTCGACAAGCTTTAATCCAAGGTCCTTACTTTGCCATGGCTGAATTAGTCCCTGGGTTCTTTTAATGGGAACAGAGCTGCCTTATACACACAGAGGCTTTTCATATTTAACATCAATCCATCCTTTCTGAAAGATTATGGCACCATAGGTTCTGTACCTGCACCTGACTCAACTGTTTCTATTTACTCGATGTTGAGCTGCATAAAGAGCCTCCCCTCCAGGTAATAAGTAGACAGAAGTTGGGTATGAGTTCCACAGCAGGATGCCTCTGAGCTTGTTATTAGGTCTATTTTGAGTGACTTCTTAAGCTTTAGCATTAAAACTAACTAAAAAAAACACTGACCTTCTTTGAGACTGCTCAAAGACTCCAGAAGGCTTTTGTTCTGGTTGCTTTTCAAACGTCGCCCCCTCATCAGTTGAGGGTTGAAACACCTGAAAGAGAAGTTGCATATGATTGCATAGTGGTTATCAACAGACTTCCCTCTATGCTGGAAGGAAAGAAAACCCTAATAGAAGAGTTGCTTTCTTTCTGCTGGTTGCATTTGTCTGGAGGGGGTGGTAACTTTTGACTTGATCCTTTAATCATCTGGACTTGAGAAGAAGCTATCCCCATCCTTTTTTGTTTTCCTGTAGGCACTAGTACCAGCTGATATTTTTATTTATTTATTTTATGGTTAAAATTTTTGGTTGTGCTTGTTTCATACTGGTTTAATTTTGACACTACAGACCTACTCATATTCGCCATTTCCCATCTTTGCTTAACCTCTTTTTATGATAGCGTGTCCCTTTAAATCATCAGTAGTGACTGCTCAGATTTTTCAAGCCTGACCTTTTATGGACTCCACGTCTGTCTTCACCCTGTTCCTCTCCTCAGGTGTTCAGCCTTTGCCTCTCATACCTCTGAATTGACACCATCCGTGTACACTTGTTTACTCACCCTCCATCTTCAAACAGAGCCATATCAAGAGATGGCGCCGAACGCACTGCTGCACTCGAGAATCAGGCAGCACTTGTATCCCACAACCTTTGTCACCCCATCTCTCAACACCATCTTCCTCTGTGACTTCTGCAGCTGTGTAATAGTTGTTATCTGAGAGGCCAGGAAGCGATACGATTAGTGTTTCTTGAGGTGCGGATTTCACACTAAGGAAGAAAGACTAATCCTATGGTTTCACATCTGTGTTTACAGTATATTATATTACAGGGTCACCTTCAGTTGATGGTTTTTCCTCCCTCCTTTTTAACTGTTAATATTTGCGTAGTTTTCCACCTGAACTGCTTGTAGCCTCTCGCTCTGAACTCTCTGCTCTCTGCTCTTATAGCCCTGGACATCATGTTGCATAACATTAAAGAATAGTAAGACCTGGCTCGTTAATGCATTTGGAGTGGATCAATATCTTGGCACACAAGTGTTTCCGTCATACCAATAACATGGCCTTTAGCCTGCAGCTTTAGAGCGCTTCAAAATGTCTGAGTGAGTTCTTGACCTTTTCTGTACAGACACTATAATGTCTCGCGGTCTAAATCTTTTATTCCCCCTCCAGGCTTGCGTTATAAGAAAATATACCCTGGATGAAAGTAGTCAGTAATGCCTTCGTCTGTGGCTTTACAGGGCCTTAATGCTTTTACGTTAAACCATTGATGCAATTTGCAGTCATGTCACAGCATGCTGTTTTGATTAACACACGAGACACAGACTGTAAATAAAGATGAAACTGAAACATTTCTCAAGTATCCAGGATTTGGATTATTTTCCATAGTTTGTGTTTGTGTTTGTTCTTTTTAAAAATAAAATAAAATAATAATCAGTGTATTTTTTTTAATGATTAAAAAAAATCAATTAATATTCATCCATTATCTGCTACTTGTCCAGGTCACGTTATATAATCTTGTATATATTGTCATGAAATTTTGAGGCAGCAGTCTTAATCCCACAGAGTTCAAAGCGCTCAGCTTTTTCTATGATTGGTGGAAAAATGCAAGTCAATACGAACAAACCTTACCAGTTTGAATCGCAGAAAAAAAATACAGATTTTGACACAACCAGTTCTGTTTTGAATCCCTATAAAAGACCTTTTATCTCTCTTCCTTATTTTGTATTGGAAACTATAATAAAAACATAAGAGACAAATGTTACTTCTCACCTATAGACAACACAAAAAAAGAAAGAAAAGAAAAACTGAATCAGCATCAGATGTATCGGCCAGACAATCGGATGACCGCGCCTGTGAGTGTCTAACGGGATATGGATCAAGCCATTTTTGGAAGGGTTAATAATCACTATACTGGGACTCAATTCATCTATAATCTGAAGAGAATTTTTAGTGTTGGCCAAGGCAAGCTGAATCAGGCTGCTCATGTTAAAAACTGGCACATAATAAAAGCTAAATGTATTGACATTCAATAGTGGATTTGAAAGGATTTGGATATGATAAAATCCTAAGAACAATTTTAAGATGCAGGCAATGATTCACGGCTCTGGAAAGATGCTAGATGGTTTTGCATGTGATTTATTTCTCTTTATGTCATTTTGCTATGGTCATTAGCATGCAAAGTGCAGCTTTGTAGTGTAGTGTATATTACAACCTCATAAATTATTATTATCGCTCCTTAAGTGAAGACCTGTTACAGATGCAGTCAGCAACAGTTACTCTGATTTTAAGCTAAATCTCAAGTAACATATTCAATGAATATTTATCCGTCTATCGCTGGATGTCAGCAGGCCGGACGTCACTCTGTGCTGCTCAAAAATTCCAAAGAGAAGTATTGACGTGTTAATATAGTCATGATCCGCTCAAAGGCTTAGGCTCCCATTGTTTTTAATTGAAGATGATATTTGGGGGATTTACTGGATGTGGGTGTAAGCAGTGAGATGCTCTGCTGTGTGTGAATGTGCCAGAGGATAAGGAAGTGGAGGGTTTATTGTCTGAGCATTGAAATTGGGTTTTTTTTTTTTCTGCGTTGGGATTTCATTAAAGTGAGAGAATAGGGCTGTCAAACAGTTCTAGCAAGGTGACTGATGTCTCCTCGCTACCTCAAAGGCAAAGAAACAGAATATATAACGTTCTTCAGCCTGCGTTCATAGCATACCGAAAATACTTATTGCATTTTGAATTACTGGTGACTGAAAGTGATGATAAATTAAAGAAGGATTCCTCAAAAGAGGATTTCTGCTTATCTATACATGTGGCATGCAAGTTGAGTTACTGAATTAAAAGTTAGGAGGTCTGTCTTGTCATGCTAATGGAGGCTGAGCATTGCAATTTTATCCGTTTAACTAAGTGCTTCCTTTATGATGGATGATTTGCTTAAGGGGCAGTTGGGTATTTCTGTTTGTACTCAGAAAATGATCATCCGACAGATGTTTTGGAGAAAATATTATGCAGAAGTAAATGATCTCATTTCTCATCAGGTTTATGTGGTGGACTTGTACCATATTAATCCAGTAAAGCCACAGCGCAAACTTCTAAGTGCATATTGAGTCCTATCAGCACAAATGTAATCAATAATATTGGTTTCATTGATCTTTTCTGAGGAAATACAAATTTTTTTATCAGGATATATGCAAACTAATTCACTACTATCAACATTTGGTACCCAAATATTTTTTTTCTTTCCTGAGAAGTCACAGTTTTAAGATGCAGCGGTGAAGCCAATATCCTCATGACATCCGAGTTCAAAGTCGTGCTTCTGTGTTTGAAGAATCGTATGGGGAAAGGAACGTATTTCAAAGCTGCCTGCATATAGTAATGGGTCTGTATAATGTTCACACATTGTGAAGATCCATTAGTGAATGCATTTGTGAACATTTCTTTCAGCTTGTTACCCGGACGCACACTTGTGACACGTTGTTAGCGGTTTGCTCTGTGAGTAAATTTGTGCCACTTTTGCAGCTGCTGCAAAATGTAGCAATTAAAAGTAAAATGTGTGCGGCTCAAAGTTTTCTGTGAAAGATTTCCATGGTGCAAGTTTGTTTTATGGAGCTGTGTGACGTCCACTAGCTAGATCACATTGTCTACATTTTATGGTCTCTGGATCACTATAAGCGTGGCGCAAATCCAGTGCCACAAACTATCACGATGGTCAACCCAGCAGAAAATGATCTGTACTGCCTGACCATCATCACCACTCCCAGTCATCGGTTCGAGCCCTGGCTCGGACAGTCTCGGTCGTTGTGTCCTTGGGCAAGACACTTCACACGTTGCCAACTCATGGTGGTCAGAGGGCCCGGTGGCGCCAGTGTCCGGCAGCCTCGCCTCTGTTAGTGCGTCCCAGGGTGGCTGTGGCTACAATGTAGCTTGCCATCACCAGTGTGTGAGTGAATGGGTGGATGACTGAATGTAGTGTAAAGCGCTTTGGGGTCCTTAGGGACTAAGTAAAAGCGCTATACAAATACAGACCATGTACCATTTTAGTGATTGCAAAACCTACACTACATATCCAGCTGAAACAATATCTGCATTTCAGCTGGATATTATTAACAGTCTCACTTTTAAAATGCTATACATCCCAAAGTTTGTGGCCTCATTTCAAGATTTCTACAGCAGGACATGGAAAATTTGTTTCAAAATCACAATCCACACAAGAAACAAGTCCAAGCGGTTCCAGATTGAACACTATTCCCAGGCAGCTGACTCAAATAATCAATATGTCGGAGAAAAATTACTTCTGTAGGTCCTTCTTTCACTTCTGCTTTCTGCTGTTCCTCTACCTTTTACCTTACTCTTTCTAATAATACTGTAAAAGCTCTGTAATGGTTTATATTTACTTTCACCAACCCATCATTTTCTGTAGCATCCCTGCAATTTCATCACTGGCTTGTTTCTGAGGAGAGAGCTGCTGTCAGCAAGAAGTGTAAAAGTGGATGATAGTCAGTCAGTTAGGGTTTTCTGAGGGATTTGGGGGCATGAGGTACTTCTTTAGAAAAGTTTCTGTTACTCCACTAAGTTTAGAAACCCCTCTGCTCTCCACTTGTTCAGATTCCATCAGCTTCTCTGGCAAGGTCTATTGATTGGGCTGGCTCGGTGATCCACAGTAACTGAAAGGAAGGAAAACGGTTTGACTGGAGGCTCCTGTGCAAACAAACACGACTTTGGAAAGTAGGGCTCTGAATGCATAAAGAAAGAGCAGCTCCTTGAACACAAGCTTTAATCCAGTGTTTCAACAATGTTGCGTACTCTAAACAATGAGTGCCACTGAAGCTCTGAGTCGAGAGATGTTTATCTAATAGCGAATGTAACGTTTGCATCGAATTGTTGAAAAGCAAATTACTAATTATGCGTTGTTTTCTCTTTGGGCTTGTAATTATGTTCGGAAAGTAGGCTTGGTAAGCCACGAGCAACACTGCGAGATGTGCAGGAGGCCTAACAAATAGTCTGATATTCATTCTCCCTCTAGCTAAGGTTTTTGTTTCCACTTCATCTCTAGCTAAAGCTGATAAACCAGCTAGTCATCAAACCCCGTTCATCTGGTGCCTGGCAGGCAGCGTTATTGGTGAAACTGCTGTGGTGAAAGCAAAGAGAGTGAGTAGCAACAATTAAGCTCCGATATGTTCCTGTGAGCTGTGGGAACTGCAGACTCTTAAGCTTTAGTTCCTGTGATGGTCATTAGATGCTGGCTTGGAAAAGCACACTTTAACTGTTCTGCAGTGCTTGAAACAACCCAAACGTCTCTGTGTATGCTACGTGTTTATACTAGTTGAAGTGGCTAACGAGAGAAATGATGTTGAGCCTTGCTTTGGTGCCTCTGCCTGAACAGTTTTACACACATTGTACTCAGTTTTGCATCGCATTGCTACAGTGACTGACCTATAAAGAATAGCCCACCTGGAGTCACCTCAGAAACAGGTCAGCGATTTTACAGATACTATGTCCTTTTTTCTTTTTTAGTCTGGGTTTTGTCTACATAAAATATTTCTAATTTCCATTTCTGCAGGTGTGCCTCTGACAGTTTTAATCCTTTGCAGCAATTCAGTGCAATTCAATTCAGGTTTATTTGTGTGGTGCAAAATCACTTTATAACTGGCACGTCAAGAGGTTTTATAGAACAAGGTAAAGACCCTGCAGTATTTTAAAGAATACATAGAGAGACAGCATTATGTGGTTAGGCTTCAATTCTAACTTTGTTGCCTTTATGACTGTTGGGGGGTTGCTTTTGCCCTCTATAACTTCTAAAGCTGATATAGACTGCCAGGAGTCGTTTCAGGGCTCATACAAGATTTAGCCTTTTATTTGAGCTTGAAGCTGAAATTGAGTCTAGTTTTTAAGCCTTATTTATATCTTTTTTCCAAGTCTGCTGTCATATTTCCCTTTATAGAAAATAAGTAGACTCTACTGGGACTATTTTAGCACATTAACAGTTCAGGTTTACCTCCCCAACAATTCAACACCAGAGTCCAGACACTTTAATAGGGTCCTTGTGGCACTTCTCTCTTTTCTGTCATGAATCTTTTATGGTGCACCGAAACTCTCAATCCACTAGTGGTGGACGCTCAGGAGACAGTTTGGCACACGCTAAGGATCTCTCCTAATGATCCGTGCTGGAGAGAGCGGTGTGGACACCTGCCAAAGAAAGAGGGATACATTTTTATTTTTTTATTTTTTTGTGGTAGCTGGCCTGATGAATTTCACATCAGACAAAAATCCTGAAAGATTATTTTCTGGTTAGTGTCTGAAAAGGCGGATCTAAAGCTTGGAGCTTGAATCCAGGTGTCCCCATCAGTTGTAACACTTGCATGCTTAAATAATGTTCGTTGCAGCTGGGTGTAAGCGTCTCTGAGTGTACCAATTGATGCTAATTACAAACACTATGTGGACACATTCTAATCAGAAATCTGTTTTGGCTTTACAGTTATTTAACATTCAGTATTGTGTAGCTTCTCTGGGAAAAAAATAATACAGCTCTAACTTTTAATTAAAAAAAATACAATTAAAAAAAAAAGCTTATACTCTGAAGCATCTTTTCTGCTCCGCTTGGAGTATTATCCCCCAATTTAAACAATATCTGTAATGGGGATGGTTGGCTAATGTTGATCCCAGACATTCATTAATTCCACGCATGAATGATCTACAGCTCAGTTCTTCCTGGTTGTCCGACTGTGGCTCTTGTTTTGGGATTTGCTCGTAATTGACCAGAGTGTTGTGCTGACTCAGGGTGGCCTTCAGAGACCAAGAAGGCTGTGTCACCGCTCACAATAAATGTGGATTTAATAGGCAGGAAATGGCTCTGCTCCAGAGCAGGTCTAATACGAGATGGAAAGGTATTCAAGTTTAGGTGGGAGGTTTAAGGCAGAAACAATGGGTGGAAGCTGATTCTGTGTTTTTCCTGCCAAAGGTGCAGCTGGTTTCAGGTGATGACACAGCACCTCGTTAACGCAGCCGTGACTCGAGGCTATCATGCCAGGGTGCCGGGGTGATTTATTATCCGTTTTCCAATGAAAGCCTCCTCAGATTAGAGGGATGCCTCGCTTGTGGAACCAAATATAACAACTGCATTACAAAACAGGCAGGTTGGGAAGAGTGTCAAGAGCATTTTGAGGCGCGCTTCATGTTTATTTATGAGAGCAGGCTCTTGTCCGTGTAGTCTGAAATAATCCAAGTTGTTTATCTGAGAAAGCGATAAACAAGTCAAGATTTGTGTATTTTTTATTTTTTTCCCCCACAAAAGGAATACACAGAGCATACAGGTATACGGGGAGTTGGCAGTTTCACTAAAACAGTATAGAAGCATACCACTGGCTCGTTTACTGTATAATCGACCTGTGAACATCAAAATACTGGTCCTTCTGTAACTGTTACCTGCTATTGTTTTGCATGCATTTTTCTGCCTTTACTATAGTTTCTTATGCCAGGTCATTGCTGGATATTCACTGTAGTACAATGAAAAAAATCTCATTACAGAGGGGGACCAGATTAGCCGATAGTACAGCATATAGAATAAAACAACTTACTGCTATTTTAGATTTACTCAAACGTAACAAAAACACAAGTCATGTAGCTCTATGTCTCCTTCTTTCCCGGATAAAGCTCTCTCTGTCTGTGTCATGGAGGAAGCTGTGGGGACCATTAATCTGAAAGTGACCTTTATGTGAATGACAGAATGACGTTACAGATTGATGAAGCCATAAATGTCTGAAAAAATGGGCTTTAGTTGCTTTGAGGACTTAATTGAGCTTAAAATCAGGCTGATGAAATTTCATAATTTTATAGTATGTGGGGAAAAAAACAAATATGGATGACATGTGACACATGAATCTGAGGTAACATCTTTTTCATTTATTTTTCGGGGGGTGTAAGATATTTCTCAAACGTTTTCTTAGTCCCCACAGCACTGCTATGGATGGTGGTGATGTCATGGTGTGCAAGAACAGTTTCTGTCCCCATAAATGAAGACCTGCTCTAAATAGTTGTCTAGAATAAACTACAAGCCGCTTATCATTGTATATCCCTTGGCTCTGGGCCATTGAATCAAAGCTCAGTTGTTTACAGTGAACCAATAAGGTCATCTTCAGCTTAAATGTTATTTAATAATCGTTCTATATCTATTTTTTTTGGTCATCCTTGTTTATAAAGTAATAACACTACAATGATAACACCCAAAAATAGTTATTATTATTAACCAGTTGCCATGTTTTCTTTTCTACTCATGTACAGAGGTTACACTCTTTATGCTAAACGTTGATGTGCTGATAATGATGCTGTAATAACTACTACAGATACTGATTAATAAGACTGAAGAGACACGTTTTTGGTTTTGGTAAACTGATCAGACATTTAGAATAAAATTAGTCCAAATGCTGTGATAGGACAGCGGCTGTGTAACAAAAGGTTTCACTGTGACAGCTCCTGACTGATTTGTGTCTGTGATTGTTACAAATAATTACTAAAAATAACATCATTATGTGCAACTCCGCAACATGAAGCCATAACCCTTATTATGTTACCTGGAATTATTCCATAACGGTGGGTTATGAGCTCTTCTTCTAGTGGGTGAGTTATGCCTGCTTTGTGTTTGGAGATGATGTTCATAGCTGTGATGAATCTTGTAACATCCGGTGTTTTTGAGAGGAGGACAGAAATAAAAGGCAGTCTGTCTTCTTTGGATGTTGTTAAATCCAATCGGTAAGATAAACACATGCATAAAAGCCTGCATGTTGTAGCCAGTGCAGCAGTTGGTTGCCAGTATTGGGGTGCAGTGCCAAGTGAGCGCAGCTTGTTATAGTCTGACAGAGTGGACTAAAAAAATTCAGTTACTTATTATTTTTCCTTGCTCAATAAGAGCAGAGACACTATGTTGATAAAAAATATTGAGCCTTTTAATCTTTGAAATTACATGTTTTCAGTCCCATTAAGTATAACGAAATGCGATATATAAATACAGTTGCCGTTGCCACAGGTGTATAAAATCAGGCACCTAGCCAGGCGGCCTGCCTTTACAAACATTTGTGAAATAATGGGTCGTTGGAAAGAGCTCGCTGAATACGAGTGTGGTGCTGTAATGGGATGCCACTATTGCAGCAAATCAGTTTGTGAAGCTTTTTCCCTTCTAGATATTCCACAATCAACTGTAAGTGGTCTTATTGCAACATGGAACGATTTAGAAACCACAGCACCTCAGCCACAAAGCAGTACAGCGCATAAAGTTAGAGAGGTTGCAGAGTGCTGTGCTCTGCTCACTGCTGCAGATTCCCAGACCTGCTGGCTTCAATATCAGCACAAAAAGGGATCTTCACACCTGTAACATCTACACAACCTCTACAGAGAAAAAATCTATCAATCCATCCATTTTCCGTTTATCCGGGGCCGGGTTGCGGGGGCAGCAGCCCAAACAGAGAAGCCCAGACCTCCTTCTCCCCAGCCACCTCCTCCAGCTTATCTGGGGGAACACCAAGGTGTTCCCAGGCCAGCCAAGAGATATAATCTCTCCAGCGTGTCCTGGGTCTGCCCCGGGACCTCCTCCTGGTGGGACATGCCCGGAAAACCTCGCCCAGGAGGCATCCTTGTCAGAAGCCTGAACCACCTCAGCTGGCTCCTTTCGATGTGGAGGAGCAGCAGCTCTACTCTGAGCCCCTCCCGAATGGCCGAACTTTTCACCCTATCTCTAAGGGAGAGGCCAGCCACCCTTCGGAGGAAGCCCATTTCTGCCGCTTGTATTCGCTATCTCGTTCTTTTGGTCACTACCGACAGCTCGTGACAATAGGTGAGGGTAGGGGCATAGATTGACCGGTAAATTGAGAGCTTCGCTTTTACACTCAGCTCTCTCTTCACCACAACAGACCGGTACAGCGTCCGCATTGCCGCAGCACCAATCCATCTGTCGATCTCCCGCTCCCTTTTCCCATCACTCGTGAACAAGACTCTGAGATACTTGAACTCCTCCACTTGGGGCAGGAACTCGTCCCTGACCCGGAGTGGGCACTCCACCCTTTTTCGGCTGAGGACCATGGCCTCAGATTTGGAGGTGCTGATTCTCATTCCCACCGCTTCACACTCGGCTGCAAACCGTTCCAAGGTGAGCTGAGAAAATGACAAAATGATAAGAGGAGCATATATTTTGTAAATGTTGTAAATTATTCAATCGGTGCGTCGATTTGTTACAACTTACTCTCTTTAGCAACTGTGACCACATAATTACCTCTGGGATTAATAAAGTGTCCTGATTCATGACATGACATGGTCTCAGGCACAAAGAAGCCCCGCCCACATGCCAATCTGTGTGCCGTGAGCATCCAATGAAACGTAAGTTGGCTCAAAATGAAGGAGTAAAGAGCTTAAACATCTTGTTTCAGACAGTGGTTGAACTGAGCGGTTGCAAAAGACCCAGTTTTAGATAAATAAGGGTTACTTTGAACAGTGAATCAAATATGGAATGGGAAATGAGAAATGAGTCCCTCTCAACTTCAAACCAAAGACTATAACATAGTGGAACATATTCATAAGTGCCTTACAGAGAAAACACAGAGCATTATGTCATCCTGTGTTTCTTATGCAACACCAAACAGTGGAAGCAGCAGATGGACGCCATCGACTCTAAATTATGACCAGTTGTGAGGGGAAAACTGCAGATTTATATTGTTTGGGAATAACCATATGGGAACCCCCTCTTGCTGAGTAATTGAATTGTGTTTGCATTTGCTGTGGAATGCCGTGGGTCACATTATTAAAATATATGCTCAGCCCCTACCGTTCAGAGGACTTATCACTTCATCAAAACTTCCGATTCAGACCTACCCCCCTGGCACACTCTCATTATATGGTCTCTTTCATTGTAGCAGTGGTTTTGCTTTAGAAGCTGCTTTTTTCTTCTACTTGTTCTTATTCTTCTTTTTTCCCGTCAGAGAAACCTCAGCTCAGATTGTCTCTGCCAGATGCTTCCTTACTCTAAATCATCTTTTGAAGTTCTAACCATGGATATAAAATGGCCCGTAAAAACACTTTTGTGGCTGCCAGTTATTGTATGTCCAAATATAACAAAATGGTTTGAACTCACAAAAAGTGACCAACCAGCTGTCGGCTTTAGATCCTCAACCTCTTGCTAACAACAACCCATTGAAGTCCCTTTTCCACTTGTTCTTTCATGACTTCTCACACATGACTCACAGATTTGCATATCAGCCCCCTCTTAGTCACGGGCAGTGTGCGATTATGCACCTTCTGATACATTCTGTTTGTACATTAATATAAGCAGCAGATGTGGGTTGAACAGATGCAGGAACCCCAAAGCGTATCGTCCTTTGAGTGTACAAAAAGCACATCTACACATTCAGCAAAATTGTTCTAAATGATATAACCAGCCATTCATCTTTTGTGTGAAGCTGATGCATAACTGTTTAGTTTATACGGATTACACCACTAACAGAGTCTGATATACACCTCGAGATGACAAATGTTTTGTCTTTTGTATTTTGCAACCTTAAAAATGTAATTTTTCATTAAAATTCATGTCAAGCTTTTTATGGATTTATCCCTAAAATGACTCACTTCTTTTAATCTTGCCACAGCAAATGTTTAAGATCCTGCTTCATTCCATTCCCCATTTTTGTGGCTTTAGATATTCTTGCTATTGCTCTGATTCATGCTGATCAGTTTGGGGTCCCTGCATTCTAGGATTTTACTGACTTAACTGTACACTCCTGTAGTGTAAGGGAGATTCATGAGCAACTCTATAAAACCACATCTGGATATCCACTATGTTTTTATAGTCAAGTTGGTTGGAATCCTCTGGGCTGACATTAACTAGATTTAATTTCTTTTTAGCCAAAAAACATTATTGCATTAAAAAAAAATGTAGCAGGAAGGGAAATGAATACTTGGATATGATGTGGATCACATATACCCATCTCGGCCATGTGATCAGCAATATATCACCATGTGACCAGCTTTTGACCTACGGTCCTGGTTTGTTTTAATCACTGGCCCGCTCGTGGATCGCCTCTCCCAACAACGAGCCAATTAGTTCAACCAAAGAACAGTCGGAGCGCTGTCAGATCACGTCTGTGTCTTCTCTGTGTGCCCCTGGAAATGGATCATTCATCCATTTGCCCTCTTGAACAAGCAGCTTTGGGGGTAGCATGCTAGCATGCTGGGCTGCTGCTGCAGCAAATATTGACCGGTGCAGATTGCGTCGCGATGGTGTGTCGATGTGTCTGTACACCAACAGTCGTATAGCTGTGTGACCTCGATCTTCCCACGCTGTGACCCCTGCAAAGCAATACAGCAACACAGATGTGAGCTTCAACACATAAATTGAAATTACTTAAAAGTGGAAAGGATTTTAACACTGATGTAATTTTGTATTCACCAGTGCATTTGATTTTCATCTACCTATTAAATAGTACAGTTTAAGAATGAAATCCTCTATTTTAGCATACTCTGAAGTCAATCTGTTGCTGATTAATGCTGCCATTTTACTTCTTTTGCTTAGCATTTATTTGATAGTTATAAAGTCCAACTTCCATCATGCCATTTAAATTTTTTTTAATGCTGTGACATATCGTCTGTAACATCCTTCAAAGAAACGGAGAAGGACGAGGAGTTTTAACATTTACCAAATCCTGCATTTTGTGCACTTTTTCCTATTTCTTTTGTGCTTTGGCTTTTAAATCCACCAGAGGAGTGAGACAGGCTGACATTATAAAAGATGGAGTAAGTTTCAAATAAAACTTGAGACATTTCCTGGTTTTCATTCTGTGAGGCAGAGCGTTCTGTCGAGACGCAGCGAGGCTATTTTTGTTCTTTAAACATTTACTGAATAAAATGATTACCTTCATGAACATATTTCCAGCGTAAGATTCATTGCTTCTATTTCCCTTAATCATATTGGGTGCTTGTTTTTCCACATTCTGAGAGATTGCTGCTGCTTTCATTGTCGGTGTTCATTTGTGTAAATGGGAAAATGCGCTGTTTAAAAAATGCTGCTTTGTCAGATTTAATGCCAGGTCTGAAGTAAGGAGAAACAACAGTGATGACCCTTTACTGATCTGCGAAAGGTTTTCACTGCATAGTCATTCAATATGTGGTGCAATTAAAATGCCAAGCAACAAATTATACCGGCACCGCAGCTCCAGAATAGTTATAGGGCTCATAATTCATTTGATACCAAATCTTACCGCCCTGAATTTAAGACTAATTTGAGCAGTGCGGTTGTTTCCAGTGTGAAGGATAGCCGGAGCTCTGTATGCTTTGTGGTATCTATAATAAGCTTTTAGGGTGAGAGGATTTTCAGCTGGAGGCCCTGTCAGCAATAATCAGATTCATATTTATTTCCCAAAGTTTCATATGAAACCACCTTCAGAGAGAAGTCTTACAGCATACTATACTGATAATAGAGATGACATCATCTGGTGGGGATTTTGGAAATCCTGACACATCTGCCCACATCTGTGCACATTCTGACCGCTTTGGGTTGTGTTTGCTGTATTGTGTGCAACAAGAAGATGAATTTAATGAACCTGTCACTGCTGAAAGCACTTTGTGCAGTTTGAGCTGTAATTACTTTTTAGTTTATTTTCAAGCATTCTGCACTGAGCACCCGTTCATGCATCGTGGCATTTCTTTTACGATGGTATTAAAAAAAATTACCTTTTTATTTGGGGTGCTTTGATGCCCAATTATGATAGCCGCTGAACCGAAGGGAAACGTTGCTTAAACGAGAGGTCCTCCGTAACTACAAATGATCCATGTTTATTAGCAGTACAGTGGTTGGAGATGCATTTATATTGCGGCGCTAAAATGTAGGATTCCCATTCATATGAGTGCATTCAGAGTTGCAGAGCCTTTGCTAGAATGTCTCTAGCGAAGAGCTCAATGTCATTGTGTGGGAGCTGGAGATCTATTGGTAATCAACAGCAAACACTGGAAGCTTTGGCAGCAGGCTCGGTCTGGGTGCTTTAGCTCACTGAACAGTGCAGCGGGAGAGAGTGGAGTTCTTGCAGGAGAGAAAGACATAAAATAAAAGGCTGTGAAAAGTGGGTAAATCTTGCAACAATGTTTCTGCTTTGTTGCAAGATTTACCCACTCGAGTCGAGATGGTGGCAACAATTCAGTTTACATGAACTAAATCATGATGTTGGCACTTAGTTCCACATTTTAACCAAACCAGTATCCTAGATCTCAATAGTTGAATCAGCTATGGTGTAGATGTGGGGACAATGGTTGGAATCCCATTTTGTGCAGATGTTCATCGACCCCAGAAAATGACTCATTGAACCCTGATTTTTCTTTTCTTATTGTAACCATTAAGTCAATATTTGTTTATTTCTCATGAAGTTTTGCTGTATTTACGTTACATTTTCTACATATATTCATATTCCCCTCAGGATACTTGCAATCGCTTTGTTGATCTCGGTAAAAAGTCAAGGATGTAAAAATTGATGCTGTGATTCACATTTGATTCTGACTCTTGTTTCATTATTAATAGGTTTCAGAAGAAAGTAGATTAAAAGAAATTTTTTTCACTGAATCAGTTCTGATTTCTTTTTATTTTTCATTTCATTGCATTTACAAATTCTTTCTCAAGCAAATACGGACAATGTTAAGATTACGCTGCCAAATTTCTATGGCCGAGTGCTCAGCTTGCACACGGATGTATTACAACTGTGCCCCCTTAAATATTATTTAAACTGATATTTAAATCAACATTTAATGTAATCTTCTGACTTTTAGCAGTTTGAAGAAGTTTAAAGTTGTTTTCTTGGAGGTTGGTCACTTCTGGGAAGCTATAGTCATTACATGACATTTACAACAAAGAGCTATGAATATATTTGATTAGTGTGCTGCTGGTGGATGAGAACGCTTTAATCATTTCTTGTAAATCCTCTACTTTTTTGTCGTGCGCCTCTTTTCCATATTACTGCATTTGGGAAGTTTCTTTGCACATCACAGCTATCTGAACAGGAATATGTCCTGCTCAAAGAGGTTTACTTTTGTCTGCGGACACCAGTCAGTCTGTCATTTATAGCAGTAGCTGCTGTGAAAATGTCAACCGTATTGTTTAGCAGTGTGGTTTATGTGTTTATAATTGCGTCCGTGTCCTTAATTCGGACCTGATCAATATCTATCATTCTGTTTGCCTGGAGCTATACCAATTTAATTACGACTGGGCTTGGAGCTGCGATGCTTTGCTGTCAGCCGACTGACCCGTTTGTCTGCCCTCTGTTTATTTTGCAGATGATGAAGTTTGCCTGGGATAACTACAAGCGCTATGCTTGGGGCAAGAATGAGCTGCGGCCTTTGACGAGAAACGGGCATATTGGCAACATGTTTGGTGAGTATTTGCTGGAGACTCAGAAGGCCTGAAAGGTCACCTGGTTTTTTGGTATTTATTTATTTATTTTTAAGACCCACTGACCTTTCTCTTGGAAGACTTTCATGTGAAAGACAGACTAAAACTAGGGAGGGAGGCAATTTTGTGATCAGTAGAAGCACCAGCCACAGAAACTAATTTAAAATCTATAGTTTTGTGTTTGGGTGGACAAAAGGAGGATAAGAAGGTTGCAAATGTCTTTATTAGAAACAGACCAGGGCCGACTGTTTCTCAGTTTGGAAGGGATGGACAACTACACCAATCTTAAACTCTCACAAGCTAGTACTGATTTAGAATTTCAGAGCAAGTACTCTGCCTAAAATAACAATTTGACTGAAAGTTGATTTTTGGCTTTTTAATTCCATGTTGTTGTGCTGTGCTGGGGAGAAAAAAACACTTCATGAAAACACTTTTTTTTTCCACAGCAAAATTAATATGACCCAACAGATAAACAACACTGATATCCTGATAACAAGCCAATACTGGCCCATCATGATGTTCACACAGTATATTTGGAGATGTTTTTTGTCCCGTTGCTTGCTGATACCATTTTTTTCCCAGTTCCGAATGTCTTTCTAACAGCTAACTGACCGCGCACACAAACAAAAATCAAATTTTCTTCAATACAACATGTTATCTTGGCAATAAAAAAAAAACAAAGAATTTCAACTATATAACTTCCCCCAGACTAAACTAAGTTACATAAGTTTTCTCTCACTTTAACAACTAATATTAAAACATGCTCACATTGGTGAAGTTGGTGAAGCTTTTGTTATAAATGTTTTGGCAAACTTTGTGTCTTCACTCACAACAAAGACTTTCCACGCTAACTACATGTTAGCACATGGCCTACTGCTGTGCATGCGCTGCATATGTGTGAGGCTGATCAGCTGGTTACTGATTAGGGCAGAGAAAGCCGGAAATCAGCCGATTCCGGTTCCTCGCCTGTCAATTGTTGCATCTCTATATATTAGTGCAGCGGTCCCCAGCATTTTTTGCACCACGGACAATATTTTCATAGACCGGCCTTTAAGGTGTCGCGGATAAATACAACAAATAAAACCAGTACCAGTACAAAAAGAAGGAGATTTATTCATGACACACAGGAAAAGATAAAAAAAAAAAAAAGTGATAAACAACTATAAAAACCCAGAAAACCATAAATTTCACACTCGAACATTGTGGCCCAGTACCTAACGACTCAGTGGGGTTTGGGAACCGCTGTATTAGTGCATCAATATTCACAAGCCCTCAAATGTACTCAGGATGTCATCAAGCACCTTATGATGTTAAATATGACAGACGTAAATAAGCCAAGAAGAGAAACATAAAGTCACAAGGTCCTTCGTAACTTTGGATTTTTATAATAAGGCAGCACACATGGATAATCTAGTTAAATGAGGAAAACCAAACAAAGTAGACAAAGTCTACTGGCCTTCAAGCTCTGCTTCAGAACTGACATCCAACTCAAAGCACCGAAATAAGTGAAGCGCTATTAATCCTTTGCTTTTGACGTGGGCTATGTTGTGGAACATATCTCCATAATATTTCCATAATTAGACATTTGACGTAACTGTCTATTAACTGATTCAGAGAAAAGCAGTAGTGCCTTCGACACACGGTGGTTAGTCTCATATTGTATCCTACTTTCAGACGGTAGGCACATTGTTTAATTTTAAATTAAAATAAAATATCTATCTTGCATTTTGTGTCGAGCTTAGTAAGAGCTTGTTTTGCACAGTTTTGCTTTGTTGGCTTCTGATCAGCTCTTTCAATACTGAATAATAATTGAAGCCATGTAATGGGCAACAATTCTTATAGCTTATAGCTTTTTCACTTAATAATCTGTATTTGTAAATTCTGTTTGTAAAAGACAATTAGTTTGTTTAGAGGTCTTTATAATGCTCTTCTTCTTTTGCTTGTGCTTTGATGGGGCTGCTTTTGAGAAGCTGCCGGTAGCAGTAGTTTAACTCGAATTTCAAATGAGACAAAAGCAACTGGATTTCTACAGATATAAAAATATATTATACCTGCACACCTTCTGAAAACAAATCATAAGTAATGAATTTTTAAAAAATCCAGCTGTCATAAGAACGACAACACATCGCACTTATTTGCACCTCAGTGAGCTTTTGACACTATGTTTTCTTGAGCTTTCACTCAGCACAGGAAACCTCGCAACCTGCCAGGGGTGTCACAGTCTCCCAACAGCCTCTAATTGGAGCCAAATCCAGAGGGGTCCTGCAGTCCTCTGCAGTGGAGCATATCAGTCAGTTCGCACTTCTGTGCCTGAGGGAAATCCCACAATAAAGCTCTTAATAAAAGGTGGATCAGCTCTTATTAAGACTTGGGCTGGTACTGTCTTCCATACCTGAGGTCTTCCTCTTTCACTTCTGTAGGGATTCACAAGTATTAGAGAGGTTGTGGTTAAGAGGAGTCACTTTAAAGCAAAGGCCTTGAGCCACGTTTTAAAGCAACTAGTCCAGGATCACTCTTAGATGAAAATGACCAAAAATAATTCAAACCCAGATTTTGCCATCATTTGTTTATTCAACCGGTTTGGTTAATGTTTGTAGTTAAAGCTAAGATATCAGAGAAAAGTTTTGTTCTCGACCTATTAGTTATAAAAGAATAAGGTTTTTAAAATCTGTTCATATGCCTGTTCAGTCATTCTCAATATTGTCATTTTGGTGGTGTTCCTCGAACAACATTGCGAGTGACCAATCACATTGTTGTGACGTTATTCTTTGGCGCGCCAAGCCATCATGCATTTATGAAATTTCAATGTTGCAAGGACAATATCAATTCTGCTTAGCGTTTATTAAAGGGTCAGGGTCAGGGTCCGTTGATCGGCGGACAGAGGCGGTTTCTCGCAGCTTAAGTACAATTTTTTGTTTTACGGTGTTTTTTCCCAAAGTCGCAAAAGTATGACATCACAACATTCTGACTGGTCATATGCAATGTTGATCCTGGAACAACATTTACTATGTTGATCTGGGAACAACACCAACACGAGGATATCAGATCGTGCCTCAAACTGTGGTAGGCGTACCACTGGTGGTACGTGGGCTCCCTCTAGGGGTACGCGGGAAGTCTCCCCCAAAAAATTTAAGATTAAATAATATACCATGTTCTGATTGAGGGATTTTTGAAAAAAAATCAAACGTACAGCTCTGTTTCGACGTGCACGAACCATGAACAAGGGTCATGAAGCCAAAAATCCAGCAGCTTAACCACCACAGCAAAAATTGCTCTGCTATCACTTCCAACATAAATGAAGACAGAAAACTAAACAGCAGTTTGTAGGGTTACTGAAGTTGGGCTAGCTGGTATTTAATGATGTGCTACGTGATCGCTAGCTACACAACTATGTTAGCATAAGATAAACACAGTAAAGCTGGAGAATGAACTCTTACTTTTTTCCACTTAATAAAAGTTAACGTGATGGTTCCCGATGGTGGACAAATGCAATCGCATGGCTGGATGCTGTAAATAGACCAAACTTCAGTCAGGAGAACAACTGAGAAAATCCATCCACAATACCAGGTTATCATTAATATACTGCTGCATGGGCTGGGCTGCAGTTACATTGTAAGGTTGTTCATGAGGGTGAGTTCGATGAGAAAGAGGAGTGCAGCGTTACGTCTGTGTTATCTGATGAACTGATTATAAATCGATCTTTTTTTCTATCTGTGCTTTTTTTGTGTTGATACTGTGTTATCCAGTATTTTCACAAGCACAATGAACTGCCAGCATCATTCAGTGAAAAACAGAAGAACAAATTAGATAACAAGCGCTCCAAATACAATAATTCCAAACTGTTTTTCCCCACTCTCTACTGTTTTAATGTAATAACTTTAGTTGATTGACTTTTCTCAATGTAATTAGGCTGATATTTTGCTGCAGAAAGCCTATTTTGTTGGTCAATTTTGTTGATTAATATGCTGCAGGGAGCAGAGATCTGTTAGTTTTTACTACAAGTCGTGTTTCAAGATGAGTTATCAAGGCTTCATCCACTTACTCTA